>NC_069394.1:63073750-63697500 GCF_027475565.1 Acinonyx jubatus | reverse complement strand
TGGATTTCCTTTGTATCTGATCACTCTCTCTTTCTTGTGCCAAAAACCACATCCACAGTTTTCTTTCAGGACATGCCTCTCTCTAGATTTAATTAGTGGTATTTCAGGTGTTGTGAAACATCCTTAATAGGCACCATCTTAATTTTTTAGAAGTCTTAATGAAGGGCCTTATAGCCACATCTTTGATTTCTTTTTTAACCTGAAGCTCTGTCTTTCTGACAGGGCCATGGATTTAATATTAGTATAAGGATTATCTTAATTTAAAAATCTTGAGGTATCAATAAATGCTGGATATAAAAAACTCAGCCAGACTCTTAGTATTTTTTTCTAAATTTTGCTTGCAAATTGTTATTTTTTCTACTCATCTATTTCTTGAAGAAACTTAGTATACAGCTAGAAGCAAGTAGGTAATATTTACATGATTTTCCTAGAGAGCTTCTTGCCCAATTTTCAAACTTTCTACCTTACCATCACTTTCTACCTTACCAAGTTATCAGAGATGATAGTTTTACTAAATGACTAACACCACATAACACTGGCCTCCAGTGTTTCTGGCCTCTTATAATAATCTCCTCACCATTTTTATAGCCAATACCTGTCACTATATCCCAAGACCAATGACATATGTTTTAAGTTTTTATTTAGCAGTACTTTACTTCTAGGATCTGTTGGTTTCAGTTAGCTATAGCTGTGTAACCTTTTACCCCAAAACTCAGAGGCTTGAAACAATAAATATTTTTCCTGATTTTCTGGAATTCAGCTGACCTACACTGGATCTTGGCTAGATGGGCTCAACAGATCTCAACTGGAGTTTCTCATGTGGTCTAGAGGTTGGCTGTTGTCAGCTGATATAAGGTGGACTTGTTTGGTGTCATTCAGATCTGTTAGAAATGTTTCTTATCTTCATTTTGGGTTAGTGGACTAGCATAGGCATATCTTTTTCACGGGGATGGCAGAAATAGTAGAAACATGTAAGGTTTCCTAAGGCCTCAGCTTATAACAGGCATACAATAACTTGTGTCTGTTTCATTGGCTGAAGCAGGTCACATTTAGAGGTCAATATGTCCCACTTTTATTTTTATTCTTTTTAAGTTTATTTATTTTGAGAAAGAGAGTGCTTACATGTGGAGAAGGGGAAGAGAGAGAGAGAGGAAGAGAGAGAATCCCAAGCAGGGATGCTGTCAGCCCAGAGCCCAGTGTGGGCTTGATCTCGCAAACTGTGAGATCATGACCTGAACCAAGATCAAGAGTCAGACACTTAACCCACCGAGCCAACCAAGGGGCCCCATATGTCCCACTTTTAAACTATAGGGGTGCCTGGGTGGCTCAGTTGGTTGAGTGTCCAACTCTTAATTTTAGCTCAGGTCCTGATTCCAGGATTGTGGGATTGAGCCCCATGTCGGACTCGGTGCTGAGCATGGAGCCTGCTTGAGGTTCTCTCTCTCTCCCTCTGCCCCTCTGTCACACTCACATGCTGTCTCTCTCAAATGATAAACAAATAAATAAAATTAAAATTAAAAAAAAGAAAGAAACTTTAAAATCACATGATAAGGGGCATGGACACAATGAGGTTAAACATTTAATGATTAAGCGTCATCAATGCCATCCTACCATACAGTAAAGGCATGATCACTAAGCCAAGAGCTGCAGGCTGTTGGGGATCTGTCAAAATACTCGGACATACTTCAGTTTTACATAGTTTTTGAGAAAAATGTTTGCTAATATATTAAAGACTAAAACAAAATTTTTTGAATACTCCTTCCAGTTGCTGATGTACTGGCTTTCAGCAGTTTATACTGATTACTAAAGAGTCAGGGCTACAAAGTTAGCAGAAGAAAGGAAATAATAAAGACTAGAGCAGAAATAAGTGAAATAGAAAACAGGACAATGATAGAAAAGATTAACAAAACTAAGAGTTGGTTCTTTGAAAAAATAAACAAAACTGAGACACCTTTAGCTTGACTAACCAAGATAAAAGAGGAATCAAATAAATAAAATTATAAATGAAAGAGGCGATATTAACTAATACTACAGTAGCACAAAGGATCATGAGACTACTATGAACAATTAGTGCCAACAAACTGGAAACATAGGAAACAACTGGATAAATTCCTAGAAATATGTAACTCACCAAGACTGAATCATGAAGAAACAGGAAATTTGAACAGACCAATAACAAGATTAGAGCAGGCATCAAAAACCTTCCAACACAGAAAAGTCGAGAAGAGGTGATTTCATTGATGAATTAACACTATGTTTCTCAAACTCTTCCAAAGATCTGAAGAGGAGGTAAGACTTTCAAATTCATTTTCTGAGGTCAGCATTACCTTGATACCAAAGCCAGATAGGGACACTGTAAGAAAAGAAAACTACAGACAAATATCTCTGATGAATATAGATGCAAAAATTCTCAACAAAGTACTAACAAACTGAATTCAATGGCACATTAAAAGTAGCAGATAACAGGATCACAATTGTCTGAGATTTATCTCTCGGATACAAGGGTGGTTCAATATTTACAAATCAATAAATATGATACATCACATTAATAGAATGAAAGATAAAAATCACATGATCATCTCAATAAATGCAGAAAAAATACATTTAACAAAGTGTTACATACTTTCATGGTAAAAAACAAAAACTTTCAACAAATTGGATATAGAAGCAATATAACTCAAGATAATAAAAGACATATATGAAAACCCTCAGCTAACATACTCAACAGTGAAAGGTTGAAAGATTTTTCTCTAAAATCTAGAACAAGACTAAAGGGCCCACTCTCACCACTCCTATTCAACAAAGTACCAGAAGTCCTAGCCAGAGCGATTAGGCAAGAATAAGAAATGAAAGGCATCCAGATTGGACAAGAAGAAGTAAACTTGTCTCTGTTTGCAGATGACATATTCTTATGCATAGATAACCTTTAAGACTCAAGCAATAAGCTGTTAGACCTAATAAATGACTTTAGTAAAGTTACAGGATACAAAATCAACATACAAAAATCTGTTGCATTTCTATATACTAACAGTGAATTATTCTAAAAATTAATAAAACAGTTCCGTTTACAAGAGCATCAAATACAATAAAATAGATAGGAATACATTTAACCCACCAGGTAAAATACCTGTATACTTTTTTTGATGAAAGAAATTGAAGAAGACAGAAATAGGTGGAAAGATATCCCATGTTCATGAATTGGAAGGATGAATATTGTTAAAATTTCCCTACTACTCAAAACCATCTATAGGTTCAGTGCAATCCTTATCAAAATTCCAATGGCATTTCCCCAAGAAATAAATAGAAAAAACATTCCTAAAATTTGTATAGAATCACAAATAGCCAAAGCAATCTTGAGAAAGAAAAACAAAACTGGAGGCATCATATTCCTGATTTCAAACTGTATTAAAAAGCTAGAGTAATTAAAATACTATGGTGCTGGTATAAAACATAGACCAATGGAACAGAATTAAGAACCCAGAAATAAACCATGCATACTTGGACATTTAATATTTAAAAAGGGATCCTAGAATGCTCAATGGTAAAGTATAGTCTTTAAGAAGAGGTGCTGAGAAAATTAGATATTCACTTGCAAAAGAATGAAATTGTATTTCTGTGGTATCTGTTGCATTGTTTTCTCTTCCATTTCTCTTTTTGGTTTTGAATCTTCTCTCTTTTTTTAACGTAGTTAAATCATTGCCAATTTTGTTTATTTTTTTTGGAAAACCTGGTCATTACTTTCAGTGTTATGTATGTTATTGTTTATTTTGGTCTCTATTTTATTTATTTCTGATCTTTCTTTGTTACTTCCTTTCTCTACTAAATTTCAGATAAATTTCTTCTTTTTCAGGCTACTTGTTATGTAATGTTTATTTGAAGAATTTTCTTAATACAAGCATTTATAATATTAAAAATTATAAATAGAATCATAAAAGAATGAAATTGGACACTTATTTCACACCAAGTACAAAAATCAACTCAAAATGCCTTACTCAAACTGTAAAACTCCTAGAAGAAAAATCTCATTTACATTGGTATTGGCAGTGCTTTAAAAAAATTTTGGGTGGCGGGGGGAGGTTTCCTGGGTGGCTCAGTTAGTTAAGCGTTTGTCTCTTGATTTCAGCTTAAGTCATGATCTCACAGTTCATAAGTTTGAGAGCCCCATGTCAGGCTCTGCACTGACAGTGCGGAACCTGCTGGGGATTCTCTGTCTCCCTCTCATTCTGCTCCTCCTCTGCTTGCTTTCTCTTTCTCTCAAAAATAAATAAACATTTAAAAAATACCTTGAGAGAAAGAGAGACAGAGTGCAAGCAGGGAAGGGGCAGAGAGAGAGGGAGACACAGAATCTGAAGCAGGCTTCAGGCTCTGAGCTGTCAGCACAGAGCCCCATGCGGGGCTCGAACTCATAAGCTGTGAGATCATGACCTGAGCCAAAGTCAGACACTTAACCTACTGAACCACCCAGGTGCCCCTAAAAAGTGCAAGCAGCAAGTGGGACTACATCAAACTAAAAAGCTTCTGTACAGAAAAAGAAAAAAATCAGACTGAAAAGGTAACCTGTAGAATGGCAGAAAGTATTTGTAAGTCGTATGTCTGATAAGGGGTTAATATCTAAAATATATAAGAAACACAGCTCAGTAGTAGAAAAAAACAAATAATCTGATTTTTCAAAATTGGGCAGAGGACCTGAACAGACATTTTTCCAAAGAAGATAGATAAATGGCCAAGTATGTGAAAAGATGCTCAACATTACTAATCATCAGGGAAATGCAACTCAAAACTATAATAAGATATCACCTTACACCTGATAGAATGTCTCTCATCAAAAAGACAGGAGATATCAGGTGTTGGCAGGAATTTGGAGAAGAGGGAACCCTTGTGTACTGTTGGTGGGAATGTAAATTCATAGGGGTACTATAGAAAGCAGCATGGGGGTGTCTCAAAAAATTAAACATGAAGCTGATTCAGCAATCCCACTTCTGAGTATATATCTGAAGGAAATGAAGTCCCTATGTCAAAGGGAAATCTGAACTTCCATGTTCACTGCAGTATTATTTACCACAGCTGAAACATGAAAACAGCCTAAGTGCCTATTGATAGATGAATAAAGAAAAATGATTTTATATATAATGGAATATTTTTCAGCCATTAAAAAGAATGAAATCTAACTTATAGAAAGAGAGAATAGAGTGGTGGTTGCCAGAGGTGAGGGGGGTGGGGGAAATGGTTGCAAGTGATCAGAGGTTACTGACTTCCAGTTATAAGATGAGGAAGATCTGGGGATCTAACGCACAGAATGGTGACTAAGGTTTACAACACTATATTGTATACTTGGAAGTTGCTAAGAAAGTTCTTACCACACACGTACACACACATGTGCACACACACACACACAATGTTAATTATGTGAAGTGATGAGTATGTTAACCTTATTATGGTAATCATTTTGCATTACATATGTATGTCAAATCTTGACAGCATACAATGTAAACCTACATAAAATATATCAATTATATCTCAAAGCTGGAAAAAAATTAAAAAAGAGACAGTAGGAAAAAAGCTTTTAAGTATCTACTTACATTACTTCCTTTAAACTCTAATTCAAGTTCAATGTGTGGATTAGTTTAACAATGGCTATTAAGATTAAACATTTAATATGTAATTATGTGTTTCATAATTTTCCTTTTGTGAATTGGTAGGATTAAAATAATTTACTCAAAAGCTTGAGAATTTGTACAAATATTTAATTATTTTAAATCAGTCACATCTTGTAGACTTTATGCTGAAATGGCTTAAAAATATATTAATCAGTGTTGTCCATGAATCATTTATACGACTTTTAGTTAGACATAATGATACTTCATAATTTGTGATATGACATAATACTTCATAATACTACCAACATTTGTGTTGGTTTTCCTTCTATGAATTTTTAAAATTCACTTAATACAAATTTTATACTTATTTTATGAAATAATTATGCTAGTTATTATGGGGAAAACAAAGGAATTTAAGATGTGATCCCAGCCTTTCATGAGCATCTTGATTTATTAAGAAGGGAAAACAGACTTCTGGAGAAGATGGCAGAGTAGGAGGATCTCAGGCTCACCTCATCCCACAGATACATCTAGATAATACCCACATCACTGTAAGTAACCCAGGGAACAACCTGAGAACTGGAAGAACAGACTCTTCACAACGGGACTTAGAGAAGAGGCCACATCAAAAGTGGTAGGAAGGGTAGAGACTTGGTCAGGACCAAGCTAACTCCTAGAATTGTCCATGGCGAGGAGAGACCATAGACACGAGAGGGGAAAGGAGCAGATCCTGTATCAGGCACCCCAGGCATGGGGGACCCACCCTGGGAAGATGAATAGCCATAACATTTGGCTTTGGAAATCAGAGGGGCTTGACTTTGAGAGTTCTTACAATCAGTAGCGCTAAACACCTGGAACTTTAAAAAATCACTGGGCTTGTCTCTGGGAGAGACAACAGATGATAGGAAACTGAGTCCCACCCCAAAAGAGACAGAATAACTAACAGCCCTGTTGAGGTACAGCATAAAAGCAGCAGTTTGGAAAATGCCTGAGATTTAGTTGCTGGTAGGAACCATTCCCTCTTCCCCTGTCCCCTCTCTGGCCTAGATACATGGGAGCCAGCAAGAACACTCTCCACCTAGCTTGCTAATAACACTATGCCCTGCCCTCACATTCTCCTGTGGACACATTTCTCCAATTCACCCTCGGCAGAAGTCCGTGCAAAGTAGTGCCACAAGCCTGTTAGTGTGCAAATAGCCTTGACGAGAGCCATCACCTCTCCAACATGACTCCAGCCCCTGGGAGAGGGTAAGGTAACCACAAATACTAGTTTGACTGCAGCCCCAGCAGTGGGCTGGGGGTAGACCTCTGGTCTGACTACAAGCCCCACCCACTAACAAAAGTTTCTCAGGAGATAACACAGGGAGAGTACTCTGCAGTTCTGTGTGACCACAATTCTGGCAAACACAAGCCCAAGGTGACCCCACACTGCCCATTACCAACACAGGGACCAAACCCTGCTCACAAAGGGCAAAGAGAGCCATTGCACATGACAGGACTGAAGGCAAAAATGGCTCAGCCACAATAGAATTAAAAAAAATTTTTTTAAGTTTATTTTTTGAGAGAGAGAGTGTGCACACAAGCAGGGGAGCAGCAGAGGGAGAGGGAGACAGAGGATCTGAAGCAGGCTCTGTGCTGACAGCAGACAGCCTGATGTGGGGCTCAAACTTACAAACTCTAAGATCATGACCTGAGCCAAAGTTGGATGCTTAACTGACTGAGCCACCCAGGCACCCTGTCAGCCACAATATTAAGGCACATGCAGCACACATAGGAGACATCCCTGAAGCACCAGGGTCTGGTAAATAGGAGACATTGTACTACAGGGCACTGCAGGACCTCTCCTTCATAAGGCCACTATTTTGAAGAGCAGAAGATGTAACTGACTCTTCAGACACATGAAAACAGGCACAGAGAGACAGACAAAATGAGGAGACAGAGGGATGTGTCTCAAATGAAAGATCAGGACAAAAAAGCAAGACCAATCTATATGCTGCCTCCAAGAGACTAATTTCGGAGGTACGACACATGCAGATTGAAAGTGAAGGAATGGAGAAGCATTTATCATGCAAATGGAAGTGAAAAGAAAGCCTGGGTAACAGTAGTTATATCGGACAAAATAGACTTTAAAACAGACTGTAATCAGAGACAAGGACACTATATAATCATAAAGGGAACAATGCAACAAGAAGATATAACAATTATAAATATTTATGCACCCAATATGAAAGCACCCAAATATATAAAGCAGTTAATAACAAACATAAAGGAAGTAACTGATAGTAATACAATAGTAGCTGGGGACTTTAACATCCTGCTTATATCAGTGCATAGACATCCAAACAAAATCAGCAAGGAAACAGTGGCTTTGAATGACACATTGGACAAGATGCATCTAATAAATATATTCAGAACATTACATCCTAAAACAGAAGAGTACACATGCTTTTCAAGTTCATATGGAACATTTTCCAGAATAGATTACATGTTAGGTCACAAAACAAGTCTCAACAAATTCAAAAAGATTGAAATCACATCATGCATCACATCTGATCACAATGCTATGAAACTAGAAATCCACCACAAAAAATCTGGAAAGACCACAAGTATGTGGAGGCTAAATAAAATGCTACTAAACAATGAATGGGTCAACCAAGAAATAAAGAATGTATGGAGACAAATGAAAATGAAAACACAATGATCCAAAATCTTTGGGCTGCAGCAAGAGCTGTTCTAAGAAGGAAGTTTAAGAAGCAAGAAAAATCTCAACATTACCTTATACCTAAAAGAGCTGGAAAAAGAAGAACAAACAAAACCCTAAACCAGTAGAAGGAAGGAAATAATAAAGAGTAGAGCAGACATAAAGAAACTAAAAAAAGAACAAAAAACAGTAGAACAGATCAATGAAACCAGGAACTGGTTTTTTGAAAAGATCAATAAAATTGATAAAACTTTAGCTAGACCCATAAAAAAATAAGACAACTAAATAAAATCATAAATGCAAGACAAGCAATAACAGCATAGATTATAAGTGAATGTTACGAAAAATTATATGCCAACAAATTGGACGACTAAAAAGAAATGGATAAATTCCTAGAAACATATAACTTCCCAAAACTGCATCTGGAAGAGAAAGAAAATTTGAACAAAGTGATTACCAGCAATGAAATCGTATCAGTAATCAAAAAGCTCCCAACAGACAAAAGTCTGGGTCCAAATGGTTTCACAGGTGAATTATACCAAACATTTAAAGAAGAGTTAATATCTGTTATTCTCAAATTACTCTAAAATAGAAGAGGAAGGAAAGCTTCCTAATTCATTCTGAGGCCAGCTTTCTTCTGATACCAAAACCACATAAAGACACTACAAAAAAGAGAACTACAGGCCAGTAACCTTGATGCACATAGATTCAAAAATCCTCAACAAAATATTAGCAACTGAATCCAACAATATGTTAAAAAAATCATTCACCATAATCAAGTGGGATCTATTCCTGGAATAGAAGGGTGGTTCAATATTTTCAAATCAATCAATGTGATATATCAAGAGAAAGGGTAAAAATCATGTGATAATTTCAATAGATGCAGAAAAGTATTTGAGAAGGCACAACATCCATTCATGATAAAAATTCTCAACAAAGTAGGTTAGGAGGGAGCATACTTAAACATAATCAAGGCCATATGTGAAAAACCCACATCTAACCTCATACTCAGTTCTGAACAACTGACAGCTTTCCCTTAAAATCAGAAACAAGACAAGGATGTCCACTCTCACCACTTTTATCCAACATGGTATTAGGAGTCCTACCCATAGCAATCAGACATGAAAAATGAATACATACATACATACATACATACATACGTAAATAAATAACTCATCCACATTTGTAAGGAAGAAGTAAAACTTTCCCTATTTGTAGATAACATGATACTGTATATATAAAACCCTAAACCTCTGCAAAAGAACTACTAAAACTGATAAATGAATTCTGTAAGGTCGCAGAATACATCAATATAGAGAAATTCATTGCATTTCTATACACTATGGACTAATAACACTACACTAATAACAAAGTGGCAGAAAGAGAAATTAGGAAAACAATCTCATTTACAATTGTACCAAAAATAACAAAAGACCTAGGAATAAATGTAAGCAAGGAGGTGAGGAGACCTGTACTTTGTAAACTATAAAACATTGATGAAAGTAACTGGACACAGAAAGATGGGAAATATTTCTTGCTCATGGATTAGAAGAACAAATATTGTTAAAATGTTCATACTACCCAAAGTAATCTACAGATTTAATGCAATCCCTATCAAAATACAAACAACATTTTCACAGAACTATAACAAATAATCCTAAAATTTTCATGAGACCACAAAATAGCCAAAACATTCTTGAACAAAACTGGAGTAATCACAATCCCCAATGTCATGATATACTACAATTCTGTAGTAATCAAAACAGTATAGTAAGGGCACAAAATAGGCACGTAGATCAATAGAACAGCCTAAAGAACCCAGAAATAAACCTGTGATTCTATGGTCAATTAATCTTTGACAAAAGAGGCAAGAATATTAAATGGGAAAAAGTCAAGAAATGATGTTGGGAAAGCTGGACAGCAACTTGCAAAAGAATGAAACTGGGCCACTTTCTTACACCACACACAATATAAACTCAAAATGGATTAAAGACCTAAATGTGAGTTTTTAAACCATAAAGATCCTAGGAGACAGCTCAGGCAGTAATGTCTTTGACATCATGTGTAGTAACATTTTTCTAGATATGTCTCCTGAGGGAAGGGAAATAAAAGCAAAAATAAACTATCAGGACTACATGGAAATAAAAAGCTTCTGTACAGCAAAGGAGACAATCATCAAAACTAGAAGACAAGCTATTGAATACAAGATATTTGCAAATGACATATCTGATCAGGAGTTAATATCCAAAATATAAAAACAGTTATACAGTTCAAAAAACCAATAATCCAATTAAAAATGAGCCGAAGATTGAAGCATGAAAAGATGCTCAACATCATTCATCGTCATGGAAATGTAAATCAAAACTACAGTGATACCACCTCACACCTGTCAGAATGGCTAAAACCAGAAACAAGAAACAAGTGTTGGCAAGGAGGATGTGGAGAAAAAGGAATGCTTGTGCACTGCTGGTGAAAATGCAAACTGGTGCAGCCATTTTGGAAAATAGCATGGAGGTTTTTCAAGATTCAAAATAGAATCACCATATGACCCAGTAATTCCACTGCTGGATATTTACCTAAAGAACATGAAAACACTAATTCGAAAAGATATATGCACCCCTGTGTTTACTGCAGCATTATTTACAGTAGCCAAATATGGAAGCAACCCAAGAGTCCATCAATAAGATGTGGTATATATAGATAGATAGGCATATAGTGTAATATTACTCAGCCATAAAAAATAATGAAATCTTGCCATTTGCAGCAACATGGATGGATCTATGGGTATAATGCTAAGTGAAATAAGTGAATCAGAAACACAAGTACCATATGTTTTCACTCATGTGGAATTTAAGAAACAAACCAAACAAAAAAAAAGACAGAAAAAACAAGACTCTTAAATATAGAGAACAAATTAGTGGTCACCAAAGGGATGTTGGAGGGGGAATGGACAAAATAGCTGAAGGGATTAAGAGTACACTTATAATGAACACTGAGTAATGTATAGAATTTTGAATCTGTATTGTATTATACACCTGAAATGAATATAACCCTGTATGTTAATTACAGTGGAATTAAAAAAATAAATAGAAAGTTAAAAAAAGGAGAGAAAACAAATAATGTGGAATATGATCACATGTACTGATAACGAGTGGTGAGAGCAGTTGGATTCATTGTGGATTAGCCAGTGGGAGCGGGCTACTTGGACAGAGTAGGCCTGGTTTACTGTAACTTCTTCTTGGATAGGTTAGCTTTCTGCTGATTGGAAATACTAAGCAAATTTGTGATCTTGGGTGAATTTTTGGCCATAAATGCTTTTCTTATTAAATTTAAACAGACTTGCTTAAGAATCTCAACTCTAGAGACTTCTGATCTTAGGGAGGGCAAAGGAATATGTACTTATACATTTAGAAAAAAATTTTTTTAACATTTATTTATTTTTGAAAGACACAGACGGAGCAGGAGCAGGGGAAGGGCAGAGAGAGAGGGAGACAGAGAATCCGAAACAGGCTCCAGGCTCTGAGCTGTCAGCACAGAGCCCGATGTGGGGCTTGAACTCACAAACCGTGAGATCATGACCTGAGCTGAAGTCGGATGCTTAACCGACTGAGCCACCCAGGTGCCCCAGTACTTATACATTTTTGAGGAATAATTAGTATTTACATTGTTTAGAATTGACATTTAAATTATTTACCATGTACTTAAAATATTTTCAAGAACGTACTGCTTTTAATGTGCATTTTAAAATGTCTTTTGCTATGTAGTGATATTTGTAGTACATTGTATGTAGTGTTAAGAACTGCTTTCTTCACTGAAATCCTTTCATAAAAATTTATGTTTATTATGCTTAATCAAATATAAGTGATACATCCAAGGAAAATTTGCTGTTTTAATCTATTACAAGTAGATAGGTTACATTCAAGAATTTTTATAAATGTAACATTTTAAGAAGGCATAGATATAAAAAGAGCTTTGATCATTCTAATAAATAAGAAAAGTAGAGTTCCGGTTTTTTCACTTGTAAAATGCTAACTTCCTAACTCCTCTGACCTTCTTTGCGGCTCTTTGTATTTCTTTGCCCATCAGCTATTTCCCACCGAATTTCTGCTTTCAGCTACTGTTAAAACAATTTATCCTTCTCTCAGTGCTCTACTCTCCACAGCAGTGACATCTATCATTTTATTTAATTTCCCAGTAAGCGACCAGGAAGTTATTTCTAGAAAATTCTCTGCAGCTCTCAACTTTTGATCACACTCAACTCTAAATTCTATTTCACATTTCTCATCGATAGTGCCCAAACCCACTCCTTTCTCTTGCCCCCATTCTTCTCTGTTGAGCCTATAACATAAGTCTCCAAGCCCAATTCTGCTTCATTACATAAATGCAGTTAATAACACTGAACTAATTATCCAACCTTTTTAATAGTCTATCTGTAAAATAAAACTTCATAGTATCAAAATTTGCCCCATCAATTCTCTGTTCTGTTACTCTGCGCATTTTCACAACCAAGCATCCACTCTTCCCCAACTTGCTCATTCTTGCTGTTCTTTTCACCTTTTGTTTCACATTTATATCACAAATATAGAAGTGGTTTTAACGTAGTCCACATCCTTAAATAATCGCATCTAGCATATGTACAGACAACTGTGGTTTAACTGTGCTACCTACTAATTCATTTGATACAGTGGGTTTTGTAATACCCATCTGCACTGTTTTACATTTGGAGAAAGTGAAATTCACAAAATAAATAACATTTCAGACGCATAGATCAAAACTGGTTCTGAGGCTGTGAATGTATTTATAATTTTTTAAAATTCTAAAACAGAACTTTGCCTCAGCTTGCTTTTAAAAACAAATACAGTTTTAAAATTTAACAATATTGCTGTTAATTTTAATTCTTTTGCTTCAAAGCGTATTAAATTGTTATACCTGAATGTGCCTTTCTTGTAGTTTCAAAACAGTAATTTGATTACATGATTTCACAGTTGACAGCCATAATAGTTCCTTGATTTCCTGACTAAGGGAACATAAATACAGAAGGAATTCTGATTATTTGTTAAATTACTAAAATTTATCTGGTATATTTTTATGTGAGCTAGAGAATCAATATTAAGATATATAACTACTTTCTGTCCCTTTATATCACTTGGATATTCATGAAATATGTCCTAATCATATTTCACATGTTGCCTTTGGTATTGTATTTGCAGATTAATTAATATTACATTGTATATTGTTATGCCATATTTTTGTTGTATTATATTTGTATAATATTTTGGAGAATTATAAAAACTCAGAAGGCCAGGTCTGCATCTTTAAGAAATTATTCAAAACTTTTGTCATACTAAAAACTATAGCAAACATAATTTAATGCAAGCCTGTTTCTCAGATCAGGATATTTTTAATACTCATTCTTTTGGCAATGAGTTCCTATTAATCATAATATTGCAAAGACATGGAAGGAAGCACCTAAAGAAGAAACTAAAATTACCTGTAGTTCCTCTTTTTAGATAAATCCACAAAATTTTGGTCTTACCATTGTTTCCCCAACAAATCAAGCTGTTTCAGGCACATAGTAGGTCTTAATGAATATAAGAAAATGAATAAATGAGTAGGATTAGTGTATGAATGATGAATTATAGTATAAACTCTGACAATTGGTTTTATTTTTCCTTTTTGTAATGCAAATGCTGTACTTAAACCTTGATTGTCAAAGTGTCCACTTCAAAGATGACTGTCTCCAGTAAACACATTGTCAGTCACAGTAGACTAGATAAAGAGCCAGGCCACCTCCCCTGACTGAAGCTCTTTGGTGTTAGAGATCTTGGTTGATTTCAAGTACTGACCATTTGGGCCTCTTGTTTTTTCTCTCCTTGTGCTTTAAATTCCCATTCTTCTGTTTTAAATTCACCAATATAGAATGAGCCCACAAAACCCTAGGCTTCCACCCTCAACCCCAATAAAAATGGAACCCCAACATTCTGCTAGCTCTCTCTCTCGTCAACCTGTGACCTCACAGTGTGGCCCCAGGTGTGCTGCGTAATTTGCAGGCCTTATAAACAATAAACTTTTCATTTTTCTGAGCTTCCTGATGGTTATTGATGAAGGGCATCTTGCAATCATAATAAGAACCACAACATTGGTTATTGATAGGCTGAGATCAGCACAAAACATTGATATACACCCATATGAATTTTTAAAACAAAACTAAAATCATAGAGTAGGCACTGCTTTTAACTGGCCTTTTTCTCACTTACTGAGATATCTCTAGCAATGACTCACATCTAGTATTTGAGTACCTTTCAAACGTTATTAATTTATTTTTAGAGAGAAAGAGAGAGTGAGAGAGAGAGTGAGCGCACATGAGTAGGGCAGAGGGAGAGAGAAAGAATCCTAAGCAGGCTCTGCATTGCCAGTGTACAATATGTACAATAGACTGCACAGAGCTCCAACCCAGAAACTGTAAGAGCATGACCTGAGCTGAAGTCAAGATCTGGAATCTTAACTGAGCTATCCAGGCATCGCTTTTTTAAAATTTATTTATTTATTTTGATAGTAGAACCTTTCAAAATATTAAATGATTTAAATGGTTAAAGTATCATTTAAAGAGCCACATCATACCCAAGTCTATGAAAAAAGATCACTTTAACGTGTTTTGATTAGCTAGCATACCTGTTATTGATATTGCCCTGCTTCTAACCTACACTGGATGGCTCCAAGTCCAAAATGTTTCACAGTTGGAGACAATCCATCCTTCCACTGCTGTCTCTTGACTTTATTCCCTTACCTCCCCCCAGTTTCCTCCTAAGAAATTTTTATCATTTCCCAGTAACACTAAGCTCTTTCACTGTGTGCGCCTTACTGCACACTTTTCTTTCTGTCACAAATGCTAGTCTCAGCTCGTCCTTCCTGAGAACACACATGCAGCCTTCTGATTCCAAATAAAAGATTTCATTTCTGGATCCTTTGTCACGGTGACCTAAAGGAGTCAGCACAAATTACAAAGAATAAGTCATCTAATAAAAATGGAAATTTTTAGTCAATTCAGAAAGAAAAAGAACATTTTGATTTACGGAAGTAGTTGAAACTGTAGACAAAATTATTTCCCTGCCGTCCTATTAATAAGAATGAGTGATCTGAGTCAGTATATTCTTTTCTCCTCTTTAGGAAACAGTGGCATTTAATTCTTCTCTTCTGAGACCCCGTGTGATTGGAGAATGGATTGGTCGAGAAGAGAATGATGCTGACCCACTAGCAGCTGAAATGCTACAGCCCCCAGTTCCAAGAAGTAAAAATGAACAATGGGAAAATGAAGACACTTGCTCCAGCCCTGCAGGAAGGTGAGATGAGATGCTTTCCAGGATTCTGAATTTGGTTAATCGTTAAAAGCTAAAGGGAAAATAAATCCAGGTGCATGATTTTGACGATAACTTAGCAATTTTGTATAGAAAATTGTGTTGGGTTCCACATAAGATAAAAGTTAATTTCTCTGTTTTAAAATTAAAGTTTTACTAGATTTGCTTTTAGATTTTGGTTTTGATTTTTTCTTTATATCTAAGAATGTCACCGTCTCTTTGCTACTAAGACCAAATAGAGAAATAATTTGAAATACATAGGCTGTCAGCCGAGACCCACTATAATGCTGGGCAGGGAATGACTGATTGTTAAGAACTGGAGATGGAGGGCTTCTCATTTACCAGAGAGATGTAGTTGGTTATTAGGGGAAATAAAATTATTAAATGTACAATAGACTGCACAAAGCAGAAGAGAAAATACAAGAGAAAATACAAGAGAATACGAGAGAAATACAAGAGAATACAAGAGATATTAAATACAAGAAATTTACAATACAATACAAGAGGAATACAAGAGAATACAAGACAAAAACCTTAGTTTAGAGCCACTTAGGTTTGGAGCTGGTAACTATGTTTGAACATAATTCTTTAAAAAAAATTTTTTATGTTTATTTCTTTTTTGAGAGAGAGAGAGAGAGAGAGAGAGAGAGCAAGCTGGGGAGGGGCAGAGAGAGAGGGAGAAGGAGAAAATCCCAAGCAGGCTTTGCACTGTCAGTGCAGAGCCCAATGTGGGGCTCAGACCCACAAACCCTGAGATCATGACCTGAGCCAAAACCAAGAGTTGGAATCTCAACTGACTGAGCCATCCAGGTGCCCCTGATTGAACACAATTCTTTTCATTTGCTGTGTTTAATTTTTGAAGTATTTATCATTTGTAAATTTGTAAGTCTGTATTTCACTTACTCAGTCCCATGATGACTCAAAATGGTGGTGGGAGATTTGCCTTAACTTTCCATATGCTAGTAGAAGTAGGGTAGTTTTGACACCTGGGTAGTCCAGATTATATTTATTAGAAAAAGTGCATTCAGAACAACCTTTTTTTTTTTAATAGCAACTGCAGTGAATAAAACCCGAAATGAAAACTTCCACTAGGAAGTTGGAGTGAAAAAGCATTATGGAGGCAAGACTTACACGAGACTGAGAAAACAGATTTAAATACTCCTGAGTTAAAATATGACAGAGCTAAAACTTTCTTTGGGTGCTACTAGCTGACCACCACAGAAGAGATTTTCCTATTGATAGCATGGCCACAGTAACTTTGTATTTCCTACATTAAATTTAGCAGCAACCAATAACTATTCTTTCTCAAGGAGAAAATTGTATTTTCTACAATGTAATAGCTTTCAAGGGTTTTTTATTTTGACTTATCACTTGACTAGAAGGAAGGAAATTCAGAATTCTCATTAATGTGCTTCAAGGCATATAGAAAATTGATTCTATTTCCATGAGAAATAACTTTTAAATTATTTAAATAGTCCTATATAAGGAGAAGGAAACCATTTTTAAAAATCCATTTACCTTCTTTTGTGAAATGCCAGATCAATTTCACCTGTCAATGAGGGTAATTTTATTTTTAATACCAGACTTATGAAACCCACTAGACCTTTATCTTTATTCGTTGCCAGGTCTTTAATGTAAAATAGAGAAATGTCAACTTTCATTTTGCTTTCATTTAGTCATAATAATAATCGGAGCTATTTATTGCAAATGTTAGTGCTTCTGTTTTCTTCCCAGCTTCAGTGAGCTCTGATTCCCTCTTGAATACCCAATAAAGGGGAATCTTTCCTTCAATACTAGTCAAATTCCTTACCCAGAAAACTCAATCCATGAAGCTCTCTTTCAAATATTTGTTATGAAACGTCATGTTTAGTTTTATTATTCTCTGTTTTTAAATTATGAGTTGAAGTATTACCTGTAAAATGAAGAAAGGTGAAATCCTGCCCCGATGCCCCAGCAGAGCAGAAAGAATGCATGTGTGTCTGAACTTGGCTTAAAAAATAGTGACAAACTATGGGTGGGAAACTATGTCTCTCCTATCTTCTAATACAAAGCAGGATTTTGAATTTATACCAGGAATTCACATAGCATTAGATTTCATTTGGAGGAATAAAAATGGATTGGGGGAAATTTTTTAATGACTCTAGAGGCTATAACTAGAGTGTTAGCTTTTGTTTTTAGTAATGAACTTGTAGTATAACTTACCAGTCTTAAACATTAACAGACTAAATTATATTATAGACTTCAGTAGGAGATTTAATTTTCAAAGATGACTTCTTCCATTTTTCTCTCCCCTACTGGGCCTGGATCATTGTCATTGCCAGTAGACATCTGTTATGTGAGTGAAGGAGGCACATAGAAGGCTGTTAGTAGATATCTGCTAAATAAAGCTTATTTATAAGAAGGATTGTTTATAGTCTATCTGAACTTTTTGCCCCTTCCTGTCACAGTTTTTCCTGTTGTTAATTGCTCAACTCTTATTTGAGTGGCTGTTATTATAACACTCTATCTTTAGTACATAGCCAATTTTTTTCCTAAGGTCCTGCATACAGAACATTGTATGAAGGGGGTTAGCAACTTTAGCATACACATTTGTCACCTGAATGGTTAAGTTGGTGAAAATATGAAGGCAGTTATAAGGGCAATATGGAGAAACTAATAGGATAAGACAAGAGCTACTGACCTGGAGTTCATGACCCCTACATGGTCTCTGATGGACCCAAGAGATCTGTGAATCTCTTTATATTTGAAAAAATTTAATGTTTATTTATTGTTAAGAGACAGAGACAGATCGTGAGCATGGGAGGGGAAGAGAGACAGGGAGACACAGACTCCGAAGCAGGCTCCAGGCTCTGAGCTGTCAGTACAGAGCCTGACGTGAGGCTCAAATCCACAGACTGTGAGATCATGACCTGAGTTGAAGTCAGACACATAACCGACTGAGCCACCCAGGTGCCCCTGTGAATCTCTTTAAATGAAATTATGTGGAAAATGGGGGCACCTGGGTGGCTCAGTCAGTTAAGCGTCTGACTCTTGATTTCGGCTGAGGTCATGGTCTAATGGTTTGTGAGATGGAACCCTGCATCCAACTCTGCACTGACAGCGTGAAGCCTGCTTGGGATTCTCTCTCTCCCTCTCTCTTTCTGCCCTTCCCTGCTTGCATGCGTGCTCTCTCTCTCAAAATAAATAAATAAATATTTAAAAAAATAAATTATGTGGAAAGTGTTCTGTGTATGTGCAGATGGGCATTTTCTTTCTTAGATTCTCTAAGGGTCCTATTAAGGAAGGTTAAGAAAGAAATTAAAACATCTGAACAAGAAAAGGAACAGGGATTTATAAAAGAGAGAGGTGAAGGCATTGGGAAATGATTGAAGGCTTTCTGAGATTGTTAGATACTACCAGTTGGCATCAATTGTTATGGCTTGTCTAACCATTTAATGGGAAAGCCTATGTGTTGATTGCACATTTAGAGTTATTAAAAAATAATCACACATTGATAATACAAATGTAAATAAAAATTGAATGTAATAAACATATAATTGTATGTTAAGCCATTTTAATTAAACGTTGCAATAGCTGGGTAATGGATTTCCTAAAATTACTAGCTAAATCGTAATATGCATTTGTAAATAGGCTTATCAAGCCTTGAAAGCTTAATGAAACTCCTCTGAGCTGAATCACTTTATTAAAACAAGAATATCAATACATATTATAAGATCTGGTAAATTGACTTTGTTAAGTGAACATTGCTATCAGACAGTAAATATGCCATAAAATGAATAGAAAATCTTACAATTTAGAAATATATATTAAATATTTTTTAAAAAGCTAAATTCACTTTCCATTAAGAAATGTTTCTTTTCATTAAAGCTCATAATTGCTTGTGAGATATCTGTTAATGAAGCCTGAAAATGTTCCCTTCCTCTTGGAGCTTCCTCAATTGGCAGCAAGAGACAAATAATAAACAAGTAAATAAATATAAAAATATGTACCATACGTTCAAGCAGTGATAAGTGACAAGATGGAAAATAAACCAGAATAGGAAGGAAGAAAATGGACAAAGGACACTCTTTTTCATGAGAAGTCCAAGAACAAAGAAATAACCTTAATATTGTCAGATTTTAGCTGTTGTAGACATGATAGAAAATATGTAATACATATGTCAGAGACTAAGTCAAGCTTAGTAATTTAGGGATATTCTAATGTAAATTTTAAGCGGAAAGAATGTTGATTAATGGAAAATTAATCTTTCAAAGGAATCAAAAACAGAAGCCTTAAAAATATCTAAAACAAATGTACCTTATGACTCACTCATTTCTTTTTGAAAGCCAAAATGGCATATAACTAAATCACACATTTATTACAGAATGTTGATAGGGCATTTTGATAAGTTCAAAATTTGTTATTTCTCATTTATTTAGGAATTCATTCATTTATTTCTTTAGGAAATACATATCCTAACTCAAGTTATTCTTTTATGAAACTCATTACTAGTCACCTGTGGAATCATAGACTCATTGGTGGACTCTTCCTAGGCAGTCAACACGTAATCAGTGTCTGGGATTCATAGCCTAGCAATGTCTTCATGACCAAACCATGTATTTTAATAAGACTACAGGAAACACTTCCTTCAACCTTTATGAAAATTATCTTGGTCATTGTTGGCTGTTGAATAGGAATTACACATTTATAATCTGCCCTTTGTTCCTCATCTTTGACAGCCCAATCTACATATTTTTCCTTATCCTGTTTCACTACCAATATATTTCCTGGATTTTTGTATCTCTCAAGTTGGAAGACTCCTATAGATCTGCTTAAATTAATTCTTACTTTATTTAGTGTGTTTAAAAATGGAGTTTAAAAGAAAAAGTGATTTATTATTTATTGAGCATTAACACAAGGTAATGTGCTAGATACTGCATGAGACCAATATGAAAAAGAACATCTTAGATTCAAAATACAGGTATTTACTTTCAGATGAGTAGAATGACAAGGAAATGTGTTTTATTTCTGCAGCTCAGCACCCACAGTGCCTGTGTATGTATATATATATATAAAACACTTAGTGTCTGCTAAAGTAATTATGAAAACTTCACATAGGGGCGCCTGGGTGGCTCAGTTGGTTAAGCATCTGACTTGGACTCAGGTCATGATCTCATGGTTTGTGAGTTTGAGCCCCATGTTGGGCTCTGTGCTGGCAGCTCTAGCCTGGAAGCTGCTTCGGATTCTGCATCTCCCTCTTTCTCTGCCCCTCCCCTGCTCGTGCTCTGTCTCTCTCTAGAAAATAAATAAACGTTAAAAAATTAAAAGCATCACATCTAAACATTAAAAAAAAAACAGAACTCTTACGCATAAGCCAAAATGCGACAATGAAGTGTGAAACTTTTTATGATCTCTTCAACAACCTGGACGTTAATGCAAAGAGAGTCCTTTAATTTCTGCCTAGAGACAAGAGAAAGGGCACAGATTCTGCCTGCAAGGCTATAGTGGTGAACTAAAGAAGCTTAGGAGGTAGGTTAAGAGAGGAATAATCTTTTTTTTAATTTTATTTTTAATTTTTTAAAATTTACATCCAAATTAGTTAGCATATAGTGCAACAATGATTTCAGGAGTAGATTCCTTAGGGCCCCTTACCCATTTAGCCCATCCCCCTTCCCACAATCCCTCCCATAACCCTCAGTTTGTTCTCCATATTTAACCCTCAGTTTGTTCCCCATCTTCTGTTTTGTCCCCCTCCCTGTTTTTATATTATTTTTGTTTCCCTTCCCTTATGTTCATCTGTTTTGTCTCTCAAAGTCCTCCTATGAGTGAAGTCATATGATTTTTGTCTTTCTCTGACTGACTAATTTCACTTAGCATAATACCCTCCAGTTCCATCCACGCAGTTGCAAATGGCAAGATTTCATTCTTTTTGATTGCCGAGTTATACTCCATTGTATATATATACCACATTTTCTTTATCCATTCATCCATCGATGGACATTTGGGCTCTCTCCATATTTTGGCTATTGTTGATAGTGCTGCTATAAACATGGGGGTGCATGTGTCCCTTTGAAACAGCACAACCTGTATCCCTTGGATAAGTGCCTGGTAGTGCAATCGCTGGGTCTTAGGGTAGTTCTCTTTTTAGTTTTTTGAGGAACCGCCATACTGTTTTCCAGAGTGGCTGCACCAGCTTGCATTGCCACCAACAGTGCAAAAGAGATCCTCTTTCTCCGCATCCTCGCCAACATCTGTTGTTGCCTGAGTTGTTAATGTTAGCCATTCTGACAGGTGTAAAGTGGTATCTCATTGTGGTTTTGATTTGCATTTCCCGGATGATGAGTGATGTGGAGCATTTTTTTATGTGTCAGTTGGCCATCTGGATGTCTTCTTTGGAGAAGTGTCTATTCATATCTTTTTCCCATTTCTTCACTGGACTATTTGCTTTTTGGGTGTTGAGTTTGATAAGTTCTTTGTAGATTTTGGATACTAACCCTTTATCTGATATGTCATTTGCAAATATCTTCTCCCATTCTGTCAGTCGCCTTTTAGTTTTGCTGATGGTTTCCTTCGCTGTGCAGAAGCTTTTTATTTTGATGAGGTCCCAGTAGTTCATTTTTGCTTTTGTTTCCCTTGCTTCCAGAGACGTGTTGAGTAAGAAGTTGTTGCGGGCAAGATCAAAGAGGGTTTTACCTGCTTTTTCCTTAGGGATTTTGATGGCTTCTTGTCTTACATTGAGGTCTTTCATCCATTTTGAGTTTATTTTTGTGTATGGTGTAAGAAAGTGGTCCAGGTTCATTTTTCTGCATGTTGCTGTCCAGTTTTCCCAGCACCAGTTGCTGATGAGACTGTCTTTATTCCATTGGATATTCTTTGCTGCTTTGTCAAATTAGTTGGCCATAGCTTTGTGGGTCCATTTCTGGGTTCTCTATTCTGTTCCATTGATCTGAGAGTTTCTTCTTGTGCCAGTACCATACTGTCTTGATGATTACAACTTTGTAGTGTAGCTTGAAGTCTGGGATTGTGATGCCTCCTTCTTTGGTTTTCTTTTTTCAAGATCGCTTTGGCTATTCAGGATCTTTTCTGGTTCCATACAAATTTTAGGATTATTTGTTCTAGCTCTGTGAAGAAGGCTGGTGTTATTTTGATAGGGATTGCATTGAATATGTCGATTGCTTTGGGTAGTGTCGACATTTTAACAATATTTGTTCTTGCTATCCAGGAGCGTGGAATCTTTTTCCATTTCTTTGTGTCTTCTTCAATTTCTTTCATAAGCTTTCTATAGTTTTCAATGTATAGATTTCTCATCTCTTTGGTTAGATTTATTCCTAGGTATTTTATGTTTTTTTTGTGCAGCTGTAAATGGGATCGTTTCCTTGATTTCTCTTTCTGTCATTTCATTGTTGTATAGGAATGCAACCGATTTCTGTGCACTGATTTTATATCCTGCAACTTTGCTGAATTCATGAATCAATTCTAGAAGTTTTTTGGTGGAATCTTTTGGGTTTTCCATATAGAGTGTCATGTCATCTGTGATGAGTGAAGTTTGATCTCCTCCTGGCCAATTTGGATGCCTTTGATTTCTTTGTGTTGTGTTCTTAGCCTCTGATTGCAGAGGCTAAGACTTCCAATACTGTGTTGAATAACAGTGGCAAGAGTGGACATCCCTGTCTTGTTCCTGACCTTAGGGGGAAAGCTCAGTTTTTCCCCATTGAGGATGATATTAGCATTGGGTCGTTCATATATGGCTTTTATGATCTCGAGGTATGCTCCTTCTGTCCCTACTTTCTTGAGTGTTTTTATCAAGGAAGGATGCTGTATTTTGTCAGATGCTTTCTCTGCATCTGTTGAAAGGATCATATGGTTCTTGTCCTTTCTTTTATTGATGTGATGAATCACGTTAATTGTTTTGTGGATATTGAACCAGCCCTGTATCCCAGGTATAAATCCTGCTTGGTCATGGTGAACAATTTTTTTAAATGTATTGTTGGATCAGGTTGGCTAATATCTTGTTGAGGATTTTTGCATCCGTGTTCATGAGGGAAATTGGTCTAGATTCTCCTTTTTAGTGGGGTCTCTGTCTGGTTTTGGAATCAAGGTAATGCTGGCTTCATAGAAAGATTTTGGAAGTTTTCCTTCCATTTCTATTTTTTGGAACAGTTTCAAGAGAATAGGTGTATTAACTCTTCCTTAAATGTTTGGTAGAATTCCCCTGGAAAGCCATCTGGCCCTGGACTCTTGTTTTTTGGGAGAATTTTGATTACTAATTCGATTTCCTTACTGGTTATGGGTCTGTTCAAATTTTCTATTTCTTCCTGTTTCAGTTTTGGTAGTTAGTGTATATGTTTCTAGGAATTTGTCCATTTCTTCCAGATTGCCCATTTTATTAGCATGTAATTGCTCATAATATTCTCTTATTATTATTTTTATTTCTGCTGTGTTGGTTGTGATCTCTTCTTTCATTCTTGATTTTATTTATTTGTGTCATTTCCTTTTTCTTTTTGATCAAACCAGCTAGTGGTTTATCAATTTTGTTAATTCTTTCAGAGAACTAGCTTCTGGTTTCATTCATCTGTTCTACTGTTTTTTGTTTGTTTGTTTGTTTGTTTTTGGTTTCGATAGCATTAATTTCTGCTGTAATATTTATGATTTCCTGTCTTCTGCTGGTTTTGCGTTTTATTTGCTGTTCTTTTTCCAGCTCTTTAAGGTGTAAGGTTAGGTTGTGTATCTGAGATCTTTCTTCCTTCTTTAGGAAGCCTGGATTGCTATATACTTTCCTCTCATGACCACCTTTGCTGCGTCCCAGAGGTTTTGGTTTGTGGTGTTATCATTTTCATTGACTTCCACATACTTTTTAATTTCCTCTTTAACTGCTTGGTTAGCCCATTCATTCTTTAGTAGGATGTTCTTCAGTACTTACTTCTTTTTGTACTTACTTCGGCCTGATTTGTGTCCCAGTATGTGGTCTATTCTGGAGAACATTCCATGTGCACTGGAGAAGAATATATATTCTGCTGCTTTAGGATGAAATGTTCTGAGTATATCTGTTAAGTCCATCTGGTCCAATGTGTCATTCAAAGCCATTGTTTCCTTGTTGATTTTTTGATTAGATGATCTGTCCATTGCTGTGAGTGGGGTGTTGAAGTCTCCTACTATTATGGTATTAGTATCAATGAGTTTATGTTTGTGATTAATTGATTTATATATTTAGGTGTTCTCACATTTGGTGCATAAATGTTTATAATTGTTAGGTCTTGATGGTGGATAGACCCTTTGATTATGATATAATGCCCTTCTGCATCTCTTGATACAGTCTTTATTTTAAAGCCTAGGTTGTCTGATATAAGTATGGCTACCCTGGCTTTCTTTTGTTGACCATTAGCATGATAGATGGTTCTCCATCCCCTTATTTTCAATCTGAAGGTGTCTTTAGGTCTAAAGTGGGTCTCTTGTAAACAGAATATAGATGGATCTTGTTTTCTCATCCATTCTGTTACCCTATGTCTTTGGATTGGAGCATTGAGTCCATTGACGTTTAGAGTGAGTACTGAAAGATATGAATTTATCGCCATTATGATGCTTGTAGAATTGGAGTTTCTGGTGGTGTTCTCTGGTCCTTTCTAATCTTTTGTTGCATTTGGTATTTATTTATTTTTATATATATATTTACATCTTTTCTCCCCTCGGAAAGTCCCCCTTAAAATTTCTTGCAGGGCTGGATTAGTGGTCACAAACTCCTTTCATTTTTGTTTTTCTGGGAATCTTTTTATTTCTCCTTCTGTTTTGAATGACAGCCTTGCTGGATAAAGAATTCTTGGCTGCATATTTTTCTGATTCAGCCCATTGAATATATCCTGCCACTCCTTTCTGGCCTGCCAAGTTCTGTGGATAGGTCTTCCCTTGTAGGTTAGGGACTTTTTTTCCCTTGCTGCTTTCATGATTCTCTCCTTGCCTGAGTATTTTATGAATTTGACTATGATATACCTTGTTGATGGTCGGTTTTTGTTGAATCTAATAGGGGTCCTCTGTGCTTCCTGGATTTTGATGTCTGTGTCTTTCCCCAGGTTAGGAAAGTTTTCTGCTAAGATTTGCTCACATAACCCTTTTACCCCTATTTCTCTCTCTTCCTCTTCTGGGACCCCTGTGATTCTGATGCTGTTCCTTTTTAATGAGTCACTGATTTCTCTAATTCTTAAATTGTGCTCTTTTGCCTTAATCTCCTTCTTTTTTTCCACTTCATTATTCTCCATAAGTTTGTCCTCTATATCACTGATTCTCTGTTCTGCCTCATCCATGCTTGCTGCCACTGCATCCATCCGTGATTGCAGCTCAGTTACAACATTTTTAATTTTATTCTGGCTATTTTTTACTTCTTTTATCTCTTAGAAAGGGATTCTAATCTATTTTTGACTCCAGCTAGTATTCTTGTTATTGTGATTCTAAATTCTGGTTCAGACATTTTGCTTTTATCTGTGTTGGTTAAATCCCTGGCTGTCGTTTCTTTGTGCTCTTTCTTTTCGGGTGAATTCCTTTGTTTTGTCATTTTTAAGGGTGAAAAGGAATTAATGAGGTAGAAAAATTAAAATTACTAAAATAAAAATTAGAAAAATATGAAAATTAAAAAATTATACACACACACACGCACACACACAAATCGAATAAATGATGCTAGATTCTAGGTGTGTTTTGATCTGGGTGTTGAAAGTGGTTTGACAGATTAGAGAAAAAATAAGGGGGGGAGAAAAAAAGGGAAATAGTTTGAGAATTTGAAAAAAATGAATACACTGAAGTAGACTAAAATGAGATGATGGGAGTAAAATAGAATTTGAGAAAATATACACAAAAGTAAAGAATGATGTGGAAAATAATTAAAGAAAATCAATGAAAATTAAATATAAATTTGAATCTTTTCTTTTTCTGTATTCAAGAAAAAGAAAAGAAACAAAAAAAGAAAAAAGAAAGAAAAAAAAGGAAAACGTTTGAGAATTTGAAAAGGTGAATACACTTTGGTAGACTAAAATAAAAGGATGGAAGTAAAATAGAATTTGAAAAAATTTACACAAAAGTAAAAAATATACTAATAAAAATTAAAGAAAAATATTTTTAATGAAAATTGAAAATAAAAATGAGTTTTTTCTTTTTCTGTATTCAAGAAAAAAGTGTAGAGAGAAAAAAAAAAGAACATTGAATAGGTGGACCTGCTAACAGATTGAAGTAGGACTGAAATTACTTCATTTTCCCCTAGAAGTCAGTCTATGTAGCGCTTCATAGTCCATAAACTAAGCTGGTGGTGAGACTTGTGTTCTTGAGGAGGGAAGTTGGCCCAGTTGGGTGGGGCTCAGTGTAATGGCTCCGCTCTCCAATAGATGGCGCTGCCATCCTGCTGGGCTGGATTGTTGCGGCGCTGGTAGGTGCATATGCGCATGCGAGGGAGCCGTTAAAATGGCACCACCCAGCTATCTTGTCTGTTCTCCTGGGTCAGCAATCACGCACCCATCCTCTGTCTTCAGCTTTCGTCTACTCCCCGCTTTTTCACCGTTTGTGACCAGGCCCCAGGCAGTACCTTTCTCCAGAGTTTTGTCTCAGATGCGGCTGTTTTCCCCGGCCCCTTACTTCTGAAGGACTGCGGCTCTGACCCGTTCCGCCCCTCTGTGGGAGGGTCTCACCGAGCATTGGCCAAATATCAGCTGCACCCAGGAACGCTTGCTAGACCCTGCTGCTGCCGGTGCCCCGAGACTACGGCCAGGTGCCAGCCCGCCCCAGGAAGAGTTCGCGAGACACTGTAGCAGCAGCATTTCAGGGATGATGGAAAATCACAACACACATCTGGCACCAGGCTTCAGCATTAAGGACCTTGTTCCAGCACCAGCGAATGTGGCTGTTTTCTGGGGTCTGCTGGGACCAGGTGGCTTCAACGGTCTCTACCAAATGTCCTTCCGCTTCTCCCTGTGTGTTCCGAGAACCTCCCGGATCCTACTCTGTTCCTGGGGATTCTCCCCTCCCACCAGAGCACCACCAGGTATTGAGCTGTGGAGTTGCAGCCTTTGCGCTCCCCTTGTTTACAGTCTTAATGGAATTTAAACTCTCTCCTTTCTCCTTTCTCCCTTTTTAGTTTGGTCCCTGTGGCTGTTTCCAATTTTCCACTTTCTCTCCAGCTGCTTTGTGGGGAGGGGTGCTTTTCCCGTATTCCGCCCCTCCCCGCGCCCGAACTGAGCTCTCAAAAAAGCACCTCCCTTCCTGCACCTTCTCACTCTGCTCCCCAAGTTCACTTCTCTGCGCTGCGTACCTGCTGAATTCTGTGGTTCAGGTCGTGAAGATTGTTGTGTTAATCCTCCAGTCAGTTTTCTATGTGTGTCGGATAGTTTACTGTTGGTCTGGTGGTATTTCATGGACATGAGACACACAAAAAACTTCCATGCTATTCCAGCATCTTGGCTCCTCCCCCCAGGAATAATCCATTTTTCCACCAAAGAGAGCAAGCACATGGGGTCAGATAAAACTAATACCAATCTGTGTCCAGAAACAAGCATATAAAATGCAATGCAGCAGGGTCAGGCACCCAGGGAAGGGTGGGGTCAGGAGGAAGAGAACAAATGGTAATTCAGAATACAGGCCGTCAGGATGGGAAGGAAGGTTCCACCTGGAGAGAGAGGCTGAGGGAGGCAGGTGGCCACTTTAAGCCATCCTTTTCCCATTGATCTGGTTTAGAATTTATCTTTTTAAACCAAAGTAAAATGGAGTTTTGGAGTATATTAACACCTCATTGAAGTATCAACTGTTGTTCTTTTTCATAAAGCCTCTTTGTGGTTCCGTTTCCTTCTCTGTGGGATGATACTGCTGAAGGAAGCATGCAGATATCCAGGATGCTGCCTGTTGTATTCTCTGAACACATAATGGTATTAATTACTATTTAGTGACTGCTCCAGGTGCTTTATATCTCTTAATTCATTCCATCCTCATGAAAACATTATTATCTGTAATTTAGGAAGGAGGAAACTAAATCCCAGAGTAGTTACGTCACTGTCCCAAGATTGTACAGCTATTAAGTAGCTGAGCCAGTCTGTCTTCCTCCAAATTCCATGCACTTCAGTGCTGTATGCAACCTCCCTTCAGGAAGGACTTCTAAGAATCCCCTTATCATTCAGGTTTAGGTTCGAAGTCCAGAGTAGAGGGGGCCCAGGACCCTACATGCTGTCAGAAGGACCCTAATCCCACCTTTCCCCATCTCAGTCACCACTTGTCTGCATTACGAGCTCTGCTTCCCAGTAGCAGGGTACTCTTTTCTCTCTAATGGTGCAGTTTTCACTTCTGTAGTCTATAGGTTATGGAGTTGGAAAAGAGGAAGGTGTCATCTCCCCTTTCCTGCTTGCAGATCTTGCTGTCTCCTTTCCCCCTAAAAAAGTCTCCAGTTCTGTATTTCTTGTTTCCAAACATGCTAATCTTACACCACCTCTCATAGCAATCATTTACCAAATCCCAGGTCATTCCTCTTTTCCTAAATAATGCATGCATCTGGCTCATTGTCACATTCCCCAGCCCCCTCCCTATCTTGGTGAAGTTAGTATCCACATTAGTGATTCTTTCCCAAACCTAGCCTCTCCTTCCTTAGTCTGCTCTTCACCACGGATCTTGAATTCCACCCTACTTTAGTCACTTATCTTCTCTGTCATATCTAAGCCTCATTATTATTATTATTATTATTATTATTATTTATTTATTTTTTGGGACAGAGAGAGACAGAGCATGAACGGGGGAGGGGCAGAGAGAGAGGGAGACACAGAATCGGAAACAGGCTCCAGGCTCCGAGCCATCAGCCCAGAGCCCGACGCGGGGCTCGAACTCACGGACCGCGAGATCGTGACCTGGCTGAAGTCGGACGCTTAACCGACTGCGCCACCCAGGCGCCCCTAAGCCTCATTATTATTAAGTGCTAACCCATAGTGTCAATTTCAGGTATTTCACTCTCTGACTATACCTCCTATCCTTCTAGTTTGTTCCCACTAGTACCCAACTTTAACTGGGACCTAGATATACTGGTTCCACTCAGTTTTTCTTGCCCCTCATCCACCTTGTTTTCCTCATTTTTCTCCTTATACAGCTTCTGGCTTGGACCCATTATTGTAATCTATTTATTGGGTATAACCCTATTTCCCCTACCTCTCTTTTCCTTTGTTTTACTTACGTGGTAAAACTCTACCCTATTTAAATCTAACTCTGACTATTCCATGGCTGAACCTGCACAGGCTAGAGAAGAACACATGGCCACACCGGCTGGTATCACTATGAATCCATGACCACCAAACTCTAGGAGGTCACTGGTCCTGCCCAAAGATACTCTGGGTTCATCCAGTCTGTTCACATGTCCACACTCCTCAATGACGATTGCATGCCTTGTCTTGTCTCCTCAAACCTCCATCCTTCCTCCCCAGTCCTTCTGTTCAACTGATGACACTTCCAGGAACGTAAAGGTTCTGGTCACTCTGGAAAACAGTTTGGGAGTTTTATATATAAAACTAAACATGTAAATACCAAACTTGTCTCAGGTAAATGAAAACTTATCTTCACACAAAAGCAAGTATATGAATGTTCATAGCCAAAAAACTTAACCCCTATGTCCTTCAATATGTGAATGGTTAGACAGATTGAAGTACATGCATGCCGTAGCAAAGAAAGGGAATGGACTCTTGATACATGGAACAGCATGAATGAATCCTTAGGTAATTAGACTGCCTGAAAAAAAATACTAAAAGGTTACATAGATACCCTTTGTATAATATTCTTGAAATGAGAAAATTGTAGGAATGGAGAACAGACTCGTAGTTGCCAGAGATTAGGGATGGGGGGAAAAAGGGGTATGGAGTCTGGTGGGAGTGGCAGAAAAGGGCAGGTTGAGGGCACCTTGTGGTGTTTGAAATGTTCTGTTTCTTGATTCTGGTGGTGGATACATGATACACAAATCTACACAAATACTAAAACTATCGGGAACTAAATACACACGCAGAGGCATACACACACAAATGAGTACAATTAAAATGGGAAATCTGAGTAAGATTAGAGAATTGTATCGTTGTCAGAAAACTATTGTACAGTAGTTTTAGAATATGATACTGTTGAAGGAAACTGTGGAAAGGGAGGGTGCACAGGATCTCAATGTATCATTTCTTAGAACTTCATGTAAATCTGTAATTATTTCAAAGCAAAACCAATCAATTAAAAATGTTAGTAATCTGTTAAAAACACCTTGAGATTTTTGACAGTCCATCTCCCCCCAACTATCTTTCAGCAAAGGGCATTAGTATCCACTGATGGGCCTTGCCTGAACAGTTACTATGTTGGTGGTTGTGAAATGGTGATTTTCTGATTCTACCATTCCTTCTACATTTATTAACTAGCATTAACCAGGACAAACAAAAGGTTTTTCTCTGCCCCTCTTTCCCCTGACCTTCTCTTTCATATCCACCCTAACTTTGAGGTGAACCAATGGGGTGGGACTGATTGATCTTTGCCCACTGATGACATACAAAGTCATTTTGCTGTTTCCATCCTCTTCTTAGACAATGTCGAACCTAGTACGGCTGTTAAGAGAACTTGAAATGTTCTGATCTGTGCCATGAAATTTATCTGGTTGGTTCTTTATTTTTGTTTTTTTACCACACTCCTTCTACATTTTGGCCTGGTGGCAGTGGGGACCAGGCATGTAACCCACTTGCCTTATGGACTGTCCTTCTGAATACCTTTAGAAAGGTTATGTTTTCATCTTGCCTGGGAGAGATTTCCTCTACATCATGTGTTTTTCTTTCATGAAGAGACATTTGCCATTTCCTTCCTTTGGGCAATAATATGAAAAGAAATTGGATTATAGAGAAAAGATGAACTTTGGAACAATTTTTTAACTATATGTGATTGTTGTTTGGACTTGTAAGTTGTCCAATCAGATACTGTCTTGAGAAGTTGGGGGAGAGGGAACCATGAAAGACAGAGAATTTACCCAAAGGAGCCTGGCTTTATGACAAAGAAACTCCTCTAAATTTACAAAGACTCTTTAAACTCAAAGAAACTGAGAAACATTTAATTGCCAGTTTTGGTTTCATCTTTTCTTCTACCTCATCCTAACCCCACATCTAGGCAGCCCGATAGGAATAGTGAGGAAAGTTATTTCAGTTATAGAAACTAGCGTTTTCATTTTAAAATAGTCTTGTGATAGTATAATAGTTATCCCGTTACATGTGTTTTGCTTGACATGCATTTGTTCGTAGATCAGGGATTTTTACATAATAATCTGGACTTTCTGCCTCCTCTTTTTAAAAAAATCAGAAAAAAATGCATCAACAGTGGGCTTTAATAGTGACATGGCTGATTAGCACCTCCTCCCTTAAATGGGGCAGGGGTTACAGTTTGCCATGTTTCTCACCAATACCTACTTGGAAGATTGTTTATGAGGTACCAAAGGATGTCTAGGAAAGAAGATAGTCTATATTTCCCTCATCCTTGGGAAAAATTTTACTAATATGACTATAATTTTGCATAGCAAAAAATTGAATGAAAGTTTGGTTGCAGATTTTCTTTATTTACCACAGCTAATTGATAGTGTTGTCATCATTGAAAACTAACATGTAAATATTTCTTCAGCTTAAAGGTGGAGCCCAAGACTAAAGGATTAAAACAGCAGCAACAGCAACATAAGAAACTTCTGGCAGCAATGCTCTCTCAAGATTCTTTTGAGTCTCTCCATAGCCCTACCCCATCTGTAACAGAAGAAGATATTGATAATGAAGATGATGCAATGGAATTGCTGGGTAATTTTAAAAATTAATAATTTCTCTCTCTCTTCTTCTCTGGCATTGTAAAAATGTGTAGTGATTTAGAGATTTTAAAGTTTTTGAATAGTTTTGTCCTAGGGGAAAGACACCATTTAACACATATTTTATTTACATTAGACTTTCATGAAGTTGCATGTAAGAATGAAGTTGAAATGACCTAAGCATGTGAAGTATTTATTAGACTGTATTTTGTCTTTGTATATGCAGCACTTTACCTTCTGACTCTTTAATCAAGCTTTATTCTGTGTGCAATTGTGATAAAAATTCAAGTCTGTCTGCTTTATTCTCTGATTATGATTGCCTTGATCACATCTTCTGTCTATAAAATATATCCAAAATACATATTTCAGCCCTCATTCCAAAGTGTCCCCTATTGTTTCAAGGATGTTTTAGAAAAATAGAGTAAAATTTAAAGGGACAGATAGTAAATTCGTGTTTTGTGTCTTCCATAAATGACAGGAAAGTTTGCAAGATTTCAGTTTTTATAGGCTCGTTACTTTCATGAAAACCTCATTAGTGTTGTATATGTAGGGAACCCTTTATATCTTAAATGAAGTAAATGTATGTTTTCATTTCACCATAAATCTCTGGATAGTAGTTTTTTTTTACTGAACTTTCCTTTTATCCTAAATAATTAGAATAATTTTTGAATACTTTGTAACCATATACTAAAGTGAATAAATAATGTAATCATTCAACAATTGCAAATAAATTTAACATAGAATAAGGAGTCTCAGAAACATACAGACATTTAAAAAATTTTTTTTCTAAATGAGCTTCATGGGTTTTAAGTGTTCATGGCAGCAAAATACTATGATTTAAAAAAAAGATATGTCTCCTTGCATATACCTACAGAGGTGTTACTTACTCAATGATGGTAGGTTCATCACTGTTTTCTGATAATACTGAATTCATTCCAGCATTGAGGAGACTGTCATGGCATTTTCACTTTATGCTGTTCATCTTTTTTTTTTTTTAAGAACAATTAAGTCTGAGTATTTTTTTTTCAAGGAATCTCATCTCCCCACCTCCAAATCATTGATGTGGCAGATATGCCAGATGTTGTGGTACCTTCCCCAACTTCAATTCAGGAAATGTTTTTCTAAGCACTTGACCTCATGCTAGGCACTGAGCTCTGTCCCAGGATCATAATAAAACAATCATGGATTCTGTTTGCAGGAACTTTGCATTTCTTAGTGTTTGAGATAAAAAATGTAACTACATTCATGTAGTTCTTGCTACAGGTGCTAATGTGATTAAGCACACAGTTTAAATAGGGATAACACTTAATGCAGAGGTAGAGGATGATGATCAAGGAATGTTTCATAGAGAAGCTGATTCTAGCGGTGAGTTGAGTCCTAGAGGACAAGTGGATGGAAGTTCAGCAGGCAGAGTGTAGTCATTAGCCTTGTAGGTTTGCTCTTGTACGAATGGACTCTTTTGCAGTTGTGCTCCATGACTGAGCTTGTAAATTGTTCCTTTGCTTTGGTCGTTAACAGTGAAGGGGGCAAGGTCTGAACAGTGACTGTCACTGGCAGGGCCAGGACGTTGTTCATATAACATCAACGTTGGCTTTTTGGTACATTGACGTTGAATTGTACAGGTATTGTTCTCTCTCCCATCCATTGCGTGACTGACGGCTCTTGATCAGTTGATATCCACAGGAAGGAAATTATACTTACCTTGCAAAGATAATCTTTTGAAGAAATCTAGGCATGCTCAGAATCACTTTGGATTTCCTGATAGCATTGGGAGTGTCATGTTAGAGTGGAGGAAATCATAAACTTCAGTGACGATTGAGGGGTTCTTTAAGGAAACTCAGGTGTCAGTGCTGGTACATCCTAGATCTCAGCTCCTTAAAGTTTCTAGTCTCCCAAGCTGAAGACCAGAGGGTTGGTTTTTTGAGACTATCTAATGTGAGCCATTAATAGCTGGTCCTCATGGTTTTTTTTTCATTTAGACGTTGTAGCCTGTGGTCTGAGCGAAGTGAAGAATGAAAACTAGTTGACAGTTTGGGCTTTCTCCATGGAACTCCATATATCTTAGCATAGGCAGCTGGTAGTGTACTAATGCTGGTCTCCAGATTATGAGATTTGTCTGCAATAACATGGAATGTTGCAAGTGTGCCAGGCTGTCCTCCGAAATAATGCCATATGCAATCCTGTTGCCCCGTTGTCTCAGTGAACAAAGGTCATGTAGCAGAAAATTGTACCTGAACGATTGTTTTACCCAGAAGTTCATTAATTACGCAAAATGTTATTTAGGTATGAAATATTTGTCTTTAAGATGCAAATACACTTATCCATTCAATCATTTAGAAAATAGATATTTAAAATAGAGACTCAGTTTTCTTCAAAAGTAGTGTGCATAAATTCATGACTTACAATGTTACATATGCCTGTATCTAAGATGATGGTTCATCTTATATGAAATCAAACCAGGTGTACATGAAAAATTTCAGTTGATGTAAGTTACAAATTTTTTGCAGTCATGATGTAGTAATGGATGAACTATTAATATGGATGAATATGGGTATAAAATAAATTGATAATTTAGTTATTCAGTTTTAAGACTTGACGTCTTCAATAGCCATGTATGTCTCTCTAATATTCTGTTAGATTTCAAGTCCTACACTAATCAATTAATGTGATACTGATAAATCAATTTAGATACTATAATACTTACTTTTCCAGTCCTTTTAATATTAGATTTTCATAATTTTGTTTATTATTGAAGAATTTTAAGACGATATTTTTTGAAACCCTGATCCTAGAAAAGCATATTATATGTATATATTTGAGGAAAATACAAATGCTGAGTTCCTGAAAATTTATTTGAAATCAAATTTTAGTACATAGAGTCATTGTAAAAGGCAAGAGACTATTTACAATATCTTTTGCACATCTGCAACATTGTATAGAATGAGTTTGCTATAGTTTATGTGGCTTCATTGTCTTGTTATCTATATCAGGGATTAACTGGCTGAAAAATCTATATGCATGAAAAGTAGTATGTATTCTTTGTGAAGTGATAATTAAATGAGAAGTATAATTATTAGTTAATGTTAATGGAACAAAGGATTGTTGTTAAGTAAAATTGGTTGAAGGGGAAGGGGGAAAAGAGCCTTTTAGTTGAAGAAGTAGAGGTCAGTAAAACTTCTTACCTTAATTCATTTGTAAAGGAATCTAGCATTATTAATACATACTGATTAATATTTAACTCTCCACAGTTGTTTAATTGTATGTTGTTAGATTTCTACTCCCAGTATATTGACATGTGAAAATATAGTACATACGGCATCTATAAGTTTTTAAGTAGATTAAATCTTTACTGTAAGATTGCTTTAAATCCTATTTGTAAATTCATAGCACAAAAGTAGCTTAATATGGAATTAATATATACCAGAGAACAAAATATCCAAATTTCTGGAATTTTAAGAACTAACAAATTTAAGCACCAGTGAAATTGGTGCTCTCATTGCAGAAGACATAGAATAAAATATCTGCCAACTCACCTTAAATATGTAGTTCTCATCTTCAAATATAAGATATTCTGAAATATTTTAGTAACTGCTAGAAATTAATGATCACAATTATTAAATTTGCATATTTTTGAAAGTTATTAAAATTAATTATTTTTCAAAAATGGAGAGACAATTTACAATGGTACAGCAAGAGATTTATAAAAAAATGCCTATATTTTACTCCACTAACTTTCACAGAAAATTTGAGGAGCTTCACTAATTTCAAAGATATTTCAACTTGTAAATGTAAGTTCATTTTCACTATATGCATTTTTCATTTTATTTCTGATGAAAAGCTAATCGCAGTTATGTGCTTGATTACCATGAATATAATTTATACTTATTTGAAAATATCAGAATTATTTGAAAGGCACAAGTGTTATTCTTACATATTTTGGTATAGGATATTACAGAAAAAAAAATTTTTTGGCTTTCTCAGAATTGATGATGAGGCAAATATATAAAAATCAAATTTCAGAGATGCTACAAAAGGAAAACAGCATTAGTCATGATTTATACTTTCTGATCTTAGCTCATATCATATAAAAATTAAAACTAACATTGTATTACCAAAAATAAGCAAGGTGATTGTAAGTATATTTTATTTGCTTTAAACTTAGTAATTAAGAACAAGTATAATTGTACTGGTATTCTCTGCAGAATACAGTAAATTATGAATTTCTAAAACCCCAATATCTTATCAAACTATGTAACATATAAACTTAATTTTCAAGAGGGACTCATTGCATTAAGGCAATCTTTTGACAAATTCTTTTGCATGTGACCAATATTTATAAAGTAAACATTCATATTCTGTTCCGTTTTTTTTTTTTCTAGTTGGAGTCTTCTTAGCAGAAAGCATCCATTTCACTTAATTAATAGAAACAGGCATTTCACTTAATGAGAAATGGATGCTGTCATTCAATGATGTTGGATAAAAAAAGGGGAGAGGGCTTTAAATGTTAAAAAAAAAATCTGTCTACCTACCTATCTATATACCTATATTTTAATGTTATTAAGTATGTGAAATAGTCTAAAGCATACACCATAAACTTTGTTTCCTTTGGATATTGGTATTTGGGAATACCAGGACAACGGAAGAGTTGTCACTTTAAAATGAAGATTCTTTATAGAAAAGATTCTTTTAAAAAGTCAAAGACTTTCCAAAATTTATATTATATGTAAGGTTGCTTTAAATGCTGCATAGAAATTCATTCAGCATAGTACTAAAATAACTTAATATGGTATTAGTACATATTAGAGATTAAAATATTCCAAATTTGTGGGGTGTTAGGGTATAGCGATTTTGAGCACCAGTGAAGTCAGTGCCCTAAATCTAGAACATACTGAATAAAATAACACCCACATCACCTCAATCTCAGTAGCTCTCATTTTTAAATACAAAATATTGTCAGAAATTCCAGTAATTACACTGCAATTGATGACCACAATTACCTAAACATTATAGAAAATCTACACATATATTCTTAAATGTTCACTAAATGAATTAATATAATTGAAAAACTAGAACTTCACACAGATGTATGAAAATATCTTTCACATGCTAAATAATACGTATTAACTCCTGTTGAACCATTTGATGTATTGTAACAGAGATTCTATGAAATGTCTCTGCTATAGAGTTTTGTCCTATATTGCTGAATTCTAACGTCACCTTGCTTTAGAGCCATCATTGTTTGCACAAATACCAAGTGGGATCAGGTTGAAGTGTTGTCTAAGTGGAGTTGAATAGCACTGTTTGTCTCTCTGGATTACAGTGACAACATTTGAGAAAATCCACTCAGACACATTTTTTTTCATTCAGCAAATATCATGCACCTGCTATGTGAACAGTGCTAGTTTGTATTAATGTACAGCTCTAGGATTATTGTGTCTTATATTTTTTCTAATTACTTGACCTCTTTGGACTTTGAGAGAATGGTGAATCTAGTGCACATTGGCATCTACATAGAACCAAACAATTTGTTAGTCTATTGATTCAGCTCTCAGTTAGTCTATTGATTAATTCATTCATAGGTTTATGAATTTCTCCACTTATTACATGACTGTGCACATCCCTGGGAGTTAAAGTTTGCATAAATCTGGGCATGTTTCATGAAGTATTAACTATTCAGGGATGATTCTCAAGATTTGGTTTGCTTAAGAATCATCTGAGTAGCTTATTTTAAGTACAATCTCCAGTTCCCTCTGTCCTCAATTTTTGGTTTGTTAGATTTGAATACAGCCCATGAATCACCATTTTCCAACAGGAATGCTCTTCCTTCAGTCTTTCAACAAATTCTGTTGCAGGTGATCTGTACAACATACAATGAGAAACTCTAATCTGGAAGGTATGGTCAATGAACTTTTTTGTCATTTGATCTAAGATATCCTGAAGCAAGAGAAATAAAATTGCAGAAAGTATGATTTTTATAATAAAAATAACATGGAATAGAGGCTTCTGAGTTAATCTAGCTCTTTTGAAATGTCTCTTGAAAATAAGGAAAAGTCTTGCTAAGAAGCTTTGGTTACTGTAGTTTGTATGACTAATTATTGCTGTCTTTCTTCCTGATATCATATTTTTTAGGAGCACTTGACAAGTGAACTGCTAGAGTAGAAAAATTACGTGTTATGAAATGATTCTAGCATAGTCCTGAGGACATGGCTTTGTTGAGATTCTACTTTATCATAGTATTCTATTAAACTTTTATTTAGGATTCTTACTTTACTTTTGTTAGATGTGATTTATAGCCCCCTTCACTGTCTTCTACAAGTACTCGTTTCATGCTTGGAATTACATTTGTGATTCATTTTCTTTATTCTTCATTTGTGTTAATTTCCAACAACATATTGAAATATTTACAAATGATAGCCAGTGTTTACATGTAGAGGTTGCCTTTTAAATAAATATAAGCTTGTATGCCACCAAAAACATACATCATCCTACATTTATGGCATTTAATAAGAAATGTTATTTTTTCTTAAAAACATTTTTCCAGTGGTAAAAGTAGATCAACATAGCAGAATAAAGTCAATAGTTTGAAAATAAAATCTAAACCCACAAGTAAATTATTGACAGTTGTCCTTCATCTCAGTGGTATAACTGTGTGAAAATTCCTTTATTTGAGAGATAGCTGTTTTCAGTATACTTGTAGGTAAGTTGTTTCATACATATTTCTCACTTTGAAATAAGTTACAAGTTCTTTGACATATAACAGTAATATAAGTTAATGTGCTTTTTCATATTTAGGCCGTAGCTTTTCACTGAGTATCTTGCAAAGGTGTGAGCCACATTTATGATGTGATTATGTGGTCTCTGGCCAAGGCACTGAGCTAAAAAACTCTAAGACCAGCTCCAGCCCTCATGTTGCATGTTGCCTTTTGTCACCTGAGCTACCAGTACTTAATTATAAACGCTGGTAACAATATCAGCCTTCCTATTACATGGGGATGTTGTAGGAAAAAAATGGGATATTCTCTGAAAATGCTTTTATTTTTATTTGTCGTGCCTAACAGCAGGAATATTTGAGAAAGGACACTAGAATTTATAGATGAAACTTTCCTTCCAAATAAATTTAAATCCTCCAACCCCACATACATTTTGTCTAGTTATAAGCACAGGAAAAAAAACCTAGCTTTCTTTAACTTTGGAAATACCTACTAAAGTAAATATTGACGTTTCCCACAAGATAACACAATCAAAGACTTGAAGAGGAAGGAAGTAAAGTTACAAGGGTATTTGCAAGCCAATACAAAGCATTATATTTTTATTTTTAACATGGATATTTAAGCAAGGGCAGACATCGATATGATTTGGTTAAGAATATAGAACAAATTACTCCACTGTCTTTTCTTCCATATAAATATATAACTTCTAGGATGAAAAGAAAAATATTTTGTGCATACACATGAATGTTCACTAGCAAAAGCTGAGCTGAGAGCAGGAATAGGAGGGAAAATAAAAAATGAGATATATAAGAACTATAAATTTGTATTGTATGTTTACATGCGTCTGTGTAAATAAAACCTTAAAAGTGTTGAAAAATATATAGGCTTTAAAAACTCTTCAACTATATTGATAACTATGAAAATATTGAAACAGCACAATTTTGATGGTTTTACATTAAGTCACTGTATAAACAAATCACAACCAAGTTGAAAATCAGTATTAATTATTATTAGGGTTTTATTGTTTTTGAAATAAACTTTCCTCTTTCAAATACTTAATAAAATCGTGGTGTTATATACTTCAGGATGATTTGTTTAGCTGCGGTAATGATTTTCATATAATTTGACTGAATTTGAATTAATTTTGTACTCTTTGTAAGAGCCATTTGAAAGTGGTACAAAGTCAATATTCTCTTGTATTTTTTTTTGTGGTTGAAAATATGCAACAGAATGTTATTAACTCAGCAGTTATTTACATTTTAACATCAAAACCAAAAGACATTAAAGAGGTATTAAAACTGTTCTTCTGAATTGTTTAAAACTTCTTGTGTAACTCACAGTAATCTGTTTAGATTTCTATATGTTACAATATCATTGACATCTTATTTAACCATCTTAAATAGAAAGCTAAAATTGTTGAAGTTGAATACTGAATACACGGTAATAATAGTGATCACAGACTTGTCAATTAGTTTCAATATCAGAAAACAATAATTTTTGCAAAGTAAAGCTTCATTCAAGATTTTTTAAGGTTTTTTAGAAATACATTTTTCAAAATCTGAAATGTTTAAACTGGTTCTATATATATGAATTTCTTTTAGAATGAAAATATTATGATTTTCTTTTTTTGATAGTCACACGTTTTATAATTTCAGAAAATATTCTTAACAGTAATGAAAAAAATATTTTTTAAATTGCTCTAATGCTTTTATACATGCACTAAAGAACACAATAAGAAAAAAATATGACAGTGTTTTAAAGGTGGTAAATTAAGAGATTTTATTTTACTTTTTAACATTTTGGTTTATTTCTGCAACAGATGATTCAATGACTGAAATTAATATGGAATGAATTTACTTATATGAGACTATAAACATAAAATTCCATGTAAATTTTTAATTTCTTTAAAATTTACTTTTTAAGGAATTGTCAGAAGGGTGTTTTTAGGCCAGCTGTTTTTCATGTTTTAAATGCTGTCATATTTATTTTTTTAATTACCTACATTTGTTTGGATATAGTTTACTTCAGGAATTTAATGTAGAGTATTATATATATGGTAAAACAAAATTTAAATTAATCTAATGAAATCAATTGTATGGAAGAGAGTATATATAATATTAGAAATAAAAACAGCATACATGAGCTTTCTATTCAGGTAATCCTAGATGCAAGTTTCACCATTGCCTCTTACTAATTCTACGATTTGAGAAAATAACTTGTTACTTTCTAATGTTGGACCCACCATCAGAAAAATGGGAATTTGGCAACACTTACAGGGTTTTGTGAAGATTAGGTAAAGAGTTTGGTGAAGATTAGGTAAAATAACCCCTGTGAAGTGCTCAGTGTATCTCATAAAGGATTAGAGATAGAAAAAGGATTTGTTACTATAATTCATACCACTTTTATACCAATTCCCTTCCTGTCTCCATCTAGCCCATGAGATTTAGTACATGTGAAAAAGAAAGTAAGATCGTGGGAATTTGGCCTTGGGGGTTTAAAGTGTTTAGTGTTTTGTCATAAATGTCTCATCTAGGTATGTTCTACATACATGGAAATTATTTCAAAAAATACTTTCCACTTGATATTTAAGTCCTACTTCTAATTTTTTCCCTTTCCTTTAAAAAACACAAACAGGGGACACCTGGGTGGCTCAGTTGGTTGAGCATCTGACTTCAGCTCTGGTCATGATCTCACAGTTCATGAGTTTGAGCCCCATGTCAGGCTCTTCTGAGAGCTTAGAGCCTGGAGCCTGCTTCAGATTCTGTGTCTCCCTCTCTCTCTGCCCCTCCCCTGCTTGTGCTCTCTCTCTCTCATAAATAAACATTAAAAGTTTTTTTTTTTAATAAAAAATCACAAACAACTTTCTCAAAAGAAAATGCCACATGAGACTAAATCTCCCCCAATGTGTTAAAAAGAATCTTGCATTTAAAGACAGTACCCCCATTAGAAAAGAACATTATAACATTCATATTTTTCTAATACTTTGAAGAAACTATTTTCAGCAATTTGAAATATTAAAACTTTTTTTAAGTATCAAAACTTTTTAAAAAAGTATCAAAATCTAGGAAATTCTGATTTTTTAATATGTATTTGGTTTTGTTGCCATGTTACTGCCTCCCTGATTTACAGTCGTTGACATCCGTAAGTCCTGTGGTATAATGAAGGTGATACCTGGTTTGTAGAAACGTGAAGATTTTATTGGCCTCATGAATGCCGACTTATCATGGGAGTAAGATATGTAGCATTCCAAGACTAGCTCAAAGAAGTAAATATTTTCCAAAGCTTGTGTAAGCTATATGCATTTTCATATTACAATGCGTTCTTTTTTTAAGGCATTCTTTTATCTTCTCACAATTCAGAGAATCCATATCCAATAACAAGCAAAAATATCAAGAGAGGAAGGGTAGAAATTTTTTTCAGGCTACAATATGGTGTTCTTACCTTTTTTTATGGACTTTTGATGTTCATAGTCTGAAACTTTTTCAGGCAGCATTGTTAAGATTTTGATACCATCTGATTCCTAACATCTCCATGGCTGAGTTAAGGATGTCTTTTACTGAAAGTAGTAGTTAAGATAAGAAAGGTGTCTCTGCTCATATATAGTCTAAACATAAAAGGACCAAGGACCAAATAAACTCCTAGCCACTCTATTTTGATAAAGAAAATTAAGAATGTGAACGGTTACTCTCCAATATAAAAGCTTTTAACTGAAAGAAAATTCAAAAACCTATTTTAAAAAAATCAAAGAAGCCCCCCCTCCAGTCAAAAATAAAGATAAAAAAAATTAAAGGTGGGGTGCGCCTAGGTGGCTCAGTCGTTTAAGCATCCAACTTCAGCTCAGGTCATGATTTCCCAGTTGATGAGTTTGAGCTCTGTGTCAGGCTCTGTGCTGACAGCTCAGAGCCTGGAGTCTGCTTCAGATTCTGTGGTCTCCCACTCTCTCTGTTTCTCTCTCTCTCTCTCTCTCTCTCTCTGTCAAAAATAAATAAAGATTTAAAAATTTTAATAAAAAAGCAATTTTTAAAGAAAACTTAAAGAATCAACTAAAAAAACTTTTTTAATTTTAATGTTTATTTTTGAGAGAGAGAGAGAGCAAGCAGGAGTAGGGGAGGGGCAGAGAGAGAGAGGGAGACACAGAATCCGAAGCAGGCTCCAGGCTCTGAGTTATCAGCACAGAGCCTGACGCGGGGGCTCCAGCCCATGGGCTGCAAGATCATGACCTGAGCTGAAGTTGCTGCTTAACCAACTGAGCCACCCCGGCACCCCAGAAGCAACTTTTGTGTGTGTGTGTGATAAAGTTCAGATTATTTGCTCATTATTCCACCTAGAAACAAACATCGTTGTTCCTTTGGAAATGCTATCTTTGTTTAATATAAACTTTCCAACCATAAAGAGAAATGCCATCAAATATACACATTTATAAGTTTATTTTCTAAATTGTATCATTGTTTCTCATAATCAGGTGTTAAATAATTCTCAGTTTGTGGGAGGGGAGGGAAAGGCATGAAAATGCCTATGTGCTCATTACTGGTCTTCTAATGGCTTCAGGATTTTGCATTCTTAGTTCTCTCTTCCCCTGAATGTTCAAATGTGTATACTATCAACTTATTTCATTGTTTATTGCCCTCCCGATAAGCAAAAAAAAAAAAAAAAAAAAAAATTGGAACAAAGACTAATTTTTCTCTGGAAAAATGTTGGCAGCCTTTAGCAGTATAAGCTAATTTAGGAGCTTTTAATATCAGATCTTCTGGAAGTCAGTTGTCCTTTAAAATAATATTTATTTTTGAAGGCACCTGGGTGGCTCAGTCAATAAAGCATCCAACTCTTAGTTTTGACTCAGGTCATGACCTCACGGTTTCATGAGTTCAAGCTCTGCATGGAGCTCTGCATTGGTGTGGAGCCTGCTTGGGATTCTGTCTCTGCCTCTCTCTCTCTTTCTCTCAAAATAAATAAATAAACTTTAAAATAAAATAATATTTATTTTTGATTATGAAAAGATACATATTCAGGGCACCTGGTGGTTCAGTCAGTTAAGTGTCCGACTCTTGATTTCAGCTCAGGTCATGATCTCATGTTTTATAAAATCGAGCCCTGTGTTGGGCTGTGTGCTGACAGTGTGAAGTCTGCTTGGGACTCTCTCTCTCTCTGTCTCTCTGTCTGTCTCTGTCCCTACCCTGCTCACCCTTACACATGCTCTCTCTCTTTCTCTGTCTCTCAAAATAAATGAACTCTCCCCCCCCACACGAAAGAAAGATATATATTCAATGTAAAGAGTGTGAAATTACAGAAGTCAAATAAATGTTACCCAGAAATAATTACTGTTAGAATATTTTGGTCACATTTTAGATACTTTCATATATAATGCAGGAAGAATAGTATTATTATGTAGATTTATAATATGAAATGAACCGTCCTTAGTGCTTTCTGTACATTACTTAATAACCACACAATACCATGGAGCAGGCAATATTACTATACTCACAACATAGAAAAGGACCCAAATCCTTGCAAAGCAAAAGTTACCTAGATTACATAGTTGATACTCAAGAATCACATCCCTAAGCCTCTGAATCAAACACTAACTGTGCAACAATGCACATTAAAATGCACATTCATATTAACATGTTTATAGTTACTTGCTACATACATGCAGTTTTCACACAATAACCGAAGTTTAAAATTTAACATCAGGGGCTTCTGCTTCCAGTTATGCTGGAATAACTGGTATTGGCCTTATCTCTTCACATTTAACAATTATAAAACTAGACAAAGTATATGAGGTCAACTTTTCAGGCACTGGACAAAAAGCAGTACAGGACTTTGAGTCTTACGAGAAGAGAAACAAGTAAGGTGAACCCTATGTTTTACACTGGCTTTTTTCATGGTGACACTTCCCTGCCCATCTTGTGTGGATGAGGAGCTCAAGTGGAGAGTGAAAAGTGGCAGTCTCACTGATTTGAGAAGGAAGAGATTGGAGTTTGTGGCTGTTGAAGCAGCTGGGATTTATGGGACAGTATGCCAAGAAGGAAACTGAGCAAAGGGTGTGGACATAAATCAACAGGTATGTTCCCTTAAATCCTTAACTGAGACTCTGCTGTTCTTGCATGAAGCAAATTGAGTCTGAGAACTGAATAGAAGAGAGGTCAGACAGAGCTGGAATACGTCAGAGTTCCATCCCAACCAGAGAGGGTAAATGTTCCTAAGTTCATTTATCATTCAGAAGAGACCTTAGAAGCGTCAACCATTAGCAGTAATGATCACACACTGAATTGAGAGTCACTCATAAGAATGAAGGAAAAATTGAAATAGCCCCAGCTTAACAAAGCATAAAACCATGCCTACAAAGGTGAAGTAGGTCTGCCAATAATTTAATTCCTGGCAGTAAACTCAGTATCATTTAGAGAAGACAGTGTAAGCCAGACTTCTTAAAAAGAATCAACCATAATGTCTACCATATAATAAAAATTATAAATAATGCAACACAGTAAGAAAATGTGACCCAAAATCAGGACAAATCAATAGAAGCAGACCCCATTTTACTCAAATGCTGGAATTAGCTGACAAAGACTTTTTAAAAGCAATTATTATGCATATTTTGTGGACTTAAGAGAACTCAAGGAGTAAACAAGAAATTCAGTAGAAAAATTGAAATGAGAAGAAGAATGAAAAGGAATGTCTAGAATGTAAAGGAAAATCTAGAATATCTGAGATTTTAAAAAGTAATAGGATTAACAGCTGATTGAACAATATAGAAGTAAGGTTCAGTGAACTTGAAGATGGGTTGACAGAAATTATCCAAACTGAAGATCAGAGATTTATTTTTTTTATTTATTTTTTATTTTTTTTAATTTTTTTTTCAATATATGAAATTTATTGTCAAATTAGTTTCCATACAACACCCAGTGCTCATCCCAACAGGTGCCCTCCTCAATACCCATCACCCATCCTCCTCTCCCTCCCACCCCCCATCAACCCTCAGTTTGTTCTCAGTTTTTAAGAGTCTCTTATGCTTTGGCTCTCTCCCACTCTAACCTCTTTTTTTTTTATTTTTTCCTTCCCCTCCCCCATGGGTTCCTGTTAAGTTTCTCAAGATCCACATAAGAGTGAAACCATATGGTATCTGTCTTTCTCTGTATGGCTTATTTCACTTAGCATCACACTCTCCAGTTCCATCCACGTTGCTACAAAAGGCCATATTTCATTCTTTCTCATTGCCACGTAGTACTCCATTGTGTATATAAACCACAATTTCTTTATCCATTCATCAGTTGATGGACATTTAGGCTCTTTCCACAATTTGGCTATTGTTGAGAGTGCTGCTATAAACATTGGGGTACAAGTGCCCCTATGCATCAGCACTCCTGTATCCCTTGGGTAAATTCCTAGCAGTGCTACTGCTGGGTCATAGGGTAGGTCTATTTTTAATTTTCTGAGGAACCTCCACACTGTTTTCCAGAGCGGCTGCACCAGTTTGCATTCCCACCAACAGTGCAAGAGGGTTCCCGTTTCTCCACATCCTCTCCAGCATCTATAGTCTCCTGATTTGTTCATTTTGGCCACTCTGACTGGCGTGAGGTGATATCTGAGTGTGGTTTTGATTTGTATTTCCCTGATGAGGAGCGACGTTGAACATCTTTTCATGTGTCTGTTGGCCATCCGGATGTCTTCTTTAGAGAAGTGTCTATTCATGTTTTCTGCCCATTTCTTCCCTGGGTTATTTGTTTTTCGGGTGTGGAGATTGGTGAGCTCTTTATAGATTTTGGATACTAGCCCTTTGTCTGATATGTCATTTGCAAATATATTTTCCCATTCCGTTGGTTGCCTTTTAGTTTTGTTGGTTGTTTCCTTTGCTGTGCAGAAGCTTTTTATCTTCATAAAGTCCCAGTAATTCATTTTTGCTTTTAATTCCCTTGCCTTTGGGGATGTGTCGAGTAAGAGATTGCTACGGTTGAGGTCAGAGAGGTCTTTTCCTGCTTTCTTCTCTAGGGTTTTGATGGTTTCCTGTCTCACATTCAGGTCCTTTATCCATTTTGAGTTTATTTTTGTGAATGGTGTGAGGAAGTGGTCTAGTTTCAACCTTCTGCATGTTGCTGTCCTGTTCTCCCAGCACCATTTGGTAAAGAGACTGTCTTTTTTCCATTGGATGGTCTTTCCTGCTTTGTCAAAGACCAGTTGGCCATACATTTGTGGGTCTAGTTCTGGGGTTTCTATTCTATTCCATTGGTCTATGTGTCTGTTTTTGTGCCAATACCATGCTGTCTTGATGATTACAGCTTTGTAGTAGAGGCTAAAGTCTGGGATTGTGATGCCTCCTGCTTTGGTCTTCTTCTTCAAAATTACTTTGGCTATTCGGGGCCTTTTGTGGTTCCATATGAATTTTAGGATTGCTTGTTCTAGTTTCGAGAAGAATGCTGGTGCAGTTTTGATTGGGATTGCATTGAATGTGTAGATAGCTTTAGGTAGTATTGACATTTTGACAATATTTATTCTTCCAATCCATGAGCACGGAATGTCTTTCCATTTCTTTATATCTTCTTCAACTACCTTCATAAGCTTTCTATAGTTTTCAGCATACAGATCTTTTACATCTTTGGTTAGATTTATTCCCAGCTATTTTATGCTTCTTGGTGCAATTGTGAATGGGATCAGTTTCTTTATTTGTCTTTCTGTTGCTTCATTGTTAGTGTATAAGAATGCAACTGATTTCTGTACATTGATTTTGTATCCTGCAACTTTGCTGAATTCATGTATCAGTTCTAGCAGACTTCTGGTGGAGTCTATCGGATTTTCCATGTATAATATCATGTCATGTGCAAAAAGCGAAAGCTTGACTTCATCTTTGCCAATTTTGATGCCTTTGATTTCCTTTTGTTGTCTGATTGCTGATGCTACAACTTCCAACACTATGTTAAACAACAGCGGTGAGAGTGGGCGTCCCTGTCGTGTTCCTGATCTCAGGGAAAAAGCTCTCAGTTTTTCCCCATTGAGGATGATGTTAGCTGTGGGCTTTTCATAAATGGCTTTTATGATGTGTAAGTATGTTCCTTCTATCCCGACTTTCTCAAGGGTTTTTATTAAGAAAGGGTGCTGGATTTTGTCAAAAGCCTTTTCTGCATCGATTGACAGGATCATATGGTTTTTTTCTTTTTTTTTTATTAATGTGATGTATCACGTTGATTGATATGCGGATGTTGAACCAGCCCTGCATCCCAGGAATGAATCCCACTTGGTCATGGTGAATAATTCTTTTTATATGCTGTTGAATTCTATTTGCTAGTATCTTATTGAGAATTTTTGCATCCATATTCATCAGGGATATTGGCCTGTAGTTCTCTTTTTTTACTGGGTCTCTGTCTGGTTTAGGAATCAAAGTAATACTGTCTTCATAGAATGAGTCTGGAAGTTTCCCTTCCTTTTCTATTTCTTGGAATAGCTTGAGAAGGATAGGTATTATCTCTGCTTTAAACGTCTGGTAGAACTCCCCTGGGAAGCCATCTGGTCCTGGACTCTTATTTGTTGGGAGATTTTTGATAACCGATTCAATTTCTTCGCTGGTTATGTGTCTGTTCAAGCTTTCTCTTTCCTGCTGATTGAGTTTTGGAAGAGTGTGGGTGTTTAGGAATTTGTCCATTTCTTCCAGGTTGTCCAATTTGTTGACATATAATTTTTCATAGTATTCCCTGATAATTGTTTGTATCTCTGAGGGATTGGTTGTAATAATTCCATTTTCATTCATGATTTTATCTATTTGGGTCATCTCCCTTTTCTTCTTGAGAAGCCTGGCTAGAGGTTTGTCAATTTTGTTTATTTTTTCAAAAAACCAACTCTTGGTTTCGTTGATCTGCTCTACCATTTTTTTAGATTCTATATTGTTTATTTCTGCTCTGATCTTTATTATTTCTCTTCTTCTGCTGGGTTTAGGCTGCCTTTGCTGTTCTGCTTCTAGTTCCTTTAGGTGTGCTGTTAGATTTTGTATTTGGGGTTTTTCTTGTTTCTTGAGATAGGCCTGGATTGCGATGTTTTTTCCTCTCAGGACTGCCTTCACTGCATCCCAAAGCGTCTGGATTGTTGTATTTTCATTTTCGTTTGTTTCCATGTATTTTTTAATTTCTTCTCTAATTGCCTGGTTGACCCACTCATTGTTTAGTAGGGTGTTCTTTAACCTCCATGCTTTTGGAGGTTTTCCAGACTTTTTCCTGTGGTTGATTTCAAGCTTCATAGTTTGTGGTCTGAAAGTATGCATGGTATAATTTCAATTCTTGTAAACTTATGAAGGGCTGTTTTGTGACCCAGTGTATGATCTATCTTGGAGAATGTTCCATGTGCACTCGAGAAGAAAGTATATTCTGTTGCTTTGGGATGCAGAGTTCTAAATATATCTGTCAAGTCCATCTGATCCAATGTATCATTCAGGGCCCTTGTTTCTTTATTGACCATGTGTCTAGATGATCTATCCATTTCTGTAAGTGGAGTATTAAAGTCCCCTGCAATTACCACATTCTTCTCAATAAGGTTGCTTATGTTTATGAGTAATTGTTTTATATATTTGGGGGCTCCGGTATTCAGTGCGTAGACATTTATAATTGTTAGCTCTTCCTGGTGGATAGACCCTGTAACTATTATATAATGCCCTTCTTCATCTCTTGTTACAGCCTTTAATTTAAAGTCTATTTTGTCTGATATAAGTATGGCTACTCCAGCTTTCTTTTGGCTTCCAGTAGCATGATAAATAGTTCTCCATCCCCTCACTCTCAATCTAAAGGTGTCCTCAGGACTAAAATGAGTCTCTTGTAGACAGCAAATAGATGGGTCTTGTTTTTTTATTCATTCTGATACCCTATGTCTTTTGGTTGGTGCATTTAATCCATTTACATTCAGTGTTATTATAGAAAGATATGGGTTTAGAGTCATTGTGATGTCTGTATGTTTTATGCTTGTAGTGATGTCTCTGGTACTTTGTCTCACAGGATCCCCCTTAGGATCTCTTGTAGGGCTGGTTTAGTGGTGACAAATTCCTTCAGTTTCTGTTTGTTTGGGAAGACCTTTATCTCTCCTTCTATTCTAAATGACAGACTTGCTGGATAAAGGATTCTCGGCTGCATATTTTTGCTGTTTAGCATACTGAAAATCTCGTGCCAATCCTTTCTGGCCTGCCAAGTTTCAAAAGAGAGATCAGTCACGAGTCTTATAGGTCTCCCTTTATATATGAGGGCACGTTTACCCCTTGCTGCTTTCAGAATTTTCTCTTTATCCTTGTATTTTGCCAGTTTCACTATGATATGTCGTGCAGAAGATCGATTCAAGTTACGTCTGAAGGGAGTTCTCTGTGCCTCTTGGATTTCAATGCCTTTTTCCTTCCCCAGTTCATGGAAGTTCTCAGCTATAATTTCTTCAAGTACCCCTTCAGCACCTTTCCCTCTCTCTTCCTCCTCTGGGATACCAATTATGCGTATATTATTTCTTTTTACTGTATTACTTAGTTCTCTAATTTTCCTCTCATACTCCTGGATTTTTTTTATCTCTCTTTTTCTCAGCTTCCTCTTTTTCCATAACTTTATCTTCTTGTTCACCTATTCTCTCCTCTGCCTCTTCAATCCGAGCCGTCGTCGTTTCCATTTTGTTTTGCATTTTGTTTAAAGCGTTTTTCAGATCCTCGTGACTGTTCCTTAGTCCCTTGATCTCTGTAGCAAGAGATTCTCTGCTGTCCTCTATACTGTTTTCAAGCCCAGCGATTAATTTTATGACTATTATTCTAAATTCACTTTCTGTTATATTATTTAAATCCTTTTTGATCAGTTCATTAGCTGTTGTTATTTCCTGGAGATTCTTCTGAGGGGAATTCTTCCGTTTGGTCATTTTGGATAGTCCCTGGAGTGGTGAGGACCTGCAGGGCACTTCCCCTGTGCTGTGGTGTATAACTGGAGTTGGTGGGCGGGGCCGTAGTCAGACCTGATGTCTGCCCCCAGCCCACCACTGGGGCCACAGTCAGACTGGTGTGTGCCTTCTTTTCCCCTCTCCTAGGGGCGGGATTCACTGTGGGGTGGCGTGGCCCGTCTGGGCTACTTGCACACTGCCAGGCTTGTGGTGCTGGGGACCTGGCGTATTAGCTGGGGTGGGTAGGCAAGGTGCACGGGGGCAGGAGGGGCAGGCTCAGCTCGCGTCTCCTTAGGTGATCCACTTCAGGAGGGGCCCTGTGGCAGCGGGAGGGAGTCAGATCCGCTGCTGGAGGTTTGGCTCCGCAGAAGCACAGAGTTGGGTGTTTGCGCAGAGCAAGCAAGTTCCCTGGCAGGAACTGGTTCCCTTTGGGATTTTGCCTGGGGGATGGGCGAGGGAGATGGCGCTGGCGAGCGCCTTTGTTCCCCACCAAACTGAGCTCTGTCGTTCGGGGGCTCAACAGCTCTCCCTCCCTTTGTCCTCCAGCCTTCCCGCTTTCCGAGCAGAACTGTTAACTTATGACCTCCCAGACGCTAAGTCGCGCTTGCTGTCGGAACACAGTCCGTCAGTCTGGCCCCTCCGCTTTTGCCAGCCAGACTTGGGGGCTCTGCTTGGCCGCCGAGCCACCCCTCTGCCCCAGCTCCCTCCCGCCAGTCCGTGGAGCGCGCACCGCCTCGCCGCCCTTCCTACACTCTTCCGTGGGCCTCTCGTCTGCGCTTGGCTCCGGAGACTCTGTTCTGCTAATCCTCTGGCGGTTTTCTGGGTTAGTTAGGCAGGTGTAGGTGGAATCTAAGTGATCAGCAGGACGTGTGGTGAGCCCAGGATCCTCCTATGCCGCCATCTTCCGCTGTCTCCCAAGATCAGAGTTTTAAAAAGTAAAACGAAAAGAGGTTCAGCGACTGGTGGGACAATATAAAATGATAAAAGATTTAATTAGAATTCCAGAAAGAGTAAAGAATGAGAAAGAAAAAAAAATATTTTAAGTAATATTGCCCTTCCCCCCCAAATTTGATGAAAAATATGAGCCTACAATGCAAATTTAGAAAATATTGGGCTGACAAAGTAAAGCAATTAAAGGTAAACAAAAGCCCACTGAATATGTTACTAGTTACACATTCACTATAAAATTGTTAGGCTCTTTCAGGCTGAAGAAAATTAGATGGAAAATAAGATTTACAGAAAGGAATAAAGACACTGGATATGATAAATATGTGAATAAATATTGCAGACTATATTCCTTTTATTAATTTGGGGGAAAACAACTGATTGCTTAAAACAAAAATGCAAACAGTACAGTGTAGAGTTTACAACATGCAAAGAAGTAAAATCATATGAAAAATAGCCCAAGCAGATGAGAGTAAATGGAATTACAGTGTTGTAGTTTCTACATTTTTACAATAAATGATGCGGTATTAATAAGTAGACTGTATTGCAGGTACACAGTAATAAGTCAGGGATGCATTGATTTAATCCCAAGAGCAATCACTAAGAAAAACATTTTTTAAATCGAAAACCAAAGAAGTTAAATTAAAAAGATTTGATTAAGGAGAAATGAATCAAAAGCAGCTGGGGCAAATACAAAACCAATAACATAATGATAAACTTTAAACCCAAACATATTAATAATTACATTAAATATAAATGGACCACACACACCAGTTAAAGGGCAGAGATTGTAAGCCTAGATAAACAAGCAAGATTTATATATGCTGAATAGAAGATTCACAGTTTAAGAACTGGTAAGTCTTAAAGTAAAAGTAAAGGTAAAAGGATAGAAAATATATTACATTCAAAAAGTAGTCATAGAAAGTATAGCACAATGATCAAAAGCACATTCATCAGGAAGGCATAACAATTATAAATGTTTATGCATTTGATTTTAAAAATATAAACTGACAAAACTAAAATTAGACAAATAGGTATTCATAGTTGGATATTTTAATACATTTCTCTCAGTAATTTATAGAAAAAGTAGAAAAATCACATATATAGAGAAGATTTTAACAACATTATCAATATTTATTGCAAATTGACATTTATAGTACACTCAACAATGCAGAAAATAGATTGTTTTCAAATGCAGAAGAAATGTTTATTGAGAAACACTATATGCTGGGCCAACTTTCTATACTTGGGTCACAACAGGATTAGCTTAGAAATCAATAACAATAGGGGTGTCTGGGTGGCTCAGTTGGTTGAGTGTCCGACTTTTGTTTTTGGCTGAGGTCCTGATCCCAGGGTTGTGGTATTGTGCCCTGCATTAGGCTCTGTGCTGAGCGTGGAACCTGCTTAAGATTCATTCTCTCTCTCAATCTGTCTCCCCCCACCCTTTCTTTCTGTCTCTTTGTCCCTCTCCCCTGCTTGCATACCCCCTCTCCAAAAAAATAATTTAATTTTTTTTTAACGTTTATTTATTTTTGAGACAGAGAGAGACAGAGCATGAACAGGGGAGGAGCAGAGAGAGAGGGAGACACAGAATCTGAAACAGGCTCCAGGCTCTGAGCTGTCAGCACAGAGCCCGACACGGGGCTCAAACTCACAGACCGTGAGATCATGACCTGAGCCGAAGTCGGATGATTAACCGACCAAGCCACCCAGGCGCCCCCCAAAAAATAATTTAAATAGAAAAAGAAATCAATTATAATATAACATTTAGGAAAATCCCAAAATTTGGAAATTAAACAGTTTTTGTAATACATGCGCTAAAGAAGAATCAAAAGGGAACTTAGAAAATAATTTAAACCAAATGATAATGAAAATGCAACATACACAACATACAAATAAATGCTTAAAGAGAAGCTCAGAGCTTTAAACAAAGGTTATTAAATAATTGATACAAGTTTCTACCTTAAAATTTTTTTAATGCAAATTGTATCCACATAAGAAAGGAGGAAATAATACAGAAAAAGAAATCGATGAAAACAGACTATAACATAAAGAATATTAGCAATGCCAAAGCTGATAAATTTCTAGTAATACAGAAAAAAAGTAACAAAAATTACCAATATTAGAAATGAAAGACAGACTAGACTTCACTACAGATCTTATAGATGCAATGGATAACAAAAGAATATTATGAACAAGTTTATGCCAACATATTAGTCAAATTAGGTATAATGAAAATAAATTCTGGCAAAATATCATACCAGGGATAACAAAGGAAATTGTAACCCTGAATAGTCTAATATTTATTAAAGAAATTGAATTTGTAAGCAAAATCCTTCTTAAAAGGAAAACTTATGATGCAGTTGGTTTTATTGGTAAATTCTATCAAATAAATAGAGAAGAAATAATGTCAAATGTAACAATCTCTTTTAGTAAGTACAGAAGAGGGAACACTTCTCAGATCGTTTTGAGAACAATGTAGCTATAATGTCAAAACCTGACAAAGACATTAAAAGAAAAGAAAATTACAGATGAATGCCCCTTATAAACATCGATACATATATTCTAAAAAAATATTAAATTTCTATGATTAATACATTGTTAATCAGATTCCTAATGGCTTTTTAAAAAATAAATTGAGGAGCTAATTCTAAAATTTATTTGGAAATAATAACCTTGAATGGTCAAAGTAATCTGGGAAAAGAACAGTATCAGTGGAATTACAGTATCTGATTCTAAGGATCATTATTATAAGGCTACAATAATCATAACAATGTGGTATTGACATTAGATAGGCAAACAAATCAATGGAGTGGATTAAAGTCCAGAAATGTATGTGTTCAATTAGTTTTCAACAAAGGCACCAAAACAGTTCCATAGAGAGTGGATAATATTTTCAACTTGTGATGTTGAGACATTTGGATAAATTTAAAAAAAAGAAAGAATTTTGACCCTGTAATTCATACCATAACAAAAACTATTTTGAAATGATTATAAGCACAAACATAAGCACAAAAGTCATAAAACATCTAGAATAAAAAAAATGCAGAAAATATTAGGAATCCTGGAGTGGGCAAAGATTTATTGGAGATAACAAAAGTTAATAAGGATAAAATAAAATGTTATAAAGTGGGCCTTATTAAACTTTCAAACTCAGAAAATAAAAAGAAAGTAAGAAAATAAAATGTAAAGGCATACCACTGATTGGGAGAAAATATATGTAATATGTCTGACAAAAGACTTGTATCCAGAATGTATACAGATCTCCTACAAATCAATTTTTTTAAAGGGTAAATAACCTAATAAAAATAGGAAGAAGATTTCAATAGATGATTCACAGAAGAACCCAAGCAAGTGACAAATAAGCACATGATAAAGTATTCAACATCATTAGCCATCAGGGAAATGCAAATGAAAACAACACTGAAATAAGTTAAAAATAGGGAAAAGGCAAACAAAACAAAACAAAACAAAACAACAACAACAAAAACCATTGAGATATCACTTCACAACCAGCTAGAATGGATAACATTAAAGGCTCAACACCAGGGGCGCATGGGTGGTTCAGTTGGTTGAGCATCGGACTCTTGGTTTCAGTTCAGGTCATGATCTCACAGTTCTGTGGGTTTGAGCTCCGCGTTGGGCTCTGTGTTGGCAACATGGAGCCTGCTTGGGATTCTCTCTGTCTCTCTGTGTCCCTCCTCTGCTCACGCTGTCTGTCCTTCTCAAAAATAAATAAATTTTAAAAATTAAAAAAAAAAAGACTCAACAGCAAATGTTGCCAAGGATGTGAAACAGCTGGAATCCTTAAATATTGGTCATGAAAATTTTTACACTTTGGAGAAAATGTCTGGCAATCTCTTAGAAAGTTCCATATGTACTTGCTGTATCTACTAGCAATTCTTAGATATTTTCCAAAGGGAGGTAAAATATGGATCCACAAATATCTGTATATAAAAACAACTCTATTCAAAATAATCCAAAAGAAAACAATCAGATTTACAATCAGGAGAATTTGTAAACAAATTGTGGCATATTCACACAATGGAGTACTCTTCAACAGTAAAAATGAATTAAGTACTGATACATGTAGCAAAATGGATAAATGCCATTATGATGGAGTAAATTGTTTGCCTTGAAGAATTCATATGTTAAAGCCATAATTCCTAGTGTAATCGTATTTGGAGATAATGTTTGGGGGAGGTAACTAAGGTTACATTTGGTCATAAGCGAAAAAAAAAAAATCCTACCTAATCCAGTAGGACTGGTGGCCTAAGAAGAGCAAAAGTGTTCTCTCTCCTCTCCTCTCCTCTCTTTCTCTGTCTCTCTCTCTCCCCCTCTCTCTCCCCTCCCCTCCCTCTCCCTTTCTCTCTGTCACTCATTGTGGGTACTGTGGAACGGCCATGTAGGACATAGTGAGAAGTTGGCTATCTGCAGCCCAAGGAAAGAGCTCTTTCCATTTATTGACCATGCTGGCACTTTGATCTTGGACTTTCGAGCCTCCACGACTGTGAAAAAATAAATTTATGTTGTTTAAGACACCCAGTCTAAGATATTTTTGTATGGCAGCCTAAGCCAACTAAGATACGCATAAACATTATGTTGAACTAAAGAAATCAGACACAAATGATCACTTACAACTAATTTAATCATAAGAAATTCAAGAACAGGGAAAACTAAGCTATGATGATAGAAATCAGAACATGATGGGCCGGGTGAGGGATTAGCATGAAGAAACCTCCTGAGGTGATAGAAATATTTTATATCTTGAGTGGGTTGTTCATTACATGGGTGTATACATTTCTCAAAACTGATTGCATTGTGCAGTTAATATGTGTGCATTTAACTAAAATTTGGATTAAAAGATAACATAGCAATTTTCACATATAAAAATTGTGGCTGCACAATGTTACATCATGAGAATACTCCAGGAGTCGAAATTAAACTTGACATTTGTTATTGTTTCTGAAATGAAATGATGGTTGAATTTCATGTAAAAGCATATGAGGTATGAAAAGTAATTCAAAACAATCATATGGGCACTTGCTACGGAAATGTCTTATAACCATGACCTGGTGATTTGCAAAAATGTGTGGCTGTTGTAAGCATGATGTTTAAATAATCCTGAGCAAAAACAGAAATTGTCATTTTAATTTCATAGTAGCATTTCAAAAGGCAGAATTTGATCTTTGATGATAAATTTTCTAGTTTTGAAAATATGTACTCTTCCAATGTGGTTACACTGTCATTTTTTTGATATACTGAAATTCCCTTTCCCACCAGTGTGCCTGTGACATAAAGAATGAAAGATAGGGAAATTTGGCCTGAAAATGTACTCATTGTCATCTGAAAATGTGTAGTACTATAATGTGAATGTGATTATATTCTTTTTAAAACATCTTTATCAAGATACACAACATGACATAAAATCCACTCATTTAAAGTGTACATTTCAGTGGTGTTTTACAATATTCAGAGTTTTGCAACCATCCCACAATCCAAGAACATTTTCTTACCCCAAAAGAAACCCAGTTAGCAGTTCACTCCTTGTCTCTCATACTACTCACTCCCTCACCTCTAGTCAAGCATTCATCTATTTTCAGTACCTACTGTCAACATTATGTATAAGTGGAATCATATACTATGTGGTCTTTTGGGGAGGCCTTCTTTTATTTAGTATAAAGTGTACAAGGTTTATCAATGTTGTAGCATTTATTAGTACTTATTCCTTTAAAAAATAGATTTTAGGTTCTAGAGCAGTTTTACATTCATAGAAAATTGAACTTCAGGTACTTATTTCCCATATATTAACCCATACATGCACAGCCTCCCCTACTGTCAACACCGTGTACCAGATTGATACATTTATTATAATAAATGAACCTACATCGACACATTACTATCACCCAAAGTCTATACTTTATACCTGGGTTCATTTTTGGTGTTACTGTACATTCTATTAGTTATGAAAATGATAATACATGTATCCACCATTATAACCATACAGAGTAGTTTAACCACCCTTCAAATCCATGCCATTTTGCCATATGCCATATTTGTGCCTACTCCTCCATAAGCACCAGCAACCAATAATTCTTTTACTTTCCCCATAGTTTTGTCTTTTTGCCAGAATGTAACAGAGTTGGAATACAATACAATATGTTTATAGAGTTTTGAGATTGACTGCTTTCACTTAGTAATATAAATTTAATATTCCTCCAGGTCTTTTTATGTCTTGATAGCTTATTTATTTTTGACACTGAATAATACTGCACTGTCTGGATATAGTACAGTTTATTTATCCATTCGCATACTTGAAAGACATCTTGGTTGCTTCCAAGTTTTGGCAGTTGTGAATAATGCTCCTGAAAATATCTTTGTGCAAGTTTTTGTGTGGACATGGATTTTTCAACTAATTTGAGTAAATACCAAGAAGCACAATTGCTAGATTGTCTGATTAAGAGTATGTTTAGTTTTGTAAGAAACTGCTGAACTATCTCCCAAGGTAGCTGAACCATTTTTTATCCCCACCAACAAGGAATGAGAGTTCCTTATGCTGCACATCTTCACCACCATTTAGTGTTGTAAGTTTTTTTGGATTTTAGCCATTCTAATAGGTGTGCAGTGTTATCTCATTGTTTTAATTTGCAATTCTCTAATGATATATGGTGTTGAGCACCTTTAATATGCTTACTTGCCATCCATATATCTGTCTGTTCAGATCTTTGACCTATTTTTTAATTGCATATTTGTTTTCTTTTTGTTGTGTTTTAAGAGCTCTTTGTATATTGGTAACAGGCCTTTATCAGATGTATCTTTTGCAAATATTTTCTCCTAGTCTTTCATTCTCTTGGCATTGTCTTTTGCAGAGTAGAAATTTTTAGTTTAATCAAGTTCAGCTTCCTAATTCTTTATTTTCTTGATTCATGGATCATACCTTTGGTGGTGTATTTAAGAAGGCATAAGCTCCAACTCAATTAAGTTTTTTTTGTGTTATCCTTTAGGAGTTTTATAGTTTTGAATTTTGCCTTTAGGTCTGTGATCTATTTTGAGTTAATTTTTGTGAAGGGTGAAAGGTCTATGTCTAAATTCATTTTTCTGGAGGTGGATGTCTGGTTATTTCAGTACTATTTGTTGAAAACACTATATTTCTCCATTTTGCTGCCTTTGCTCCTTTGTCAAAATGAGTTAACTACAGTCAGGTGGGTCTATTTCTAAGCTATTTTGTTTCACTGGTCTTTTTGTCTGCTCTTTCATCAATGCCACATTGTATTGATTGTTTTAGGTTTATGGTAAGTCTTGAAGTTGAGTACTGTCAGTCCTCCAGTTTTGTTCTTCTGCTTCATCATTGTGTTGGCCACTTTTGCCTTTCAATAGAAACTTGTGAGTCAGTTTGTAGAAATCCACAAAATAACCTGCTGGGATTTTGATCTGGACTGCAATTGAATGTGTAGATCAAGTTGGAAAGAACTGACATTTTGATAATATTGAATCTTCCCATTTATGAATATAAAATACCTCTCTATTTAGTTCTTTGATTTCGTTCATCAGAATTTTGCAGTTTTTCTCATGTAAATCTTGTACATACTTTTTAAGACTTATACCTAAGCATTTCATTTTGCAGGGGCAAATGGTATTGTTTTTAATTTCAAATTTCACTTGTTTATTGTTACTTAGGAAAGCAGTTAACATTTGTGTACTGACTAGTATTTTGCAGCCTTGCTATAATTGCTTAGTAGTTCCACATTTTGTTAGTTGTTTCACATATTTTACATAGATGATAATGTCTGTGAACAAAGACAGTTTTGTTTCTTCCTTCCCAATCTATATACCTTTACTTTCCTTTTCTTATCTTAGTAGCTAGAATTCTAAGTACAGTGTTAAGGATTGATAGTAGAGAACATCCTTGACTTGTACCTAATGGTAGTGGAAAAGCTTTGAGTTTCTCACCATTAAGTATGCCTTAGGCTATACGTTTTTGTAGATATCCTTTCTCAAGTTGGGGCAGTTTCCCCTCTAATCCTAGTTTATTGAGAATTTTTATCATGAATGGGTGTTGGATTTTGTCAAATACTTTTCTGCATCCCTTGATTTGATCATAGACTTTATTCTTTTTTAGTCTGTTGATGTGATGAATTATGTTGATTGATTTTTGAAGGTTGAACCAGCCTTGCATACCCAGGATAGACCTCCCTGGTCATGGTTAATAATTCTCTTGATACATTGTTCGATTCAATTTGCTAACACTTTGTTGAGTATTTTTGCATCTGTGTCTATGAGAAGTATTAGTCTGTAGTTTTCTTGTAATATATTCATCCGTTTTTGGAATTGGGGTAATACCATCCTCAAACAATGAATTATGAATTCCCTCTGCTCCTATCCTCTGGAAGAGATTGTAGGAATTGGTGTAATTTCTATCTTAAATGTTTGATAGAATTCACAAGTTAAGTCATCTGAATCTGTTTTGGAAGATTGTTGATTATTGATTCAATTGTTTAATAGATACAGGTCTACTCATACTGTCTGTTTCTTATTTCTGTTTTGTAAGTTTTGGCAATTTATGTCTTTTAAGTAATCAGTCCATTTAATCTAGGTTACCAAATTTGTATTCATAGAGTTATTCATACTATTGCTTTATTATTCTGTTCATGTTCATAGTTCCTGTACTGATGTCCCCTCTTTCATTTATGATTTTAGTAATTTGTGTCTTCTTTGTTGTTTACTTTGTTAGCTTGGTTAGAAGCTTATCAGTTTTATTCAGCTTTTCAACAACCAGCTCTTGCTTTTGTTAATTTTTTTTCAATTTATTTCCTGTATGAATTTTACTGGTTTCTGCTCCAATTTTTGTTAATATTTTTTCTTTTCCTCACTTTGTATTTAATTTGCTCGTCTTTTTCTAGTTTCTTAAGGTAGAAGCTAAATTATTGATTTTAGAGCTTTCTTCTTTTCTAATGTATGTACTAAATACTATAAATTTTCCTCAAAGCACTGCTTTTGTTGCATCCACAAATTTTGCTAAGTTTGTTTTCATTTTCATTTAGTTCAACTTATTTTTTAATTTGGGGAGATTTCTTCTTTGACCTATGTGTTATTTAGAATTGTGTTGTTTAATCTCCAATTATTTTGTGATATTCCATTGTTTTTCAGTTACTCATTTCTAATTTAATCCCATTGTGATCTGAAAGTGGACATTTCATTTTTTTATATTTTAAATTTGTTATGTTTTATGGTTAAGCATGTCATCTGTCTTGGAAAATTTTCATGTGAGCTTAAGACATTGTTAGATGAAATAGTTAATAGCTGTCAATTATATACAATTGATTGATGACACTGTTGAGTTCAATTATGTCATTCATCACTGATACCTGCCTGCTGGATTTGTCAATTTCTGATAGTATGGTGAAGTCTCCAACTATAACAATGAATCCAATTATTTCTCCTTGCCATTTTTTCTATTTTTACCTCATCTATTTTGATACTCCATTGTTAGGCATATACATACTAGGGACTATTAAGTCTTCTGGGAGAATTGGCCTTTTTATCATGATGTAATACACCTCTTCATCCCTGATAACTTTTCTTGTTCTAGAGCTTGCTCTAGGTTGGTGAGTTTTTTCTCTCAACATTTTATTTCACTTCATTTTTTTCTTGCTTATGTGGTTTTTGAGAAGTGGGAAGTAATTCATGTCTTTGCTCTTCTCTAGGTAATGTGTTTTAGTTTTCCATCTGCATACATTCAAGATTTTTTTCCTTATTTTGATTTTCTACAGTTTAAATATGATATGCCTAAATGTAGAGTTTTGGTTTTTGGTTTGTTTTGCTTTGTGTTTTGGACATTTATCCTGCTTGATATTCTCTTAAACTCCTTGGATTTGTGGTTTTGTGGCTGAAATCAGTTTTAAGGAAATTTTCAGCCATTAGTGCTTCAGATAATTGTTCTGTTCTTTCTTCTCTTTCTTCTGGTATTCTTGTTATGCATATGTTACACTTTTTGTGGTTATCCTATAGTTCTTTGATATTCTGGGGATTTTTTTCAGTCTTTTTTTTCCTTTAGTTTTCTGTTTTGGAAGCTCCTAATTGACATATCCTCAAGCTTATAGATTCTTTCCTCAGCTATGTCTAGTTTATTAAGGAGCCCATCAAATGCACTCTTCTTTTCTGTTACAGTTTTCAATCTCTATCATTTCTTTTTCATTCTTTCATATAGATTCATCTTTGCTTAAATTGCCCTTCTGTTCTTGCATGCCATTTTCTTTATCCATTAAAGCCCTTTGCTTCTTAGTCATACTTGTTTTAAATTTCTGGTCTGATATTTCCAGCATCCTTTCATATCTGAGATTTATGGTAGGCCTTAAAGTTGGGTATTGTCAGTCCTCCTTTGTATTGTGTTTAGTCTAGATCTGATGCTTTTTCTATCTCTTGGGATTGTGGGTTTTTTTTTCCTTTTTAGTATGTCTTGTAGTTTTCTCCATGATGCATTTAGTAAAAGGAACTGTGGTAAATAAGCCTTTAATAATGTGGTGGTAACTTTTGGGAGCAGGAGAAATATTCTATAGTTCTCTGATTAGATTTCAGTTTTTTAGCAAGACTGTGCCTCTGGACTATGAAATTTACAAGCGCTTTTCTTTCCCCTTGCTGTCCCAATCCATTAGATGGGGACAGGATGGCTACAGGACACGAGTTTAGTATTTTCCGTTCTCCATTTAGAAGGCTAGAGTGTGCTAGAGTTGGGATTTCTCTTCCCTCCAGGACAATTAGACTCTTAAAAAACTTAATAGTTTAGGTTCTGGCAAAATATTTCTTCCAAAGGCAAGCCTTGTTAAGAACAGAATACTCTGGCATATTTCAAGGTGGTTACTTTTCCCCTCCCCCTGCCAGAAGCCTGAGGGGATTTTTCCCATGGTATTAGCTGTGAGAAACTGGTAGAGCTCCTGGAAATAAAACTCACAAAAGTGTTGGTGCTCCCTCTTGACAGGGTCCCCCTGGAGTTTTTAATTTTCAGACTTGTCCAGCCAGAGCCTCAGAAGTTCATCAATTACTCATCAAGTACACAGGTTAGGTATTCCTGTGTAGGCATTGTTTCCCATAGAGGCTTCTACTTAAGGGTTTCTGCTCCAGAAAAATTGTGATTCTGTGTACCTGCCTGTCTGTCTATCCAATTCTGGGGGCAGTGGTGCCATACACACACAAAGACCACACACGCACACACACACACACACACGCATAATTTTTTTTATCACTTTAGTTCAGTATTTCTGTGCCAATATTTTTTTTTAGTTTTGTCCCTTGTTTTTAAAATTTAAGTTCAGAGGCTTTTTTTTTCTAATTGGACTTACTCTATTTACATTTATTAGATCTGAAAATATTTGGATTTATTTTGCCATGTTGTTTTGTGTTTCATATTTGCTTTGCTACTTTTTCTTTTTCTTTCTTTCTTTCTTTCCTTTTTTTTTAGTTTTTGTTTGTTTCACTACTTTACTTCCCCTCCATAAGTTTTTACTGGATTGTCAGTTTTTATTAAACAATTTAAAAGAGGTTGCATGGTAAAGAGAATGGCCTGTGGAGTTAGAATGCCAAGATTTAAGACTCCCAAATTCACTACTTAGTAATTGTGCAACCTTGACCCAGTTATTTCAGCCTCTCTTTTTTGCAGTTTTCTCATTTGCAAATTGAAGATGACAGAGAATTGTTGTGAGGGTTAAAAGAGTAAATATGTAAAGTAGTTCTTAGTACATAGTAATAGTAAGCCTTATGTGTTTGCTATTATCCACCTCTCCTTTTTTTTTCTTTTATCCTTTATTCTGGTGAGATTGATGCATTCTCTTTATGTTCTTTAGAATTTTTAACATACATTTTTGGCATAACAAAGTCCAAGTATAATCAGCATCTGTAGCCTTCTGCTTAGCAAAACTAAAATTTTAGAACATTTGCTATTTATTTTCCACCTCCATATTCCACTTTATTGTTTTCTAGGATTTTAGCTCTACCCTGTGTTTAAATTCCCCAGAGCTTGTCAGTATTTGCTTTCATAGTCAGTGCTTCTTTAGATTTGCCAACATATTTTCCATTATCTTTGCTCAGCTTTGTTTCTTCCTTCTGGATTCAATTTCTTTCTTTCTGAACAAGATTCTTTAATGGTTGTTTTCCTTAAGGTTCTTATAGCTACACACTCTTAAATGATAGTTCAGTTAGGTATAGACTTCTAGGGTAGTGATCATTTCTTATCAGGATTTTGAAGACATTACTTTGAAGACGTCAGTTTGTCTTTTCTGTATGCATGGTAATGTCTTTTCCTTTCAGTGACTCTTGAGATTTTTCTCTTAGTCACATTCTATCTTCCACATATCTTAATCTCTGTCAAATAGTTTTTAAAATAAAATGTAATCATGAAATACTTCAAGCATACGAAATTATGGAAAGTAATCACACATACATAATGTATTCATCAATAGATTTAACAAATTTCATCATTTTGTTGTATTCACTCTAAATAGTTTTTAAGAAACAAAAATTGCATATACACAGCCAAGTCTTTATCCCATCCCCATTGTTTCATTTCTTCCCCCTTCTTCTCCAGAGGTAACTACATTGATAAAGTTGGTCTGTATTCTTTCATTCCATGGCTTTATATTGTAAAAGATGTACCAGTAATAATGTGCAATTTTAAACATTTATGTCTGTGGTGTTATATTGTAAATACAATTCTGATAGTTTCTTTTTTTTCAATTAATTTTATGTTTTGAAAATGTATCCATGTTGATACACGTAGATATAGTTCATTCAGTTTAGCTCCTGCATTCTATTGTACAAGTATTCCAAAATTTATTTACCCATTTCTGTATTCATTGGTTTCTGGATTTATGCTATTACCCTCAGTGTTGCTATGAATATCCATATCCTGTCTCCTTGGGCACTCTCTCTGGAGTTTCTTTGTGATACACATCTAAGACTGGCACTTCTGGATCATGGGTGTTCGTATATATGCAATGGTTTGTATTTTACTTAATTTGATGTTAATTTCTCTGGAGTCTGGGAGAGTGGTGCACCATTTAGGTCCATTTCTGAATGTGCAAAGGCATTTTACTTGTCATAACATCTAGGGGCACTACTGGCATTTAGTGTGCAGGAGGAGGAATGTGAAATATCCTGTACTGTACAAGATTGTCCTGGGTACTGAATAATTTTCCTACTTAAATTGCAGTGGTGCCCCTATTAAGACTTATGTCATTACTCTAGGGTATGCATCTAAGAGTGATATTGCTGTTTATACAATATGGTATAAACATCTTCAATTTGGCTCAGATTGCCTTATTGAACTCCAAAGTGATTGTACCTATTTATTGTCTTAATAGCAATTAATAAGTGTTTCTAGTTTTCTACCACTTTTGACTATACATGATGTTGTCAATTTCAAACAAAACTGTTTTTTGACTATATGAGGTAGGTGATAGATTTGTTAATTAACTTAATTGTGCTAATCATTTCACAATGTACACATACATTAAATCGTCATGTGGTAAGCCTTAACAAATGATGTACTACCTAAAAAGTTTTGTTAGTTTGATTATGAAATAACTCACTACTTCAAAAATTTTCATTTTTCTGATAATTAATGAAGTTGAATTGTCATATTTTCTATTTCCTTATTATCTCTTTTGTGTTGTGGATGATTTCTTTAGATATGTTGTCCCATGCTGTCTGTCTGATTGTAATTATCTTGTCCTTTGGCATACTTACTTTCAATTATTATATTTTTTATACCTAGTAATTTTATTTTCTTTTAATTCAAATATATTTGTTTTTGTCATTTTCCCCTGTATTTACCACTCTTTTCTTATAGTTCCTGAATGTTCTTTTTCTTTCTTTCACATTTAAAAGAAACTTCTATTTAGTCTTTGAAGTTAATCCATCATCTCCAGTTTTTAGGGTATTAATTCTCCCTTTGTTTTTGCTTGTTTTGTGCTCCCTCATGGTAATTTTTAATAGTTTTATAGTTTTTAATTGTGACCTAATTTGGTAGGGAATGCAATCCATTTAGCATCGGCTGTGGAAGCACTCATACTAGTGCTATTTCATTTCTCTTATAGGACTGTAGGAGGATTTCTCTGTTGAATTTCATATTAATTTTTCAACTTAGGCTTTCCTCGTCCTTTGGACATGTAAACTAGGACTTTACACCACCATGTGGTATATGTTTGTGTTTCCATTTCTTTTTTTTTTAAGTTTATTTGTTTATTTTTAGAGAGTATGCAAGCACATGTGTGCAAGCAAGTGGAGGGACAGAGAAAGAGAAGGAGAGAGAGAATCCTAAGCAGACTCCATGCTGTCAGTGCAGAGCCCGACATGCAGCTCTGTTCCACAAATGGGAGATCATGACCTGAGCCAAAATGCTTAACTGAGTTGATGCTTAACTGACTGAGCCACCCAGGCATCCCTGTGTTTCCATTTCTAATGACTTCTCTTTCGCTGATTCCAAGAAGAATCAGTGGATGACAAGTTTCCTTGCCGCTTTTATGGCTAAGTAGGAGAATTTTTTTGTCCCTGTTTCCAGTCACAGTTTAATGTAACTTACAGCTCTTTGGAGTTCTTAACTTTATTCAGAAGACTCCATTCTAGCTCCAAAATTTACATGAGCTGAAGGCTTCATCCCTTTTTTTCATAAATTCCTACCACTGTCCTAATGGCCTCCCTATCCAGTCCTAGAACTCTGTAGGCTATGTCTTTAGACTAGATTTTTTTGTTAGATTTGTTCTTCTTTATTTCTGCTACATGAAGACTTCATTTCTTTTAGAATATATATGAAGTAATTTTATTTTTTATACTTTACTTAGCATTTCTGTATTTGGGATGACAGAAAGCCTTTTGTAACATTCAATTAGCCAAATTGGTGGAAACTCACATTGTCTGATTTGAATGAAATCCAAATACTAGTTTTTAAATGCAACAAAAATACATAGAGAAATATATAAAAATTATTAGTTTTTATCAAAAGAGTAGCGAGCATTATATTTGTCATTTAATTTTTGAAAAACAAATTGTTAAAAAATTGTATAAATGTATATGAGCTATAAATATATAAATTAACATACAGGTATCTATCTCTACTTCCATGCCTTAAACCAAACCACTATCTATGGTTAATTTAGGGGGGCAGAATTAAGGACGGAGGGAAGTTTTCATGTTTCTACTTTATATAATTCCTTATTGTGTGATTTTTGTACATAGGTGTTTAAACGAGCAAAAGATGCTAAAACTACTAGTAATTATAAGATGAAGTGTTCTGTAATTTTCCTGATTAGTATTTTGATAGTTACTAACAGTGAAAAACCCTGTAAGCCTAAAAGACAGATTGTGAACTTGTTTCACTGACTGCTCTGTAATGGGGAAGTCTGGAAGTGCAGGCAGCGACAAAACTGACCCCAGGATCTGGGTGCAGGAGCAGGTGGTGGACCAGGAGGAGACCGGGTCTTGGATGCCTGCTGGAGACAAGGACCACATGAATCAGACTGAGTGTGACCACCCACGGAGCAAGTCAGTATCGGCCTGTGTCCTCTCTGTTATGTCAACCTTATGGCATTTTGAGCTTTTTATAGAGGGCTACAAAGTTCTTATGAATTTTAAAACATTTATAATAATGCAGGTTGTAGGTATGATAGATACCATCCACAAATGGCATTTAAAGGTCAATTGAATTTCCCTCTCACAGCACACTCTGTTCAAATTTGGTAGCCACATACTCTCTTTGTAAAGTTTTCATTCTTATTCGATCTTCCACAAGCCATATTTGACTTATCATAAAATAAGGCATAAGAATGCTCACAATAAACTTTCCTAAACCTAAATTTATTACTTTGACTCTATTTATAGATCATTTCTGCCACACATACAACCTACGTTATTCACATCAACACACAAAATGTGTGTTTTATTGAATTTCAGTGCATTGATTGATAGAACCAGAGGAAAAAATTCTTCTTGCTTTCTTTACCTACTAATTGAACAGTACTTTAGACTACATTATTTCCCTGAGGGTAAAGTAAAGTTTGCTAGCTTCTCTGTTTTGTAATTAACTCGTTACCCATTTATATTTGGCATTTGCCTCAGCACTTAGTTCTAGGCAAATAATTTTACACTGAAAAATTCATTAACCTTCTCTGTGGGGGAATCATTTTCTTGCAAATTAAATTGCCTAATTAGCTGATCCTTTGGAAACTGATTCTGAACTTGATCCCCAAAAGGTTAACCAAAATATTTCTACTTTTAAAATGAAGTACTTAAGATTACTTTGTGAAGATACCATATTCAAATTACTATTAGACTAACAATGAGGTTATTTATCCTGGAATTAAGTGACCCATCAAAACAAAACAATATATTTAGTTATCTAGTTGGTACGTATTTGCTATATGCCCACCCCACCTAGATCTTGTATGAGTAGAAAACCCCAACCTTGCATGTGGACTGTCAGAGGTGCTTTGATGTCCTTATAAATGACCTTGCCATAGAACAGCCCCCATAACAAAAAGTGTGACTTTATGATATCAGCTTTCTACACCAATAAGGAGTAAATACACTTCCCAAGGTGTGATTGAGAGGCATTGTTATTCAGGGAATATTGTGACTTTTCATCATGGTTTCCACTTAGTATTCAATCTAGAAACAGGGATATTTTCCTATATGCTGTTTTATTCTAATGGATATGAGTGATGGTGCCTTTCCAGACCAGGTGCTCATAGCATAAACATAAGAATATGGATGGCAGGGTTGTTGGCAGTCAGAGATAAGAGGCTAAGAATTAACAACAGATGCGGGTTAGTAATGAAATGTTTTAGAGTGTTCTCTACCTTGGTTTTTGGCCACTTGAATAAAATGCCCTTATAACTAGAGAAAAAAGAAGTGGAAATTTTCCACTGAAAATATGAACAGATGCTAAAATGCCTGTGGTTCAGAAGGTGCTTCTTTAGGAATCTGGTTCTCATCTACTGGTCCACATTTCTGAATTATGAAATTTTTATAAATGAAAATTATAGGAGAGTAGATGAGAATTATACATTAGCCCTCAGTATTTTTATTCTGGGTCGACACAGAACAAAATGAAGTTGTTCATTATTCAGCAAACATAGGTTGTTTTCAAAATTTTTTAAATGTTTATTTATTTTTGAGAAAGGGAAAGAGCACAAGTGGGGGAGGGTCAGAGGGAAAGGGAGATTGAGGCTCTGAAGTGGGCTCTGTGCTGACACACATAAGCCATGAGATCATGAACTGAGCTGAAGTCGGATGCTGAACTGACTGAGCCACTTAAGTGCCCCCAGCAAGCATAAGTTTGTGTAGACAACTAATTTAAGAGTGAAGTTAGGGGCGCCTGGGTGGCGCAGTCGGTTAAGCGTCCGACTTCAGCCAGGTCACGATCTCGTGGTCCGTGAGTTCGAGCCCCGCGTCGGGCTCTGGGCTGATGGCTCAGGGCCTGGAGCCTGTTTCCAATTCTGTGTCTCCCTCTCTCTCTGCCCCTCGCCCGTTCATGCTCTGTCTCTCTCCGTCCCAAAAATAAATAAACGTTGAAAAAAAAAAGAAAGAGTGAGGTTAGAAACGAATTATTCTTCACTTTATTTGGGCTTTGAGTCTAATTTTGATGAGTAAGCTGAAATGTAAAAATCAAAAAAATTTCCGTTGTTTAAATTTTATAAAGTATATTAGTTTTTAAACTAATTAGTTTAAAAAATAAAAAGCTATTCATTTTTTAAAAATTAATAAAATGCACCTGTTTTACACTAAGTCATTTTCACCAAGCTGAAAAGAAAATTTCTAACCATGTGGTTTCTCTTTTGTCCTTCTCATAGAATGTAACAATGTGTAAAATTTAATTATCTGAAAAATTTTCATAATTGTTAGGAATATGGTGGTAAGGGAAGAATGAGAAAGAAGAGGGGGAAGGGAGGGAGAGAGAGATAGATCACACCAGCACAGGAAAATTTTGTCTTCTAGCAAAAAGAAACTGTTAAACGTAAAAATAAACTAATTCTCTTTGTGATTGTGTTTGGATAACAGTGCCAGTCAAGGTTTATGATTGCATTTCCAGTTACCTATTTAGGCCATTGACTATATCATGCCCTGTGTTAGGTACTGAAAATACAGAGCCAAATAAAGTGCAGCTCCTACTTAAATGTAACCGTGGAGATAAAGACAAAAAATTTTTTTAATATATAGCAAACCCATGCGTTATATACAATATCAGAAGCATGTACAAGATAAGATGTGATTCGTGGAGGGGACGATTGACTCTTTTAGTGGGAGAATCAGGGAAGGCTTCACAGAAGAAGTGATAGATGGACAGGGTTTTGACTGATAAAGCTGGGGTTTCTTGTAAGACGATTGAGTGGCGGAGGTTACACCACTAAGAGCAAACACTAAGTGCTGAATTAAAAGCAGTGGTGTGTAAAACAAAGTAAGATTACATTGGCATGTTTGAAGTTATTCTGATGGTTATGGGAATTAATTGATTAAAAGGAATTACTGCTTTTGGAAACCAGAGGTAACATTGCAAGAATCCAGATGAGAGATGATGATTATACTCAAAAGGTGAGGAAGGTAGAAGAGTCTGGAACAATTTCCATATATCTGGCCTCCATGAATGTTGGTGTCACCAACCTAGAAAAGGAATATAGGGAAAGTAACTAATTTTAAGTTTTTGAATGAGAAATAATTTCATGTTAAAACAAGTTTTAAAGTGTTTTTTTTACATTATCTGTAAATTAAAAGGCATATGGGTAAGTCTGTAAGTTGACGGTGGGGTCTATGAAGAAATAGGATAGGAAATTTAGTTTTGCAAATTAAAATTGCTTAGAGAGAGCTTTAAAGTAAAAATAGGAGAGATACTAATGCAAACTTGAGAAATGGCAACATTAGTCTTATGGCTAAATACTCATTTTTCCTTAGTTGTCACAAGTGACCTGTCTTAATGCAGAAGAATCATGTACACGAAAAGATCATCTGGATTTATTTTTATTCTTACATGTCTACAAACATCTCAGCTTAAAGAATTAAGCCCCAATGTGATTTAGGTAGGAAATTAAACACATAGCCAGGAACTTTGAAGAGTTAAGAAAGTAGTAGTTTTAGGTGAACAGTTAAAACATGCTTAGTGATATATTCTATCATCTAGCAAGAATGTGATGCTATGGGAACATCTGGGTGAGCTCCACATGAATGGAAGAGGGTGGAGTGCAAAGAGGAGGATTCATGGAGCTGATGATGGAAAAGAGTCTCTGAAAATCAAATAGTTGCAGAGAGAAATTTAAGTTTTAAATGAGGACAACAGAGAACAGGGAAGTATTCACACTGGGTTGTTCACAAGGCAGGAGACAGATCATTGAAAGTGATGAAGCAGACAAGTTGGCTGAGATCAGATAATGAAGGACTTTGTGTTTCACATCAAACGGTGTGGATTTTCTCCTGCACTTATTGGAAAATTATGGAAGGTACATATATTTTTTTTCATGAAACTTTAGTAATTTGTTGGAAAAGCATTATGACCAGAGATGAGGAAAAATACACACATACGCATACATCTATAGAGAGAAACACTTCACACATACACACTAGGGGAAAGGAACATGAACTTTCATTTCTGATCTTATGTTCATTTAGTTTCATATCAGAAAAAATGCACTAAGTTTTATAGTCCTACTTTCTGAATACTTTAATTCTAAATATTTGCCTTCCACTGTCCTATGCTATTTCCTACTTTGCCCTGACACTGGGACCTAAATTAGCAATAACAGACTTATCTTCATTTAACTATTTGGTAGGGTGAGAGCATGATACAAAAATGAATCTGGTACTTGGGAAACATATTCTCTTTTGTGACATTTTATCATGTTTTAGCTGCTCTTTTAAGTCACTAAAAGGATTTATTTTTATTCCGCATTCAATAAATCATTTCTGCAGTCTCACCCTATGGCATATATTGTGCTAGGCACCATTTGTCAAACCTCTGTGCCCCTGATCTTTGGAAGTTGGAAGGAAAATGTATAAAGTTCAAACACATATAGAAACAGTGGTGGGGAAAACAGAGGAGCCTATGAGGAAAAATAACCTGATTAACCTTAAAGATACTGGGGATACATTGTGTGCCATTTCTTGTAAAAGGCTTTATTGCATAGAGATGGAGGAAAGGGGAGGGACAGCATTTGGAGCAAAGTACCTTGATGCATTACTATATTGTGTAAGTTATTTGTTCATGTTTTTAAGTGCCTGTGTCCAATCAGATTGAGAGCTCCTTCAGAGTAAAGACTTGATCTTTGTTGTTTTTCTATCCAGTAATTTAGCATGGCATCTGAAACGCCATTGGTATTCTTAAATACCTGTCAAATGTTGGCACATTAACATTTTCTTAAGGAATTTAAATTTCTATTCATACCCTAAACTTGATAGTTATGTGTAATTGCTGGACCTGTATCCAAAACTGCATTTTGGGGCAAATCACTGTAACTTTTTAAAAGATACATTTCCTGAATAGCACAGTCCATTTTGGTTTCTACAGTATTAGCAAAGTGATGCCTTTCAAAGCTATGTGAGACTGTTGTTTTGGGGCACTGTTTAGCCTACACACAATGGCCGGTATCCGTCTCATCTACGAAGACTGTTTGACCCATTCTTAGACCATTTTAATCCTCTACTACCACTGCCACTGCCATGTCCTCCATACTGCCATTAATAAACCAGGTTTCAGAGAACTAATCTAACCTGGTTAGATAGTCAGGGAAATGCTTATAAACAAGAAACTTAATTAAAATACTATTGATTCCTTATTCAAAGAAAGAAGTATATCATCACATATGAAATGAGCTCTAGGGCCCTAGCTCCCTATATTTTGAAAAGCTCGTCTTTCAGATTTTACTCTTGTGGCATCTCTAAATATTCCCAGCTGTATTTACAGAAAGGATTGAAATTGAGTCAGGAAAATCAAAACAGTAAAGAAATGCTATGTTTATTGGAGCCATAATAAGAAACGGTCATATCCATGACCTTAACAAAAACCTGTGGAAGTTTAAAAACACAAGGTTTAAAGAACTTTTTACAAATGTTTTCTTTTTCTTCAGTGGGGTGGCCTGCAGATCGCAGTGCCACAAAGGGAGAAGGAGAGCTCAACTGGAAGCCAGGTGGGAGATGTTGGAAGGCTCATGTTTCAGGTTTGAGATTATCCACTTGAGAGAGCTAAAATTAAAAAAAATAATAATAAAAAAGACATATTAGCTCCATCAACACTCAGTATGTGCCTGATGTTATATTATTGTACATTGATACTTAAACAATAAAACAAAGTTTCTGTCCTTAAAGCTTCTGCGGATTAGTGAGGAAATGGGTATGTAATTGAATAATTCTATTACGTGGTGAGTGATATAACAGAAGCATGTGCAAATATCTAGGGGGAATTGAGAAAGGAGTGAATAACATTGTCTAAAAGAAAATGAAACAGATATACAGAGGAAAGGAGAATTACTAAACACAATTTAGCTTCAGAAAATCTGCTAGGAACTTTCTACACATTATTTAGTATGGACTGGCTAAGACAAAAGCATATCTGAAAAAGAAGTACCTGTAATTTATTTAAATTTCAAAGTAAAATTGCTATGTTATGTAACTACGGAGACTGCATATCCTTAACTAGATAAGTTTTCTGTTAAGTTTCTTAGTAAGAAAACATCTCTATGCCATACATTTTGTTAGTGTGATAGAAATGCCATGTGTATATTTTTTTATTTCTGAAGTTTTTTTTAAAAAATGAACAAAAACTCCAGTTTTCATAAACTTTGCAAAATGGCATTTGCAGACAATATCCTTCTCTTTGAAATAGGGACTATTCTATTTTTAAAGAATGAAAATAAAACAAAATATAGTTGTTCTAGTTATAAACTCAGTCAACTGAAAAAAATGATATCTTGATTACATATTTTGTCATCTTCTCTCTCTGGACTGCTACCTTTGAAGTTAGAAAAGATCCCAGAAGGCAAAAAGGAACATACTCCCTCAAGATGCACCCTGGAAAGTGTCATGTTTACATGATAGTAAACCTTCTGGTTTTATGTGTTTTGTATGTTAGGCCTAAGTGTGGAAGTGGGCCTACCCTAGAAATGGAAGCTGGGAGCTAGTGGGCTAATTGACAGTCCTGCCCTTGCCATGGGTCCCGTGGCCTTAGGCAAGTTGTCTCATCCCGGGACCAGCATCCTTAGGGTCCTTTCCTAACAGAAGAGGATATTGTTATCTGAGAGAAAATGGTACCAGGAAAAGATCGCTTAAAATGAATTCACTTAAGATGGTGTGAACAAATTCAGAGTTAATACTGGAGAAAAGTTTGACTAGAATATTTCCTAAAAGATTAACAATTATCTTTAAAATTATGTTCTATTTTGCTTATAAAATTTAGGTTGCTGGCCCACTGTGTATTCATTCTTAAAATAATAACTGAGTTATATGGACTTTTTGGGCATGGTCACTGTATCCTTCATTGACATTTAATTTTTAAGCACTTTCATAGAAATGGCCGGTTTTGCCAGATTATCGGGAGGCTTCAGTACTTTTTCTAAGGTTCTCTTTCAGTGTTTTGATTTTCAATTACTCCTCTTCTGAAGTCCCTACGATCTCACCTTTCCTATCTGTGTTTTCCTTTTCCATTGTTTAACTGGTCCAACTCTGCCCCACCCTCATTTCTCAGTGGCTGAGCACAAGACTCCAGGTACCCTCTAGTCCACTCCCAGCACTTCTCAGTATACTATATTTCTTTCAGGATTTTCAATTTGCAATTTTTCACTGCATTGCCAGGTTCCAGCAAGACTGACTGTGATTGAAAAGATGAGAAATGAGGTGCCATGGCTGGCTCAGTCAGTAGAGCATGTGACTCTTGATCTTGGGGTGGTGAGTTCAAGCCCCACATTGGATATGGAGCCTACTTTAACAAATATAGGGCACCTCAGTGGCTCAGTTGGTTAAGCATCTGACTCTTGGTTTCAGCTTAGGTCATCATCTCACGGTCTGTGGGTTTGATCCCCATGTTGAGCCCTGTTCTTAGCTGACAGCATGGAGCCTACTTGGGATTCTCTCTCTCTCCCTCTCTTTCTGCCCCTCCCCCACTGTGTACTCTCTCTCTCTCAAAATAAATAAACTAAAAAATGAAAGTTTTATATGTACATAGTATTTTTAAAAAGAACAAGGGAAGAAGGATGACAGGGATTTTCAAGTGGGGGTTGATTTGTATATGTAGCCACTTAATTGACAAGTATTTCTTGAATTACAGACTTTCTTCTGTGCTGAAATGTGTGAACTGATACAATGAAGAGTTAGATAATGCATCCTTCTCATAGGGCCTTCTTTGACCCTAGTTCTTGTGTGGCTAGCTACAGGAGTCTTAATCCTGGATCAGGCTGCAGGTTTTGGGATTGGATTACTTTTTTTTTTCTTTTCTTTAATCAAAACAAGGCACAGGTCCAGGTGGCAGCATCTTCCAACCACCTCCCTTGCCTTTCCTCCTGAAGCCTGTTTTTCTCATTGATCACCAGCTGGTCTCTGATCTTCAGCCACCAGGGCAAAAGACAGAGAAGGTGACAGAGTCAATATTGGATCAAGGCAAAGCAGAAGAAAACAGAGAGGTTTGTCAGTGGAAATAAATCCCATAGAAGTTATAAAATATAAGCTGAGTGTTTGGATGTCATAGACTCTACAGGGATAGGTTGTTCTGGAGGGAGAGAGTACACACAAGTGAGACAGAGAAGAAAGGGGAGGTAGAATAGGGGGTGGGGAGGGAAGGAGCGAGACTTAGAGAAAAAGAGAGACCTATAGAGAAATTGAGACTTCTAGATTTTAGTAAGTACATTGAAAAACAAATATGCAAAGGAACTGAAGAGTGTGGTTTCTCTGCCTACCCCTGAAGGAGGTAGCTGACTGTTCTTCACATGCTCTTGGAGTGAGTCCCTGGCCATTTCTAGTCGCAGAACCACGCTTGTCCCAAAAGCATCATCTCAAGTATCTTTTTTCTTCCATTTGGCCCACTGGGGGCAAGTAGGAACCACAGTGGATTATTCCTTCATTTTCCTTTCCTTAATTTCTTCTCGTTGCACTTTCAGGTATCTTTTTCTCTGCTTTCATTGCATCCAATCCCTTTCGTTTTTGTCCTTGTCTGTTCATGTTGGCCTCAGTGTTTCTGTGCTTTGGGGTTATTTCTAGCACTGTTGTCACAATGTTTTCAGAACTGGATCTCTGCTCGTTAAAAGAACGGGCCTTTGTACAAGATAGGTCCCTCTCAGATTCAACTCGATTACCTTATATACCCTACATTTTAGGAGGCAAATCAATTTCTGACAGATAAAGCTGCTAGCCCAATGGTTAGAAGTCAGGGCAAAGCCAGAATGATTCAGTGCCATCATTCCCTGAATAGCCTCTGAACATACCTTGCAAAACAAGAATTTCTTCAACTCTGTTTGCAGGGGAGAAAGGAAAGGAAAAAGAGCACGGTGAGGGAAAGGAAGAAAAACAGGGAATGAGCATTTAAAGGGAAAAATAGAAACACAGGGTACACTTCAAGAGCTAAATAGTGCTGATAGCAGAATGGGCCCATCATCTGTACCCCAAAGACGAGAGTTTTCTAATCTCAATCAAGATCAGTGATGAGCTGCACAAAACATATCATAAAATTTCTTAAGCTAGTATGTTATTTGGCAGCATGGACTAAGACTTACTCAAATTTTATCTTAACCTTTAAACAGAATGTTGAAAATACGACTTAGTTTGTTATGAGACAGTTTTTTAAAAAATGAAATATAGCTATATATCAAAGATGTTTTTATAATTAGATAATGTACTCAAAATGGACAGTCATTGTAAGAAACTGGAACAGTTGGAAGAAGCTACAAATTATACATGAACAGGTAAGAAGTCAGCAAATAAGAGTCTTACCCAAGGTGCTGTTATTAAATATTACAGCATTGTTTTTATATGCATTTGAATTATATTTTTATTTTATCTGTGAGCATTTCAAAGACACAACTTCTTATTTATGATAGTTATTTGTAAAGTTGTGTTTTTTAACTTTACTTGTAATTCTGTCAAATCCTACTTATTTTTATTTTTGTGAAGTATTAGTTTACTGAGCTATAGGCAGTAGTAAGACTCCACTAAATATTTAACATTAATATTCCCAGAGGAGACTTTAGGGTTAAAAATTAGAATAGAATTTGGGTTTCAACTCTGTCACTCTAGTTGTGTGCTCCTAGGAAATTTAATAGGCTCTTCAAACTTGATTATTAGTTTGTAAAGTTGGAGCATTTGTAGCAACGTTTTTATATTCAACAATGCCTAGCACAAAGTAGATGATTAATATATGGTAATTTACATTATAACTAGATCAGTAGTTTTTATAAAGGCCCCAAATCCTTTGTTGAAAGGTCTTTATATAAGAAATGCTAATGACAGAAAGCTTTTAAAAATAGAAACTGATAGTATTTTAATATTAAACCTGGTATAATTCCATCTTTAAGGTTAAGAACAGGGGTCATTAAACTTTTTTCTGCGAAAAGTCAGATAGTAAATATTCTAGGTTTTGTAGGCCATACCATCTCTCATTACACAACTCTGCTGTTACATCATGAAACCAGTTATAAGTAATAAGTGAACAAATGGGCATGGCTGTGTCTCAATAAAACTTTACAAAAACAGGCAGTAGGTCAGATTTAGGCTATGGGCTTTTATTTGTCAACCTGTGTTGTGAACCATCTTCTTTTCCTTTCACTAACTTATCTTTCAAAAAAAAAAACAACACAGAAACAAAAACAAAAAATACCTGGGTTATTGGCTCTCAGAAATAAGGTGCATGTTTCTATGCCAAGGTCTTCAATCCTTACATACTGACCCTTATTAAGAAAAGATAATTTGGAATTAACCCCGCATGACTTAGGGTTTGCTCAGAGAAACAACAAAAGTTCTAAGAGTGATACAGAATAAGGGGTTTGTAGGATTGACCACACACATGAAGGGAGCTGGTTAAATAATCTGTGTAAAGCTGTTGCTGTTGCTTCTATGTCTGCTGTTGGGCTGATGTCAGTTGAGCAGCAAGTGAAGGAGGAAAGATGGGCATGGGGTAGGAAAGAGCAAAGACAAACTAAACTCACTAGGACTGACTGGAACCCACATCAGCCCCTCCCTCCATCACCCTCCAACTTCAGCAATATAAATGACTCCCAGAAGCTTCTTCTCCAAGGAGATGCATATGCTCCTGGTGGGGGGGGGGGGTCACAGATCCCCGAGGCAGACATCAGGCAGGAGCGGAAGTGGGTGTGGGCCCTTCTGCTGCACCCAACACAAGGGCACCTGCCCCTACCCCTGCCCCTCCTTTCCTAACTCAACAGGGCCACTGCTTCACTTCCTCGTTGCAAATCTCCTACATAATTCTTAACCATTACTGAGCAGTACTACAAACCCTCTCGCTGAATTCCAGTGTCTTTTACCACGGAATTTAGAGGACATTGCCAGTCGGTGTCATTAATGTTTAAATATGCTTCCCTTACCTTGGCTTTTAAAATAGGATTGAGGATAAATATTGCCACTTTAGTACTTGAGTTGCCTCTGTAGAACACCTGTGTTCCCTCCATACTTACATCTTATCTATATGAATAATTGAATAACTTCAAGAAAAGATGAGGTGAGGTCATCAACTAAGTTATTAACACCAAAGCCTCTGTTCAGTTTGCAATTTGATTTCAGCTTTCCTGAGACCAAGTCTTTTCTCATTGCTCATTCTCTCCTGTCCCATTCTCTCATATTTTTTATTATCATCAAAATAATTGTCTAGAAGCCCAAATATTTCTGTGTCAAAGACAATTTTCTCTCTTCAAACTATCAGAACCACTACCAGAGAGTAAACTTGAACATTACTTGAACATAGAGTCACTAGCCAGCAGACACAGTTTTGAAACTGAATCTGGCTTCAGAACATTTAAACGAATTTTGAGAAGATCTTCTTTATTGTATTTCCTACATTTACTCTCTCCTGCTCATCCTTAGAAAGCCTCCCATCAAACACATTTCCTAACTGTATCATGAAACTAGTTAATGCCCAACATACTCAACCATGGGAACCATAGGAGATTCATGCCCCACCTAGATAAAACAAGGCAGTGATATCAGTATTCAACATAAGCCTCAGAGCTCTCCTTGTGGTGAGGAAGGCAATCCTCATGCTAGTAACAATAATAATTTGAAAAAAAATACAGGGGCACCTGGGTGGTTCAGTCGGTTAAGCATCCATCTTCGGCTCAGGTCATAATCTCACAGTTGCTGGGTTCCAGCCCCATGTCGGGCTCTGGGCTGACAGCTCAAAGCCTGGAACCTGCTTCAGATTCTGTGTCTCCTTCTCTCTCTCTGCCCCTTCCCTGCTTGTGTGCTTGCTCTCTCTTTCTCTCTCTCAAAAATAAATAAGTAAACATTAAAAAAATATAAACCAACCCAGAATGTTTGTGAAGCACCCGAATTTGTTGCAGTTCCCCTACCTAACTTACACACATTTTGAAATATACCTTCGACCACTGTCAATGGCACAGACTTTTCCTCTGCTAAGTATAAGCCCTGTGGATTCAGTCATTAACCCCTTGCTACTCAAAGGGTACCTGTGAACAAGCAGCATAGGCATCACCTCTGAGCTTGCAAACAATGTGGAATCTTAGCCCCACACACAAAGCTGCTGAATCATAATGTACATTTTAACAAAATCTCTTTTCATATATTTGCACATTAAGGTATGAAAAGAGTCAGCTTAATTCTTGGAGTCTTCTCATTAAGTTGGAAATCATAGTGCACGAATGGTCAAAAGGATTAAATGAGATGGTATGTGCTGAGTGTCTGGCACAGACGCCTGGGGCAAAAGGAGTTTCCTCTATTAAAGAGAAGGCAATGGTGATTTTGTTGCTCTCTGACTGATCCTGAAGGCTGATGGAGGAAGTTTTGACTCTTCAAGGGAGACGTTGAGAAATGGCACCCTCCCTCAGAGAAGAGCAGGGGCCTGCAGAAACTTGTGTACCTTTGGGAATTAAGCATTGAGACCATGTATGCAGTGGACCTCAGCAATCTCAAGAAAGCCATTCCAGTGAGATCCTTCCTCTCTGTAAATGGCGTGCCCTGGGTGTTTGGCTAGACCTAGATTCACTTAGTAACAAGGCCACATTTTTGTTGTTGTTGGTATATCTGCTTCCCACATAATGAGGCTTGTAAATCTTTTTTTTTTTTTTTAACTTTGCTTAATTTGTTCTTAAGTATATCCCCAGAAGGAAATTACCCCTTGGGATCTTTGTAATCAGTCTTCTAACCCTGAAGTCAAAGATAACTATAGCAGTGGATGCAATGTCAAGTCCATCAGGAACTAGCCATCATTCCTTTCATCTAAAAATTAGTGTCGTGCACCCACAATCTGTAAAATGCTTTAAAAGTTACTCTTAATCTTACTGTGTTTATTGTGCCGGTGGTTGAGCTTAATGTAGGCAGAAGCCTGTGTGCCTGTGGAGAGTGTGAAAGACAAGGAAAAATACCTTTTGTGTGCAAGCTTATTTATTATGACTGATAAATAAATAGCACTAATATCAAAGTAGGAAGAAGCATAGAGAAATTGCAAACTAGCCTTCTTTCTATATTTTAATGCCAAAGATAGCTAGGTGTGCACTTATATTGCTTACATCGATTTCAGTATATGAACATATTGACAGCCTTCTAACTGCTTTGAGAAACAAGCATGTGTGTTTGTAATACTAACAATAGTTATAAATGGAAAATTATGTATATATGTAGTATTTCAAGCAAATTGTTAAACAGTACTTTCAGTGAATTTGATCACTGGTTTTCCCCAATAAGATCATTTGTCTGCTTTAATGTTTTCTAACTGAAGACATCATTAAAACTGTATATTAGCTCTGTATCTATCTTGCACTGTCCATCTGACACTTTCACACTATAATACATAAAATATTTTTGAACAGTGTTGTGATGTTACCATAATTACTATTTCCGGATATGTATGTGCGTGTGTGTTTCCAGAATATATATTTGATATGATTTCCAGTATGTATATATGTATACATATATATAACTTCATATATATGTGTGTGCATGTATTTCTGTGATGATCCAGAAAAAATTCCATTTCATTTATTTACATCTTCGATCAGTGTGTATGATGACTTTGTTTCTTATCAGGTTGCAGAAATATTGCACTACTTTCGACTATTCTTAGGGGTACTCTGATATCCATTTTACTGTATTTGTCCAGATTTGATTACTACACTTTAGTGCACCATAAACAGTATGTTTGGGTTTTATGGCTGCTGTCTGGTTCCAGAAAGTGCTAAGCCTAGCGAGATAGCACTGTGACGATCATTGCTTTGAATCTGACAGATTTTATGTGTTTCAAAACAACATGGGTAATGGTAATGCATGACCTTTTTTTTTTTTTTTACATAGGGCTAGAATTTGCCTTTCTATTATTTTAGTCTCCTGGAGCAACCCTGAATAATTCTGGGCTCTCTTTCATACTCAACCCTTAGTTGAGTAAAATTATCATCGATGTGCCAAATCTTCTTTTTGTTTGGTAAACATCCTCATTTTCCTCAACTGCTAAATACTATGCTGGTTTTTAGGGCTTTTTCTACCCTGGCATCTCTTCTTGATCTACTGTAGTTAAATGTGTGTTAATGAGGATGTATCTTGCATGTTGTTTAGTATTGCGTTTGGCTTTTTCCATTTCGTATTTCAAACATATTCTTGGCTCATATAGGACAGCTATGGTAGATTTCCTTGCTTTTTACTCATTTGGTTGACCTTTTGACTATAAACATGTAATTTTACTTTGACCCCTATTAAATTTCAGTTTAGTCATTTGGCCATCTATATTTAGCCATCAAAAGTTCATATCATGATCTCTATTCTGTTCTATAGATCTAAGTGTTTTGTTTTTATACCAGTATCATACATTTAATTACTGTAGCATTATATTATAGTTTGAAATCAGGGAGTGTGATGCCTCCAGTTTTGTTCTTTTTTCTCCTGAAGATTGCTTTGGTTTCTTTTGTTTGTTTGTTTCTTTGGTTGGTTGGTTGGTTGGTTCCACACAAATTTTAGGATTATTTCTTCTATTTCTCTAAAAAATACCACTGGAATTTTGACAGGGATTGCATTGAATCTGTATAATTCTTTGAGTAGTATGGACATTGTTGACTCTATCAAACTCAAATTCTGATTGTGATATTGTCTTACTTTCTTGGAAGATGTTGGGGGAATCTAAATAAAGGGAACAGAGGGGGGAAAGGTGCCTTTTATCACATACTGATCCTATAGAATGTTCTCTTGAGAAAGAAATTTCTGTGGTCAAATAAATTTATAATATTATTCATACTGTTTTCCTGTCTTGAAGATTTTCAATGACCATTAGATAATCAAAACTTATGAGAAGTTCTGCAGTTTAAAAACCAATTTAAACTCTACTCACATTTTCTGAAATTTGATTACCGAATTATTTTCAAGTAATGCTAGTGACATATCATAAAGCTGGTGTGTTCTGCTTAATATAATTTATGAACTGCTAACTTATTCTATTGGATCTATTTAATTTGATTTGAATTTCAAATAATATTAGCTGCTATTTCAACATCTGTATAAAAATGTAAGTTTTGTAAAGTATTTATCTTCATCTAAGATACTGAGAAAAATGTCAACAAGTGAGTATTATGGTAAGCTGCTAGAGCTCTTAGCTTATGATTATGTGATATTCCCTGATTATCATTGTTCAATAGAAATTATTCATAGACCTGACATGTCATCCATCTTACACTATTTCACCTTGTTCACAAAATTGGAATAAAGGTACTATCTAGTGTCTTAAAACCAGGATATTTCTCTAATTTTAAAAAATCGAGTGTATAGCAAAGGTCATCTCTGTTGTACTTCATTGTGCTTTAAAATTTCGGAATTGCAGAGTAGACAATACTTCTTATAGATCACATAGAATGAATTAGATAGTTTATAACCCATTGAGGATACCAGAGTAAGAGAACCCTAGTTATATTTTTGTCCTCTGTGTAATAATGTAGGACATGCATTTGTTTTCCATTTCATGTAAACTGAAAACATACGCATAAGGAGCTACTATTCTACCTGATGGAAGGTCTCACTTGAAATTCTACTAGATTTTATGATTTTATTTGTCAAAAGTGTTACAGAGTGGTGATTTCTTCACAAGTAGAAATAGACCAAATTAGTCCATATTGGAACATTTTCCGTGCTTGCTCAGGCTTCCTCAATGAAATATTTCTTTTTCCAAAGTGGGGGGGGGGGGGGGAAGGGAATAGGGAGATCTGAATTCCTTACTTTCATATATCTAGAAATTTGAATAAATATTAACTCCACAGCTGGAAAGTATTCTAAGTAAAATCATAAGTTTATGCAATATCTAAACTCTAAATGACATCTCCATGTTAATTTTATTATGTCTGCAAAGAAAGAAATACAAATATAAACCATTAAAAGTTGGAAAAGTCATTCGGAGAGAGGCAAAGGAGTGTCATAAGTTTATAATTTTTCACTTATAAATATGACTTGTGTTTAGCTAATGTATACATTCATATTTTGGCAAATTGTATTAAGATGCCGATAAAATAGTTATATACCTAAGTCAGTATAAACTAAATATCTAAAGCTAAAAATAATGTATTACAGCTGCTTCTTTATCACTCTTTCCATCAAGCTGTTATTTAGTTTATATTGCTACTTTTGGCACTGTCCACAGTATAGTTTTCTAATCCCTCATATTGTCACTTCCTAAAGTATATTATATAATTACCTACTCATATGCTTAATCCCATATGTGTTAAAGACTACAGTGGTATGTTGGAAAGAGTTTGCAGTTGGCATGGGAGAGGGATACTCTTTGTTCATCTTATGAAATAATTGAAATAGGAAAAAAAGATATTTTGTCATTACAGAGCTATGCAATATGTAGAACTGTCACACAATGATGACATCCTATATCTGTCTCAAAGCTACAAAGTGCTCAGCCCCTACCATGATCACTGACTACCCAATAATGGATGGGCTTTTGATGGGGTTCTGTGTTAAAAGGGACACAATATGATGAGACAATATGATGAGTCTTCCATGCTGTGTGTCCTAAAGAGTCTACATACATTAAGGAGCGGTAGTTCCTGGTCTTCAGGAGCATAGTGTTTTTATTGGGACTTAAGTGTTATCCTTGGTTCCAAGTGATAAGGTAAGTTACTTACCTCTTTTTAACTTTGATTTTCTAATTTGGGTAAGTTGGACAATAATACATGCTTACTACTTTTTTATATGATGGACATATATGCTACGAGGATTTGTCCCCTATTTATTTTTTAAATAAAATTGTGTTATTTAGACATCAAAAATGACTGTCATTCCCATTGTTTCCTAGGGCCTGCACAATAATCCTGCTTCTACTCTTATCCCAAGATTCAAAGCATTAGGGCATTTATTTATCTCCAATGTAATGTTCACACACACACACACACACACACACACACATGCACACCCATCATTCTGTATGTTATCTCTCTGCTTTTATGGAAATAAAAATTATTAGAATAATATTATAAGTATATGGAAATATTTTAGAAGAAATAATAACCTTTTCCTGAGGATTTAAACCTTTCAGTACTCTGTGATAAAGTATAAAAGACAAATAGAAAAATGAATTCAGCTAACATTCAAGTAGTTTTTTTCCTCCTTCTAAGTATGGTACTAAATTAGGGATGGAAGATTATTGAAAACAAGAACCTATGAAATAGCTGTTCAATGTCATAGGTAACAGGTTATGCATCCCTTAACAGGAGGAAGCATCACTACCTAGTTACTTTTGCTTAGCCACAGTCCTGTCAGTATAATTGTCTACAAAAACATTAATAAATGTATTATAATCAGAAGCTTTGAATATTGTATTTGATGGTATCGTATAATAGTAGCTAAAATTTACAATGTTCTCATTAGATTTAACGTTAAACACGGTGTGGAATGCATTGATCTTTGACATTTGGTGCTGATAAAAGTTCTATGATTAAAATCCATTCTTCTAATTGATTTTTAATTCAAGCAAAGATTTCTTGAAAATCTGAAAGTAACAGTTAAAGTAAAATATATATCAATATAGTGTTTACTTTACACGTTTGCAAATCAAAAAGGCATAAAAGAAATCCACAAATACAGTTTGGGAGTTTTCTGTGAACTTATTAATGTCAGCTATATTAAAGTAATATAATAAATGTAATATAAAAATAATATAATAAATATAACAAAACTTAATGTAAAGTATAATTAAAATGCACACAAATCAATTAGTTTATTGAAGTGTTACTCTTTTTAAAGTGCCATCGTATTCCAAAGGATCGTATCTTTATATTTCTTGCTTAGTTGGTTGTATAAAGTATTTATAAAGATTTTTAAATTCCTTAAACAAAAAACTTAAATATTTTCTCCACTTAATTACTTCTCAAAGTGTGCTATTTGGACCAACTACATCAATATCTTCAGGGAGATTAGAAAATGTCAAGCTCTATCCAAACCTATTGAATCAGAATTTGCATTTTAACAAAAGCCCAGCTGATTCATACACACATTTGACAAGTTTTGTCTACTTTTAAAAAATACATATAAGTGGTCTTAAAATGCTGTTATTATCATAGGGTCATAGAAAAAAAGCACATAAGGTATTAACAAATATGTAACAAAGCATTACATTTTTCTTTAAATCAGTAATATTGCTTTTAACATTTTTTGAACTGATTTATGTTGTGCATTTGCACTTTGATATGATTATAATATATTTAGAATTACATGTTTTGAGATTTTTTAAATTATTTTATGCATTATTAAAAACAGGGAAAGAAAACTTGAGGCAAGTTTAAGGAAAGCATTCATTTGTGCTTAAAATTTGTTATACCACAAGGGGGTGCTAATGCTTTTGATTTGCAATTTTGAAAATTTACATCTAGATGAAGTTAAGTTTTCAAAAAGAATGTGTTACATATAAGTAAACTCGACACAGGGCAAAATGGTGTTATTAAAAATGGAAACATGGGTTGTAAATTAAATTTGTTTTACAAGTTTATTTTATGTACAAAGAATAATTTAGACAACTTACTTCATATTTCTATTCTTTTTTGAACTTTATATAGTATATAAAGTTTAAAGAAAATGTTAGCATAAAAACAATGAAGAAAATATGCTGAAATATGAACAGTGGCTACTTCATGAGACTAAAATTACAGGAGACTCTCATTCTCTTCACATGTTTTTGTGTATTTTTCATTTCATCTTCTACCATGGTCATGGGAGATATATTTATAACTGGAAAAAAAAATTAAGAAGGAAGAAGGAAATGAAGGAAGTTATGGAGGAAGGAAGAAAAGATTAGCAGTCATTTGCCAAGATATTTTGGGGCTAATACTTAAATTGTGCTTGAAACTTACAAATGATTTAAACATATTTAGGACACAAGAAGCAAAGAATTTGAAGTCTTGTGAATAGGATTAAATAATATTACAACACTAAGATACCCCCTGAACTTTCTTGTCTTCATGTAGTACATACCGAGGCTACAGGAAAGTAACATGACTTGAATTTGATTTCCTGCTTACATCAGCACAACATTAGATAGTCTTTCAATAGAAATGTCTTACTGAGTGAGAATACACCTAAACTAGTACAAGTGTATCCCTCTAGCAGGATATACTGATTCTCTTTAAATCAGGAGAGTAACTTTGATGCCTTATTAAACCTAGAACAAATTTGGTGGCCATTGGAAGTAGGTTTCTTAAGAGTCTTCATTAATGCGATAATAAGTAATTTAGCCCCAAGGGAGAAAAAAAACTATAGCAAAATTTTTAGTGAAAAATATGCAGTTTCACTGTAGATAAAATATGTAAATATGTATCTATTCTCCATACTTATCTACAGTCTGAAGAAGAAGTTAGTTATTAGCAAGTTTTATTTGGTTTGCCATCATTTTGTGACTAGTATATAAAATAAACTTGAAACATAAACTTGAATAAACTAATTTTTTGAATTTCATACAGTTGTATTGCTAATAAAATTTTGATCTATTGCTTTTCTACTTTTGGCAGAAGTCCTTGCTTAGAAGAAATGCCCTATTGTTTAAAAATTAAAAGCAAACAACCGATCACAATTCCTAAACATGCTACTTTTACTTTGTTATTTGGAGTATTTGCCAGTATCAGCCCTCAGTAAGTTAACATGTAAAGTAATTAAATCTGTTTCTTTGTTGAGGGGTAGAGGTTTTTAGATGTTCATAAAGCACAAGCTGACCTCCTTAAAGGAAGACAGCATAGGTCCTCCAAAATTGTGCAGAATATATATGTGTGTGTGTGTGTGTGTGTATATGTGTGTGTGTGTGTGTGTGTGTGTGTGTGTGTGTGTGTATTTAATGTCCAAATGAGAATTAAGGAATAACACCTATTTCGGTGGCTGGTGTTCTAGACTCTGCCCCTCTGAATTCTTGTCCCCTTAAAGTTCTGGGATTTTACATTTAATGATCATAACTGTGCAGACACTGTTCTTGCTGCTCTGAGGTGCAGAAACTTGTTTGCCTTGGTTCTTAACACTAAGTGAGAGAATTCCTAAATAATTTTTCTCAGATTTTATGTGAACACAAAATGGAAATACTTGATGAGAGCAGAATGTAAAAAATTTTCATTTTTCCAAAGCATCTCCATTCTTTAAAATGCAATTGGGAAGACTGAACCAGGTATACTTAGACATGATTTAGTTTTTCTTATCATAATATAAAGACACATTAGTTCCAAAGGACCTCGTAGTTCTTCAGATTCATTCTTCTTGGCTTTGTCCCTTCTCAAATAATCCCATTCTCTCAGACAGATAAACTTTGATTACTTTCTTTTCCTTTATTGCCTTCAAGAACTAGTCTGAAGGTTTATCTTACCCCTTAAAGAAAAGTTGTAAAGTAAACTTCTGTTTGTTTGTTTGTTTGTTTGTTTGTTTTTTAATTTCATGAAGCTCTCTCTACCTTGCTTTTCCGAGTGTGTTCTGTAGAGCAGCAGCGGCGGGAGCATCACCTGGAAGCTTGTTAGAAATGCACACCTGCATCCCATTACCATTTGTGGTCTGAAGGCTCTGCCTAGCTGAGTGCTTATTCTAAGGGCAACGATGACTGAATAAATGAATTTTAGATTAAGGATGGCAAATATAGGGCACATGTGCTACTACTTTCCTCTGTTCCAGCCAGTGGTAATAACAGTCATCACTAAACGAACATGTCAGTCTTTTCCCTTGATCCCAGACTTTGCCTGAGACAAATTCTCAAACCAGCACTCCAAGTAGCCCTTAACATAGATTCACATTAAGTCTATTCATTATAACTTATCTAAGCCCTCTGGACAAAGATTATCAACTTTGTTCACCGCTAGAGAAAACTAAGACAGAGAAATGATTGCATAATGGCTGCGTATAAGAGTATTACAATAAAAATTCATAGGAAGTGCGGAAACTAGAACAAATATATAATGAATGAGTGATAAGAGTTGACAAGTATATAGGAAGTGAGAAAGGATTATTCATTCCCAGAACTGTAAAGAATATCTTGGACGAAGTCCCTATAGACCAAGAACTAATTTTTTCTTAAACAGAGAAACAATGTCAGAGCATTAAAGGATATGAGAAATAACCCAAGATCTGCCTTTTAAATTTATAAAAAGAAAAAGGGGAAGGAAGAGAAAGAAGAAGAAAGGAAAGGAGGAAGGAAGGGGATCTAAAGTGCATATTTGACTTGTTAATAGTTACATTCATTAATATTATATTACTATTACATTAATGTATAATCACTAGAATTGGGATTTTTACTTCTTCAGTTAAAAAAAAAGTAAAAAAGAAAAAGATCTAGGTGATTTTATAATAAATGCTATCAATACACTTGTGACAATATACTCTTGCCCCTGATCAGGTTAATTCAAATAAGTTGGTTCTGGCTTTAACATTTAGATTGCAAAGGAGAACAGAGGTCATGAAAATGTTAAGTGGTTAAAAACTTGAGTTACTAGCTTATGTCTACCAGCATAATCAGTACCTAATACTAATAAATAAGAAGATAGGCTTAATTACTTCTGAGAAAATGAGAAGTTAAAGGATTTATATCAAAGTAATTAATATACAATATAATGTTTTCCAGGGATTACTTTTAATGTGAGTAATGAAAAGATAACTGATATTTCTGATGATGGAGTTGCTTACTCCCTAGACTTTCACATTGTCGATAACAGGAATAAAATCTTTTTCTACTCTAAACTTTCCCAGTGTCTAGAACGTGTTTAGAACCTAGTCAAGGTTCAGTGCAAAAAGCCATTTAGGTATTTCAAGTGAAGAGTGATTTAATAGAGGGATTAGGTACTAACAAAATTATTGACAGGATGAAGGAGCAAACGTCAGGGTTTCAGGTTTTGAAACCTTTGCTTCTATTGCTGATCCAAAGTTTCTGGAGTGGTTGCTACTCAGGAAGCTTTAGGAAACTGCTGCCGAGTCAGACCTGTCCTGCAATGCCAAAGCTAGTAACTAGCTGAGGAGGCCAGCAGTGGAAGCCTACCATTGAAAAAAATTCACATTACTGAAGCATGTTTGTCTGGCATTACTACTGCCAGAGGGAAAATGTCCTCTATCACCCTCATCTTCCAATTTCTTGCGAGTGCATCTCATGACAGAACCAAATTGCATCCAGAATCCTAGCTGCAAGAGAATCTCAGGGAAGTAATCCTCAGTTTTCCAACTCCTTTGGAACTCGGAAAAGCACATAAAAGGATAGGAAGGGTTGCTGAGCAGAAGTAGACAGTGGGGGAAACATATGGAGAGAAGGATTAGTTAGCAGGAAGGAAAAGAATACATATATTAGATGCCTACTATGTATGAGATGCTATAAAGGGCTTTACTTTTAAGGTACTTAATATTTCAAACAGTTTTTAAATTATTACCATAATATTTCAAACAACTTTTAAGTTACTGCTACTTATACTGAAGCTTCAAGAATTTAAGTAGCTTGTCCAACTTCACATAACTAGTAAATAATACAGCATATGTTTAACATTTGAAATCATTTTTCTTTGAGTAAAAAAATCATTCCCTATTCATCATATGGTGCTAATGTCAATGAATTCTTCAGATAAATAATGACCCAGGTATATTTAAATTACTATGCATTTCCAAATCCCCACAGTGGTATTTTTCAATGTGTTAATCCAATTTCATTTTTTAAACTATTTATTTATTTTTGAGAGAGGTAGCAAGGGAGGGGTAATGAGAGAGAGACTAGGAGAGAGAGAATTCCAAGCAGGCTCTGTGCTCTCATTGCAGAGCCCGACGTGGGGCTTGGTCCCACAAACCATGAGATCATGACCTGAGCCAAGATCGAAAGTTCGTTTCTGGACACTTTACTGACTGAGCCTCCCAGATGCCCAAGTGTCATTTTCTTTTGGGTCAATAGGTCACATATATAAATGGTTCTCAACAAAAGTATAAATCTATACTCTTAGGCTGTCGATAGCTGAGAAGAATTTTATAATTTGTATCTGAAAATACTTAAAGAACCCAAGATTACAAATGATGGCCTTTTTCACATTAGAACAAATTCAGAGTTTTTGTAAAACAAGGTCATTATCTCACTTCCATTCCAATTTGCATTCTGGAGAGGTTGAGATGAAATGGGCATCCTGGAAATGCTATACATTATTTAACCAATCCCGTGCTCATTACAAATGGCTTTTACTGATGGTTATGAATTCTAAAGCCTGTTACTTACAATTAAGTAAAAAAAAATTAAGTATAGGAATTTTCAAAAATTTATGGATATACCAATAGGAATATGCCATCTATGTGAATGTGATGTGTCATGTGAGGGTAACTATGGAAAAAATTCACATTGCTGAATCCTGTTTGTCAGGTATTACTGACATGAGATTAAAAATGGTGAGGAATTGCTCATGTGAGATATTGAAGACAACTTTTCTTTATCTGTGGATTCATGGGCAGTCAATGCATTAATTCCTTTTCCATTTCAACAAATATTTATCATATGCCTGCTGCTTGTAATGCATTACATAGGTAAAATTACAAAATCTGCCCCTGATTCTTAAATGATACCTTCAGACAGATCAGATCTGCTCCATTTTGCCCCCAAAAGTCACTTGAGAGTGTTGCCAAAAGCCGTCTACCCTCGGAGAATTCTCTAGGAGAGAAAGAAGTCTGTGGAACCTGATCAAAAAGTGAACGAAAACAAGGAGGGATGAGGAAAACAGAGTATTCATATGGCTGTCTGTTTTCCTCAGTTGGGGAGCTATTTTGTCCCACCAACTGAGATGTATATATCTTTCTGTGGAAATCCTACTTATATGCATATAAATATATATGTCTGTATCTTCAACGTCTAATCTCTTAGGCACCAAATGCAGGGAAAGAGCAAATGCAGCACAAAGAGAACAGCTGGAAATCATTAGTCATAAGCATAGCCAGGATCAAGGTAAAAACCCTGCAGGTGGAGTGTTCTCTCCGACAAAGTAGTCCAGAAATCTGGAAAGAGAAACATTGTTTAAAACATAGATCTTAAAATAAATCATGCCTGTAACTTACTTTGGTCTTGGTTTTCTTTTCTTTTTTTTTTTTAAACCTGGTTCTTATTGCTTAAAAATTGAATATTTGGCATGATAAAAATAATAACCATGAATTGGGTTGTGATGGGGCTTAAAGGATCCCATAAAGAACACAGAGTCAGATATAACCCTTTTTCCTCTGCCTCTGCAGTTTATTAACTGTCATACCAACATCACTTTTTGTTTTAACGTGGTCTTGTCCGAACAGAACTAGATGGAGAAGTAGAATTCCTACAATCTAATGCAGACCTGTCATTATGTAGGTTTGGGAAAGTTCCTTACTATCTCTAGACCTCAACTATTATGACTTGTGAACTAACATCCTTTTTAATTAACTACATTAACCACAGTCCTGTCTGTGAGCTTGATGCTCACTGTTGGCTTGTAGGCAGAAAACTTAAAAGCCTGAGATGTGAATTTAGATTGCCCTTAGGATGCTAATAATTCTCCTTAGAGCAAAATGTGGAGAAAATAGTGTGGTGAGTACATCTGTAGAGGAGAGAGAGAAAGAAAACTATAATGTTTAATGTAGCTTCTTGGAAGTGATAGAACCATGATAAAAGCTTTGGAAGGTAGGGAGGAATTTTATGGGGATAATCTGTGAATTCAGTTTGGTCAAGAATGGGATGACGTTTTTGGTATATGGTTAAACAAAAAAATTGGATTCTCATATTGGATAAAAAATGTATATTAGGCAAAATATTGAGGAGACAGGCAGTAGTTTGGATTTTGTTTTACCTTAAGTTACAAATACTACATTAGTTATCTATCACAGCCTAACAAATTATCCTAAAACCTAGTGGTTTAAAACAACAAACATTTATTATCTCACATCTTGATGGGTCAGGAATTTGGGATGAGATTAGCTGAGTCGTTTTGACTCAGGGTCTCTTAGGAGGTTATAGTCAGACTGTCAGCCAGGTTTGACATGGGTGGGTGGTGGTGTAGATTCACAACCCTCTCAGGAGCTTTCCTGGTATAATACGAATCTGAAATTGGTCTCCTGTGCGAATGAGGGCAGGAAAAGGCTGAAAAACGAGGCCGGCAACTCCATAGTGATAGGTGACAATTTTAATAATAACAAAAAGAACTTAGATGCAAGACTTGCATTGGGCAGCAGCAAGACAAACAGATCCCTGCACCCGACCTCCAAATCTTAAAAGTTTATAAAGAGGCCTCAACAGGGCTCAGTCACATGTAGCGTGCAGGTGTTTTCAAGATCACATCACCATCTCAAGGCGATATCCTTGGAGCAGCCTCTGGGAGCAGGAAGGGCAAGTGAAACCCACATTTCAAGCAGGTGAGAAGCCTCTGAGGGCCTGGATCCAGCTCACTGTCAGTCGGTTGGTCAGGTCTTTTTTGGTCACATTCCCCAATGAGGGGTGGAGGGCTGGGGAATGCGCTTCCAAAGAGGCTCACTCACCTGACTGTTGGCAGGAGGCCTCAGTTCCTTGTCATATAAACTCCATAAAGCTGCTGAAGTGTCCCCATGACATAGCTGCTAACTAGACTCAGAGTGAGCAATCCAGGAAGCAAGAGGAAGAAAGAGTGAGAGAGGCAGACAGACAGAAGCATGAGCCACATGTCTTTTATAAAGTAGCCTCAGAAGTAATGCACCATCACTCCTGGCATATCCTTTATGTCACCTAGTTCCATCCGGACACAATGTGGGGAAGAGCAGAGTGTGAATACCAGGGGACAGGATCAACAGGGAACAGCTTGGAGGCTGGCTACCACAAATACTAAAAATACAATACTAAGAACTGAAAATGGATGAGAGTTTGCTTCTAAGTATACATATTAAAAGAAAAGGAAGGATATTACAGAGCTAGATATTTAATATGTCTCTTTGTGTGCATTTTACTATTTGTTGAGAAGAATGCAAAATATTACCAAATCAAGCTAATCTATAGTTAAAGAAGGAATCTTAAATGAAATATCACTGAAATGGGCTACATTTTCAGACGTACTCTATAGCTGACCAGTTTAGGTATAGATCTAAAAATTAAGTGCTTTAAATGCTGAGAGCTATAAAATACTTCTGAAATACTACAGAAATCTTTCTAAACTGAGAAGACTTAAAGTTTCTTTCCACTATATGACATTAACATTTGTTTATGGAATCTAGGTGGTTATAGCACATCTATTCTCCTAAAAATCTTGTATCTTTTTATTTACAAAAGTTTTTTTTTTAAGTTTATTTATTTATTTTGAGAGAGAGAGAGCAGCATGAATGAGGAGGGGCAGAGAGAATTCCAAGCAGGCTTCATGATGTCAGTGCATGGAGCCCAAAGAGGGGCTCAAATGCATGAACTGTGATCATGACCTGGGCCGAAATCAAGAGTCAGACACTTAACCGACTGAGCCACCCAGGCACCCCTATTGCCATAAGTTGTAATGATGACTTACAGGCTTAAATACAATGTTGTTTAAGTTTCCATATGAACAACAAATACAAAATGCCCCTATTCACCTTGGAGTCTTCGGACCCCCATGATTTTGCATAGCTGACTTGATATTCCCAGGAATAATTTCTTTCTGTATAAGTAATCCTTTATTACCTCCTTGTCTTTAACTTAAGAGTTAGAGAATATAGGGGTGCTTGGGAGGCTCAGTCAATTGAGCGACCAACTGTTGGTTTCAGCTCAGGTCATGATCCCAGGGTTGTGGGATTGAGCCCCACATTTGGCTTTGTGCTAAGTGTGGAGCCTACTTAAGATTTTCTCTCTCCCTCTGCTCCTCTCCTCTGCTTGAGCTCAATCAGTCTCTCTCTCTCAAAAAAAAAGTATATAAATAATTAGACTAAGGTTGTATTATTGCATTAATTTCAACATTCATTATATATTTTGAAATGCGTACTCTGTTCTAGGCACAGTGCAAGGCATTGGATGTGTAACTGTGGCCCCTGCCCTGAAGGGGCATTAAATTCTAGTAGGACAGTGGCCTCCAGCTGTTTTTAATTGTGTCTCTCTCTACATAAGAGGGGGGGAAAGACATCAATGCATGTATATGTAATTATTTTCAAATTATCTACATGTTCTCTATCATTAGTAATATTTCAATGAAAAATATGTACTTATGTAAAAAATTTATACTTTTTATCAGATGTGACTAGGTGATTTTTTTTTTTTACTTCTGACTGACACAGATATTGTATTATATGAAGAAGGGCCAGAATGCCATTTTCTTGTTATTTCCTTACTTTTCACTATTAGTGTTATCTTTAATCTGTAGCTTGTATTCAGAAACCTTTTAAGTTATATATCTCTTTTGTCAGGGCTACTTCGTTAAAACTGGATAATAAAATCTATTAATCCACTTAATCAGTCCAGATACACTGTAATACCTTTTAACTCACTGAGAGTGCATGAAGAAAGACAAAATGTTGACTGCTGTGGTCACGAGAATCCTACTGACCCTCAGGACACCTCACGTTCTTTCTCTGAAGTGTGATCATAAGACAGAGACAAAGGGCACTAGCATTAATTTGTAAATAAAATAAAGATTAATGTCTTATATTTCTGAAAAAACAAAACAATATAGCATGTTTAATATTTTCTTCTATATTTAACCTATTACATGGCTAAAGAGTTTCTGAAAACTGATTTTATTTTGGAAAATGAGTAAAGAAATATGGGCCAAGGACTAAATCTGACTCTTTGCCTGGTTTTGTAAATAAAGTTTTATTGTAATTCAGCCATAGACATTTGTTTACACTTTTTCTATGGCTACTTTCATACTACAATGGCAGAACTTACACAGTTGTAAAAGAGACTCTATAGCCTGCAAAGCTGAAAATATTTGCTATATAGCTCTTTACAAAAAAAAGTTTACCAGCCCCTGTTCTGAGTACTTTGAGTGTGCAGAGTAAAGGAGTGTCAGGTAAATTTGAAGACAGAGGAGTCTAGTGATTAAAGACACAGACTTTGGTTTAAATCAGCTCTGCCCTCTCTGGTCTTATGACCTTGGACCAATTGCTTAATTTCTTGGAGTCACAGTTCTATAACCTGTCATAGGATTTTTTTTTTTTTTGAGGATGAAATGTTAAGTGTGCAAAGTGCCTAATACAATCCAGTATGTAGGTTTTGAATGATGGTAAAACTTTAGGACACATTATTAAACAGATGACTTATAAGTCATAGAAATAAATGAAATGAGAAATGCAATGCAAATACCTTTGAGTATAAGCATTTAACTGGTGTCTTCATTATGTTATGTTATTATTTTATAGAATCTGTTGGTTAATTGATTTTAATCAAGACCTCAAGTGGAATTCTGAGGGATTGCTTCTAGGGTTTTTTGACATTTTGCCAAAACTTGGAATGGTGACAGATGACATACTTATCATATTTAAGTGACCCAAAGATAGGAAAGACAGATAAGCATTGTGTAAAAAAATATGGATTCAGAAGGACCTATAATAAAACTAAGAAATTGCTATTTTTAAAAGGAGAGAGAGGAGTGTGAGAAAGATTATGAGGGAGAGAGAGAAGATGCAATCTCAGGCTCTATTGAAAGCATACAATCTACAAATCAAAAGATGCAAATTAGACCAGTCATATTTAAGTAAGTCTTTGTGTTCTGTTTTAGATGCCATATTTTATTTATTTATTTATAATATTTTTTCTTTTCCTGTTTTTAAGTAGGCTCCACACCCAGTGTGGGGCTTGAACTCACAACTCTAAGATCAAGAGTAGCATGCTCTACCGACTGAGCCACCCAGACACCCCTAGATGCCATATTTTAAAATGAACATTGATCTCCAATAGGAAAATTTAAATTATATTTACACGGATTATTAAATTATATTTACACAGATTATCTCTACCCCCTATAGGTTAAGAATTGTGATAGAGGCTTTACATATGTTGACTGCCCTTCCCCATTAAAAAACCGTGTTTTAGATAGAAATCTAGCCAGCTTCTAGCTTTGAACCTGTGTGTGTGTGTGTGTGTGTGTGTGTGTGTGTGTGTGTATGAGATAGTCATTATTTTTTTACATACAAAGACACTGAATTTCATGTGGGTTGATAATAATAAAGACCATGATACAATATTGAAGTAAAAATCAGTATAGAAAGCATGCAGTATAATTGTGATATACAAAAAAATCTAATGCAAAATAAAAACAATGAAGAAGGATCTGCTAAAATATTAACAATTTTCCCTAAATTTTCTAATATTTATTTAATCACTGCATATTTATTGAGCTTCCACTAGTTACTGTTTAAGGGTAAGAGATATAGTGGTAGACAAGTATTCTACAAATGTTGTGGAAAGTTGCCCTAGGAATTTATTGGAAAATAAGAGCAAGACATTGAAAGGTCTAGAAACACAGCTGAATGGGGAAAAAAATGACTTGTAGATGTTAGTCAATGCAACAGAGGTTTATGGGTGGTCATAAGTGAGTCTTCATGAATTTGAAGGACTGTCATGTGGAAAAATGGACAATATCATTTTACATGGCCCTCAAGGATAGAATTAGGACTAATGACAGAAAGTTGCTCATGACTGATTTCAGGTCGGCACTAAGAAGAACTAAGAGGGCTCTCTAACACAATAGGCCAGACGTCAGCGACTTTTTTATGTAAAGGACCAGATAATAAATAGTTTAGACTTTGCAGGCCATGCGATCTGTCACAAACTCTTTAACCATGTTGTTGTAGTGTAGAGCAGCCATAGACAATATGTAAATAAATGCCTATGGTTGTGTTCCAATAGTACTTTATTTGCAATCTAGGCAAAAGGTTAAACTTGGCCTATAGGCCAGTTTGCCAAGCCTAGCACTAAGCTGATTTATCAGACTGTGTGCTGTAAACACAAACAAGTAGCCTATCTTTCAATCACATTGAACACAGATTTTTGAGGATGAATTAGAGAACATGACTAAGTTTTCTTCAAAATTGAGGATAGTAGCAACAGTACCCACTCTGTTCCATGTCGATCTATAAATGCACTCCTCTCTTTCGTATTTCATTATGTTACCTCTTTCCTATTTGACAGAAATATCTATTTGTATGAGGGAGGTTAAGATTGATAGAGTGGGAATATAGTAAAAAGAAGGAAAGGAAGGGAGGTAGGAAGAAAATGGAAGGGTGGAGGAGGGAGGGAAAAAAGAAGGAAGGAAAAAGGAAAGAAAGGGAAGGGAGGAAGGAGCGAAGAAAAAGGAGACAAGGAGAGAAGGGAAGTGAAAGGAAGGGAAGGAAAGGGAGGAAGAAAGAAAGAAAGGTAGAAGGGAGGGAAGAAGCAAAATCCTTTAAAATACAGAGCATGACTTTTTAATTTCTCAGCAACAATTTTATTAAAAAAGAACACTTTCTTATTCCCTTTCATTTAAATTAACCTAAAGAGTGTGGGGCTCAAACCCACAACCCTGAGATCAAGAGCTGCTTTCTCTTCCGACTGACCAGTGAGGCACCCCCTAACAATTTTATTTTTAAAAATATTTTCACTGATGGAGTGCCTGGGTGGCTCAGCCAGTTAAGTGTCCGACCTTGGCTCAGGTCATGATCTTGGGGTTCCCAAGTTTGAGTCCCGCATGGGGCTTTGTGCTGACAGCTCAGAGACTGGAGCCTGCTTCAGATTCTGTGTCTTCCTTTCTCTACCCCTCCCCCATGCGCGCTCTCTCTCTCCCTCTCTCTTTCTCAAAAATGAATAAACGTTAAAATTTTTTTTAAAAAGTAAAGTAAAAATGTTTTCACTGATGGTATATATTTGCTAATAAAAACTCTGATCTCTCTATATTTTCCTGTTTATATTTTTTATTTTATCCATTTGAAACTTTTCTCTCATTTTTCTTCTTTCATCTTGTCAAGATTTATCTCTTATTAGTTTTTTCAAAGAAGTATATTTTGATTTTATTAATCATCTCTTTTTGTTGTCTGTTTTCTATTTTGCTGATTTCTGACCTAACCTTTATCATTTCCAGTATCCTCAGATTTATTATCTTAATAATAAACAAGTTTTTTCTCGTTTTGTAGTAAATGTGTTCAGTTCTGAAATTGCTTAAATTAATTGAATTAATTGTGTCATGCAAATTTTGACATATAATGCCTTTATTTTTATTTACTTAAAAAAATTTTTTTAAGTTTATTTGTTTATTCTGAGAGAGACAGAGGGAGTACGCAGGAAAGGGGCAGAGAACAAGAGGGAGAGAGAATTCCAAGCAGGCTCCACACTGTCAGCACAGAGCCCAATGTGGGGCTTAAACTCACAAACTGCGAGTTCACAACCTGAGCCAAAACCAAGAGTCAGGCACTTAATCAACTGAGCCATCCAGGTGCCCCTTGATTACTTTTAACTACAAGTTAAATTTCCCAAAATGTTCTTTTTAAGCTGCCCATGTACCTTCCTGGTAATTACTCTTTGATTAGGGAATATTTTTACTTATCTTGTTTTAAATTTTCTGTTTATTTTTTTCTTCTTTCATAACTTCAGTAGGATCAATTTTACTCTTACTTGTTTAAAATTTATGCATTCTACTTTTACCCTCTGGCATTTTCCTGAATTTGTTAAGAAGAATGCATATTTTTATCTTTCCCCAATGATTTTTGAGCTAACACAGTTATGTTTGCTTACTTTCAGTTCCCTTTGAGCTCCCGGCTCTCCTCATTGGCTGGTTTTGTCTACAGTTCTTTTTAATTCTTGATTTTTACAGTTGTACTTTCTGTTTGTTCATTTACAAGAACAAACTCTTCTAAGTGATTAACTTATACTCACATCCCAAACACTTTGAGCATCCTCTTTGATCCATGTCTCACTTTATAGGGTATTTTCTATAACAGTTCTTTCAAAGAAGATCTCCGGTTGATAAATTGTGAGGACTTGTATATCTGAAAATATTATTTAAAATTTTTTTCTGCTCTTACATTAAATTAGTGATGGATATAAAATTTTAGTTTGAATGTTTTCTTCAAAAATATGGGACTATTGTTGCTGTTGAGAAGTGTGGGCTACTTTAATTATTTCTTGCAGATAATCCATTTTTGTCTGTCAAAGCTTTTAGAGTTTTCTTTCTCCTTGGGGTTTTTACATTTCTCTATATGTTTCTATGTGTGGGGGGATTTCTTTCCCTTTACCTATTTCTTTTTAGATACTCCCTTATAATTCATTTGATTCTGAGGATTTGCATGTTCAAAGAAAATTTCAGGCAATATTTCTTCAAATATTGGCTCCTTTCTATATTGTTTTCTCTTCAAGTGAGAATTCCATTTTATATAAATTGATGCTTTTGTTTATATTCTCCATGTCTCTTAATTTTTCCTTATTCTTTCCATTTCTTTATCCTTTCCTGAAACATTTTGGCAAGGATCCTAAAAATTATTTCCAGAACACTGATTATCAGTTGTTTATTCCAAATTCTGTGTGCTTTGTTTTTATATCCAATATTTTCAAATGGTGTTCTTTTTTCTTATAACTGTTTTTTCTACGTGTTTTCAAGATCTCCCTTTATTTCTCTGTGGCCCTCCTTTATGCTCTTTATGAATATTGTTCTTTTTTGATCTTTTAATTCCACTTACTTTGGTATAGATTACCTAGTTTGTGTCTTTCTCTCTATTGCACTTATGCCCCTTGGATGCCATAAGAGCAATTTCTCTGAGTATATATTCCCTTTGACTAACTTGACTGAGACCTAAGACAAAATGGCAAAAACCCAGTCCCCATGTCCAAGTAACTTTTAGGTTGTTGAGGATAGAGGTAGGATAAAGAACCTTGGTATTATAATATGAGCTCAACTACCACCCTGATTAGATAATCCTATTCCTTGGATACTTCATTTTCTAAAGCCTCTTTCATCTAACCTTTAAATATGATGGCCTTGCTCTGAACGCATTTACTTTTACTCATTCATATATGTGTTGTTAAAATGAAAACATAGATGTCAAAAACTATGAAGGGTCAGTGATCTTTGCCCTGCTTTCAAGCCAATAAGATAGTCTGCGATAGTTTCATGGATACTGGTAAAAGACCCAACTGTTTCTGAACATGGGTGAGTAAACTATCTTAATAATCAACTCAAAGAATTTCCCAAAATATGGATAGATATGGATCCTCAATGTACATATAGTTGCTATGAATCATTTAAGCCTTTGAAATATTTTCTACTAGGGGGCGCCTGAATGGCTCAGTCGGTTAAGTGTCTGACTTTGTCTCAGGTCATGATCTCACTGGTTGTGAGTTCGAGCCCCACATTGGGCTCTGTGCTGACAGCTCAGAGCCTGGAGTCTGCTTCAGATTCTGTGTCTCCCTCTCTCTCTGCCCCTCCCCTGCTCATGCTCTCTCTCTCTCTGTCTCTCAGTAATAAATAAACGCTAAAAAAAAAAAATTAAAATATTTTGTAGTTGAGAGTTGAAATTTGATTTCTTTGTTTTTAATTAATAATATTTTGCTGTCATCTTGCTCCATGAAACATGCACACTTTCAATGCCACAATTTATATGGAGGTGGAAGTTTATGGCTTTGCTAGGAATTCTTAACTAGACTACCATCTTCCTCAAAGAATACTATGTGCCTATAGAGTAAAACTTTGAAAAACTTAGTCATTGCCCAAAAAGCCAAAGAGGAATGAAATCTGAATCATTTCAAAGATAATTTTGCTTGTGCTCGCTTCGGCAGCACATATACAAAGATAATTTTGCTTTTCAAAAAGTGCAAGAAAACACAAAGGAAGCTCAAAGGGAAGCTCTCAAATTAGAATCCTGATGTCAAAACATCAGAGATGTCAGGAGATATCCCTCGACAGGATTTTAGGTGAATCTACTCTCATGAGTATGCTCCTGAGGTCAGAATACTCCCCATGCAAGAAGGAGTGAGCATCAGACAAAGAGAAGTATTGTCAGTCTCAGTGGAGTGGCAGGCATCTGGTGTCTCAAATGAGAGAGTGGGTCACGTGCACGCTCTCATATGGCCTGCATATTGGCTTTCTGACTGTATTCTAATGGCTGAAGTTTTTTTTTTACAAGTATGAAATAACAAGATGTTTATTTTTAAATGATTTATTAGGAATATCTTTATCCTTTAAACAAAGGATCTCATCCGTGTGCTTTGGAAAAGTGGTTGAATTATAAGGGCACGAACTTTACATTGAAAACTCATCTGTCTGTTTTTCTAAGTGCAAATCCTGGGAAATCAGAGGAACTTAAATAAATTCATCCTGCAGTTCAGATAATACATATGCCAAATCGGTGTGCATATGTGTGTGCGTGTGCACTGATAAGGGAAATTTAAATGGATTCTTTCCCTCATTATTTTGGCATCCAAGGAAGAACCCCAAAGGGAGTCTCTTTGCTAGAAAATTGATACTGTAAGAGCGATTTTTCTCATGTTTCAGATAATACCTTTAAACCCACTTTAAGCCTTAAAGTAATATAACTACTAGGAAAGAGTAACTTTATTCCTGTTTCTTGTCACAGTCTGACAGCCAGTAGCACATATGTCTTAGTTTTAACTTTGTTTATACTGATAAAAAAAAAAATGAAGGGGTGAATATTTTAAAACCAGAAAGTTTCTTCCCCATAATTAGTTAGATTTAACCACTTGGAATTATGACTGTCCCTTTTTTTTTTTTTTACTACATTCAAGAAAATTAATATTTTGACAGATCTCTGATAAGGTAATCCACAAATTCAAATTAATGTTAATAATTATTTTTGAAAATTGAAACATACTGTTAGGCTAAGATTACTATTTTAACATATTTAAGCAACTTTCTTTTTCCTTAAACCCTCACATACTAACAAAAATAAACTGCATTGTAACTGACAACCAAGGAAGATGGCCATCAATTCCATAATTTTTGAAGCTAGAAGCTTGAAGCTAGAAATAATGCAGCAGAGATCAGACTAGAGACTCTGCAGATCAGCTTCAACTCTTCTCCCTGGGCAGTATTACACTCTTCTGTTAATATGCCCAAAATGTTTGGGGCACCTGGATGGCTTAGTCAGTTGAGTGTCTGACTCTTGGTATCAGCTCAGGTCATGATCTCACAATTCATGGGATCAAGCCCCATGTCAGGCTCTGTGATGACAGCCTGGGGCCTACTTGGGATTCTCTCTCTCCATCCCTCTGCCCCTCCTTCACTCTCTCTCTCAGAATAAATAAATAACATTAAAAAAATATGCCCAAAGTGTTTAAAGAGAGCACAAGATGTATGATATTCTAGCAGCATACCATTTGGGATTATTTTTGTTAGTGGATAATGGGTCAAGGTTTATAAGATACAGGAATTAACCCTAGTGTGGTATAAGGTTAATTACTGACACAGCAAAAAGCACCAATGGGAAGAATCCCTGGCACAGCTAACTTTGCTGACACGGATAAAGAAATCTGGATCATGGCTTTAGGGTATTAACAAACAAAACAAAGCTAGAAACCTGATGAAGAGATTCTTCTCTTAGACTTCCTGTGACTCCAGCCTCCTTACAAATTCCAAGATTGTTGGTTCACTGAATATGTTCTAGAAATTTTCTTTTGTAAGATGTTCCTTTTCAGATGTGAAAAGAGGATTCTTATAATAACTAAGTAGAGAATGAAGGAATATAATGAAAACTCACAAATCTCTTCCAGAGAAAATGTCAGATCTGAATAGAAAATCTATAAAACATTAACTTCAAGAAAAATGAAAATATTCCAGATCATAAATAAGAGAGTCTGATATATAGAGGATGAGGATTTTCTATTAATGAATTGACAATATTTTCTATATAAGAGATAGGTAAAATTCAGATATTTGCTTTGTAATCTCAACATTCAGAAAATATGGTGTTTATGAAACAAAAGATAAAAACAAAACTATAAAAAGATAACATGGTGAAATTTAACTGGTAGTTGAGAAGAGAAACGAACATTAAAATGGAAGTAAAACAAGATGAGGTCAATATACAGAGAACAATCTTAGCTCTATATACTAGTAGCAAAAAATAGAATAAAAAACAACCAAAAACCCACTTAAGGTAGCATTAAAGGCATAAAGTACTTAGAAATGTACATTTCTGAGAGATAATAAAGAGAACTCAAATAAATGGAAAGATACATTATGATCATGGACTGGGTGAGTCAATCTTATTAAGATGTCAGTATAGTTTTAATGCAATCCCAGTGAAAATTCCAACAGCCTGTTTATAGAAATTAACAAACTATTTCTAAAATTTGTATGGAAGCACAATCGTCCTATATAGCCAGAAAACAATATGGTAAAATAAGAACAAAGTGGAAGATTCATACTACCTAAGTTTAATATTTACAAGCTACAGTAATAAATACAGTGTGGTACTAGAATAAGAATAGAAAAATGGATCAATGGAAAACAAAACAGAGAGTTTAGAAATGGACCTTTGTGAATATAGTCTGAAAGGAAAGTTTTTCAATGAATTATGCCTGATAAAAATGAAGTTGCACCCCTCTCTGTAATATATAAAAATGAATTTAAAAATAAATGCAAAAGCTAAAACTATAAAACTTCTAAATGAAAACATAGGATAATATATTCATGAACTTGAGGTAAACAAAGATTTTTTTGGACAGGACATGGAACACACCAATCATTTTAAAAAGTGATAAATTAAGTATCATTATACTTCTGTTTATCAAAAGTCACCTTTGGAGGTTGGAGGAAAATGGCAGAGCCACATGGACGCCCTCAGCTTGTCTCATTCCTGAAACACAGCTAGATCAGCACCGAAACATTTTGCACACCTAAGCAATTGATCTGAGGATTAACACAACAATCTGCATAACTTGAGCCACAGAACTTGGCAGGTATACACAGTGCAGAGAGGTAAAGTTGGGGAGAGAAAAGCTGTGGAGGGTAGAGAGCTGTTTTTGCAGAGAAAGGAAAGAGGTGGAGAGTGCAGCACATCTGGAGAGTGCAGGAAAAACACTCCCCTGAAAGTAGTTGGAGAGAAAGAGAGGGAAAGAGTGAAAACACAGGGGACTGAATAAGAAATATGTTCCCAAACCACTAATGGGAAGAAAAGAGAGGGTTTCAATACCATCAGGATTCTATAAACAGTGGAATGCCGAGTCTGAAGTTCCAGAGCTCAGTGCCTGGTGGTGCTCTGGTGAGGAAACAGGGCGAATCACCAGAGGCAGGCAGTGGGGTCTGAGGGGTCCAAGGGCCACACGGAGAGAAGCAGTCCCCCTGCTTGGAGAGCATTTGGTAAAGTCCACAATGGCCTCCCCACAGGCAAAGGTCCCAGTGGACCTCCGAGAGCAGCCATGTGTGCTGGTATTGGGACAAAGACGCCAGAGTGCAGTGAAACCTGGTGCTGGCTGTGTGTTGTGTTTTGCCCTAATATCTGAACCTTGGCTGCTGCGTGATCACCTGAACGTTTCCTGGGGCAAACTGGTACCGGCCATTGCTCAGCGATAGCCTCCCCCAGGGAGTTCACACAGGTCCAAGCTGCAGGGGTCCTTGAAGTGCCCCATCTGAGATAAAATCTAGTGCCCCATCTAGAAGGAGGTGACACCTGGCAGGCAGACAGCTTGCACATGGACAGCATAGAGGTGGAGAGTGGATGGAGGCCTGAGACAAAGGAGAGGTGCTTGATCGCAAGTTAGTGACAGCGCAGAGTTCCTGTGCCAGAGACTAGGGAGGTGGGTGAAGCCATTTCCACACAAGGTCATGTGCACTACACTGATCCACCCCAGTACATGCGCTACACTGATCCACCCCAGTAAGCTAAGCAGTGCAACCTAGTGGAGCACAGAGCCATTACACCAAGCCCAACTATGCCCTCCAAGCACATAACCTAGAACCAGCACAAGCCACTACATCTGCTCAGTGTACAGACCAAGTGCTCCATAGTTCCAGTTCTAGGGGAAGCTGTATGTAACTTAATTTGGGTTTCATTCTGTTTGCTGATTCATTTATTAGTTTGGGTTTTTTTTGCTTGTTTTTGTTTATTTTTTTTTCTTTCCTTTTTCTTGGATACAGAAAGAGAAAATTTTATTATTGTTCTCTTTTTTAAATTTATTTTTATGTTTTTATTATTTTTTACTTTCTTACTCGATTTCATTTTATTTCATTTTATTCTATTTTATTATATATTTTTTTATTCTTAAATTTTTTTCTTAACTTTTTATCTTTTCATTCCCCTTTCTCTCTATTCTATGAAGCTTCTCTTGATAAGCAGACCAAAACACACCTAGGATCTAGCTTCATTTATTTGATTTTTTTGTCCGGTTTTTAATTTTTTTAATTTTTAATTTGTATTTTATTAATTTTTTTCTTCTTCCAAAATGAAAAAACAAAGGAATTCACCCCAAAGGAAAGAACAGGAAGAAATGACAGCCAGGGGCTTAATCAACACAGATATAAGTAAGATGTCTGAACTAGAATTTAGAACCATGAGAATAAGAATACTAGCTGGGGTTGAAAAAAAGCATAGAATCCCTTTCTGTGGAGGCAAAAGAAGTAAAATCTAGTCAGGATGATATTAAAAATGCTACAACCAAGATGCAATCATAAATGGATACCACAATGATGGATGAAGCAGAGCAGCGAATCTGCAATATAGAAGACAAAATTATGGAGAATAATGAAGCAGAAAAAAAGAGGGAAACAAAGGCAAAAGACCACAATAAAGGCTTAGAGAAGTCAGTGACTTATTAAAAAGGAACAACATCTGAATCATAGGAGTCCCAGGAGATGAAGAGAGAGAAAAAGGGGCAGAAAGTTTATGTGAGAAAATCATAGCAGAAAACTTTCCTAATCTGGGGAAGGACACAGACATCAAAATGCAAGAAGCAGAGAGAACTATTAGATTCAACAAAAACCCATCACCAAGGCATATCATAGTCAAATTCACAAAATACACATACAAGGAAAGGATTATGAAAACAGCAAGGGAAAAAAGTCCTTATCCTATAAAGGAAGACAGATCAGGTTTGCAGCAGACCGATCCACAGACACTTGGCGGGCCAGAAAGGAGTGGCAGGATATATTCAATGAGCTGAGTCAGAAAAATATGCAGCTGAGAATTCTTTATCTAGGAAGGCTGTCAGTCAAATTAGGAGAGATAATGAGTTTCCCAGACAAACATAAATTAAGGAGTTTGTGACCACTAAACCAGCCCTGTAAGAAATTTGAAGGGGGACGCTTTGAGTAGAGAAAAGATGAAACAAAGCAAAACAAAAAAGGCCAAAATCAACAAAGACTAGAAAGGACCAAAGAACATTATCAGAAACACCAATTCTACAGGCACCACAACAGCACTAAATTCATATATTTTAGTACTCGCTCCATTAGTCAATGGAATAAACACTCCAATCAAAAGACATAGGGTATCAGAATGGATAAGAAAACAAGACCTATCTATATGCTGCTTACAAGAGACCGATTTTACACCTAAAGTCACCTGCAGATTGAATGTGAGGGGATGGAGAACCATCTATCATGCTAATGGTCATCAAAAGAAAGCTGGAAGAGCCATACTTATATCAGACGAACTAGATTTTAAAATAAAGATTATAATAGATGGAGAAGGGCATTATCTCATAATTAAGGGGTCTATCCACCAAGAAGATATATCTCATAATTAAGGGGTCTATCCAAGAAAATACAATTGTAAATATTTATGCCTCAAATGTGAAAGCACACAGATATATAAATCAATTAATCACAAACATAAACTCATTGATACCAATATAATATTGAGGACTTCAATACACACTTAACAAGTGCTGCACACTTACAGCAATGGGCAGATCATCTAAACAGAAAATCAACAAGGAAACATTGGCTTTGAATTACACACTGGACTGGATGGACTTAACAGATATATTCAACATGTTTCATCCTAAAGCAGTGGACTACACATTCTTCTTGAGTGCACATGGAACATACTCCAGAATAGATCACATACTGGGCACAAATAAGCTGTCAACAAGTTCAAAAAAGGTCTGCATATTTTCAGATCACAACACTATGAAACTTGAAATCAACCACAAAAAAAATTTGGAAAGACCATGAATATTTGGAGATTAAAGAATATCTTATGAAGGAATGAATGGATTAACCAAGAAATTAAAAAGGATATTAAAAAGTACATGGAAGGCAATGAAAATGAAAATACAACAGCTCAAAACCTCTGGAATGCAGCAAAGGTGATCATAAGAGGGAAGTATATAGCAATCCAGGCCTTCCTAAAGAAGGAAGAAAGGTTCATCCTAACCTTACACCTAAAAGAGTTGGGAAAGGAACAAGAATTGAAACCCAAAAAGAAGAAGAAGGGAAGTGATAAAGATTAGAGCAGAAATCAATGATACTGAAATTAAAAAAAAAAAAAAAAAACAGAACAGAACAATGAAACCAGGAGCTGGTTCTTTGAAAAAATTAACAAAATTGCTAAACCCTAGCCATACTGATCAAAAAGAAAAAGGAAAGGGCTCAAATAAATAAAATCAAGAATGAAAGAGGAGAGATCACAACCAACACAGGAGAAATAAAAACAGTAATAAGAGAATATTATGAGTAATTACATACCAATAAAATGGGCAATCTGAAAGAAATGGACAAATTCCTAGAAACATATACACTAACTACCAAAATTTAAACAGGAAGAAATAGAAAATTTGAACAGATGCATAACCAGTAAGGAAATCGAATTAGTAATCAAAAATCTCCCAAAAAAAACAAGAGTCCAGGGCCAGATGGCTTTCTAGGGGAATTCTACCAAACACTTAAGGAAGAGTTAACACCTATTTTCTTGAAGGTGTTCCAAAAAATAGAAATGGAAGGAAAACTTCCAAACTCTTTCTATGAAGCCAGCATTACCTTGATTCCAAAACCAGACAGAAACCCCCCTAAAAAGGAGAATTACAGACCAATTTCCCTGATGAACATGGATGTAAAAATTCTCAGCAAGATACTAGCAAAACAGACTCAACAATACATTAAAAGAATTATTTACCACAATCAAGTGGGATTTATTCATGGGATGCAGGGCTGATTCAATATCTGGTAATCAATCAATGTGATAAATCACATTAATAAAATAAAGGATAAGAATCACATGATCCTCTCAATAGATGCTGAAAAAAGCATTTGACAAAATACAGCATCCTTTCTTGATAAAAAACCCTCAAGAAAGTAGGGATAAAAGGATCAAACCTCAAGATCATAAAAGCTGTATACAGAAGACCCACCATTAATATCATTCTCAATGGGGAAAAAACTGACGGCTTTCTCCTTAAGGTCAGGAACAAGACAAGGATGTCCACTCTCACCACTGTTATTCAACATAATGTTGGCAGTCCTTGCCTCAGCAATCAGATAACACAAAGAAATAAAAGCATCCAAATTGGCAAGGAGGAAGTCAAACTTTCATTCTTCACAAATGACATGATACTCCTTGTGGAAAACCCAAGAGACTCACCCAAAAACTGCTAGAACTGAGCCATGAATTCAGCAATGCTGCAGGAAATAAAATCAATATACAGAAATCAACTGCATTTCTATACACCAATAATGAAGCAGCAGAAAGAAAAATCAAGGAATTGATCTCATTTACAATTGCAACAAAAACCGTAAAATACCTAGGAATAAACCAAATCAAAGAGCTGAAAAATTTTACACTGGAGACTATAGAAAGCTTATGAAAGAAACTGAAAGACACACACACACACACACACACACAAATGGAAAAACATCCCAGGCTCATGAATTCAGAGAACAAATATTGTTAAAATGTTGATACTACCCAAAGCAATCTACATATTCAATGCAATCCCTATCAAAATAACACCATTCTTCACAGAGCTAGAACAAGCAATCCTAAAATTTGAATGGAACCAGGAAAGACCCCAAATAGCCAAAGCAATCCTGACGAAGAAAACTAAAACTGGAGGCATCACAATTCCAGACTTCAAGCTGTATTACAAAACTGTAATCATCAGGACAGTATGGTCCTGGCACAAGAACGGACACATAGATCAATGGATCAGAATAGAGGTCCCAGAAATTGACTCACAAACATATGGCCAACTAATCTCTGACAAAGCAGGAAAGACTATCCAATGGAAAATAGTCTCTTCAGCAAATGGTGCTGGGAAAATAGACAGTGACATGACAGAAGATTAAACCCAGACCACTTTCTTACACCATACACAAAAATAAACTCAAAACGAATGAAGGAACTAAACATAAGACAGGAAGCCATCAACATCCTCGAGGAGATAACAGGCAACAACCTCTTTGACCTCAGCTGCAGCAAGTTCTTCCTTGACATTTCTCTGGAGGCAAGAGAAACAAAAGCAAAAATGAACTGTTGGGTTCTCATCAAGAGAAAAACCTTCTGCACAGTGAAGCAAGCAATCAGCAAAACTAAAAGGCAACCAATGGAATGGGAGAAGATATTGACAAATGATATATCGGATAAAGGGTTAGTACCCCAAATCTATAAAATATCAAAATCAACACTCAAAAATCAAATACTCCAGTGAAGAAATGGGCAAAAGACATGAATTGACACTTCCAAAACCTCCAGATGACCAACAGACACATGAGAAAATGCTCGTTGTTACTCATCATCAGGGAAATACAAATCTAAACCACAATGACATACTACCTCAAACCTGTCAGAATGGCTAAAATTAGCAACCAAAAAACCAACATATATTGGTGAGGATGTGGAGAAAGAGGAACCTTTTGCATTGCTGGTGGGAATGAATTCTGGAAAACAGTATGGAGGTTCTATAAAAAACAGAAAATAGACCTACTCTGTGACCCAACAACTGCACTACTAGGTATTTATCCAAAGGATACAAAAATGCTGATTCAAAGGAGCATATGCACCCCAATATTTATAGCATCTCTATTGACTATAGCGAAAGTATTGAAGGCCCATCGACTGATGAATGGATAAAGAAGATATGGTATATGTATGTATATATGTATACACACACACACACAGACACACACAGACACAATGGAATATTACCCTGCAATCAAAAAGAATAAAATCTTACATTTGCAACAACGTGGATGGGACTAGAGTGTATTATACTAGGCAAAATAAGTCAGAGAAAGACAAGTATCATATGACTTCATCAAATGGGAAATTTAAGGTACAAAACAGATGAACATAAGGGAAGGGAAACAAAAATAATATAAAAACTGAGAGGGCAAGAAACCATAAGAGACTCTTAAATACAGAGAACAAACTGAGGGTTGGTGGAAGGGTGTTGGGTGGGCAGTGGGCTAAATGGGCAAGGGGTATTAAGACGGGCACTTGCTGGGGGTGAGCACTGCATGTTATATGTAAATGATGAATCACTAAATTCTATTCCTGAAATCATTATTACACTATATGTTAAGTAACTTGGATTTAACTTAAAAAATGTTACCTTGAGGAAAATTAAAAACCAAAAGTGTTATCTATATCCACATAAAGATATATGTCAAAAGAATATCTAAATAACTTTAACATCTTAATAATAAAAACATAACCCCAAAATGGGGGAAAACTTAGATATTTTTCAAAAGATAGACTGACCATTAGGACATGAAAATATAGTCAATATCATTGGGTGATGCTAAAATTTTTGGTTTAACAAACATAATTTTAAAAACTTTTGATAAAGATAGTCTATTAGTTTGCCTATTCCAATGTTCATCTTTCCTTTTTGAAGTTTTAATTCTTCTTCTGTTATTATTTTCTTTCTGTTTAGAGAACTTCCTTGAACTATTCTTTAATGGTAGGTTTGCTACCAACACATTCTCTTAATTTCCTTCACTTAAGAATGTCTATTTCACCCTTATCCCTAAAATGTGTTTTGACTGATGTAGATTGCAGTTGACAATTCTTTACTTTCATCACTTGAAAAATGCTGTCACTTTCTTCTGATAATCTGTGGTTTCAGAGAAGATGTAAGTTGGTGTTCTCCTATAAATGATGCAGCATCTCTCTCTAGCTGCTTTCAAGATTTTTGTCTTGGTCTTTTGTTTCCTAAATGGTACAAACGGTTTTCTAAATGGTCTGCAATGGTACACATATTACCTTTTTGTTATTGTTACACAGAATCGTCCTGAACTCTGTTCATTCCCTCCCCCCCCCAATCTATTTTTTCTCTCTGGTATTGAGATTAGATAAATTCTATTGATCTTTCTTCATGTTTGTTTTAGTTGTTATTTATTTATTTATTTTGAGAGATAGAGAGAGAGCAGGGGAGGGGAAGAGAGAGAGACAGAGAGAGAAGATCTCAAGCAGGTTCCTTACTGTCAGCATGGCTCGAGCTAAGGAACTGTAAGATCATTACCTGAGCCGAGATCAAGAGTCAGACGCTTAACTGAGCCACCCAGGTGCCCCAGTCCTCACGTTTACTGATTCTATACTCTGTAGTCTCCACTCTATTATTGAACTCATCTAGCAAGTTTTTTATTTCAGTTATTATATTTTTCACTTTTATCATCTTTGCTCAATCTCCTTTACTATTTCTTGGCTGAAATTTTATATTTTTCCACTTGATTCAAAGGAATATATAATTGCTCTTGAAACATCTTTATGATGATTGCTTTAAAATCCTTGCCAGATAATTCCAGAATCTAATACATCTTGGTGTTGGAGTCTGTTTAATGTACATCCAGGGATTTTTTAGTTTTAAGTGGAAGGACCTAGAAGGAATGCAACTACCTCATCTCGGCTGGAACCAGAAGTCTCATTATTACTGTTGAAAGCATAAAATGGTAAAACCACTTTGGAAAAAGGCTTAACAGTTTCCCCTTAAAGTTAAACACACTTACCCTATGACCTTAACAATTAAACACTTACCATAACTATTCCTTTTCTAGGTATAGGCCCCAAAGAAATAAATTATATCTATCTTTCTTTCTTTCTTTCTTTCTTTCTTTCTTTCTTTCTTTCTTTCTTTCTTTCTTTCTTTTCTTTCTTTCTCTTTGTTCCTTCCTTCCTTCCTTCCTTCCTTCCTTCCCTTTCTTTCTTTCTTTCTTTCTTTCTTTCTCTCTTTCTCTCTTTCTCTCTTTCTCTCTTTCTTTCTTTCATAGTTCCAAACTGGAAACAACCCTGATGTCCATTACAAGAAGAATGGTGTATTCATATAATGGAATATTACTTAGCAATTAAAAATCCAATTACTGGAATACTCAATAATATGAGTGAATCTCAAAATTCTGTTATATGAAATAAATCAGATAAAAAAAGAAACTTGTATGATTCTATTTACACAAATTTGAATAAGAGACAAAACTAATTTATGGGGATAGAAAATCAGAATGGGAGTGAAGATAATGGTTGCTGGCTGGAGGGGCAAAAAGAAACTTTTTTGGGTGGTAAAAATTTTTTGTGCTTTGATTGAAGTGTTGGCTACAGACTAAAATGCCAACTTTTCAATTACATGAAAGATCTGTGCATTTCACTGAATATAAGTTTTACCTCAATTAAAAAGAAAAAAACAAGATAATAATGTTCTAAAATATGGGGGGAAAATGATCTCTGCACCCTCCTGACTAAGAAATTGTAAGGCAGAAAATGAAATAAGACTAAGAAAGAATTTAGAAAACTAAAAAGTAGACCTTAAAAATTGAAATTTGCATTGGAAATAGTCAGAAAAGGACTATGGAAATTCAAATGATTACATGAAAGTCACTGTTTAGAAGCATTTCACAAAATGCAGAGCAAAGAGAAAAAAACTGATTATGATGAAAGAAATGTCATATATGAAGAAGAAATAAAGAATATATAAGATGAAGAAGATGCCAGAAATAAATGGAGGCAAAGTAAGAATAAAAGATCCAAGAGTAGTAAAATAATTTGCAGACCTAATGGGCTCCCTATGTACCATGCAACATTGAGTGTTTAAAAGGTCAGCATAGGGGCGCCTGGGTGGCGCAGTCGGTTAAGCGTCCGACTTCAGCCAGGTCACGATCTCGCGGTCCGTGAGTTCGAGCCCTGCGTTGGGCTCTGGGCTGATGGCTCAGAGCCTGGAGCCTGTTTCTGATTCTGTGTCTCCCTCTCTCTGACCCTCCCCCATTCATGCTCTGTCTCTCTCTGTCCCAAAAATAAATAAACGTTGAAAAAAAAATTAAAAAAAATAAATAAAAGGTCAGCATATGGACAAATTTAACAGCACTTTTTACATTTCAGTTATAAAGGATTGTATTTGACAAAGATAAAGAATGCATATTTGTTAGCAAATGAAAACAAATCGTTCTGTTAGAAAAAAAATATAAGTAAAAATAAGTTACAAACAAGTTCTAGATTAAGAAGACATCAATGATGACAATAAATGTAAATTTATGACAATAAAAGTAAATATTTTTTATGACAACAATTTTCATGTGTTTTGGAATCCTCATAAAGTCAGGAATAAGATAAAGGTATTATATTTTTCTGTAACTGTCAACCAGTGCTATGTGAAGAGCATAACTGATAGAAAAAAACAAAATCACGATTATTTAGATTCAAATCTATTATCTGTTGAGAAAAATCCAGGAAACAGATTATTATGATTACTAAGTATTTGGCAAAGTGACTTGTATTTGGTAAGTTGTCCTATATTAGTATTATGAAGAAACATGACTTTAGTAACTGAGTGCAGGAATTGTGTTTTACTCTATTTCATATTCCAGTTCCTGAAATAATGTATCCAACAAATATATTTTGGTGGAGAAAATAGTCTCTAATATATCCTGACCAGCTATTAACAAAATCATAAATAAACAAAATAATTATAGATAAAAGGTGGGCCTTTTTGGGAAAGGTAACAGGATAAAGGATTATATCATCCACTAAGTAACTCTTTAATAATCAGAAGTTGGCTGTATTTTAAGAACGTTGATATCAATTATTACCTCAGGTTGCAAACTTCTGAAAGAAACTCAATTGTATTTGTTGGTATTTAATTTGAATCTAGTGAGATTAATGTGATGTAGTACATCTGTAGCTAAGTCAGAGCAGGCAACCTGATATCCTCCCTCCTAATCTTTACAATTTGTTGGGAAAATGTTGTAATGGAAAAGCAATGGTCATGGATTTTTTGTAGGACAGAGAAGAGGGGGGTGGTGCAGAGATTGGGTAAAGGATGATATAGTTGAGAACCATGCATAACATCGAAACTAAAAATGCTTTTGTACCACCATGTTTAATTAATTCCTGGTATTAAGATAGATTTTTTGGTTGAGTTTTACTTGTTTCATGTGTATCTTGAAAGGAAAGTAAACTAGTGGAGCTAATTTAAGATCTCCATGTGTCTACCCTCAAAGCACTCTAGCCAAAGGAGTAAAATTTTGCATAGTACCATCTCTCAGGAAACATTCACACACAGAGTACACATCTCCAGATGTTTACCATTTGTAAGTATTTGAAGAAATGAAAACTACCATCTGTGCTTTCTTACTTTCAATCAGTGTATCACCAACAGCTGAAGGTATTCCTAAGGCTTTCTTGATCAAAAAAAAGCAAAAAAGAAAGATTACTTTTTTTCTTCCCTGCTGTATGGGTAGCAAGATTTATGTTTCCTGTAATAAATTTATTTATTTTAATAAAATATTCAAGATTAATATTGTTGTCTACTGTATTAGTTTACTAGGAATACCATAACAACATACAGACTGGGTGGCTTAAACAACAGTTATGGAGGCTGGAACTTCCACGTCAAGATGCTATAGAGTTGGTTTCTTCTGAGTCCTCTCACCTTGGTTTATAGTTGACTATCTTCTCTTTCTCTTCTTTATATCATCTTTCTTCTGCCCATGTCTATGTGATATTTCCTCTTCTTGTAAGGAGAGCAGTCATATTGGATTAAAGCCTTCCCTATAGATCTCAGTTCCTCTTAATTACCTCTAAAAAGACTGTATTTCCAAAAATAATCATGATGTGAGCTACTGGAAGTTAGGACTTCAAGATAAGAATTTGGAGTGGGAGGTTGCACAATTTAGTCCCTGAGATCTACTTATTTACACTGAGGCCTGAAAATCCAGATTTATTGGAAAGTTAGGAATGATTCCTGATGCAATGTAAATTAACCACCAAGTTTGTTAAATCCCAAAATCTGCAGAATCTGCAAAATACCAGAATCTCTCTTCTATTACTTCTCACTTCAAGTTTTGGGCATCAAAGAGAGCCAATGAGTAATGCATTTAGAGGGTAGCACATATCATGATCAAGACTTGACAAACTTTAAGGCTAAAATATGTTTAAAAGGATATGGTTGAGATGTTTAGCAAGATTCCAATGAATATGAGTTATAAAGCAACTTTGGAAGTCTGTGTGGTCAGAATGGTCAATCAACTTCTTAATGGGGAAGTAAACAGGACTTTCTGGTCAAGAATATGGACAGATGGTAGCAAGCAATAGAGTGCCTTTTTATTAATTTATTCATTCTCTCATTTATTCAACAAGCTTAATCCATTATGTGCTAGCCAGTGAAGTAGACACTGAATGCAGAAAGAACAATAAAACATGGCCTCCCTACTCAAATTTTTCACTGTCAGAGAGAAAGACACACCAACCAAAAATTATAATACTATGTGGTAAAGACAGGAGTATAATAGGAACATAGAGAAAAGTAAGCCAGACCACCCTGGAGCTGAGGACAGGGTTGAACTGCCTTAAATTATGGATAGAATTCATTTGGCAAAGAGGATGAAATGATGAGAAGCTGGAGAGGACTGCAGACCTCAGGGAATTACATGAGCAAAGGCACAGTGCTAAGAAACAGCATTGTATATGAAAGCAAACCAGAAGCAGCTATTCGGGGAAGCTAGATGATAGAAGCAGGAATATAAATTGAGAAGAGAGCTGGGTATTACATCACGCAGGGTCTCCTGTGACACTGAGTAAAGTTGAGATATGTTTTGTAGTCAGGGAAGGTCTGGGCATGATGTGAGCAGATGTGCATATTATTTAGATCATGTGGAAGAGTGTGTGTGTGGAAGATCATCTGAGGGGACAAGGCAAGAAGTAAGGAAAAGAGTTGAAGGCTTTTGCAGCAGTCCAAGTGCTTTAACCCTTAGTGCATCCATAGTGAGGATAGAGTGAAACAAGTGAGTGTAAGACATACTTGGGAAGTAAAACCAGCAGATCTTGATGGTAAGTTAGAAGATGGAGAGGGGAGTTGAGGGTGGAATAGGAGTCAAGATGGATTCCTAATGTCTGAATTATGAATTCAGGTGCCCATTGACTATATGGGGCTCAGCAAACTGGAGATATGCTTAGGGGTTTTTAGCATGTCTGTGATAATTGCAAGACATGGCAATTAAAGTGCTCTTCTAGAAGAGAAAAGAGCAAAAAGAAGAGAAAACTAAACATGTAACTTGAGGAATCTCAAAATGAAGTCCACAAAGGGAAGAATTAACAGAGCTACAAATGAAACCAGAAAATGGCATGGTCACAGAAGCCGAGTGTGAAGAGTTTGAAGAAAAATCTGGTGACCACTGGTGTCTAACTAAGATGGAGACTGGGTAGGCTCATTGGATTGGACATCTGGGAAATCATTGGCTCTACTGACGATAGTAGTAGTGTGGTGATGGCAGCATCCAGATTGCAGTAAACAGAAAAATGGTGAGTAAGTAAATGGAGAAAACTCTCCTGTATAGTCTGAATGACTCTTTCAGGGAAAGTGTTACGTTCTCTTTATACCATTAATCTCCCTCTTCAGCTTTGGAGGCCTGTGGACCTCAAGGGAGAGGCAGGCTGGATAAGTACCAGTTATGGGCCAATCACTAGTTTCCTGGAAGGTGGAAAGTGAAAAGATCATACAACACAACTAGGGAACTGGAGCTTGATGGAGGTAATGAAGATGTAAAGAAGGTGAACTAAATAACTGATCAACAATTACCATACTTTACTGGGAATATATGCCATTTCCCAGCTTCTTCCAAATGCAATTAGGGATAAAGAAGGGCTGAAAGGTTGAGCATGGAAACAAGTGCACTGTGATCTATGCATTAACTCCAGAAAAAGTACAAGAACATAGAATTGAAGACCAATTTCAAGCATGAATTTCCAATGTCTGCATTCAAATATAGTTATGTAATGCTTCATATATATGCACTATGGGAGTTTTTAATTAACAAAAATAGGCCTCTTAACATAAATTTTTGCAGGAATTGTTAATACAAAATTCAGATATTTCTAAGAGTTCTAGAAGAGTGAATACATAAGAGAGGGAGGTGGGCAGGAAGATAGTAATTCATTAAACTAATTACATGAGGCATTGCTTTGAAGAATGTTACTCTTTGTGGCACTAAATGTACCAAGAGTTGGGTGTTTATGCTTGTATGTAAACAGTGGTCATGTTATTTATGTAGTGATTCTCTCTAATGAGACACTGCCTAGAAGTTCTCTGATTTATTCCTAGGGAATAATCAAATGTATGTTAGTGTTGTAAATCTATATTAAGATCTAAGAAATATATGTGATATTAAGGTCTAATGTAATCATATTTGGACTTAGGTCATTAAAAATAACTAGGCAAACTTTCATATATTCTTGCCTTGATTCACATACTCAGCAAGTCCTCTTAGGTATCTACTAAGCTTTGGGAGATAAGTAGCCATTAATCCAGAGCAATAGGAGGAGGTAGAAAATATTATTGTCCCTTTCTCAATTATTAACTTAATTGAGTTAGTTTAACTTAGTTTGACTTATTAACTTAATTTGAGGACACCTGAAAACTATAAGAAAAAAAGTTAAACATTAACTTAAAAGTACCCAGTGAGGGCATATTACTGTGATGTACATATTATTTATGTGTTCCAATGATGAATAAATAAGAAATTTATTTGAAAAACTTTGGATCAAAGTTTTATGGTTATAGTACATCTTTAGGCATGTCTTCAAGGGAGTGATTAATACAGAGAGATAGGGAAATAGCATGAGCTAAGATGTGGAAATGGAAACAAATAGCAATGTTTAGGTAGAAATGAGGAAACTGGTGAGCTTTTTACAAGAAAGATAAAACGAGAATATAAATAAATATCTTGAAACTTTTAGAGCCAATTATAGTTTAAACATAAAGTACTCATAGAAATCAATATACAGCATTATTTTAATTTAGATTGGAAGAAAAGCTGCTAATTAAATATCTTAGTTTTTAAAATTAAATTGAAATATACTCTTTTCCTCCAGTTTTACAAATTTTCATTTTGTAGTGACATGAATTTAAGTCAGTATCAACGAATTTATTGATATCTTCACTTTAGATTGCTATGTTGCTCGGTACCCACTGTTTATAGATTTTGAGTCTGCTAACAATTTTGATTATAGATTGAACATGAAAATGCATGTTAGTTTAGTCTCTGACTTTAATTGTCCATGTAGTTACAAATAACAAACAGTAAGCAGAAGGCCCAAGAGTAAAAACACCAACAATGAAATCTTGTACTTCAATGATTCAGAAGAGAAAAGCTTTGTTTTTCACATTAATTTCAAAACTTGTCAAGGGCGGCTTTGAAAATGAAATATGCTGGTCACTTTTACTTTTGAAATGAATATGAAGGATGGTGGAATGTTCTCCATAGCTTTAGGGAAGTAGGATCATCATCTGGTACCATTCTCTGCAGTGTCCCCACTTCAAATTGATTTTTATCACTTTTCAAACCAATAACAATGTAAGAACCCTTTATTGACTGCTATCTATGTGCAAGACACTCTTTGCACTTCTCGTGTGTTGAGAACTCAAAGCAGTTCTGAGTTAGCCACTGCTTTTCTTCATTTTACTTATGGAGGAGATGATGCTTTGAGATGTTTAATCATTTGTATAATTTGCCCCAGATCACACAGCTAGCAGCTAGTAGAAGGTGTAATCAGAATTTAAATATTGGTAAGTCTGGCTCCAGAGCTGATACCGAACCACTAAACCATTTCACCTTTCCAGTGTTCTGAAATCCTGTAGAAATTATATCATATCCTAGCTCAGCAAACCTCTTTTGCTTGTCTGATCCTTTTAACCGATATTGCCATTCAAGACCTTTCATAATTAAATATCACTTTACTCATCCAATTGTATTTCACATAAGGACCTCTTATTTATGTATACATTCAAAAAACTTTGATTAAATATATGCAAAGAACTATGCATGGCTCTAGAGAAACAAAGGTGAATATCTATGGTTTCTGATTTTCAGGAACTTAAAAATTAGGAGCACCTACAGATAAATCAATGATTATATCTCATTACTTCTGCTAAGTTCTTTCTGTGTGGGTCTGGACTTTTGCTAACATGCTTCTTCCTGTGAGTCTTATAGATCTGTTTGAATTAAGTCAATATCTAGAATAAAATGCCCATGTTTAGAAAATGTCAGATTTCTGGCTACCTCATAAGATGTTGGCTAGCCCACAATTGGCTGACTTTATTTCTAGCACTATTTAATGCTTCATCCAGTTGAATATGTATCAGTGGTTTTGCAATATGCAAAGTATGGCTATGCTCTCATATTGGAACAATTTTAAATATTTATTATATCTTCCAGAAAGTTGTACCTGCAGGCATTACCTATTATAAATGGGACAAAAATCATTGGTTGGATAATTGGCTTTGAACCAGTGGATTTAAGTGAGACTGAAGGAAAGTAAGAATGGTGGATGTTTTTGGAATTAAATTTCAAAGTACTATGAGGAGAACACTGTAGGAATTCTTGCCCTATGGCCCAAACTTTTCTTATTAAAAGAAAGATTTTTATGATTGTTTCCATTTTTATGCCTGTTTAAATGCTGTTTTCTTACTTAGACCCCCCTACCCCTTCCTATTTACCAATCTAAAAATCAATCTTCAAAGCCTACTGTAATGTCTCAAACTGGTATTGATTTTATTGAAATAACTGGGAAGGATATTTAAACTCATGTTCTCTTTATTTTTTTAAAATAAAATAGCAGGAGTGATGATCAAAATTACATTCATCAAGTAAATATCTAAGGCCCTTAATTCCAGGGAAAAGATATTTGCAAATGACATATTGGACAAAGGGCTAGTATCCAAAATCTATAAAGAATTCACCAAACTCCACACCCAAGAAACAAATAATCCAGTGAAGAAATGGGCAGAAGACATAAATAGACACTTTTCTAAAGAAGACGTCCAGATGGCCAACAGGCACATAAACAGATGCTCAACGTCACTCCTCATCCGGGAAATACAAATCAAAACCACACTGAGATACCACCTCACGCCTGTCAGAGTGGCTAAAATGAACAAATCAGGAGACTATAGATGCTGGAGAGGATGTGAAGAAACCGAACCCTCTTACACTGTTGGTGGGAATGCAAACTGGTGCAGCCACTCTGGAAGACAGTGTGGAGGTTCCTCAAAAAATTAAATAGATCTACCCTATGACCCAGCAATAGAACTACTAGGAATTTACCCAAGGGATACAGGAGTGCTGATGCATAGGGGCACTTGTACCCCAATGTTTATAGCAGCACTTTCAACAATAGCCAAATTATGGAAAGAGCCCAAATGTCATCAACTGATGAAATGGATAAAGAAGATATGGTTTATATATACAATGGAATACTACTTGGTAATGAGAAAGAATGAAATCTGGCCATTTGTAGCAATATGGATGGAAATGGAGAGTATTATGCTAAGTGAAATAAGTCAGGCAGAGAAAGACAGATACCATATGTTTTCACTCTTATGTGGATCCTGAGAAACTTAACAGAAGTCCATGGGAGAGGGGAAGGGGGGAAAAAGTTACAGATAGGGAAGGAAGCAAACCATAAGAGACTGTTTAATACTGAGAACAAACTGAGGGCTGATGAGGGGTGGGGAGAGGGGAAAGTGGGTGATGGACATTGAGGAGGGCACCTGTTGGGATGAGCACTGGGTGTTGTATGGAAACCAATTTGACAATAAATTATATTTAATATTTAAAAAAGGCCCTTAATTCCACTATAAGGATACAGTTCATGTGTTTGTTAGACTTTTTAAAATCTCTTTTCCATTTCTTTATCTGGATATAGTTCTTTACCTCTGCCAAAGGTTGAACATCTGTTACTTCATTTAAAAGGTCAAAATTATATGGATGAAATAAGAATATAAAATTAAGTTTGCAGATTGGAGGCTTTCTATCAAGGTGATGGGAGTTGAATGGATATGGGGGAATAGGCAAATGTGTCAGTTCCCAATAACAGATGTATAAGTCAGTGAATGAAGAGACAAATTTTAAAAATTAGATAAGGTTTCAAAGCAATATATTAAGTTTCAAACACCATGGGTAATATGTTATTGAAATTCAATGGAAATAAATCATTACTGTGAACTAGGGTGATGAGAAAGACTACATGGAGGAAGTAACCTTGGAGCTGAACTGGAAGGAGAGGTTGGATTTTTATTGCTAGAGAAAGCATGAGAGGACTTTGCAGATGAGACGAAAATTTGAGTGAGGACATGTAGCCTACAATAAAAAGGGCACGTGGGAAACAAGGTTTTCATGAGCAGTAGGGATAATATTTTTCCATTTAACCGATTTTTAAAAATTTTAAATTATTTTTTAATTTTAATTTTTTTAACATTTTATTTATTTTTGAGACAGGGAGAGACAGAGCATGAACAGGGGAGGGTCAGAGAGAGGGAGACACAGAATCTGAAACAGGCTCCAGGCTCTGAGCTGTCAGCACAGAGCCCGACGTGGGGCTCGAACTCATGGACCGCGAGATCATGACCTGAGCCGAAGTCAGCCGCTTAACCCACTGAGCCACGCAGGCACCCCATATTTTTTAATTTTAAATTATGTTTTCCTGCTGCCTTTGACCACCATAAAGCTATCACCTCATGGAAAAAGAGGTACCGCCTAAATGAAAGGTTTTTTCTTGATTATCTTTCAAAGCTAACTGCTTTGAGGGTAAACAGAATCAGACATCTTAAAGGAAGACCTGGGGAGAGAGAAACGTATTTTCTAAAGTCTAAAAGGTCTCCCTTTGCGTCTTAAAGCAAAGCTCCTCAGAGGTTTAATCATGGATCATATATTCATAGTGAACATGAGAAAGTGCCAAGCTGACAAAGTGAAAGAGGAAAGCTCGTACTATCCTGGATAGTAGGAAAAGACATAAAAAGTCCAACTTAGGAAGTCAGAAACAAATGTCCTGGTTCACCTCTCAGGACAGAAATCCCAGTTGTGTAGGGTGTAGAAACATCCAGAAGGATTAAGAATGGGGAGGAAGGTGACAGAATCTTTACTCAAAAACCGTAGACTGGTTGATGTAAACTCTGAGCGCTCTTGGACTGTTGGTTCCCATTCTGTGTTTATGTAGCCAGAAGTGTAGAACAGAGAAGAGTGGAGAGAAGGGGACTTGCAAGATAGGAGTAGGAGGACACTACCAGTCCTCCCAGCTCCTCTGTGTTAAAGGAGGCCCAGCAGCTCCTACCTGCCCTGTGAGGGACATGGAGGAAAGCTGAGAATTGTGGGTGATGAGGGGCGAAGGGACGCCGCAGCAGAGATGTGATGTCCCAGCCTAGGCTGAGTGAAGGAGGAAGCTGGAGGTGGAACTCAGAGGATCCCAGAATGGAAGTGGAGCTGAATCAGTGGTGTGGAGGGATGATGCCCAGGCTCCTGACCATACTGAGAACAAGCCATGCCCAAACACCAGACTGCGTAAGCACAGTCTTCTCAGAGTCCAGCAAGGAACACAGAGGTGGGCATATGGGTCTGCACAGAGTAGCTGCTTGCTAGCCATTGTCCTGAGGACATACACTCTTCCCTTTGTAACCAGATCCCACCTTATCTGGCAAGGGAGAAAAGTAAAACTTGAAAGAAGGAAAAAAAGTCCTTTTTGGGAATTTGAATTTAATTTGACTGTATCTAAATTAAAAAGAGACTAGACTTATTGAAAAAGAAAGCTTAAGCCAGAGGACATTAAGATACCTTTAAAAGGCAAATGTAAGGGCTTATTATTATTATTATTTGTTTAATTTTGTTTTATTTGCCCTCTTATGCAAAAGGATGGATCACTTACAGATAATATATAAAAAATAAAGAATACTACATTTTTTTACCCATCTTAGTTGTAATTAGTTCTGGAACGGTCTGCATGTGTTTTGGAGGCTGTGAATAAACCAAACCTCCTGGAATGGAGTGTTTGTGTTGGGAAATAGTGATCCATAGACTGAGAAATATATAAATATTTGCCTGAATGTGGGAACACCAATACACTGAAGTTAGATCTAGAAATATGTTCAATGTGTTTTATATGAAAAAGTGCTTTCATTTCAAAAGTTCTGAAATATGAAACACAGAAGAAATACTGGATGACTTTTCCTCTGGCTCTGGCTTTATCTAAGCCATGGCAATCATCCATTTGGAGATTCTGAGCTAGGACAGTGTGAAATATAATGGGTCATGTGGTGCTTGAGTCCTCCAGCAGTGTGTGTGTGTGTGTGTGTGTGTGTGTGTGTGTGTGTGTCTGTGTATGTATATGTGAGTATGGGTGTGTATGTCTGTATGAGTATATATGTGTGTCTGTATGCATGTATATGTGTGTATGTCTGTCTATCTGTGTGTATTATGTGTGCACCTTCTATGAAAAGCTGCTACAGGCTGACTCCATTTTTTTTGCCAGAATGTATTCATGAAAACCACATATTGGATCTGAGACTCATAAAGTAGATCATATTTTTCCTACCCAAATGATGTTATAATTTTGGTTTAAATTTAAGATACAGTATCAAATCATAGCTATAATCAACACTGCAGCTACAAAGGGAAAATTCAGTTACTACAAAACTTTATAATTTAAAATAACAAAATTACATCATGTTATTTTATTAACTATGGGTGAAAGTATTATATTAAATAATTATGGGTGGAACGCCAATATACTATAAACTGTATATAAAGATACTTTATATACAACCTAGCTCTGTGTATGATAAATTTGGCCAAATGTTAAATTATGATAACTATTCATCTTTAATTCATAATTTTGTTTGCCATTTTGAAACTGGGAAAACACTTTAAGGAATTATTTGAATGACTAGGTCTCTTAAAATAAGGCGGTTTGAAATTTTAACTGTTTTGTCTTTTATATACTTTGATAAGTTCAACTAATCTTCAAGTCAGGCTGTTTAATGTAAAACTACCCACTAAAGTAATTCTTTCAGACTTCATTAAGAATTTTATTCTAAATAATTTGGAGAAAAGAAAAATAGCTTGAATGTAATATTTGTTATCTATGGCTTTGCAACAGATTACCATATACTTAAACATCTTAAAAAAATACACATTTATTATCTCACAATTTCTTTGGGTCAGGTATGTAGGCACAGCTCAGTTATGTCTTCCACTTTAGGATTTCTTACAAGGTTGCAATCAAGATGTCAATCAGGACTCCTGGAGTGTCTTCTGATGCTCAGTTGGGGAACGATCTCCCTTCAAGCTCAAAGCATTGTTGGGAGAATTTAGTTCCTTAAGAGTTATTGGACTGAGGTCCTCAGTTCCTACCTGGATGTTGGCAGAAGCCACCCTGTGTTCCTTGTCATGTGGGCCTCCAAAACATGGCAACTTGTTTTGTCAAAGTGTGCAAGCCAAAAACAAAAAAACAAATAAAACAATAGAAAACATGTGCTAGCAAGATTAAAGTCACATTCTTAAAAAACCTAATCACACAAGAAACTTGGCTTCATTCTGCTATTTAGAAGATAAGTTGCTATGCTCAACCACACTTTCATGGGAGAGGATTATACAAGGGCATAAATACTGGAAAGCAGGGATTATGGATCATCTTAGAGTCATCATGACACAGATGTGTTCAGCATATTAATCTTTATGTAACTCCTCTTGTTTTCTTTCTCATGTATAGTGCTGTTGAAGGGCAAAGAAATAAGTGTTGTGAGTCGAGAAGGGGCCAGAACATATGTGCTTTTTGCATTATTCATATAGCAGACTTGTAGGGTGATGAATGGTGCAACTATAAGCTTGGGGCTTTCATTATACTAAAAGACCTTGTAGTAAATGGTCATGGCAGAAACTTGTTTTGTAAGAACAAATCTCAAGGTGAAATCTTTGTTTTATTCATCATGGTGTTGAGTGGGGATGCAAACTGAGAGTGAGTTCAGTTGTACACCAGAAGGACTGTGGATGAGGCTGTAGTTAAGAAAGGAGGGAAAATTAAAAAAAGATGGGATGCAAAATATGAAAGAGCTTTTGGGAACAAAAATTGGTAAAAGCCCCAAGATGTTTAAAGACGGTTTAGGGGAAGTTTTGCTGTTCAAAGTTCAATTTAGTCAAAATAAATAGTCAAGAGACTATCTCTTCCATAGTCCTATGAAATTTTCAGGGAAAATATCCATTAGATAGATATCATTTGGAGTGAGGGTGTATGGTGAATATGTTGTTGGTTTCATTGGTGTTAAGGTAAAAGCAGAGTAGCACCAGCAGACTAAGCCATCTTTGTGTAACAGAGTTAATCAGTAATGTGGTATGAATAGAGTATTGTGCTATGGTTGGGAAAACATCACCTTAGTGTTCTGTTCAAATCCAGGCTGCACAACATATTAATCGTGTGACCTGATCAAACTAGAGTCTAACTCAAATGTCAGAATCCATAGATTAAACTTATTTGGCCAAACACTATTGTTTGGCCTATACTTTAAACTCCCAAAACTGCTTAATCTCCTGCCAATAGTCTGTTTTTTTATACCTATCCATTTTATTCATGTAAGGTACCTGCCTGTAATGCAGGTAAATGGGGAATAAAACAAACCTTAGAGCTGGGGTTCTCAACCTCAGCACTATAGACATTTTGGATGTTATTAACATTCTTTGTTGTAAGAGGCTGGCCTCTACCCACTAGATCCCAGTAATATCCACCACCCCCTTCCCTCACCTATGACAACAACAACAACAAAATGTCTCCAGACATTGTCTTATGTTTCCTTGTGGTGGAGAGGGAAGAATAAATTACCCATGGTTGAGACCATTATGTTGGAGGGTTGTTATGTGGGGCAAAATAAGGTGTAACATCTGAAAGCACCTAAAAGAGTGATTAAAACATAACAGACACTGAACAAATGATAGTTTTCCTCTAAATGTTTGACATTGGAGAGTGGTATTATATATGGAGTTAATGTGATACAAGTATACTGAAACATGGAAGGCAAATAATACTATTAATAACTTATATGAGCACTAATTTGAGAAATCATTTGTTGTAGGTGTTTATGTGTATATATAAAAGCTGATCCTCACCTCTGAAGTCAAACCAATCAATCTTCAATTGCTGTCTCTTCCAATTAATACTATATGCCTTGGGGAAATGCTTCACATTTTCTGAGGGACCTTATCTACAATATACCTTGTCAATGAAATGGAATAACAATGGCATGTATATCATGGTGTTGGGATGATTCATCCAGTCATTCACTCAAAATATATGCATAGAACATCAATTATGTTCCAGAAACTGTATAGGAAATGTAAGACACTCTCTACCCTCCTGGAAATTTATTAGTGGAGAATCAAATGATGAACTGATAAGCATAAAAAGTAATTACAGAATGTCACAAATGTTCTGGAGATAAAGAAAGATAAAAAGGATAAATATGATAAATGATGCTCTCTTAGATAGAATAGTAAAGGAAATCCCCTCTTGGAGGTCAATATTTGAGCAGAGATTTGAATGAAGGGAGAGAAGCCCTGTATGGTCATATCTGGGGAAAGGGCACCCTAGGTAGGGAGCACAGTAAGTGCAGAGACCTGAAAACATGGACATTATTGGATTGTTCAAGGCACAGAAAGAGGCTAAGGATGCTGTAGAAGGAGTATATTGTATAGCCATTTTGTACATTTTTTGATTTTTATATTTTTTTCTTATCTTTAAATATCCATTTTTAGTAAACTCAAAATGTTTCTATAATTAGGGTGTGAGATGGGTTCTTAGGTGATATCATGCTGTATGACATGTTATTAAAGAATAGTTCCATAGAGGCCACTATCCAAGAAAATGGAACAGAGTTGAAAATGGTCTTGTAAAATTTCATTTGGGGTTGCAGTGTTTTGTGGCTTGTAGTGTAAAGGATGAGAACAGCATGTGAATTCCAAGAAAGCAACATGGAATGGAAAGAGAACATACAGTGTGTCAGACAGGATGGCAACGTCTTGTGGCATGTGGCTCCCATCTCAGTGATGGGAAAGGTATGTCCTGTGCTTGCTTCTTGCCTGTGGCACACCACAAGGGAGAATGAGTTGGCAACCACAGCCAAAATACATCAGTAACAATTTTAGTATATGGCCAGCCATGGTCTTCTTTTTTTATTTTCCAAAAATTTGATTCTTTTAAAATGTATTCCAAAGGGCTGAGCAGAAAACAGAAATAAAGGGAGTTTGGAGGGAATAGGAAGATGGGTAGCTATGATACTTAATGCTATTTTTGAATTAGCCATATTGGATTTAGAATTCCAACAAATGTGACAAGCATAATGAAATACGTTTTTGTCTAACTTTTAAAAAACTTTTTAAATGTGCATGTAGTGGGTTAAAGTTTGCCTAACTGAGAATATCACATGATGAGATGAAAATCTCAATATCAATAGCACAAAGTCGAGAGAAGGAGTAAAGCAAAGTACAAAGGAATTAAAATGGAGGACTATTGGAGCAAAAGAAGTCTACAATGTCTAGTATCTAGTAAGAAGAATACTATCAAAGCTGGAGACTTAAGCAAAAATAAGGATGGAATACAAGAAAAGAAAGAGGAAAGAAGGGTAGTGATGGAAGATGTCAACCACCAAAGACATATTATGCTTGAAACCCAAGAAAAAAGTAAACTGACAATAAATCCTGAGTTTAATCACAAATATCACATTAATTTACCTTCCTGTATTTGCATCATGTATATAAAATAAACTGACTTCAGGTAGAGTCAATTCTACTAAAGATAAGTTTAGAGAAGAGATACAGAAAATTTAACTGCTGGTCTTGGGACTGTAGCAATTAGTGTATAAATTTATCATATTCTCCCCAAAAGGCTTATTTTGAGTTAACAAATTATGTAATCTCCATGGAGAAACACTCTTCAAAGTGATCCCAACTAATACTTGTGGTCTGGCAAAAATCAAAATATCATCAAATATGGTACAGGCTATATATGTTAGGTTGATGGTCAATGTTCACTAGCAATCAACAAATTAATACCTTATTTATTTAACATAGGGCCTGTAGGAATGTAAAAATTATTTTAAATAGGGTTAACAGTTTAAAAACAAAAAGAATAGATGTATATATGTTGTATCACCCGTAGAGGGTGAAACAATGCTTGCCGTAACATAATGGTGGCTCATCATTCTGTAACTAAACCATTGGGATGAGAAATGAAAAGGCAAGATTTTGCAGTGATTTTTATATTTGAAAAACCTACACCTTTTTACTCATCACCTTATGAAAATTAATCATTTACTAAATTCCAGTCTTTTAGATTAATCAACCTTTCTCTGTGACTACCTGGATACCATTAGTTGTCATGCTCGAGTCTACACTCTAAACACTTTGCCCGGTTTGCCTCACTTAATGTTTTCCAGTTTTATTCCTCTACTTCTAAGCTCTTTTTTGATCTCCCTTCTCGAGCTTCCCCCTACTGTCCCTCAAATCCAGTCCCTGATGCTACCCTTCAGATATGGTCCCTCATTCTGTGTTATCCACAATGTGTCATCACAGCAATTCAGAAGGTGACAAAAGTTTCAGGAAAAAGTAAAAAAAAAATTTTTTTTGTTTATACAATATAATCTCTTAAATATGTGGTGGGTGAAAATTAAAAAAAATAGATACGCTCTGATGCAGAAACCAGTCTTTGTGAGTAGTGTCTGGATTTGAATTTGCTAGAAGCAGTAGTATTTTCTTGCAGACTGGAAGGAGAAAACCATTCCCAGATGTCTTAATTTTTCTGACTAACAGTAAAGCCTTCACAATTTACATCATGATTGGTTCAATTAGCACAAGACTTGTGATTCATTTGCAATCTAAGTGAACAAATTCTAGCCTATAAATTTTTACAAATGTTTGTGGTCATGATGTGTTTGGCTCTTGAAGGTCAAAGAAATTAAACAGGAACTGGTAGCTAACAAAGATATCTCAGGAAGTTTCTCGCTCCTTTCAGTTAATAGTAGATGATACAGAATACATGTAAACTTAAATTTCTGTAAACAGTTTCCCTAACTTACTGGTCTAATCACTTTCTTTGTTTATTGATCTCATGTGGTCAAGGAAAGTAAATACTCTGTAACCTGCTCTCATGTTACTAAAGAGGGAAACCAGCACAGCATTTAAATTCCACAAGACATTTTTTCCCCGATGCAATTCTAACTGAAAATTAAAAAAAAATTTTTTTTTAATGATTATTTTTGAGAGAGCTAGTGAGTGAGCAGGGAGGGCCAAAGAGAGAGGAGGACATAGGATCTGAAGTGGACTCTGTGCTGACAGCAAAGAGCCCAAGGTGGGGCTCGAACTCCTGAACCTTGAGATCATGACCTGAGCTGAAGTCAGATCCTTAACCAACTGAGCCACCCAGGCATCCCTAACTTAAAATTTTTTTAAACTAAGGTCATTCAAAAAAAATTATAGCCTATAATTTCTGATATCAATCACTTTGTTCTTAACTATTTACAAATTTGGTTAAGTTGTGATCTTCTGATATATGGAGAAAGAATGCTGAACTCCTATTTCAGGCATGACTGAAATGTGGGAGGATTTTTTACCACAATACCTGAGATTCGTTGTCTGGCCACTTCGAAGAGTGAAGAGGTGGACACAAAATGAGCAGCAGGCAAAAGTTTATTAGAATATAAGATTAGGAAGGAAGAAAATAGTAGGAAAGCTCTCTTTACATAGAGGAGACATTCAAAAGTGAATGCTTGTCAACAATAGGCAAAGGTGGTTGTTTTTTAAGGTTGTGGTCGCCCCACCCCTTCCCTTCTCCCCAGTTCCTTCTCAGGTTTTATCCTGATTGGCTAGGTGCTCCGTTGTCCGCTCCTGATTGACTCATTTCCATTGTATGAGGGGTGGTCTATGGCCATACCAGTTCCTCGTGGGTCATAGGTTTTATGGTCTACTTATTTTTGGTCAGGTCTTTCATCAAATTGCTGAAGGAAACTTGAGGGAGAGTCGCCTGAGGGGGTTTGCTGTGGTCAGATACCCTCAGCATTGTTCCAAAATATGTCTTTCCCCACCAAGGATGTCAGGTCCTAATCCTTTCCCTCTCTGCCTATTTTATCCTTTTTAAATTTTTTTTTCCTATCATAGAAACAGAGAATCAATAGAATCATGGCCTTAACATTTTCCCTCCACCTTTTAACCAAAATTTATCCCACCAAAGTGAATTATGTTTTGCTCTCCATTGTTTCTTTCCCCCTTATAAGGAAATATAGCTGTCTTGCATAAGAAAAAAGTTTTCATAAATATTTTACTTAAACTTGTCTAATTTCTTATATATTTTCTTAACATTTGTTTTATTTTTAATAATTCACTCAGAATATATAACATCTGCTTAAAATATTTGACCAAATCAGCACTATCAACGTAAATCAACAAACCAATTGCAATGCCATATAATTCTTGGGTAACCCTTCGCTGAATCACTGTGAAGGGACTTATGTTTGGAAAGCTTTTAATTTTTGTTATAAAGTTCCTAGAAACAGATGTGAAAATTCGCTCAGATCCCACATTGTCTAGTTCAAGCAGCTGTAAATTATTTCATGGATTACACTTGAACGAAATGAAAGTCCTGAGATTATTTCATCTAGGCAGCTGTTATTTCCTTAAATTAAATCAAAACAACTCTTTGCTTGATTAATTCTTGGTTATTTAGATTGTATAAAGATAAAGTGCTCAAAGTCTTTAGTCATAAATTAGTTCATTTTCCTCAATAGTGTCCCTGTGAGTCAAAGGATGCATCACTATTTTATAGGCTACCTTTAAAAATATGTTACTGCTTCATGCTTCCCCCTGTGGGAAAAAAAAATTTTTTTACTCTCTTCTTTTAAATATAATATGAATATAATGTATCATTTCACTTATAGAGAAAGTTAACATAAGAAGTGTCACTGCTTAGTTTTAACTGCGGGGCTGATAATTTTATCAGTTTTTCTCAGCCATATGGTCTGTAACTTCACTCCACCCCCACTTCCAGCCCTAGACTTGTCCCTCTGTCTATCAAACATCCCTATGGATATCCTGAAGACAGATCCATCTCAGCACGTGCCAAACCAAAGACATTATCTCTTCCTATATTCCCCAAAAATGTAATGTGGAGAAACCTGCCAGGATTTCACATTCAATCGTTCACTAAACCTACAGAGTCTTCCTCGGAAATTACCTCCTAACACATTTCTCTCTCTTTTTATTGTGCCTTCCTTACTCCAGGCTGCCAGAAGCTTATATATGCATTACTGATATAGACTCCTTCCTCCCTCATCTCCTCGCTTCCAGTTTTTACTTTTCCAAATGGCTGTAGGCATGTGGAACACAAATGTATGTTGTCTGTTTGTGTGTATGTGTGTGTGTGTGTGTGTGTGTGTGTGTGTGTGTGTGTATTCAGGTATATATATATATATATATATATATATATATATATATATATATATATATTTTCAGGTAGTGAGTGATAAGGGCTAAGGGGAAAAAAATAAAGCCAGTGAGCAGGATAGCAAGTAATGAAAGTAAATAATCTGGGGCGCCTGGGTGGCTCAGTCGGTTGGGTGACCGACTTCGGCTTCGGTCATGATCTCGCGGTTTGTGAGTTCGAGCCCTGCATCGGGCTCTGTGCTGATGGCTCAGAGCCTGGAGCCTGCTTCGGCTTCTGTGTCTCCTCCTCTCTCTACCCCTCTCCTGCTCTCTCTCTCTCTCTCTCTCTCTCTCTCTCTCTCTCTCAGTAGTAAATAAACGTTAAAAAAATTAAAAAAAAAAGTAAATAATCTTTTGAGTAGAGTCAATGAAAATGATTATATTGTTCTCAGGAATATTCTCACATATATTTCATGACTATATTCTTATTTGCATCAATTCAAGGCATATTAAGTTAGTCTAAAGCTATAGGATATAGCATAGTTTAGTTTATTTAAAAATATAATTTTAATTAATATATTCATGAAATATATGTTCTAGAACAGCACTGTCCAATAGAAATACAATATGAGCCACACAAATTGGAGCAACCTATGTAATTTTAAAGTTTCCAGTAATTACATTAAAAAGGAAAAAGAAATAGGTAAAATTAATTGTAATAATAAAGTTTATTTAGGAGCGCCTAGGTGGCTCAGTCTGTTAAGTGTCCGACTCTTGATCTCAGCTCAGGTCTTGATCTCAGGGTTGTGAGTTCAAGCCCCACATTGGGCTCCATGCTAGGCATGGAGCCTACTTAAAAAGAAAATAATAATAAAGTTCATTTAATGCAGCATATCCAAACTATTATTATTTCAACACATAGTCACTATAAAACTTATAAATTAGATATTTTGTGTTATGTTCTTCCTAAGTCTTCTAAATCCTGTGTTTACTTTACTCGTAACGGCATATCACAATTCAAACTAGCCATTCTGAATGTTCTGTAGCAACATGTGGCTAGTAACTATTAAATTAGATGGTATAGTTCTATAATAAATTGATCATATTAACTATATCAAATATATTCTTGATATTTAGTTGAATGTACAATTGTATGTTCTTATGTAAGAACTTATTAATGAGAAATGCATTTATAGTGATGAGTAATATATTTATGAGCTCATTTACTAAATGTAATTGAATATATTCATTTCAATGAAGAATATTTTATTAAGATAATATCTCTATATTATAGAGATCATAGCATTGTCTATGTTCAAAAAGAAAATTTCTAAACATTGTATATAACTCTAGAAAATTGGTTTTTTTAGTAAATACACTTACAGTTATCTTTTTAAGACACAGATTTGATAATTTTATCTCCCTTCATTATCTGAGACTAGGCTCTTTTCCAGTATTACATCCTGATATCCCTATACGTCTCAGGTTATAGTCGAATAGCTGCATAAAATCCCCCCAAATACTATATACTTTCAAGTCTATGTGCATTTTCATGTTCTTCCATCCCTCCAAAAAGTCATTTCCTACCTGGTCTGGCTTATATACTTTTACTCACTTCTTACTTAATGTATTCAGCTTTCCTAAATTTTATAATTTTTTTTAATGTTTATTTTTGAGGGAGAGAGACAGAGCATGAGCAGGGAGGGACAAAGAGAGAGGGAGACACAGAGTCTGAAGCAGGCTCCAGGCTCTGAGCCATCAGCACAGTGCCTGATGTGAGGCTTGACACGAGGCTCTAACCCATGAACCATGAGATCATGACTTGAGCCAAAGTTGGATGCTTAAACACACTAGGCCACCCAGGCACCTCAGTGTATTCATCATTCTAATAATTACTTTATCATTTAGATTTCAGTTAGAAACTAAAAATATTCTACCTCATTAAAATAGAATAGTGCCAAGCATTAATAGATAATATCTGGCATGTTTTGTTGTTGTTGTTGTTGTTGTTGTTTTTAAAAAGCCTCGGTTTGTTGCTTTCTTATTTGTTTTCCATAACATTTAAAACATTTATATCTGTTTTGTCTCTGGGATAAAACTAATTATATCGTATTATAGTTACCTACCTTCTTAAGTAGACATTAATATCTACTAGACAGTTAGACTTCAAAGTATCAAAAAAGAGCAAGAATATTTTTAAAAATTCCCACCAGATTATTTGTACATAATCTTACTCTACTACTATAATCTTAAGAATTATGAGATTCTCTGGTGAAAATGTATTTCAGATTGCTTTACAGAAAATTTTAGTTGGCTAGAGTCTTTCCTTAATAGACTGAATGTGTATCTACTTACTACCAAAGATGGTATATGGTATATCTACCTATCTACCATAGTTACAGCACTTGGCTGCATACTGTGGAGGAATATCTTGGAGAACATTTTATTTAGAAAAAAAAGCCCAAAAAAGGGAAGAGAAGAAGGGAGGAAGGAAGGAAAGAAGGAAGGAAGGAAAAAAAGAGAAGGAGGGAGGAAAGGAGTAGTGAGGGAGGGAGAGAGGAAGGAGGGAAGGAAGAAAAGGAAACACTGATACCATCGATGTTCATAGAACCTAAGTTTTCTATCTTTAGAAGTTCTCAGCATTTCTTGCCTTGACTTATCCAATACTGAAAATGCCTTGGACAGGATCTTACTCAAATTCTTTAATTTGTTTTTCTCCTTCTCTTTCAATTTGTGTAAACTTTCCAAATTTTCAAAGTTTAGGCATTTCTGTTTTTTTCTTTGATGATTTAATCCTAGACACCTGCCTCCTGTAATAAGGCTGTTAAGGAAATGGAATTATGGATACTTAGATTTGTATTTTTTTTCCTTTGCAAACTAAACATAGATTATTAGTAGCCTTCCATGACTAAACAGGATGCAGGATTCTTTATAGTTGCATCACCCTTTAGAGCTTTGGTAAGTACTCTATAGTTTTTAGGAGCTTATTGATCATCTTTGGCAGAACTAATATTGGTAAGGAATAAAAGGATCAGTATTTCTCAGAGTAAGCCTTCTCCCAAGACTTTAAGAGCCAACTGCACTACATCATCACAGCTGCATTGGACAGTCCACAGCCAATGCAGCTGGCTGAGGTGGTCTTAGCTTGCAGCACCCCGAAGGCTCCAACGAACTAGCAAGTGAATTCCAGCAGGCTTCTCACTCTAAGGTTCTCTTTTTCTGCCTCTGTGTGATAGTTATTCTGAGCTAGAAAGAAAAAAAAAAGATCATACTCAGATGGGGATGGGGTGCCTAGGCTAACTTCAAAACACCTTGTGAAATACATTTCTTGAATTTGCAAGTAGAAAGAGAATTCTGGCATGGAGATTCTACTGTTTGTCGGGGGAGGGGGATGAGGTAGAGAGAAGGCTTGAGCTATGCTGTGATTGGAAGCTGTTGGCATGAGGAACCTGGAAGCAAGCTAACTAGAAGCAGACGGCCTTTGCACTTGGTTTGGGTAGCACATTTGACTTTCTCTGGTTGGTTCTGAGTCGGAAATGGGCACAAAAGGAGGGAAGCCGGCCTTTATTAACCAAGTCCTGAATGTTTGGGGCTAATTTCTGCTAAGGCTTCACAGGGTTGTTCCAGCAGAGGTGTGGGACGTGTTCTAATGTCCTCGATGATCTTTCCTCCCTCTGTTTGTGTGTTCAATCTCTAAGTCCCCTCCTTTAGTCATACTGTCCATGCAAAAAGTTGGCCAGAAAATGACTAGAGATCCAGATCTTCACTGCTTGATGGTTGTTCACTTGTCTCCATAATCGGTTGCATCCCAAGGGCTTCTTAATCTTTTTGATGTTGTATCCTCATGGTGACCATCTGATAAGAAAGTGGCTGTGTAGAAGCATTTAAAACTTGCATTAAGTATTAAGATGGTATAATTAAATGGGCTGGTATCATGACCCCTGTGACATAAACAAGAATAATTAAAAGTTCATTTGAGATACTTCAAAAACAACAGCCTGAATGTCCGAACAAGGCCAAGAGAATAATTCTGTAGGTCATAAAGATCAATCTTAGAGAACCAAAAAGCTTTTTTTCCTTAAAATGATAGGTAGCTTTTTCTAACTTATCTGTTCCATTGACCCAAGTACAGCACGAAATGTTAGCAATGAATGGCAGAGATACTGTCATGACTAGTGAACAAGAAATCTAAACTGTCCATTATTACCCTTGCCAAGGAATTGAGACTGATCTATAATCCATCTAGGTTATGAGTGGTATAATTTTATAACTTATGCCAGAGTTAAAATGACAGGTCTTACAGTCTTTTGTTTGTATGGTTTTTACTATTGGAAACACTGCTTTGCTTATTTGTAGGAGTACTGAATCGGTAACACCTCCAGGTAAAGTGTCTGAATAAAGGGTAGCCTCATTTTGGAGCTTATATCTCAATTGGAATTTTCAGATTTGATGATTTATAGAATTAGAGTGTCTATGTACAGATAAAGTTTGTAATACTATTCTTAAAGTGTGTAAGATAGCAGTATAAGGCAAGCAAGGCTAGCTATCCTGGCTGCAAAGGAAGTAGTATCTGTTAGGAACACATGGGTATCCAGGAAAAAAGAAACTGTTCATGACTTGAGGTTGGAATCCAGACCTTCTATTAGCTGGATTACATATTTGCATTTCTATTGGTCCAGGTGGCGAATAATTGGCCCAACATCTTAGGAAGTTCCCTCTCTTTTTCTGAGAAAAGGATACTAGCAGAGTCACAAATGGATCTATTTAAGGTCATCTGTCCCTGTAGGTGCAAGTGAAGACACCATTGGTTATAATTCCCTTTGATCTCATTTCCCCTAGATTGGAATTTGCCCTAGATTTTCATCATTAGGGTCTAGTGAGAAATAGTGTATCTAGCAACCAGTGAGCTTGAAGGCTATTGTTTGGGATAATCAAAGATTGGTGTTACAATAATTATACTTTGATCTAAGTTTAGTAAAAGGAGAATAAAAGAAAAAGGGTCTTTATGGATAGGCAACATCCATGGTCTCTAGAAAATGAGAAATGATTATAAGTAAGCAGATAAAAAACAAAATAGGAATTAGGCAGAGGTTTTTATCCAGCATCTTGTACAGAAACTGTCCACTATCTGGATTATTCTAAAAGTTGGGTCTTGGATCATCTTCTACTATGAAGATCAACTGCTTCCAGAGAATCTCTGAGAATCTTCAGTTGAGGTCCCCTACTAGGTCAGACTTCCACTTTTGTTGATTCTGGATTACTTCTTTAGTTGTGAAATGTGAGCCCAAGTATTTACTCCAGGGAGTTTTACTTCTGTATCTGTTGTTAACAGTATCTGATAGAATCCCTTCCAATTAGGTTGAAGAGCAGTTTTTCCCTGATACATCTTCTGATAGATAAAGCCTCATAATTGAAAATCATGAAGAGGCTATTTAAGAAGACTGTTTGAATGCACCCTTAACCTGTAATATTTTGTGATGTCTGTGTGCATGAGGATAGTATCATACGTAAAATCTTTAAACACATGGGCCTTCCAGTTACCAGTTCATAGGGAAGCAAACAATATGTCCCTGATGGAGCAGACCGTACTGCATCAAGGGTGGGTAGGAGTACCCTTGACCAAAAGAGGTCAAGGGTTTCTGAAAGTTTTGTTAGTTTTATTTCAAGGGTATCATTATTCTTTCTACCTTTTCAGAAGTATATAGATGGTAAGAGCGACATGGTTTCTGAGTAAGGGGTAATACCTTACAGAGTTCTTTTATCGTATTTCTTGTGAAAAGTGTGCCTGGGTCACTTGATAAAAATTTATATTCCCAAGGCTGGAAACACAAAGTTGAGCACATTTTTAGCAACTGTAAAGATCATAGCTTTTTGACAAAACAATGTTTCGACCCATCCTGAAATTATACAGGCCTACAATAGCTAAATCATATTGAAATCTCATGGAAAGTGAAAGCTATTTAAAATCCATCAGAAGGGCCCTTGAAGCTTTAGTTTCTGGCCATGACTCACATTTACAGTTTTTCTAGAATTATGCTGGTGATAAGTCCACATGACTTAAATATTACTTCAGCTATCTTTTTAAAGATAACCCAGCCGTGTTAATTTAAGATAATAACCAATTTATCTGTACCATGATGAGTAGTTTCATGGAGAAATTTAGCTAATATCCATCTGAAACCACCTAGTGCCACCAAGTAGCTGTCTTGAGGACACTAGAGATTATCTAGTGAAGCTAGAACCACATTTTTTCCCTTTTATTTTTTTCAAAATGAGGGGCTAAATGTCGACATTTTACAATGGTCTCTTTGAATTCCTTTAAGGATTTATCCTTTGAGTTTAATAGTGTCAAAATCTTTGTTAAGGCCACTTGTTTGGCAAGATGATCTGCTAGAGATTATTTCCTTTAGCTCCCATATTATTTCTGTTTTCATGAACCCCAACTTTTATAATTGTTACCTTTTTTGAAGAAGGAATGCATGTAAACATCTTGTCCATTTTTGATGGGAGTTCCAACAGAGTTGACCCCTTTGTTTCCAAAGCATCCCAAATTCGTGTATTCACGTTTATATATACTCTGTGGTCTTTGTCTAGTTGACAAGCTCAAGTAAGTGCAATAATTCTGCCATCTGGGCTGATTTTACTTCACGTAGAGGATTGTATTCCAAAGGCAAGCTTAAATTGGTAAGACATTTTCTACTCCAGTTTGAAGTTTTGAGGTATGATCTATCAACAAATAATATTAGGCCAGACTTTTCAATAGGAGCCCTCAAAAAGACTGAATGGAATATAGTAAGTTCCCTTGTTATGCCCAGAATTCGTGATCCCCAAAGACCACTAGGGAGCCAAGTCCGATGCAAAAGCAAAGAACCTTTATTCGAGCTAGCTCGAGCTCAATCCCCTACCTGCACCGACGCAGCGGTGAGATACCAGGGAAAGAGAGCGAGTTTCAAAAGGACAAAGGTTTTATTGGGGCCTGGGGGCAGTTGGTGAGGTAATGGCTATGGCCTCAGCCGATTGGCTGGGGAAGGGTCCTGGGGAAGGGTCGAGTCCTGTTAGGCAGGTGAGGGGGGGGTTACTCAAGGGGAGGAGGTGTGATCAAGGTGAAGGACACAGAACAAGATGGAGTCGGCTGGCGTAGGCCCGCCCTTTCATTCCCCCCTTGTCATGTAGCTTAGGGACCCAATCATGGGACCGGCTGCATTTATGGTGACAAGGGGAACAGAGTTTGGAGGTTTACGCAAAGTTCTGGGAACCAAGTGTCCCTGGGGTGGCTCTGGGATGTCTGATTAAGTATTGTCCCCAAGCTGGTGTCTATGATCTGCCAGGTGATGTTTTGGGGGGTGTGGGGACTCCCGGCAGCATGAGCAATGACAAGCAGAGTTAACAGAGTTACCAATATTAGGTAGGTCAAATGCGCTGTAGCTTGAGCTTGAGCGGGTTGTGTTGGTCCCGACTGATGGCCCATCGTGTGACAACGTCCTTCCGGATCGAGGAGGGGTCCGCTGGCTGAGCGTGGGTGTGATGGACCCAGGTCGCGATGCCGTCTACCTTGAGAGCGGTGGGGGTTGTCAACACCACGATGTAGGGTCCCTTCCAGCGCGGCTCAAGAGTCTCTCGGTGGTGCCTCTTGACGTAGACCCAGTCTCCCGGCCTGTACTGATGAGGTGTCGGGATCGGGCCAGCCTCGTAGATGGCACGGAGGCGCAGCCAAATGTCCTCGTGCGCCCTCTGGAGCCCACTCAAGGAAAGAAAAAGTTCTTGATCTTTAAACTCAGCAATAAGTTCAGCTCGAAGGCTGGGAATAACAGGGGGTGGCCTGCCAAACATGATCTCGTAGGGAGTAAAACCCAGAGTGTAAGGAGTGTTTCTAACCCGGTAAAGGGCGTACGGTAGGAGAGTCACCCAGTCCCCGCCAGTCTCCATGGTTAATTTGGTAAGGGTCTCTTTTAGGGTTCTATTCATTCTTTCTACCTGTCCTGAGCTCTGGGGCCTATAAGCACAATGTAATTTCCAGTTTGCCCCCACCGCCTTGGCTACTGCCTGTGTTACCTGCGAGATAAAAGCTGGTCCTTTGTCTGATCCTACCATGGCAGGAAAACCATACCTGAGTAAGATGTCTTCTAGTAGCTTCTTAGCCACCGTCTGAGCCGTTTCATGCTTGGTTGGGTAGGCCTCCACCCAGCCAGAGAAGGTGTCTGTAAATACCAGGTCCTCGTGTAGAGCCTCGTCGAAGATGGTGGGTGAATTTTTGAATCCCTGAGGTAGCCGTGTCCAGGTGAGTTGCCCACTGTAGCCCTCCTCCGGATCATGCCACTCGAAGGCGAACAAGGGTTGGCTCTGGGGTGCCAGCGGCAGACTGAAGAAGGCGTCCTTTAAATCTAGTACAGTATACCAGACCCTGGAGGGCGCTAAGGAGCTCAAGAGAGTATATGGGTTGGGAACAGTTGGGTGTATGTTCGCGACCCTCTTATTTACTTCCCGGAGGTCTTGTACCGGTCGGTAGTCATTTGTGTGAGGCTTTTTGACCGGCAGTAAGGGGGTGTTCCAGGCAGACTGGCAAGGAACTAGTACCCCTAGGCTTCGTAGTCTCCGGATGTGTGGCTGGATCCCCTTCCGGGCCTCCTGAGACATGGGGTATTGTTTGATCCTTACCGGACTCTCTCCTGGCTTGAGCTCTACCAGGACTGGGGTCCTGTGAGCGGCTAGTCCCATCCCCCCTGTCTCTGCCCAAACCGAGGGGAATTCTCGTAGCCATCTGTCTATATTATCCTCTCTCGGGAGTGCCTCCTGGTGGAGGAGGTATTCATCCTCCAGTTTCATGGTCAGGACCTGGATGGGGTGGCCCTTGCCATCGGTGACCTGAGGCCCCCCTTGTCTGAAAGTTATCTGAGCTCCAATCTTGGTCAGTAAGTCCCGTCCTAACAGTGGGTAGGGGCATTCTGGCATTACCATAAAGGAGTGGGATACCCGGCCCCTTCCCAAATCTACTGTTCTTCGGGTAGTCCATGAATACTGGCTCATACCAGTTGCCCCTTGTACCCAGGACTTCTTGCTGGCTAGTTTTCCTTGTGGGGTGCGGAGGACCTAATGTTGTGCTCCGGTGTTGACAAGGAAGTCAATAGGGGTCCCCTCCACTTTAAGAGTTACCCTGGGTTCGGGGAGAGGGTCCGAACCCTGACTCCCCTAATCACTTAGTTCATCCAGCTCTAGGACTTTTACTCGATCAGTCTTGCTTCCCTTCCCGCCAGCTCTTTTTGGACAATCTCGGGCCCAATGCCCTATCTCCTTGCAGTATGCGCACTGATCCTTCTGCAGCCTCTGCTTCCCCCCCTTGGTGCTTTTACCTTTTATTGTGTCGTCTGCCAGCTGCCAGAGACGGCGGTCTCGTTCCTCGGGGAAGTCAGCAGTGGTAGCTAGTAGTATTCTGGCCAGGTCTCGAGTCTGCTTACTGCTGGCAGCCGCCATGGCGCGAGCCTGCTTGTCCTCAGGAGGCTCCCGGTTATTATACACCTTTTCGGCTACCACCAGTAAGTCCTGCAGACTTTTTTCTCCTAGTCTATCTATTTTCTGTAATTTTTTCCTAATGTCTATGGCCGATTGGTTTACAAAGGCCATGAGAACAGCTGCCTTGCTTTCTGGAGCCTCTGGATCCATGGGGGTGTAGATACGGAATGCCTCCATGATCCGTTCTAAAAGGGCAGCCAGAGATTCATCTTTTCCCTGTTGTACATTTCCTACCTTGGCCAAATTGGTTGGCTTTCTAGCAGCCATTCGGAGACCCCCCATTAGAGTCTGGCGGTAGACCCGGAGCCTCTCCTTACCTTCTGCCGTGTTGAAATCCCAATGGGGCCGAGTTAAGGGGAAGGAGGCATCTATCTGAGCCTGGTTGGTGGTGGGATTCCCGTCTGCGCCTGGAACTAGTTTTCGGGCCCCACTGAGGATTCTTTCTCTTTCTTCAGTCGTGAACAGGACCTGCAAAAGCTGCTGGCAATCATCCCACGTGGGCTGATGGGTAAAAAGAACAGAGTCTAATCAATCAATAAGCCCTGCCGGTTTCTTGGAAAACTTAGGATTCTGAGCTTTCCAATTGTAGAGGTCACTAGTGGCAAAAGGCCAATAGTGATGGGGCTGATTCCCCTCCGCGTCTGGGGGTCCGGTGGTTCGCAGGGGCAGAATAGTGGAGTCGGGGGCGGAGGCAGATTGCCCCCTCTGAGCCCTTTGTCTGGTAAAGGGCGGGCTTCCCCCTGGAGCGTTTCCGCCTCCCGCTCTCGGAACAGCGTCTGCCTCCCCCCGAGGGGGAGGATGGTGTTCTTCCGGCATCCTAGAGGGGTTATACGGGGGAGGAAAAATTAATTCTTCTTCAGTACCCCCCTGTAGGACAGGGTAGAGGGGTGCTGAAGGCTGGGTAAGACTTTTCCTCTTCTCTGTCTCCTGCAAAGCAAGAATGGGTTTTGGCTCCGGAGGGAGCAGGGTTAGGAAGGGCTTAAGCCAAGAGGGTGGGTCTTCTACAAGGTCCTGCCAAGTGATAATGTAAGGGAGCTGATCAAGATGGCCCGCCTTAGGCTGAGAGATGATACTCCTGACTCGGTGGATGGTAGGGAGGTCGAAGGTCCCCTCGGGTGGCCATCCGACATTGAAAGTTGGCCACTCGCTAGAACAAAAAAACTGCAACCGACCCTTTCGGACTTCCACACTGAGGTTGTTAGCTCTTCCCCTCACATCCTTAAAGTGATCAATCATAATACTTAGAGGAGTAGTCTGAGTCTGTCCCATAACGTCCGTCCAGCAAGTCCACAGAACAAAACAGAGAAACACAAAAACAGACAAACAGAGGGCCCCTAGAAAGTCTTCCAACTCCATGGAAGCAAAACTGCAAGCTAGCTTAGACCTTTGAGGGGATTCCATGTCCCTCCAAAACCGATGAGGGGATTCCACGTCCCTCCAAAACCGATGAGGGGATTCCACGTCCCTCCAAAGACGACGGCCTCACGCCGACCAGCGGGAGCGACCCGCCTCGTCTCAGACCTTTGAGGGGATTCCACGTCCCTCCAGAAGGGAGAATCGGAACGTCTTCCGAAACTCCCGGCCCGTGGTCCTCCAGTGCGTCCACTTAGACCGCGTCGGGCACTACCAGAATTCCAGAAATGAGCTCACACAGAAAAGACAGAACAAACAGACACTAACCGTGGCCAGTCAGGCTCTCCGGGTCGGGGTCCCTCGGGGTTCTTGGGGATCCCGGGCCGAGCCCCCAAATGTTATGCCCAGAATTCGTGATCCCCAAAGACCACTAGGGAGCCGAGTCCGATGCAAAAGCAAAGAGCCTTTATTCGAGCTAGCTCGAGCTCAATCCCCTACCTGCACCGACGCAGCGGTGAGATACCAGGGAAAGAGAGCGAGTTTCAAAAGGACAAAGGTTTTATTGGGGCCTGGGGGCAGTTGGTGAGGTAATGGCTATGGCCTCAGCCGATTGGCTGGGGAAGGGTCCTGGGGAAGGGTCGAGTCCTGTTAGGCAGGTGAGGGGGGCGTTACTCAAGGGGAGGAGGTGTGGTCAAGGTGAAGGACACAGAACAAGGTGGAGTCGGCTGGCGTAGGCCCGCCCTTTCACCCTGAGCTAAGAAAATTGTGAAGTTCTCTTCTTCTGGTAGGAGCAGGAGAGGGCAGATCAGTCATGTCTCAGTGGTGAACAGTACTGCGAGGAAGAGACATGAACAAAATCTCATGGAGGCTAATTAGCTATAGCTGAAAGGTGCTGTGTTTTCAGACAGTAGTAATGTCTGTGTTGTATGAGGAACCATAAGATCAAGAGAGAAGTCTATATAACTATTTCAGCAAAAGCACCAAATTTTGAAGTGGTGGTTATTGCTCTAAAACAAGGGGAATGCGCCTTTTCAACCAGGTCAAAGTGATGAGTTTTTATGACTCCCATGAAATTGAGTTAAAACTCTTTGGGCTTGCCAAATTGTTCATGTGCAAGTAGATGAAAAAATGTTAGTTGGGATTGCCTGAGGAAGGAGACAAATAGACTCCTGTGACAAGCCTTCTTCAGATAATGGAAAGCCTGTTTATGACTTAAACTGAAAGTTGTCACAATCTCAGGAAAATTTGACACTTGTTTACAATATCCATTTAAACCCAAAATACTCTTGATTGTTTTGGGAGGGGTGTCAGATGTTCAGATAGTCCTACAACCTTATCAGGAGAGAGTGATTTGCCTACTTATATAGGTTATAACCTCAAATGATGGATTATGTTTTGGCAAAATTATAATTTATCTTTTGAAACTTTATGTCCGTCTTTTGCTAAGACTGAGAACAAATAAATAGAATCCTTTTTACAGGAGTCCTTGTGCTATGAATAAAGCAGGGGACCGTGTACATATTCCATCAGGACTGAATTACCAGGGAAACTTAGATCTTTTAGTCTTTATTGAGAACCTGGGAAAAGTAGGCACGGGCTTTGGTGAACCTTGGGCATGACTATTCAGGTATATTGTCCTCCCCATGTGAAAACAAAAAGGAAAGGTTAAGAGTGAAAAGAGAAGCCTTCAGACATGCTCTTATTGGAAGCTGTTGGATAGGAAAGTTGTGAAGGCAAGTTAATTAGAAGCAAATGATCTTATATAATTAATTTGGAAGACATATAATCTTGTCTTTGGTTGGCTCTGAGTTGGAAGCAAAGGCAAAAATTGAGAAACTGGCAGTCATTGACTGAGTCCTGACCATGTGAGGCTAATTGCTATAGAGATTTTAGGTTGGTTTCTTTGACCAGTTACAGAAAGGTGATAGACCCATGTTCTGTAGGCATAGATGGTCTGCCCACTGTCCAAAACAGACTCAGTCTCTTACCATTTTTCTTCTGTAAATCTTCTCATGTAATTTGTCTCCAACTACATCTAGAAATGATTTGAAAAATAATTGAAGCATGAGGTAATATTTTTGCAAAGTGGAAATATAATGTTTTGCTTAACTATTGGCAGATATCTGAAAATACGGACTTTTCTTATTAATTCCATTAGGGCTAATTTTTTCTCTGCAATTGTTTATGTTGTTACAGAGGATCTCGATGATTTAAGAATGGAGGGAGTAACTACCCTTGTACCTTCTGGGAGCAAATTTAACCAAGGTCGTGCTACTCACCCTGCCGAACCTCAGGCCAAGGTCACGTTGAACATCTGTTCAAGGTGTGCCAGGTAAAACAAATAATAGGTATGGTATATAAAAATATGATCTTAATTTTTAAAATCTAAGATTTTGATGCCAAGGGTGTACTCCTCTATGTTAAGAAAATCATTTACTTCAAATTACCTTTTGTTGCTAACATTGGCAAGGGAGTTAGTCGTGCAGTGTATCCTTGTGTTCAGTGCCACTCAGACCAACAATGAATCAAAGAGTTTAGCTTGCCCTCACTTCACAGTTTGAGAAATTTTAACTCTTTCTGTCTCTGAATTTCATTTGCTGCCTTCCCTTCTGTTCCCTTTCAAAGGCAGACTCTAAGGGCTTTAAGGGTTCAAAGCCACTTTTAAAGCACCCGCGTAAAAACGAGTTTGCCCAGGTATCCTTTAAGATCTGATATTATTGGCCTCTTAACCTGCTCCTCATCTTGTTCACCTCCTGGAAAGAATTTAATCAGCTTGACACTTTTCAGTTTTGGCAGCTGGAAGCAATCTTTGCATAGACTGTATGTGGCCAAAGAAGTAGCTTAAGTTACTGCCAAGTCAGCTCCCAGTGCTGGTCTAGCAGAAACTCACCAAATAGCTAGAATTCATTCTTTTGTAGGAACTAAATCTCATTTGCAAAGAGGCTTTTAAGCCTGTTTAAATGATAAAACAAGCCTTCTAACCCTTATGTAAATGGTGCAGATTAGCAAGAACAATGCACTGGCTGGCCAGTCTTATCTCCTTTTCTTTATGTCTAGCTGTTCTATTGTACTGTTTGAGAGGGGATTAGCCGCTGGGAAATGGGGGGCGGGGAGTGTAGGAAAATCAAATCAGATTTTTGTAGTTTTTCCTCTTTCCTTTTACCCTTTTGAAATTTTTATTTTAATTGTCACAGGCTTAGAAAAATAGAAAGGCAGGGTTGTTATTTGAGACCATTAGGAAAAATGCCATAGCACAGTGGAAACATCAATGGAAGTAATATTTGGGTGAACTGACTTTGATTAGGGCTGTGAAGAAAACTTCTAATATTTATGTGATGGTATGTAGGCATCTTGAGTGTACAGGTCACCTATGGGAAAGTTTTGTATTTTTTAAAAAAAAGCCTTTATAGTATTGTTAAATAACAAAAATTCAGCTGGGTAAATTTTGAAGATGGAATTGGCTTTATCAAACAATTCCTGAATGAAGCAGCATCTGAACCGAAAAGAGTTCCACTGAGCAACAGGAAAGAAAAGGTTTTTAAAGGTAAAAAGGCAGAGGAATGAGGGGGAATTGTTAGCAAAGAATCCATTGTTTTAGGCTGATGTGGCCTGGCCCTCCTAGGTGGAAAGGAAGGGGTCTATCAGTAAATTTCCTCGTGCTGACCAGGAAATCCCCATGTTGACTGGTTAAAGGTTACACACTCCTGGAGAGTTGAGACTGCAGTTAGGTTAAGTATTAAGTCTTGGTTTACTGACTTGGGGGCTTAACTTAAATGGCTCCATTATGGCCCTGTGGTTTCTTTTTAACAGTATATTTGTTCATTTATACTTTGACTTGAGAGGGATTAGTATTTGGTCCTTCATATCATTCGTAGAAGATTGTTTTTTTTCAAAAGCTTATGAAAATGATACCTTTCTAAACTATTGAGAATTTGAATTGAGAAAAGACCAAGCACATACCTAACCCTAAATTACCCACCATTCAGCTTGCCAATAATAGAGTTAGGCTATTATAAGTCACAACCTGCGTTTAAAGTTGAGCCCTTAACTAATTTATTAAATAGATTGGATTAAATAAATAATCAGTTATATTATTGCTTTCTCACTATGTACTACATACATATGTACTATTTTAAGCACATTAAATATATAAATTTATTTAATTCTCAATTAACACTGGGAATTAATTACTATTGTAATGTTAGGTTATGTTATTGTGAAGCACCAAGCTATTGTCTGAGGGCAAAGACGGAAGCCTCAAATAATTAAAAACAATGAGATAGGAAGAGATTTGGGTGTTAAAAATGATGGGAGCTCATGACTCTTTTGATGGAGAAGAGGCAATGTTGTACTTTCAAAAGCAAGATAAGGATATATTGATTCAGGAAAATGTGGTAAAGAGTATGGAAAGAAACATAAGGCTGTTGATTTTAGAGTAGATACCAGGTCAAAATTCAGAGTGGAGGAAAAACTTAATATCGGTTATCAAGAACCTTTAAAAACCCGAGACTTTACCTTATTTGCAATTGTTTTTATCAATGCTGGAAGAAGACAGTTGTCAGAGACAGAGGACTCCAGGTGTTAGCATTTTCCCTGGTCCCCAAAGCCACAAATTTCACAGAATGACACAAATAGGATAGAAAGTTATAGTACTCGAGAGGAACCCTGAGTTTAGGAAACCTGAATGTTTTGTAATGGGAAGTTACCATAGCTCTACAGGGAGACTCCATATTTCTCTTCCAAGGCTGTTTGTAGTATAAGCATTCCTGAACAGATTGTCTGAAACAAAGCTTGTCAGTGTCTCTGCTCACAAGATAGGTAGTAACTTGAGAGACTCATGGAGAATTATCTCCCGGTACTACTTAGAGTGGATTACTTTTGTAATGCATTGATATGGTAATCAAATTCCTCCATAATTATTTTTCAAACATAAATTAATATTGTTGGCTCACCTCTCCTTGTTGCAAGTAAGACTTTTAAGACTGTGAGAATTATGCTTTTTAAACCAGGGCTGAGCAATTACCTGAGGCAGAAGTCATTAACTAGAGGACTGTGGGCAGTGTTCATTTGTATTGTGTATCTCCATAATATTTAGAAATACGATTGGATTAGTTGCCAATATTACATACAATATTGGGATTTCTGTCTTCTTGTAAAAATCTGTACAGGTGATAATACGAGGCCCACATTCTCAGATGATTACACAGTAGCGGCTTCCCCAGCCAGACGCTTAGACTCCACAGTGGTGCTCCATTTCACCTTGGATTGTCTGTCCAGCTTCACTCATCTACACTACCTGCCTAAGTCTGCAGGCCTTTGTAACCTCTCATTTGTAGAAACGTATTTGCAGAAATGATAAACAGTGAATCAGGACTGGAAGAATGCTGACTGAGGTTCCTAGCTTGGCCACAAGAGAAGATTCTGGTGCCCAGAAGAGACAGCTGATACTACAAGGCTATGCACAGGAGTTTATAGTAGGCAGGTAGTAGTTTTGGAGTCACCAGGTGATCCCTCAGAACTCAGGGTGAGTCAGTAAGAAATCCAGTGCTGTAGACTAGACCAACATGGAGAAAATGATTGCTTCATTTAGACAACTGTGCCCATTCTCATTGTTCTTCTTGAGTGGGCACTGGTACCCAGCCTAGAAGATAATAAGGGATAATGGGGGCTTTATGGAGGAAGGCTGGACATTAGATTTTGGGCCTTTTGGGATCAGGATTTAATTCCAAATCTCACTGGATTGGAGACAGTCTGGTGATAATGGATAATAAAGTTTTGGATAATTAATGTTCAGTTGTAGCACATAATTACCAATACTTTTCAAGGCTTTACAGCAAAGATAAAATAGATAGACAACCTCCTTCAAAGTCTGGCAAAGGAATCTAACATACGTACCCTAAGTTACCTAGTGTGTCATCTTGGGAAAAATTATGCAAATATTCAGTAAATCTGGTCTCCTCTGTGAAATGGAGTTCTCGAAATCCTGGAGATAACCTCTAATGACAATTAAGAGGTCTGGACAGGATAATGTATGCAAAGGCAGCTAGCAAATTGTTCACAGTACAAGGATCTCAAGGAACAGAGGGTTTCCTCTTCTCTTTCTCTCACTCACTGGGATAATTACCATGTAAATACTTAAACAGTTCAAAATGCTTTGAGTTTTTCCCATCTTCTTGAGAGGGTTGGATTAAAGTGCTCAGGTATTGAAGAAAAAAGAGCCTCATTTTTCTGACGTTCAGGAATTTTCTCCTGCCTTAGGCTTCTAGCTAGCTAGGGAAAAAAAGTACATCCATCTTCCAGGATTTCTGTATTTAATAAGAGTGTAAGGTGGCAATATTTTTGTTGGTTATTAGTTTGTTGTTTCTTCAAGTTTTAAGATCAAGAAATCACTTTTTTCCATAGAACTGGAGAGGTATAATGCAATAGGTGAACTTAATGGTTTTGTTGTTATCTCGAAGTAACACCATAGCTGCAAGATACTGTCAATAAGCTCAGGACAGCGTCAGTGAGACTCAGTGATGTTCAGAGTTTTTGCAAAGAGCCCATCAATGAGCAAGTTGGTGGTAAGAGGTTGAGTCTACTCTTTAGATTGCCATTTTTCTCAGTCTTTTTTTTAGATATGACACCACTTGTGAGCTACTTAGGGGGTTAAAGTATCTAGGAGTGAGTTTGCATATGATACGTCCAGAACGTTATTGCCCTTATCAAGTTGAGGGCATTCAGCCAATGGCCACAGAGCACTTCTCATTCAGAAACTGATTGGAAGACATCATCTGGAATGAGACATACATTCTCCTGGAATGATTGAGGGGTATAAAATACAGGTGACCACTGGAGGGACTTCCACTTTCCAAGACATCAGGAGAAGAGGAATTCACAGTAAATTGCTCTGTAAAGTTTTATGTGGGACAAAGTGACTAAAATATCAATAATTTCAAAAGTTTATTGATTTAGCCTATTTACAAGAAATAAGATTATAGAATTTCTTTTTTCATAAATATTTCACTCATGGTTGGGAAAGTGCACATAAAACAAAGCTGTGTTTCCAAGCTGGAAAATTATTCTGGAGTAGTGTTATTCCTATAGGTCTGAATGGCCTTAGTCTGATGTGGGCATTGCTGCAATTGTGTGATTCAAACAAAGAGATGACATCATCCAGCAAGTGGGAAATGTTGGCTAGTAGATATCTGACCACCAAGATATATTAAGATTCTAACCCAGAACATCTCATTTTCCCCCTCAGATCATAAAGTAAAGAAGCCATTATAAAAGCAGCAATTTTAAGTAAAGAATTTTCTGTGTAGGATGTTGTAGTGTCCTTATAACTGCTGATTTTACTCCTTACAAAATAGATTTTTAATGTATTCATTGTCTTGGTTTGACTTTTGGAAGATTCTACCAATATAACTAGAAATCCTTGAATGGTATGGGCAAAACAAGTTTCATTTGTTGTCTGGGAATCACACTAAGTAGTATCAACTAAAAAGCAAAGTGTCAGTAGGTCAATAATGCAAATAATCAGCAACACTTCTGCAGTTTTAAAAACCAGTGGTTTGCCAGATTTTGAGTTTCAAATTAAATTTTTAAATTCAATGTCTTGAATTTCTGTTGTAAGATAACAGTTAAGATACCGACAGCAAGTAGACAAATGTGGATACCAAGGCACCAGATGACTATTTCAGTGAAGTTTATAAGACGTTTTCCTGGAAAGACCACCCATTAATTCTGTCTACCCACTGCCATTCTGAGGAGTTAAATCTTGTTTTCTTGGACTCCTGCCAGGGCATTCCGGGTGGTAAAATGCTATTTGTTTTTGATGGTGCAAGTGTTTGCATTCATTCATGCTTAACATCAATAGTGCACACACAAAAAGAACTGAAAGCCATTTCAAAAGAAATTGGATTCAAGAGAACATACAGTGACACCGGCTCAGAAACCACAGCATGAGAATGCTGGGGGAAATTTGTTTCCAAATAGCCTGCTGATTTTTAACTGATCTGCTTCATGTCACTGCACCAAAACTTGTTCATCATTTTCCCTACACATCATGACATTAAAATGCTGTTTGGTTGTGTGTTGACTTGATAAGGCAGAAGGAGATCGTCCTTGGTGATGGCACACTGCAGTAAAGATGAAGGGGAAAGCTTGTTAAGTGTGAACGAATATCCAACTGTCTCTATTAGGATTTACTTGCTGACTTGAGGAAACCCACATAATTAATCATACATTATATTCTGTTTCACTTGCCTAGGCATTTTTTCTTTTTTTCCCAACTATTTTTAGAAGGCTTAAATTCATCGTTTCCATTGGAAGGAAAGGTGAGCAGAACTGACATAAAGAAAAAAATGGGTAAGGGCCATAAAGAAAAATGCTATCACTTGGTTAAAGTTAAAAATTTTTCATAAAAATTATAATTTCATAAAAATATGAAATTATACATCATATTTATATACAGCTTTAGCTTTACATTAAATTTAATGCAGAAATCTAAACTCACATGGAATCAAATGACATTCCCCAAAACCCCAGTATTACATTCAGCCATAACTATACCAGTTACGACAAAGTGAAACACATAATAGCTTTCTTAAAATGAAAGTAAACCAACAAATCACTCAATTTCATTATCAAATAATCTTTTCCTATTGCAAATTAAAAGGCATTTAAATTCCTTGATTTTAACTATATAGAGGGAGGGAAAAAAGAAAACTCCACAACGACAGCAATAAGATTTAAAACTCATTGTTAATCTGCTATGAAGGAGAAAGATATTCATTCTACTCGTATTTTCTAGAATTTGGGCTTTGGCAGGTTAGACCCTTAAACTTTAGTTAGACCCAGGGCAGGTTATAATTCTTTGCCTGTGACTTTTTTCTTATTAACCTAAAGTTAAATTGTTCTTTTGTAGCTTAAAACTGCTAAGGGGAAAATAGAGTTATAGGTTTGAAAAATTTAACTCAGATGGGGTCATGTCAAAGGGTCCTGTGTCCAGTGTCTCCCATCTTCCTGAGACCCCTCAGGCATTGCTACTTAGGCGCTGCAAAGCCAGCCTGAGAAACTGTAGAACTCCAGCTATGTTTAGCAGTGCTAAATCCCCATGCATCCGCTGTGACTGTTCATTTCTATAAACCCACAAAGGCTGTGACTTATTGCTGGGGGCAGTTGGACAACAGTGAGAGCAAGTTAGAGGAATTCATGTTGGGCACATTCTATAAGGAAGCTCTTTCTCTGGAAATAGCACCCAAGGTAAGTGCACACAAGCAAAACACTCTTGTGGACCTACTTCTTATCCACTCTTAACATCCTGTTGCCCGAAGTGTGTACCATTTGACCCCAGTATCAAGAGCTGATGAGAGGAGAAGATGGAAAGGATTCAAGTGACTTAAAATCCCATAGCATCCTCTCTGAACAAGTATGTCCAGAAAAACTAAATCTAAAATGGTTAGCCTTTTGGCAAGAACAATTCGTCAAAACGTTGAGGACATTGGAAGCCACACCGATAGTCCGTTATATAAGAATTCAAATTATTTCACCCAGTTTCCCCAGCGCTTAATGAGTTTACAGATGCCACTGTTGGTGTTCAGTTGTTTATTCATGGAGTAATTGTGAGGTTTAAAGGGACTGAAGAATTAGCCTCAATGAATCGCCTGCTTGGAACAGCTACAGGTACTTTGTGGAAAATATTTGAATCTCTCATATGTTATTGAACTAGTAGTGTCAGTGATGAATTTTCACTTCCTGTTGTGGGCTTAACCATCAACAGTTCCCTGAATTTTTGTCAAAACAGAAGCTGAATATTCCGACTTGCTCTACCACACATTGGTTTGGTGACCTGTTAGTGGTAAAGTTTTCTTGCAATTTTTTTGAGCTAAAGGCTAAGTTTAAAGGTTTTCTGAATGAGAAGAATCACCTTCAACCACTCTTATTGGACACTGAATAGTTTCGGAAATTAGCTTTTCCTTCAGACTTGATAACGTTTCCTCAAGAATTCAACCGAACATTACAAGGCAAAGCAGTGCTTATATGAAAACCTTATATTTTGTAAAGTCATTTTGATGACAACTAATGTAGTTTGAATTAAATCACATCAAACTGTTTTATATGCTTGCGTTTTATAGGCTCGTGAATTAATATTAGAATTTGGTAGTATCTATCTGTGTAAAAAGACATTTTGAAAGGTGAAATACATAAGATCTCATTACAGAATCAGCATTAACAGGTGAAAATTTGCTATCGATTTTGATGAAGGGGGAGCTCAATTTTGGGAAATTTTATCCTCTCCACCCTCTAACAATTCATTCTCATTAATAGATCTGTATTACAAAAGACTGTAATTGGTTATTATATTTTGAATTTAAGCACTAAAAACTTGTGGAAAAATTAGCATCATTTTTATTTACAAATATTCAGGTATTCACCCTGTGGCTCAAAAAGTCAACATGCTGTATTCAAACACACTGTTTTAATTCACTTATCAGATTTCATGGTTATCACCTTTTATATTTTAATTGTTTCTTGTAAAGGCACCTTTCCAAACAGATAATCCTTGACACACTCAGATCTCTGTAATTGTTTTCAATAAGATAGCATTATAATTAATTTGTAACACAGGAATCAGTCCCTTGATACAGTATGAGGATGTGGATGTGGTCTTTTACTCTTATGAGCATTTTAGAGTTTTCTGAGGATTCTCCTCGAAGTTTTCTGTTTCTTCCCTCTTGAAGTCCTTAATGAGTTTCTGCAACTTCTACTGGGTATTGGTGAGGATGATTCTTAAATTTTTTTAAATGATTATTTATTTTTGAGACAGAGAGACAGAAAATTACTAGGCGAGGGGCAGAGAGAGGGAGACACAGAATCTGAAGCAGGCTCCAGGCTCTCAGCTGTCAGCGCAGAGCCCCACACACGGCTTGAACTCGCTAACTGCGAGACCATGACCTGAGCCAAAGTCAGATGCTCAACCGACTGAGGCACCCAGGCGCCTGAGGATGATTCTTAAAGAGCTTTGTTTTTCTTCTTACAGCTTTATAGATACCATGATTCCATCTTTCTGAGATAGGATGTGGATATTTCAGGACATCCTTGTCCTGGGTTAAACCAAGGAGGTCAAATAAATTAAAGACAAATAAAGGAAAAGAAAGAAAAGGCCTTGGATACTCTCCTGACCCTAGAATTGAGGAATACATCTAGAAACCTCAGTAGCCTAAGGACAAGAATAGTAAATTTCTGTTTCTGTTTGCTTGTTTGCTTGTTTTTTTTCCCTTGTGAGAGGAATAACACAGGTAATAGAAAGTCAAAGAGGCACACAGGTTCAGTATATGATTTCTGCCTGAAACAACAACAAAGTCTTTTTGATCGGAAAACTTCCCTAGTACGAATCATAGCCAAACCTTCCTGAAAATGGAAGAAAATAAGGAAGAAAATATGAAAATAAGAACTTGTCCATGTCCTATAGGCTGCCTGTTCTCTTCCTAGTGTGTGCATTGCTCAAATCCTACCCGGAGCATGACAATTTCTTATAGATAGATAGATAGATAGATAGATAGATAGATAGATATGACTATGAACTCAGTATCAGTATCTTGAAATATGGCTTATGTCATTTCATCAAGATCTGCAGGCAGGAGTAACTGAGAGAATGTTCTCACCCAGTTTCCGGTGTGAAGATCTTGAGCAAATGAAACATATGTCTACATTTCCTAGTCTTAGGGGGGTAGCAGTAGAGATGGTGAGAAATTTTCAGAATTAGAAATCCTTTGAAAATAGAGCTGACAGAATTTGCCGTTAGACTTAAATGATGTGTAAAGGGATAAAGGGAAGAATCACTGATGACTCCACGTATTTGCCCTTTACTGGAATATGGTGTACCATTGGTGAGATAGAGAAGATAGGAGGAGCTTGTTAAGGATGGGAGGAATTAGGAGTTTTTGCACATGTTAAATTTGAGGTTCTTATTGTACATATGCGGTTAAAATCTCTCTCGGCAACAGAATGGACAGTTAATGAGTGAAAGGTTGTATTCTCTTTCAGCAGTATGAAAGAAATGAAAGAGTTTGCATGTCTTTCCAGTACAGGCTTTGTGATGGATTGTCACTGGCATTGGGATTAATCAGCTGCCTTTATCAGAAGTCACCTCATGTCTCACAACTCTTCACCTATCCCAGCATGGCTGGTTCAGGACCTACATAATCTGCTTGACTTGCATATCCTTTTTTTTTTTTTAAGTTTATTTATTTACTTTGAGAGAGAGAGAGAGAGAGAGAGAGCACATGCATAAGCAGGGGAGGGGCAGAGAGAGAGAGAGAGAGAGAGAGAGAGAGAGAGAATCCCAAGCAGGCCCCACATTGTCAGTGCAGAGCCTGACTAGGAGCTCCATCTCATGAACGTTGAGATCATGATCTGAGCTGAAATCAAGAGTTGGATGCTTAACTGACTGAGCCACCCAGGTGTCCTGCATTTCCTTTTTTTAAAAGCATTTATCATTCTTTCAGTCTTATTAGAGTAATAAGTCTATGAGAGTAGGGACCAAGTCTGTCTTAGATAACTGATATAGCCCCAATATCTTAAATAATTCTTGATCCACATGAGATAGTCAATAAATACATGGATGAACAGAAGATTAGAGGAATACCAACTGAATCTCTATTTCTTTCTCTCTGTGTCTCTTTCCATTTGTATTTCCATCTCTATCTCTAGATTCATCTTTCTTTCTCCCTAGCAACATCTCTGTGTTTACCCCCCAGATTCTACCATCTGTTGGGCAGACCAATGTAGATGGTCCTGGTACCTGGATGCCCCATGTTTAAAATATCCTTAGAGCTTATGATCTTTCTCTCTCAGAGTTCATATTATAGTCTTTAAAAAGACATTGGTAACTTCTCCCCAAGTAATGTGCTTACCAGAGATTAGTCATTGAATTGGGGTAATGAGATCTATAATTAACTTCTGGTCATGGGCTCACCTGAATGTTAGGGGAAAAGACATCACTTATTTGCAAATTTCAACAGTGTCATGAGAAGTCGTGGAGAAGCATTTACCAAAAGAAAGAGATTTAGCACAAAATAATAGCATGACCATCATATTAAAATAAAATCAATAAAATGTTCTATTTATAGAGAGCTTTAAATTATAGAAAGTATTTTGAAAAGCATGAATTCATTTAAAGACAATCCTCATAATTTTTATATCAACTGTACAAGTGATGAAACTTGATCAAGAGAATATGAGTAACTTCTCACACAGCTAATAAATGTCTTTGGTGGGCATGAACCCAGGGCTTTCGAATCAATATTCAATATTCTTTCAGCTATAGTACACTGCTTCTGTAAAACACTCTGAAACTCAGTATCATTCCTAATCTTCCATTTTCTACCTTGGGATTAACAATAGCCCTTTGTGATTTTCTTGCCACTAACATTGTATCACCTGGGGCCTTCTTTAAAGTTCCTTTTGCATCCAACACACTTGAGTTGCTATCCATAGCTAACTTGGTAATGCTTTCCTTCTTCCTGTCTCAGTGCCCAGTGTCTTTACCTTGACCCAGTCCCTGGAGGCCCTGGATTCTTCTCCCTTCCTGGATCCAATCTCTATTCCCAAGTAGTCTTCTCCCCTTCCAATGTGAAAATTCATGTAATGTGACTCTAGATTCTTTCTGTACCAAGTCAGCATGACAAAAGTTTAGCAGTTAAGTCCTGAAAAGTGGAATCTTCTTTTGGAGTTTAGTAATAAGAGTAAAAAGTAGGTATGGGACAACAGCTTGAGGAAATAGTAAATTTATCTCCTTATTTTTTATTTTTTATCTTCTGCCCTAAACCCCAGCTAAACTGGGCTTCTCTCTTTTCCCATAAATGTTCTGTGTGTGTACCCCATATTCTTTCTTCCAAAATAAGGTCACCACACTCTGCATGGAAGACTTCTTCCTTACTCACAACCCACAAACATAGACAAATAACTCTTCTTCCAGCACAGCTCATGTTTGCTTCCTTCCTTTTAAAGTTCACTCAGTACTTTTAAATCGAAAACAATTACCTTTTTTGTCCTCCTGCTTAATTGTTTTTTAAGTTTATTTAAAAGAGACAGAGAGCACCCAAGTGGGGATGGGCAGAAAATCCCAAGGAGGCTCCACACTGTCAGCACAGAGCCCAAGGTGGGGCTCAAACCCACAAACCGTGAGATCATGACCTGAGCCAAAATCCAGAGTCAGATGGTCAGCTAACTGACTGAGCCACCCAAGCACCCCACTCCTGCTTACATTTATCTTCACTTCTGCTCTTGGTCACTTTCTCACTAATTGTTATCTACTTTATTCTCCTCTCTTAGAGAAGAAGTTGTGGCAACATATACATTAATTCATCTTATATCCAATTTGGAGTTCCAGCAGTTTACAGGGGATAATTGCCTACATGCTTAATAAAGGGGAGAGGGTTGGGTCCATGGTTAAGAGCAGAAATAAATAAAAATTTTGTAGTGAAGTCTGAAAGTTGTCGACAGTTTTCCATACTGGGTAGTCTAGTGAGTATAAATTTCTAATCTGATGGTTTGAAATTGTCTTTGCTGTCTTCTCAAAATTTTTTTAATTTGTTGTTTTTATTCACCTGCTTCCAGCATTTTTTTTCTTTAAGAGGAAGTATGCATTATGTCCACCTTCTCCAGCCCACATACATTTTTTTCCATAATAACAGTATCAAAATACTTTTCTTTGAATCTTAGTAAGTTAGGAGATTTTACCATTTAAAAAAACATCACTTCGTAAAACTCACACTTTTCTTATGATTTACTTTTCTTCTTACTGTAATAAACCACTTAATGGTTTCTTCAGAGACGCCATGAGTAATAAATTTTAGTTTTTGTGTCTGAAATGTCTTAAATACTTCCCTTTGAATAATGGTTTATTTAATGATTAGTGTTTCATTCCACTTGTGGGTGTTTCTGTATTGTTTCTCTATATAATTATTATTCCTTCATAGGTAATCTTTATCTCCGGAAACTCTCAAATTCTTTTCTTGCTTGATATTCAACTCCCATTTAATGTAAGACCATCAAAATTCATGTTTTCCACCTGAGACTCATGGCCCTCCTATTTTGGTAAGGTGCTCAGCCAACTCTTTCTGTGAATATTTACTCTCCCCTATTCCTTCTTTTCTCTCCTTCAGGCATCCATCTAGAGCTTCTCAATCTATTCTGTACATCTTCTTATGCCTCTTAGATATTTTTAGATCTCATTTTTCTTAGCTTAATTCTCTTCTAATTTCTTTTTCTTACTTTCAAGTAACCAAATTGTCTCTTTATGTCCAATTTAGATTAAATATCTCTATGTTCTTAGAATTTACTCTTTCCCTCCCTTACCATATATGGTTTACAATCTTTTTTCTTTTTTTCTTTGAGATCCTTAAATATACATATTTAAAGTCTTGGGGTTTTTTGTTCTGTGTTGTTTTTAGGCTGGATATATTCTTAACATCGTATTTTTAGTTGGTTGGTGATTTTTCATGGCACGCATTTTATGCATAAACTTTAAAGTTTTTGTAAATTCATCAAGAAAGGGAGGCCCCTCGCTTCCTCTTCCTTACCCCTGTCTGTTTTGATGGCTTTTCAGTCTCCTTCATCCACCCCTCTCTGGGGTGACCAGTGTAATACTACTATAGTGTAATACAAGACCTTACATTGGAGGCTCAGGGCTCCAAGCCAGCAGATGGCTTGGTTGGGTTTCTTGCTGGTGGCTGTTTCTGCTTCCTTGAGTCATCTCTAGGTCTACAGATGTACAGTGGTTTACCGATAGGGCATCTCCTGCAGTAAGCCTTCAAGAACAGGATATTTTGCATACGTGTCCAGCCTCTTCTGCTTCTTGCTGGTACTGGGCAAGTGGTGAATTTAAATGCCTCCTGTTTGCCAACTTAATGCGTTTCCATTTAAGTCCATGATAGTGCTTTATCTTGTACTGAGCATGGTTCTATCTTTTAAAATGTTTTAAAGCTTATTTTATCTCTTACCAGTGTATGTGTGTGTGTGTGTGTGCAGACAGCAGATTTTTATGTAAATTTACTCTATCATCTTCACTTCAAGTTATCTCATCGATTAAATACTTCCCTATCCATACACACAAACATTCATGGAAGTAGGTGAATGGGGTCATTGGACAAATATGCTGAGAATTAAAACTAAGATTTTCTTGGAGAAAATACTTATAGGGAAAGGAGGGAAGCAAATCAGAGCATCTTTAATATGACCACGTATATAATTAAAAATATTTTTTAATTGTGCTAGTCATAGACCTTCATGTTATAAGAATCAGAAACTTCCGTGGGATTTACTTTAGTTAATGAGGGTTTAAGATAAGGATGTTTGGGAAGAAATAACAGAATAGTTTGGTCTCACTGACATTTGGAATATTGCTCATGACTATTTTGGATACATCAGCTTCACTAGTAGCCCAACAACAGCCCAAACAGGACACCATTCTCTCTGGACTTCTCCAAATCTGCTTCTATGTCAAGGTACTCTGTTAATAAGTAATTGATTTCAACTTTTGCAGTCTGCTTCCTTCTGGATTTTAATGCCTCCTGGCATCTGCTTATCGTCTCCTTGTGCCTCTCTATTTCTACTGTTATAGAATAAATATTTGTTACTCCTGTAAAATGCATGTGTTGAAGTTTTAAACCTCCAACGATGTTTAAGAGGTAATTAGGTTTAAATGAGGTTATGAAGTGGTACCCTCATGATGGGATTAATGCCTTTATAGGAAGAAGAAGGAACAGGAGAGCTCTGTTTCCAAATGCACACAAAGAAGAAGTCATTTGAGAACTCAATGAAATGGTGGTCGGCTGCAAACCAGGAGGGGAGCCCTTACCAAGAACCAAATCTAATGCCACCCTTACCTGGCACCCAGCCTATGGTATTTTGTTATAGCAGCCTGAGATAAGAAACCTTTAGGATCATGCCTTTCACTAAATCTTACCTACAGATTCCTAGAGAGGGAATCTGATGGGTTACCACCAAGCACCGTTTGGTATTGTGTCTACCCTTGAAGAGCAGAGTTCTTATTCTATACCATTTTGACACCAGTGCCTCAACTTTAGTGATCCCTAGTATAATCTTCTGGAATCAAGGGATCTAGAGCCATTTTGTACAAAATGAGGGTATATAGGTTTCGGTAGCCTTATGAGCACCTTGCCCAGACTTCTAAATTTAGTGACTTAGACTTTTTGTGCAAGAAAATGAAAAGTATTGCATTACCGTTTTTTAATAATTTGTCATTCATTTGTAACAAGATTAACCAGATGCCCCTTCCTTCCTCCTGTAGCTTGCATGCATTAGTGTGCCCCAGTCCATACTCAGAGAAAGCACCATGGAAAACATAGCATGTCATGTCCTGTTGCATTCACGGGAGGATGTGCTGATGGCAGAGTAGCTGCTGCACTGGGAGATTCCTATTTTAATATAATTCACAATGCCCATTAACCATAGAAGTGTTACGTGATGGGCTACAATTTACATTTTAAACCATGCAAAGTAAGAATCTTTCTCATGGAGATCCTAGACTATCTTAATATGTTTATAATGGAGAGAATACCTAGAATTTAGATTTATAAAAACATAATCTAATATGATACTCAAGGAACAGGCTATGCTGTAAAAGCTACTTCTCTACCATAGCTTCAGCCAGGAAAATGTGGGTTCAATTTAGTAATGTCATAGGGTTGGAAGAAAAATCATTGCCGAGATGAAATTCACATTTGTGTGGAACAGTCCACTCCTTCAAGTGAGTTAATATAGAGGTATTTATGGTATGTCTTAGTAAGTCCATTTTGATTTAAAATACAGATGGAAATAAGAAAGGCAGCTTCCAATTGTGGAGGCAGGCAATGTGCAGCAGTGAGTATGTCCAATTATCTGGATATTTTAGTAGAGTACCTATTATGGCGAGTGGGAGGATTGTCCTTTGGGTCCAATCACCCCATTTTATTACCTTCCCTGAAAGGAATTCATGAGATAATTACCTGACTCTCTACTCAGAATTCTCTGGCTCTTGGAGAAGTGGGTAGGAAAGAGAGCCACATTCTTTTCTGCACAGCTGCCTCACCTCCATCCAGCCACAGCTCTCCTTCAGTGTTGCAGAGAGGCAGCTGGCCGATATGTGTTGCAGCTAAGTCTTCCTTCCTACATTTGCCAGAAGCATTGAATCCTTCTTTCCTGTGAATACAGTGCCAGCCCTTTCCACCTTTCTCTCTTAGATCATTTATGCCATTTTTCCCTTGCTCCTGACCAGCAATCACACTGGCCTTCTGGCTTTTCCTCTAACAGGTGAAGTGCATTTCAGTCTTGCTCTGGGACACTTGCTATTTCCCCTGATGGATGTGGGCTTCCTCAGACCTTGCATGGTCTACTCCTTCATTTCCAAATGAGAGTGGCCTTTCCTGATCCCAAATCCATCACTCTCGCTCTCCTTACCTGATTTTTTTCTCCAAGTTTCACACTTATTTCTTTCACTGCATGCTTCCTCTGTTTTCCCCTGCCAGAAGACCAGCTGCATGAGGCCAGGAATCTTGGCTGTTTTGTTCACTGCTCTAGTTCCAGCACCAAGAATAGTGCTCAGAATACATATAATTATTGAATGGTTGAATAAAATAGTGCATAAGCTATATTACTTATTAAAATTAAGAATAACTGTTCATTTTTATCAGTCAGGTTCCTTATGAGGTATTTTTTTTCTAAACACTTTGTATGCTTTAACTCACTCAATCCTGACAATATCAGAAAGGTTAGGTAATTTACCCAATGATGCACAGCATGTAAGTTGCAGCAAGAAGTCTTGCTCCAGAGTAAGGACTCTTTCTTCCTTTGCTGCCAACAATGGGGAGAGGTAGGTAGGTGTAGGGGGAGGCTGGGAAGGGAGGGAAGATGTGGCTGTGTGGCCTGTGCCTATTGCGGTGAGCCAAATTTTCTATATGAAGTTATTCTGTCACTTTCTCCTTGGCATAATAAATATTCAGTAAGAGTGAGTTGGTCAGTGTTACTTCGCTGCTGTGGTCCTAGTCCCCTTGGCGTGTACAATCTAAACACACTGACGTTTAAGCTAGAATGAAGGCATACTAAGAGTAATCAGTAAGTTTGAAATGCTTCCAACCAAGTAACTTCACTATAATTATTTAGTCAGGGATGTGTACATGAAAAAGAAAATTTGGACTTCAGATTCACTATGTTAGACTTTGTGGTGGTAGCAGGATTCAAAAGACCCTGAATCTGCCTCTCATGAGGTGACCAGAAAATCATCACAAATAGACACAGATTGCATTTGACTCATACAGTTTTGAAATAAAAAATTTGTTCTCCTTGAGAAAGTTTATCCCAAATTATATTTTCACTTGCCTACAAATAGAAACAAATTTAGAAAAAATAAGCTGATTACTGTTTTTCTTGGCTTTAATATGATTTTTGCTTTTTAAAATAGCTTAGGGGCACTTAGGTGGTCAGTTGGTTGAGCATATAACTTGATTTCAGCTTAGGTCATGATCTCACTGTTTGTGCTGACAGCACAGAGCCTGCTTGAGATTCTCTCTCCCTCTCTCTCTCTCTGCCCCTCCCCTGCTCATGTTCTCTCTCTCTCAAAATAAATAAATTAATTAAAAAACAAACAAATAAAGTGAAGTGGCTTAAATTTGGAATAAGAAGCGGGCCCTGGGTGGCTCATTTTGGTTAAACGTCCAACTTCGGCTCAAATCATGATCTTGTGGTTTGTGAGTTCGAGCCCCACATCGGGCTCTGTGCTAACATCTCAGAGCCTGGAGCCTGCTTCAGATTCTGTGTCTCCTCCTTTCTCTCCTCCTCCCATGCTCATGCTCTGTCTCTCAATAATAAATAAACGTTAATTTTTCTTTTAATTTGGAAGAAGAAAATTCCACTTTTTATCTTTATTATTTATCATCTTTCCATGATAAAAATAAAATAAACCTCTATCCAGGCTAACTAAGAAAAAGGAGAGAGGATACAAATTATTACTAACTCAGAAATGAAAGAAGGGAATAACTACAGATCTGTAGACGTTAAAAAGATAATAAAGGAATACTATGACAACTCTATGACCATAAATTTGATAACCTAGATAAAATGGACCAATTCCTTGAAAGATGAAATTTACCAAAACTCAAGATAGAAGAAATAGATAATATGAAAAGGCCTTTATTTATTAAAGAAATGGAATCAATAATTAATAAGCCTCCAAAACAGCACCAGACTGAGATAGGATCACTGGTGAATTCTACCAAATATTTAAGGAAGAAATGCCACCAATTCTCTAATCAATTTCTCCACCAATTTCTTTCAGAGGATAGAAACAGAGATCTCATTCTATGAGGTCTGACTTACCCTAATAACAAAGTCAGGCAAAAAATATTATTAAAAAAGAGAACTACAGACCAATATTTCTCATGAACATATATGCAAAAGTCCTCAAAACATATTAACAAGTTGAATCCAACAATGTATCAAAAAAATTATAAACCATGACCAGGTAAGATCTGTCCTGGGTGTGTAAAGCTGGGTTCAGCCTTCAAAAATCAATCAACACAATTAATCACATCAACAGACTAAAAATGAAAAATCTCATGACCAAATCAAGGGATGCAGAAAAACATTTGATAAAATCCAACACCCATTCATGATAAAAACTCTCAGTAAACTAGAAATAGAGGTGAAATTCCTCAACTTGAGAAAGAATATCTACAAAAACAAAACTTACAGCTAAAGTCACACTTAATCTGAGAAACTCAAAGCTTTTCCACCAAGATTAGGTACAAGGCAAACGTTCTCTATCATCAGTCCTTTTCAACTCTGTGCTTCAAGTTCTAGCTAATGTAATAAGGAAAGGAAATAAAAGGTATACCAATTGGGAAGGAAGAAATAGGACTGTCTGTTCATACTGACATGATCATCTATGTAAAATATGTGAAACAACTGAGAAAATCTCCTGGAACAAATAAGCAATTATAGCAAGGTTGCAGGATACAGATTGGTGTACGAATGTCAATTGCTTTCCTAAATAATAATGATAAACAAGTGAAAATTGAAATTAAATACATAATATCATTTACATCTTCACCCCCCAAAATGAAATACTTAGGTATAAATCTAACAAAATATGTATAAGATCTATATCAGGAGAACTGCAAAACTCTGATGAATGGAATTAAAGAACTAACTAAATGGAGAGGTATTCCATGTTCATGAATGGGGAGGCTCAATATTATCAAGATGTCAGTTCTTCCCAACTTAATCTATGGATTCGATTGTAGTCTCAGTCAAAATCCCAGCAGGTTCTTTGTGGATTTCTACAAACTGATTCTAAACTTTACATGGAGAGGCAAAAGATACAGAGTGGCCAACACAATATTGAGAAAGAAATATAAAGTTGGAGGACTGACAGTAATCTACCTCAAGGCTTAACCATAAGTCTAAATTAATCACGATAGTGTGGCATTGGTGAAAGCACAAAGAGATCAATGGAGCAGAATGGAGAACCCAAAAGTAGACCCATATGACTATAGTTAACTGATCTTTGACAAAGGAGTAAAGGTAATAAAATGGAGCAAGATGATTTTCCACAAATGGTATTGGAACAACTGGACATCAACCTGCAGAAAACAAGTTTAGACACAGACCTTAAACCCATCACAAAAATTAACTCAGAATGAATCATAGAGCTGAATGTAAGGTGCAAAACCATAAAACTCCTAGAAGATAGCAAGGAAGAAAACCTAGATGACCTTGGGTAAAATGATGCCTTTTTAGGTACAACACAAAAATACCGTCCATGAAAGAAATAACTGATAAACGGGACTTCATTAAAATTAAAAACTTCTGCTCCATGGAAGACAATGCCAAGAGACAGAAAAGGCAAGCCACAGAGAAGACAAGCCAGAGTAAATACTTGCTAAGGCATATCCAATAAAGAACTACTATCCAAAATACACAAAGAACTATTAAATCTCAACAATAAGAACACAAATAACTGTATTAAAAAATGGGCCAAAGACTTTAACAGACATTTCACTAAAGAAGATACACCGGTGGCAAATAAGCATATGAAAAATGCTCCAGGGGTGCCTGGGTGGCTCAGTCGGTTAAACATCCAACTCTTTTTTTTTTTTTTTTTTTTTTTTAAGCATCCAACTCTTGATTTCAGCTCAGGTCATGATCTCACAGTCGTGAGAACAAGTCCTGCATTAGGTTCTGTTCTATTTGGGATTCTCTCTCCCTCTCTCTGCTCCTCCTCCACTCACACTTGCGTGTGCTCTCTCTCTGTCTCTCAAAATAAATAAACTTAAAAAAAAAAGAAAGAAAAATACTTCAGAGCAGATGTTATTAGGGAAATGCAAATTAAAACAGCAATATACAATTACCTACCTATTAAAAAGGGCCAAAATCTGGAACACTGAACACCAAATGCTGACAAGGATTTGGAGCAACAGGAACTCTCATTCATTGATGGTGGGAATGCAGCATCGTGTGGCGACTTTGGAAGATAGTTTGGTGACTTCTTACATAAGTAAACAGTCTTACCATATAATCCAGCAATTGTGCACCTTAGTATTTCCCCAGATGAGTTGAAAATTTATGTTCACACATAAACTTGTGAATGGATGTTTATAAGAGCTTTTTTCATAATTGCCAAAATTTGGAAGCAACCAAGATGTTCTTTAGTAGGTGAATGGATAGATAAACTGTGGTACAACTAGACAATGGAATATGATTTAGTGTTAAAAAAGAAATGAGCTATCACGCTGTCAAAGGCATGGACAAAACTTAAATGCCTATTGCAAAGTGAAAGGAGACATTCTGAAAGACTAAACACTGTATGATTCCAACTGTATGACATTATGGAAAAGACAAAACTATGGAGACAATGAAAAGATCAGTGGTTGCCACGGGCAAGGTGGACTGGAAGGAATGAATAGGCAAACCACAGAGGATATTAACTCAGTGCAAAGTTTTTGTATGATACCATAATAATGGATACATGTCATTATACATATATTGCCCATACACATGGGCAACACCAAGAGTGAACCCTATTGTAAACTATGGACTCTGAGTGAGTATGATGTGTCAGTGTTGGCTCATCAGTTTTATTAATGTATCACTTTTGTGGGGGATGTTGATCACGGGGAGGCTGCACACTTGTGGGGACAGGAGTTTATGAGAAATATCTCTACCTTCCCCTAAATTGAGCTGTGAACTTTTACCTGTTAAAACAACAACAACAACAACAACAACAACAACAACAAAAACAAAAACAACAACCCACTAAGCTTTAATAAAATTTTAATGAAGAAAATAAAATAAAATACATCTATTATTTGTGGTAGGGGTTGCTATACCACTATCTTTTATGTTAATTTGCTGCTCATTTGTTTCAAGATTTATTTTTGCATGTAAAAAAGAATAGTTTTAACTGTGAAAGAACAGATCTCACAAAACTCATAGTGATAGTTATCACAAGATCTAAGAAGCCTCTCAGAGCCAAAATATGATTAATTTTCCTTGCAAATAAATCAAGTGAATTTTGTCTTCCTTATTTGTTTTATTAGCTTATTAAGTAGCATGTATATAATAAAATAACAAACTAAAAATCTTATAATCCCTTTGTTCCATCAAAATATGTGTATTTCTTAATGTTTACCAAATGATTTTATGCCTTAAAAGTAAAATTAAAAAAAAAAAAACTTTGTGGACATATTTTTTACTTTCTCTTTTTAAAATGAATCAAATGAGGGGCGCCTGGGTGGCTCAGTCTGGTTAAGCATGTGACTTTGGCTCAGGTCATGATCTCACGGTTTGTGAGTTTGAGCCCTGTGTTGGGCTGAGAGCTCAGAACCTAGAGCCTGCTTCAGATTCTGTGTTTCCCTCTCTCTCTGCTCCTCCCCTCCCACTCGTTCTTCCTCTTTCTCTCTCTCTCTCAAAAATAAAACATAAAAAAATAAAAATAAATAAAATAAGATAAAATAAAATAAAATGAATCAAATTAGGTAAGAACCAAAGTTGCCCAAATTAGATATCCCCTGCCTTAATTTTCAAATCCTTAATTTTAGGAAAGACTCATTAAACAGATGATGAATGTCAACAGTTCAGTTATTATCTCAGTGGTTATAGAATTGTTTTCTCTTCTGTACCAGGTTTTCCTGCTGAGTCAGGTCCGGGAGCAGCTGTTTTTGTAGCAACTTGGCTAAACTTAATCAACATTTTTTGAATGCCTACCTTGTTCAAGGAACCATGGTACTAACTAAAGAAAAAAATAAGACTTCATCTAGGATGCGGTCTCATGAGCCAAATGTGATAAATACTTCAATGACTATGATTCAAAACTGGCCTAATACTGTTCATTGTTCTGGACCCACTTTAAGTCATTTTTTTATTTTAATTATTTTAAATAAGTTGTTTTCCTTTTTTAAATTTTTTTTTAAGTTTATTTATTTATTTTGAGAGAGAGAGAGAGAGAGCATGAGTGGGGGAGATGAGGAGAGAAAATCTCAAACAGGCTTTGCACCACCAGCACGGAGCCTGATGCAGGGCTCGAACTCACAAACCTGAGCCAAAACCAAGAGTCGGAGGCTTAACTGACTGAGCCACTAGGCATCCCTAATCTATTTTTATTACTAATGAAAAACATTTATACTAATATTTTAGCCAATTATCCTAATATGTGAATCGGTGCTTAAAAATAAGCCAATATTCTAATTACTAGGGAATAAATAGGTGACTGAAAAGAACGCTGTCCAGGGTAAATGTTTCTGCTTAGGATAAAGGAACCTGAATTACTCTATCACAACTGATCAACAAGCACACTTTGAAAGAGGCTTCATAAAGACACGAAATCAAATCCCTTTCTAACAGCTTTAATTCAGCAAAATAAAACCAGAAGAGAAAATGAAATGCCCTTATGAAACATTTAACAATGCAAAGCAGAAATTTTAGGTAGGAGTTACCTAATAATTTAGAAATAACGGAAAGTTCAGAAATTCTAGAAAATAATAATCTTGATATTAGATAATCAAAGAAGGCCCTTATATACCTTTATTTTATAGTATAAATTTATATAAAAAACACCCATTTTTTTCCACGTCAGTACAAAACTACTATATTTAGTCTCAAAAATGCATGATTTTATTTAAAAAAAAAATTTTAAACCTCCACTAAAAACTGCCTTTAGATCTAAATACCAAGTTATCCAACACAGGAGAAATGTAAAATTTTCCTCGGTTCAATGGTTCAAGAAAATAGGTGGATTTAGGGAGTTTATATTGGAAAAGAATAAATGGAGCTATGCATATTTGAAGGGCAGTCCCATGGAAGAAAAAATATACTTATTTTTGTCCCTCCAAAAAAGCAGTACTGGCAATAAACTAAAGGACACACAGGCTTTGCTTCAACTTAAGGACAGTTGGAACAACCGGAGCGGTAGAAAAATGAGAAGGTCTGACTCCCAGCAAGTGTGGGTGCTTGATTGCTTGAAATAGAAACAGATGCTAAATAACTCTCTAGTGGAAGGTCTGCGGGCAATAGGATGACCTGGTAGGCAGAGCCTTCAGAGCTGTGAGAAGTACATTTCTGTTGTTTGTAAGCCATGAGTTGGTGGTAGTTTATTATAACAGCCTGAATGGACTGAGGCAGTATTGTAGCCATCTTCCTCAGCTCTGATTAGAGCTCTGAACGAGCTTGAATTCGTACATCTATCGCTTGCCGAGCCAGTTCCTCCAGTCCGACCAGGTGGGAGGCTTCGTGGATCGGATCGGCAAGGTCTTTTAGAGTTCCCAGGAAGAGACGCAAACCACTAGTTGGAGTGATGGAGCTTTACTTCAAGGTGAATTATCATCTCAGGACGCTGTCCATTTAGGTCCCCTTTTCCCAACACTGGGATGGGTTTCTGCCTCCCCAAAGAATTGAGAAAGATGCTTTTCATTGTTGAGGACAAGTAACATGAGCTTGATAGCCTGCCTACCTCCATTCACTGAGCAATTGTGCCTCCCAGATAGACGGTATGATCTGACTGCCTTGGCACCATTCATGACGGTGAAGCTTCTGTATAGACAGTACACTGCCGTTCTCCCTAGTCAGCAGGCGTCTCTTCTGTCTTGTCTTTCATAATCTCCTGACTAGGTTCAGTGGCCCAGTTATGTTAGGTAGACTTAGCACTAGGACTCCAGTGCTCTAAGGGGCTCTAAGGCTGTTTTGCTTTGCTCCTCTTGATACTAAACAGAAAGAGAAACAAAGAAGCAAAACACTGTGACATATACAAGTTTAAAACATGGGTAGAGATCAAAATGACATATCTGATCAATCTGGAAAGAGGTTTCAGCTTCAGAAAGAAAATGTATCTCCCAATAGCTTTCAAGTTTTTATTGTAGTGCAAAATCAGAATCTATACATAGCTCTTTGAACTATTACAAGAAAAAAATAGATGGTAGTTCTACAACCATAAAAAAAGATGTTATGGATATTATTTTTCCATACCCAGCTTTGGGGAAACTTTTCACATTCAAATTATGAAAATAATCAATAAGCATTAGAAGTGCACAGAGACATTTGTACAAGACAGCAAGTGGCTGAGTGTAGCCATAGTCCGTGTTACTTGCAGATAGCAGGTGCAGACATGGAGTGCCACTCTGCTTACCTTCAGGACTGTTTTAAAGGTTGGCTAATCATACAGAGAAAGACAGATACCATATGGTTTCACTCTTATGTGGATCTTGAGAAACTTAACAGAAACCCATGGGGGAGGGGAAGGAAAAAAAAAAAAGAGGTTAGAGTGGGAGAGAGCCAAAGCCTGAGACTGTTAAAAACTGAGAACAAACTGAGGGTTGATGGGGGGTGGGAGGGAGGGGAGGGTGAGTGATGGGTATTGAGGAGAGCACCTTTTGGGATGAGCACTGGGTGTTGTATGGAAACCAATTTGACAATAAATTTCATATATTGAGAAAAAAAATAAAATAAAGGTTGGCTAATGTCTTTAAATTGACTTTTTAAAGCAAACTAAAAAAATCCCCATAAAAACAGTAAGCATTATGTGTAACATCCAAAGGAGGGGGACTTTGTTTATTTCTCTGTTTCTTTCATCTGCTTTATTTCATTTGTTTCTACTTCCTGTTTCTTTCACCATCTGAATGAAGTTCCGTGGGACCAACCAAATATTTGTTTATTTTAAAATGTTCAATGAGCTCATAAAAATAGAGCGTGATGGGGTTTTCTTCTGAGAATCAATGTGTGTCACTGTTGGCCTGGGATATGTCTGCTTCATGGCAAAAATAAAACACAAGATTACCAGTCAAGAAGAGGAAGAAAATTGGAGAGGGCCTAAATACGTTCTCTGTAAAATGACTCCACATCGCATAAAGACAATTTTTGATAGACATAACTAGGATTTAGGGGCCAGTTTGGGTAGGTATTGGCATTGCAAAAAAATTCAAGTTGTAAAAAATATTCATATGCTCTATAGAGGAGCATATTGTTCTAAGTAAGAGATAACCATTTAGATACCTTGCCATTCTTCTTTCTCCAAAGTCATGAATCATCATTACATCTTTCTACTGTTAAGTTTAGACTTGAACAGGTGGAACTGATTCTGTCTGATTGGCCAACTTTAGTCTGTGGCATTATATGTGATTTCTGAGAATGATTTTTAAATTAGCGGAATAGTTAGCCTTTAATGTATAACCAATAGTAATAAGAAACACTAAATGTGCAAATCGAGTTTATTTCTTTAAAATGCTTATCCAATTTTGTTTACCTTTCTGGAAGAATTTTAGAAAAAAAGGAAGCATTATAGCCTGTTTGTAAAAAAAAAAAGAAAATTAAAAATTCATATGATAAAAGGAAAACAGTGTTAATGTTGAATTCAGCAAAATAAGTGATAACAATTTAGAGTAATTACTCTTGTTATGTATTATTTACTATATCGCATTAACTGTGTATGCTATTGAAATACAACAGTTAAAATGAGAATATGATCATTTATGTAAATAATTATATACTTATCAAATATCTTATTTTAGTAAATCTCAAAAATTCAGTAATTTGTACCAGTCGTTTTATTATTATAGCCTTTTGGAACTAAGGTGCTATGTAAGTGACGTAGTAAACACTTTTCTGGATGAAAATGATCTCTAATAATGGAAGTGGTGAGAGAGTCCATGAATGAATACACATATATTTAATGTGTGAATCTATTGTTATCCCAAACTTTCCACTCTATCCTTTATTTATTTTATTTTCCACAGCCAGAGCTCCTCACTATCACTTTCATTGCAGTTAACATGAAGAGTTCAGAGGCATAAAGAGTTCAGATTAAATTCAATAGCCTGTTAAATTCTCCAAGCGCAATGGTCAGGAAAAAAGGTGGGGAGGGACACATAAAGGATGTAGCAGTTCAGAATCAGAACTGACATTTACCAAATAGCTGAGACTCAAACCTCCTTTGTCTGTAAAGTGCTAGAACAGATGATCAATGCAGTCTAAGTTCCCTGTGAATGAATTCAGCCAAATTGATCAATTCAATGGCCTCATATGTAATATTAAAACAAATATGTACATTGAATCATGGATTTGGAAATTGCTTCCAACGCAAGGTATCCCTTGCTCCAATAGCATTTTGAAGCTATGGTTGATACGAAGTATCAGCTGTGTACCATCCGCCACTTGAGGCATTTGGAAAGATTTCTGATCCCCACAAACACCTCCTCCAAGTGCGTGCTTTTTAGCCTTATTTTGCAGAAGTTCAAAGGGACTCAGTCAACTGCTTGAGGTCAAAAGGCTAGTAAGTAGGACAGGTGGAATTTTAACCTTGCTGAGACTTGAAAGCCCCAATTCTTGCTACTATATAGTGCTGCCTCCTAGTTTTAAAGCAGTCAAACTGTTGGTCCAATTTTGGAATTAGGCATATTTTTCAAATAATTTATTGTACTACCTAGGTCCATTTTGGGGATAAAAGGCTAAGGGGGTGGACTCAGGAATGTTATTTATAAGAAATTGAAAACCTGCTTGTCAGGTTACAAAAGTACAAATAGAGCAGACATAAATTTTTGCCCATGTTATTCAGATGAAATACTTATCCTGTTTTTGTAGGTTATGAGCTTTGTGACTTAGATGTTATATTAGAAATGTAGAACCAATGTAGTAATAACTTCAAACTGAGATGTCAGTTATTTAGATATCTGTTTTCTAGCTATGTTTTAAGATAAAATTATTTAGTTGCTCTTGTAGAATGAAGACCCTACAAGCATCATGAATTTTATGGGTATCTTGATTCTAGTTATAACAGTGCTTCATATCAGGGGCCTTCTTTCCAGCTGTTAGTGAGTTTATTTAAAGTTCAAATTCTATTTAAGTTTCTTCGCATAAATATTAGCTTGTCAAAAGAATATTTAGATGCTCTAGTTGAATGTTTGTGTCTCCTCAAAATTCATATGTTGAATCCTACCCCTCCAGGTGATGGTATTAGGAGGTGGTGATGAGGTCATGAACCCTTATTTTCAGATTGAGTTGCTATGATTTGATAATTGATTCAATGAAATAATGTTTCATCTTATTAGTTGAGCCTGTGAAAACAAGAACAGTGTGTAGTTAAGGCCTTGAACCTCAGAGTCTAACAGTGCCCTAGTTTTGCTACTTACTTGCTGAGCGTCATTGAGCAAGTTAATTCCCAGCGACTTGCATACTGGACATGTTACAGCTCCCACGCTGCTGTCGATGACTTTTAACATTCATTTAGGAAGGAGGTACAAATTGGGAAGAGGCAACCACAAGAGTGGAGGAATGTTGCGATGTAGAAGATGCTATTTTGTTGTTGAAATGAATAATCTCCCTCAATACAAGCAATATCCCCAAACATCTACTCATTTCCTAAGTAGATGGCCCTGAAATTCCAATTTTTATAAGCCTGATTTTTTAAGTGCCCCTAACTAAAGTTTTGTTTGTTTGTTTTATTTTACTGGGTATTTCCTAAGGGCTATACTTTTGGACATAGGATAGCAACTGTTTCATCACCAAATTAATTATGTAAGAAAAGCAGATGCCTTAAAAAATCTTAGGAAAATAAGAACAGGTCTTAAGTGCATTTGGCATTTTTTCCTTTCGGAACATTAAAACAAGGTGTTTGACAGAATGACACATGATAAAAACATGTTATTCAAGTGATTTGATATATGATGATTGGTTGAGAAAGGATTCTTGTCTAAATGCTGCCTCTCTGGATGAAATGGTTATAGAAATTGCTGTGATAGAAAACCATGAGTTCCTCAGCTTTATTTATGTAATTCCTTAGTTTTTCAACAATGAATACCAAGCATAATGTGAAAATGGTAAATTTTGAAGGTATTCTAACATGTAGTCTTGCTTAAATACACTTTTTAATGATTTTAATCCTGCTCACACTTGAAAGACCCAATTCTTGCTACTATATAGTGCTGCCTCCTAGTTTTAAAGCAAAGTTGTTGGTCCTATTTTGGAATTAGACATCGTTTTCTTTCTTTTTTTTTTTTTAACGTTTTTATTTATTTTTGAGACAGGGAGAGACAGCGCATGAACAGGGGAGGGTCAGAGAGAGGGAGACACAGAATCTGAAACAGGCTCCAGGCTCTGAGCTGTCAGCACAGAGCCCAACGCGGGGCTCAAACTCACAGACCGCAAGATCATGACCTTAGCCGAAGTCCGCTGCTTAACTGACTGAGCCACCCAGGCACCCCGGAATTAGACATAATTTTCAAATAGACATAATTTTCAAATTTGTTGTCATAATATGGGAAGATTGATTTAAATGACTCTTCCTATTTTTTTTTCCTCATTTTTGTTTCCATAGTGACAAAAGATGGGGTATCTTATGTAAGAAATAGGAACAAAAGTGAAAAATTATATTTCAAATCATTATCTATATCTGAAAGATTCTTATTTATTCACTTGCTTGACATTCTGGACCTCCCTAGACACTTTGTAGTAAAATTGAAATTGCAATTACTTTCAATTATTTGTTATGCTAATTATCTTTATAATTGGGTCACAATTCCTGAATGGCCTGCATAAGTCATATCAAATGTATAATTATATTAATTTTATCTCTATTAGTATCTTTTATTAATTAGTTCCATAATCACTGAACAGTTAATTAGCCTTACTAATATAAAATAAATATTTTAGAATCAAATCAGACTAGAGATATTATTACTGTTAAAGAATACTGTCATTAAATTCTGAATTTTCTGATGACATTTCAGAATAAAAGTCAAAATTTTTAGAGTATGTATTCATTTTCAATTACAAACATTAGTGCTCAAACCAGAGCATGAAATTCTCCAAAAGAAAAGCCAATAATTTTGATATCAATGCACTATAAACAAATTCGGTGATCATTGCAAGAGATCAATCGATATGCACATTGGAAAAAATAAATTCTAGACTAAGATAGTTATATTTTACAAAGCAGTATTTATATTCCCTAGTAAGTCACTGAATGTATTTCTTCTTGTAGAGTATTATGTCAGAAGATGAATTTTCCTAGTATATTTATTCCTTATTGGCTTTTCCAATTATGCAGACGTTTGTATTCAGTGTTGTTCCTTCCTAAGAATTTTAAAAAGATTGTTAATAAAAGAATGCCTTTATCTTTTCTGTTCTAATCTCTTCAAGGACGCCACATACTTAACATTTTCTAAATGGATCTTGTTTGCCAGGTCACCAACTTGCTTGTCAGAAAATTTTATTATGCTGCCCAAATACTAATAAATATGGCAGCTTAATATTGAGTCATTTGAAAAACATTTATTATCGAAGGTTATATTTATTTCACAGGGTTATGCTAAAAACAAACTTAAGCCAAGCTTTCTGTCCCACAACAGGCTTAAAACATAGAAAAGATCTCAAACTTGGAGACAGTGCTAAAGTAAGACTGACTCAATTAGCGATTGTTTATTGCCTGTTGTGGGTGCATCAGTGCTACATTAAAGCATGGAGGAAAGGGGAACCGTGTTTGTATGTTTAAATGTCTTGTATTCTACTGTCCTTTATTGGAACATGGAGAGTTACCTTTATGGGGAAGTCAGATCATAAAATCCCCAGTTGGTACAGCCTTTCTGTTTGATGTAGAAGTTCTCTAAGCTCACCTTTCTTAGGCTATAACCTCAATGCACAGTGGTTTCAGATTTCCAAGTGAATCTTCTCAGATTTTCCCTGTCCTCTTTCCACCAACCCTCCTAAGTAGATGGAACTTGGTAGGGTTTGCTAGGACTTCCTTTATTTCCTCCTCCCCAAAATGTACAACATTATCAAGAAGGATTGCTATGAGGCAGCCCCTGGTTCATTCCTTAATGCTGGTTCCATGACTACTAGCAATTTCTCAGGTTGTGATACTGCACATCACTGGCAATGTTTTCTCAGTTGCCATCAGCAGATAGAGCCCTTCTAAAACATTACCTCTCTCTGATATAAAGTAATACCACTCATGATTTGGGAATTTCAGTATACCTCATAATTCTGCTAGTTACCGCAACTGAATTCCAATTATTCCAAATTTTGTGTAACGGGAAAAGCAAAGAAAGGAACGTAAGCCATCTGACTAAGGCAGCAAGACACATTATCTCTCTCAGTGCTATAGCATGAAAAAGTCTGACAGTGTTGAGTTTGTTTTTAACTACCAGAGAATGGGAGAGAGAATGGCTACATAGAGAAGGACTCAGCAATCTCACAGATGCTTCCAGGGGATCTGGGAAAGAAGGGTGGTCTTCTATCAGGTACATATGTGAGGCAGCCTTCTGTTTTAGTACCGTAAGGGGTCCCTGATTAAAGGAAGGAATGGCTAAGGAAGGAACAAAAGTTTTGGCAGTTTTCCAAAAGGGTGTTTTGGCTCCCCACACAATCCCATTTTTCAACCTGTTAGAAATCAGCACTTTAAAAAGACCTCTTACAGCTGCTCCTGAGCCAGATGCCTGCTGACCTGGCAGTTCTCTGAGTTAGGCTAAGTACACAGCATCCTGAACTCAAGAGGAATCTGACTCAGATTTTTAACCCATTGAGATGGAATCATACATACTTGGGAATAAATTTTAGAGGTCAGCTAAAAAAGTCAATACTTAGCAATTTACAGAAAGAAAATACTAACATCCTCTGGTAGATCTCTCTCTATTTTTGGTGTTCTAGTCATGGCAACATACTATGACCGCCATGAGAATGGATGGGAAAAATCCATCTCCTTGCACAGCTGTGAAAAAAGGAGGCACTACAGAGGCACTTCCCTGGCCATGAGTATCAGCATTACCTGGGAATTTAGTAGAAATGCAAATCCTTGGGCTATATGCCAGACCTTCTGAAGCAGAAACTCTATGGGTGGATCCCAGCAATCAGTGTTTTATGTCCTCTAAGGGATTCTAATGTATACTAAAAATTGAGAACCACTGGTCTACAATGTCAAGTAAGCACCTATTTCTATTTAGATAGATTTTTAAAAGGGTCCTCTCTAAGAATGATGGCAGATGCTGAAAGGATACCTCCACTTTGCCAGATTATCGACATGAAATCAGGTTAAAAATGTACATGATGCTTTGCTGGAGGAAGCTTGAGGATTTCGATGCCCAGGGCTGCCTCTAGCTCAGGCATTCTGTGTTTGGCTGCTTTCTCTTGAAGTTTCTTTAGCTCCACGCAGTCTGGCAATTTGATCTTAATCCTTTCTCATGGCCACCTCAGATTCAGGAAGGTTGGAATGCCACAAGTGTCGTCCTTTGTGCACGTAATCATCTGGCCAAGGTATGTGAGTCAGTGGCCCACGTTCTGGTCATATCTGCCTTGGTCCTAAAGCGTGCTAAGAATCAGTCCTGCTCCATGCCTGATCTTCTCTACCTTACTTTGTGTTGACAGTTTTACCTTTGAGCTGAGATAAAGCAGAAGAGATTGAAAACAAAACATCTTTTTCCGTGTGTGCTTTCCTTAGATTTAGCTTTAAAATTCTTAAGCCTCTGCCAGGAGAGTAATTAGCAGCCCAGATAAGAGGCCACCTATGGCAGCTATATGTCTGCAAGGGGCCCTGCAGGAGAGAAGGATGATTTTCATTAGAGAGTTACAGATAGTTTGCAGGCCCATATCTCACTCTCAGGAGATAGGAAGTTAAAAGGAAAATTTAGCAGGAAAGAGAGTGGCTTTTTATCTCTGTGTTACCATCAATCACTATATTTCAGAGGTTCATGATCAGACACACTTGCGAATGAGGGAGAGAATTTAAAAACCAATATTCAAGGAAAGCCCTCTGGTGAAGGAGGAGGTTATTCTATTCCATTCTGCTCTTAGGAAAAAGTTGCTTCATCTTGATGCATTGTTACTTATCTTCAGGTGACCTCAACAACAATAGATGAATGCTGGAAGGAAGATTTTTAAAATGAATATGCTAAAATAAGAAGGGAAATCGAGGTGCTGGAAGTAGGATTTGCTGGAGGCTCTGGAAGGTGGATCTGTGTTGAGGGTACACAGAATGCTGCTAAGGAATCTGAGAGATGACATGAAAGGGCCAGAGTCAAAGTGAGCAGACATTCACCAGAGGGTCAAACGAGAATGGCCAGGGGAGGGAGAGGCCGAGGTGGTGTCAGTGGGTTTGGAAAGGAGTGTGGGAGGAAGAACGTCCAGATAATTTCCTGAATTATTCCCGGAACTGGGGCTGAGTGAGGGCAGGAAAGTTCCATACAGCAGCCACTCTAGGATAGGAAAAGAATTAAAATAAGTGTTTAGTGAATTCAGATAAATGCCATTTAAATTACATAGCTATTTCGAAGGGGCACAAATGTAAATGAATACGCCATAGTGTCCCCATAGTGTCAGCAGTTTCAGGCCTGATCTCTGACTTCAGGAAAGCTTGCTTGCAAAGGATTTAGATCATGCAAATACCATGCAGGTCTTATGCCAGATTGCGGGCTCAGGGCTCAGTGGAGAGCTTTGTCTTTGAAGCTCTCCAATAAATTTTTGGTGTTGATGACAATTTTGGCTTTTTTAAGACTTCAAAATTGAGTGAGTGACAATAAGTTGTTAGAATTTTTCTCAAAAAATAATCCTGGAGAAACATACTGGTATCCTAAAACGGAGTATTAACACTCACAAGGAGACTTAGAAATAACTCAATGACTGATATTATGAAAGAGGCTTTGTGAATTAAAAGCAGACTTTGGAAGGGGAAGATAAGTTAATTTCTAGCCGTTTAAAGAAAATGGTTCAAAAGTTTTTAAAACTAAAACTGTTTATTGTGGTTCACTTGCTCCAATTGACATTTATTATGATATGTTATTTATTTTCTAGTGAAACAGAATATCTTATTCTTCAAAACAGCTGCCCTAACTAGCAGTATATCATAGTCTGAAGTTCTCTGTAGAGGTTTTAGAATCCAGAAAGGGCAAGCCTCACTCCACAGCTCCATCCAGTCTTTTCAGCATCTCCACATGGATATCCAGCCACCTCTCTACACCTCTACCTCCGTGTCTAAAATGCATTTTAAACTTACCGTGTCCCCGATGAAATTCCACTTAATCCCCACCAAGTTTGCTTTCCCCTCAGTTTTCCTTAACTCAGCAAATGGTGACATGATGATTTCAGTTGCTCAGGACAGAAAAATGACATTGTTTATACTTCTCTCTCTTTCCCTCACTCTTTCTCTCTCGCTTTCTCTCTCTCTCTCTGACACACACACACACACACACACACACACACACACACACACACACCTAATTTATCATGTACTCCATTGGCTCCCGCTATAGAATTTATCCACAATCAGTCCACTTCTTACCATCTCCACTATTGCCGCCCTTGGGGAAGCTCAACTCTCAACAAAATTGGTGGAATAGGCTCCTCAAGAATTTCTCTGCTTTCATGCTTCTCCCCTACAGTCTATGCTCAACTGAGCACATCCTTCTCAAAGTGTACGTCTGATCACATCACTCTGCTTCCCACTGGCTTCCATTTTCATCATGGAAGAGGACTAGATATTTCAGCATCAACGTTCTAGATGACACAGTAGAAAGTCCTACTCCACCCAGCTCCAGCTATTCCCCTCTGTCAACATATCCTCCTAATCCCCTCCTCCTTCACTCTGCTTCAGTCCTTGGCCTCAGGACATTTGTGTGTATTATTTCCTCTCCCTGTGATGCTCTTTCCCAGACATCTATTTGCTTACTCCCTGACCTCTTCAAATTTTGGGTCAAATATTACTCACAAGTGAGGCCTTTCCTTTCCTTGACACACAATATAAAATTGTATAGTACTCTTTCTCCAGACCTTCTCTACATGCCTTCCTGGCTTTATTTATTTATTTTTTTTCTTTTCTGGCTTTACTTTTGCATCCCCCATTTTGAACCAGATTTCTTACCAACACTTGATTCTGTGTATTTCACTTGTTTATCCATCATCTTTAGTCAGTAGAATGAAAGCTTCATGAGGATGGGAATTTGGTTGGCCATGTTTGCTGCTTCACCCCACCCCCCCAGTACCTGGCACTCTCATAGACCCTCCTTACTTCATGCTGTTGATCTTCTGCTTTGGGATTATTGCAGTCATTTCCCAAATGGTCTTTTAGATTTCACCAGTCCAAAGATGAATATTATTTTGTCAGTGCAGCTTTGGTCATATTAGGCATATAATCAAAACTTTCAAAGGTTTCCTACTATGTTGTCTAATTTCTCCTGTTTGGTGTGCAAGATCTCATATGAATCCATTTTATAACCTAGATGTGCTGTTTGTTGCTCTCAAAATACTTCTCTCACTGAAGCAATCAGTCAGTTGTTTTTATACTTGGTGTTCTCTCTCTGTCATTATTTACTTTATTACCTTCCTTCGCATCCCCGAAGGGCCCTTCTTTTTCCAAAGTAAATATAGTCTATTATCTCTCTGCTCTTTATCTGGAACACTTCTCTCTCTCTCTCTCTCTCTTTCTCTCTCTTTACCTAATCAAACTTTTGCTTTTTCAAAGCTCAATTCAAGTACCACCTATTCCATTAATGTTTCTTCGGTTAATCCTGATTTTTTTATCATTTCCTCTGAACTATATATACAGGCCAGAACTGTTATTTTGGCACTTAATATCATGCATACCATAGTGTATTCAATTTGGTTCAAAGAAACATTTAATAAGTGTCCATTCTAGTTAGATACTGCTTTCTTCCAGAAAGTATTCAGGAAAGATTAAAATATATAATATGTTGCATGATAAAATAAAAACAGAAGGATGAGTGCTCATGAATTTGAATGTCTTCTAGGCCAAAATGAAAAAGTAAGAATTCACTTATTTGAATCTTCTCTCCTCACATCACATAGTTCAATCGGATTGACAATACCAGAGATTTAAAGGAAAGGAAAATATGTCTCCTTTTTGAGTGTTTTGGATTTTTTTAAGTATAAAAAAGAAGTGGCACTAATCATCTCTCTTCTCCCACTGCTTACACTATTCAAAACTTCCTCATCTGAATGGAAATGGCTGGGAGGAGTGTGTTTCTACTGACCATTTTGGACTGGGACTGGACTACTACTTGGCCCCATTTTTGGTTTCCTTGCTTCTTCTTATAGAATTAGACATTGGGATCAGCCAAATCTCAAAACATCCCCAAACAAGCAAAATTTGAACCAATACTGTACCTACCAATCTCCTGAATGAGCTTCAATCTTCTTTCTATTGACTGGTACATTGTTCTTAAGTCTACCTTATAAGACCCAGGAACTTTTTGATAACATAGACTTAACAAATATCTATTGATCATATACATGTGGTACCATGATAGGCTCTGTGATAGGCATTACAACAGTCTCTGAGGATGCTCTTTTTCATGGCTTAGTTCACTGCTAAGACTGACTCAATGGAAGCTGATTGTTGACTCACAAACTTGGAGAAAGAGTTTACTTATATTTATAATAGCCTTTCCTTCAGTCAGGTCTCAGTGGTGAGTATAAAATTAAATCTGGTTGATTTATCTTAAACGCAAACACATTTACTGTCGTTATCTGCCCCACTTGTATGCCATTTCAAATACCTCTTATTAGCAACTGTATCTGCACATGTTTCTAATTGTGGCAGCCAGCTTTGTGCAGGTGTAACCCTCAGCATCTCATTTTCGCTAGTATCTTTTATGTCTTATTTCCTGCCTTGGGATGGCCAGTGAGGATCACTCACAACCAAGTTATGTGCAGTTTAAAAGTTCAGGGTTATCAAAGCTCATAGACCACCCTTGACCAGGAACCTATGGATAAATTCTTTACCCTTTCATACTTCAAATGGACACGTTTCATAAGAATCCTCAGAATTCTTGTGGGATTATGCAGAAGCTGCCTATTAGGGGCTGGCTCAATAACCCATCCTTGTATTGGCTTTCTCTCCTTTTGTGTTTTACTCCCATGTCCTTCAGTCCTGTCGCCCAGATCATACAAACACTTGCACATAAGCCTCTGTCTCATGCTCTGCATTAGGGTTAACTAGGCTAAGAGCTGCTTAACCCTAAATATACACAGGATATTTTTACCTCTTTTCAAGAAAATATAACTCTATTATCATATTCTGTAGAAAATTCCTCATAGATATAGGGTGAGCTCTATCTTCCTGTCATTATCTCCAAGGTGAACTAATCACTAGTTAAGAAATATCTTTTAGAGTTTACAATGTATCAAGTTCAACCTAAGCTAGGTTTTAGGGACAGGAAAATAAAATTCCTGCCTTTAAGACTTGGAATTTATTGACAAACAGACATCTGAACAGACAGTTAAAATATAGTAAAGAAAAAGCCATGGTAAAGATGTGCTTAGGTGCTAAGACTTCTGAAAAGATAAGAATCTACAATGAAAAAGTAGGATTAAGCCAAAAGTAAAATGGGGAAAAGTAAGTCACATCAGAGATAATTATATAATAACACAGATACTTAATAAAAACATCTGCAAAAAAGTAAAAGCAGTGGTGTTTATGGAGTATAAAACGAAAGAAGAATTTGCAGAGATAGGTAGGAGTTGTGTGATAGAGAAACTCAAATGACTTGATAAGGAAGCCATAACTCATCTTGCAGGTGATGAAAATCCAGTAAAAATGGTAGTTCTTAAACTTTTTTGAGCCAAGGATTATTTTGAAAATCTGGTTGAAGTTATTGTCCCCCTGTCCAAAAAGAGCATATCTGCCAAAAACTTTTCATTCCATTTCTTCTGAATTATTGTGATTCTCATAAAACCTGCCCACAAACCCTCTAAAAATACTAATGTTAAGATCTCTTGCACTAAAATACTTAAATCATTAGAGTAATATGGTTGGATTTGTTTTGAGTATGCTGGTAGCCATATGGAAAATGTATTTTTGGAGGGCCAATTTCTAAGTATGACTATCTGTGAGGACATGATATAATAATCTAGGTAAATCAAAATAAGCAACAATATTATAGTAATGTATAAAGAAGTGATGGATTCAGGACATCTCCTTAGGAGGTGTAATTAGCAACACTGCAACTGATTAGCCATGTGGGATGCAAAACAGGGTGATGATGAAAATTAGTTTGCTTTTGGATATGTTGCCTTTGAGATGCTCATGGTGCATCCAAGTAAAATGTCCTTACAAAAATTTGAGCTGAGGATTCTAGATAAAGATTTGAAAAATAGCGATCTCTCCGTGGCTAAAACCATGAGTAGACGAGCTGATTCAGGCGGTGGTGTAAAAAAGAGTGGGAAAAGAGTGTTCATACAAAGTACAGCTGAAAGTTAAATAAAAACAAGGTGTGAAAAGCTCCTGTTTTATATGACAATTAGAAGGTTAGAGAGTCATTTCATTTCAGAATGGTAGAGACACAAACCAAATTAAAATAAGTTGAGGGATGAATGAAAACGGTGGAAGCAAAGACGCTGAATGAAGAATATTTAGGGAGGTTGGCTCAAAGAAGGATGACCAAGAAAAAGCAGCTGTTAAATGTTTGGGATAACTATGGGAGGGATTTTCTTTTGTGTTTGTTTGTTTTTTAAGGCTGAAAGACAAATGAGCTTGCTTCTATGCTGTGGGAAATGAACAGTGGAGATGAACAGGATCAATTGTAGTGGATAAAATAAATTAAGGTCCAAGAGAGAGATGAGTTGATGGGATTCAAATCACCAGTCTAAGTGGATGGTCTAAGCCTTACACAAGAGAGAGAGCCCCTCACCCTTTGTGAATTGGCAAAGTGGTAAATACTGGTTGGGGTGAAGGTAATTCTGTAGGTGCTGTGTGAGGGAGAGTAGCAGATCTTTATTCCTTAACATACAGTTTTTCTAGGTGACCTAAAAAAGAAGTTATAGTTTTGTAAAGATTTTGAAAGGAATGGAAGACCAAGTTTAAAGTTGGGGACCATTGACTTGTAACTCACCAATTCTAGAGCGTCCGATTTTCTCCAGCATTGCCCCAGGTGCACATGTGTAGGAAAATGATGGATTAATACAAAATTAGGATCTGGTTGGTCAGTAATGACAGGAGGATGTAGGTTCATGGGAACGGAGGACCACAAGTCCCAGCTGCGTAGCGCAGAACTGGAGTCGGGAGAGGCCAGATACCTCGGAGAAAATAGAAACCGGAGACCTGTATTTGATTGAAGAGAAAGTGTGAAGGATAGCAAGTTTGTAAAAGAGCCTAAAAGAGGCGAGTTTGTCGTTAGAAAACAGAACATTGGATTTAAATATTGCTGATGCGGACCAATTTGGGGTTGTCTGTCCTTGGGCTAGGGAAGGTGAAGTAGAAGGAAAGATCTCCAGATTTGAAATAAGGGATTTGAAATTAGTGGGTAGATACACAAGAACATGAAAAGCATTCAAGATAATAGTGACTTGAGTTGAAGAAGAAAAGTTTGAGTCTGAGCAAAGTCTTTACAGGGAGAAAGAAGGAAAGTTAATATTTCAAATTCTGTGTTATCTGAGGTCAAGGGATTAGGCAGCCTCCTTTGGAGAGGAGGCGCTGTCACGGTCTTAGAGGAAAAAAGGGATGTAATGTTCTGAGAAGACAAAAGGGTTTTGATGATGACAAGAAGGAGCAGGAAGCATTTTGTTTAGGGACTGAGAATGCAGAAGAGTGTTTCATATGGAAAAGGTTTTAGAAAGCAGAGAAAAGACTTGGGAGTATAAGTAAAACTCTTGTAGTGTAAAGAAAAAACAGATTGAACTTTTATTAAGACTGTATTTCCCGGACTTGCCCACATAACCCTTGTTTGCATAGTGCCTATTAACCTCTTACAGAAGTAGTGCTGTGTGGATTACAGCTCAGGAAACATTGGCAGAGCGCTCAAGGATAGCAGGGCTGTGAAGCATTCCACAATGCAATTGCTGCCAAATCACGGTAAATCCACCTCTTAAGGTATCTGGAGGGCAGTGTTTGGACAAAGATGAGCCAGCTCCAAGGCCACCCAGTTTGTTGGGTTGTTTGCATGGCCATTTATCTTTTCGACTCAGCTAAATTAAGTCTGTGAAATCAGGGTCATTTGTAATTTATTTACATCTCTACAACATTAGGCTTATTACGGAGTATGTTAATAAATACTAAATATTTTTATGGAAGCTTTCAATAAGCAAAAAAAAATTACAACTTAGTTTTTATTTTTTGTTTCTTTCTGCCTTTGTTGGATGTTTATTTTCCATTTAGGTTTTTTGAGATACCTAAATCGAGATACCTAGATGTGTTGATGTTCATTGCCAATTTTGAATGATAAATTTTACTTATACCTTTCATATCATTTGTTTCTACATACTTTCTCTCTTTGAAACTTTGATGAAATGGTGCTAGATAAAGAAAATGCAGAAAAGAATATTTGATATTGTAGATTAGTAAAGTATTTACTCTAATATTGGAAATAAACAAAATAAGAAGAAATAATTGGGCAGAATTGACATGTAGTTAAATCATTCATTTAAAAGTGATGCTGCTCTTTCAAAGTAAAATTTAAAAACTTCATTCAAAGTAAAGTCAGTCAAAAAATATAAATTCACATACATTTGATCAAAAAGTGTTATGACTCTCAGGAAATTACCCTTGATAATTCTTTAATTAGCTTATGTAATACAGTAAATATGGTTTTGTGTATAAAAGGTAATATGTGAGTATTAATGTGTACTATATACAAAAATGTACAAAATTTAATACTGAATAAAAATGAAAATATAATTTATAATATTTATAATTACACAAAACATAAAGAGTCATACATATATGCTTTAAATTGCAAAAGTAAAATGCAAATTATTTTGTGATTCCACTGTGGTATATAAAAGCAAAGATGTAAAATAGTTGAAAAGTTGAACTTTTGAGCATGGTGCAGGTGTGAATTGTACTTAAGTTTGTATTTTTAAAAATAGTAATGCTATTTGTTATGCCTTTATTAATAGTCTCCCGTGAGGGCACTTGCCTGTAGCTCAATGCAAGAAAAAAGTAAGGCACTGATAGAAACTTCCAATCTCTAGATTATTTGATATATTGTCCTCCAACATTAGCAGACCTTATTCTTAGGACAGAGTTCCAACAATGATGGATAACCACTCTTCTGATAGAGTGGTTTCATAGTATAATATAAATCCAGACTGTTTGAATTAGGTATTGCTAGTCTCACTATAGCAAGGTGCATACAGAAGCTCAGAAATATATTGCCCTGAAAGTATCCATGGGTCTTCCCTTCCTGAAGACCCAGCGTCTTGGAGAACCCCGGGCAGTCATACATATTAGGAATCTTCACTGCCAGTGTTGAGACTTACCTTGATGTGCAGGCCTTTAAGCTCAAGTTTGGTTAATGTGGAGAACTGTGTTTGATAAGCCGCTATGTAGAAACCCTCTTCTGCCCCTGGACCCAGAAGCCAGGAGAGTACTCTGTGTGGGACTCTTGCTCTTCTTCCACTCACTTCCCCGTTGTAGTTTCAGTGAAAACATTTGCTTACAAACCTTCCTCCAGTGAGGCTGAGAAAAAAAGCAGATTCTGCCTACACTAATCTTGCCATGAACATAGGAGAAAAGATGATGAAAGACTTATCCTTAAAGGTTAGAAAAGCAAAAACACTATATGACAAATGCTTTAGTAAAACTGTAATTCCCTTGTGAGGAAGCAAGTCTGATTTTAAGTTTAGAAGCGATGTCCTCGTAGTATATAGTTCACATTTCACAATTCAACACTATTTGAGGTTTCAATGACCATTTTTAATTATTTAGGCTTCAAGGAGATAACCTGGAAGAAAGGACAGAAGAGACGTCACAAGTACTTCTTTCTCCAGATGAAATAGTCCCAGATTCTTTGGGTAAGTTTTAAATCCAACAATATTTACTGTAACTTTAGTGGCACTTGAAGATTAGAAAGAAAGAAAGAAAGAAAGAAAGAAAGAAAGAAAGAAAGAAAGAAAAGAAAGAAAAGCTAAAACCAAAGATCTCACCCCACACCAAATCATGGTAATGGCCATTCACATGTCCACCATTCCCTCAGGCTGTGTGCGTCAGGAGGTTAAGGGCAAAGGAGAAAGGAAGCAGGATGTGTGGATTCTGAGGAGCAGCCTCTCCTCTCAATTTCTGTGCCTGTTTTAGGTACAAACAGGTCAACTATATGCCAAATTTTGTCCCTAATTTCAGCTTGCTTTTGTAATGTACATTGCTTATTCTCATTTTCACATCATTGAACCCTTCAGCCTTGCCCGCCAGAATGTCAACATCATCCTTGGTTTTCCTCCCTCTGTCTCAGCCCTATATTAAGTTGGCCTTGAATCATGTCAGTGTTACCTCAGAATTCCCCCTCCAAGCCAGCCTCCTCCTCATTTCCCCTGACACTGCCTAGTCTGTGTTTTCGTCCTCTTCCTCTGCCAAGGGTAACAAACCTGTAAATAGGCACTCCTTGTACTATCTTATCTCTTTTTAGTTCATTAGCTTTCTAAATATGAAGATGCTTATTTCATTCTATTTTCTATGGGACAAAATTCAAACTCCTTCACACAGGATATTAAGATCATGTCAGGGCACTTCAAAATGTTGCCTGAATAAGTAAATAAGTAGATGTAATGCCACGACAATGACGTCTAAGATAAATCACTGCATCATTATTCAGTATTCTAACTAGATGCAGTTGTTAAATCCAATTGGGCTAGTTAGAAAAGAAACTATAGAAAAATATTTTCCTTACATTTGGATAGAGAAGGACATATTAAAGAAGATGGGAAAACACGGGATACAGGAGTGCTGATGCATAGGGGCACTTGTACCCCAATGTTTATAGCAGCACTTTCAACAATAGCCAGATTATGGAAAGAGCCTAAATGTCCATCAACTGGTGAATGGATAAAGAAGTTGTGGTTTATATACACAATGGAATACTACGTGGCAATGAGAAAGAATGAAATATGGCCTTTCATAGCAATGTGGATGGAACTGGAGAATGTTATGCTAAGGGAAATAAGTCATACAGAGAAAGACAGATACCATATGTTTTCACTCTTATGTGGATCCTGAGAAACTTAACAGAAGACCATGGGGGAGGGGAAGGAAAAAAAAAGGTTAGAGAGGGAGGGAGCCAAAGCATAAGAGACTCTTAAAAACTGAGAACAAACTGAGGATTGATGGGGGGTGGGAGGGATGGGAGGGTGGGTGCTGGGTACTGAGGAAGGTACCTGTTGGGATGAGCACTGGGTGTTGTATGGAAACCAATTTGGCAATAAATTTCATATTAAAAAAAAAAGAATAAGGTGGGAAAAAATCCCTTAACATTAAAAACAGTATTTTAATTCAACTACAGAGTGTTAAGAACTCCTGTTCATCAAGAGATGTCAGAAATAAGTAAATTGATAAGCCATAAAATAGCAAAATACACTTACAACATATTTGTCACTGATTAAAGATTAATATTTAGAATACATGAACAATGTACAATTTAATAAAGATCAACAAACCAATAGAAAAATAAGCAACAGATACAAATAGATATTTCACAGAAGAGGAAACACAAATTGCCAATGAGCACATGAAAAATGCTTGACTACTTTAGTAATCAAGGAAAGGCAAATTAAGACCATAGAAGGATGCTGTTTTACAATCTTTGGCTTGATGTTAATTAGGAAATCTGGCAAAGGCAAGTGCTGGTGAAGACAGAGATCAAAGGAAACTCATACACTATAGGTGGGGTATAAACAATTTTGGAAACAGTTTTCCATTATTTTAAAATCTTGAATATTCATATACTCTAAAGCTCAGAAACTCTACTTCTGGGTGAATATCCTTGAGAAACAAGTCTCCTGTACCATAAAATGTGAACAAACTTTGTTGATATGCTGGTGGACAGGAAAATGGATACACTGTGGAATTATTGCATTATAGGAAACTGCATTTGAAGTACACACATAGGATGAATGAAATCAGAAGTGTGCTGGTAAATGTTAACACAGCTTTCTTTGGAAAGAAAGCCCTGATTTGTAGACATTGATGCTTTCGATGATGTAAATACTCTCACCATATCTGATTTAAAGCAACTGATCTGAAAATGACAGTGGGTCTTCCAATTCAGTATGGGCAAGTCACAGCTCACAATTGAACAAGTCTTAAAAGCATAATATTGATTGAACAAAAGTAAGTCATAGAATGCCATTTTTGTAAAGCTCAAAACTAGCAAATCTAAATAATATCTTCTTTAGGAAAATATACATAAGTGATAAAACTATATTTAAAGAAGGGAATTAAAGACTCAAGATGATGGATGTCCTCAAGGGATAAGGGAAACAAGGAGATGGGATAAGGAAGGTGCTCACAGGTATATGTAGGTTGCTGGAAATGTTCTAATTCTTAAGTTAGGAGGTGGGTTTGAGGTGTTTATCACTGTGCTTTGTAACCTAAATATACTATATATATATATACACACATATATATATACATATATATATATATATATATATATATATATTTAATCTACATATATATTGTATACAATTGGCCCTTGAACAATGTGGGGATTTGGGATGCTGATCCCCTGAACAGGCAAAAATCTGAATATAACTTTTGAGTCCCTAAAAACTTAATTGCTAATAGACTACTGCTGATCAGAAGTCTTACCGATAATATAAACAGTTAACACATATTTTATATGTTGTATGTATTATATACTATATTCTTATAGTAAAGTAAGCTAGAGAAAAGAAAATGTTAAGAAAATCATAAGAAAAATACATTTATGGTACCGCACTGTATTTATTGAAAGAAATCCTGTGCAAGGGGACCCATACAGTTGAAACTCATGTTGTTCAAAGGTCAACTGTATATACTTTTTTACATGTCAAATATTAACAACATTAAACATTAAAAAACAAAAAAACAGGGGCACCTGGGTGGCTCAGTTGGTTGAGCATCCGACCTCAGCTCAGGTCGTGATCTCACGGTCCATGGGTTCGAGCCCCACATCAGGCTCTGTGCTGACCGCTCAGAGCCTGGATCCTGTTTCAGATTCTGTGTGTGTCTCTCTCTCTGACCCTCCCCCGTTCATGCTCTGTCTCTCTCTGTCTCAAAAATAAATAAACATTAAAAAAATTAAAAAAAAACACAAAAAAACACAAAAAACAAAGTATTGTGGAAAGTAAACCAATGTGAAGGTAGCACAATACAGGAAATGATAATAGTTTCTATATATCTAAATCTCTTGCAGTACTGATGAGAATACACACTACCATGATAGACCTTTAACACTGACAGTGAAATTTGAGCAATGTGGTGGTACTAGGAACATGGAGGACCCAGGTTGGCCATTTGGTGACACTGTAGCTTTTGGAGTGTCTAGCTTCTTCTCACTGGTAGTCTTGCATGTGTACCTTTACGTAAGCCATTCTTTCCTGATTCATAGTAAGTTCTTTCTCCTTCCCTCTGCCTATTCAGATCCTATGTTCTAAGATCATGTCAAGTCTCCCTGGTGACTAGCCCCCACCAATGTTGTTTGTTTGTTTGTTGGTTTGTTTCCTTTTTCCTTAATAGTTTTTTAATTACTTCTTGTGTTTTCTTCTCACTCAATTGGATTATATGCTTCTTGAGGTCCTCTTGTGTTCCCCATTATGCCTGTATAAAACTGGACACAAAACAGATATTGCTTAATTACTGGCTTTTTAATTTTATCAAAACCACTGAAATCCACTAATCCACCAAGGAGATATATATCCTTCCACAATCACATTTGCATAATAACTGAGTATTGTAGGGATTTAATTTTTTTTGGAAAATTTAATGATGCATCATCACTAACATGTGGTTGATTATACCTATTTGCATCCACTGGAGGAAAAATATTCATTAAGTTCCTTTCTTGAATTTCTTACACCCTGAATTTTTCACATTCAAATATTCGTAGACCTAATCAGCAAATGACAAAATATAAGTTTCTGATTCAGTACACTCTTTTCCAATTAAGTTAGATCATTAGATTCAGTTATTAAATATTTTTGGCATTATCCAAATGTGCTGATGTGATTTTTATGTGAACTGTACATCCAAATTGAGCTTGGCTCAGTAAACATACATATTTTTATGTGTAGGTATAACTTTCCGCATAAAAAACCTGTTGTGACATAAAACAGGAAGAGTAAAAATAATGAGAGGAAGAAGTTGGACATACCTAAACATTGTGATAAACTCTACAGATTTCTAGGTTCCTGCCTGCACGCCCAGTCAACCACACTGGCTAAGCTTTTATTCTGAGTGCTGCCAGATACTCTTAGATTTTGAAAAAAATTACTTTATCTTCCTATGCTTTGGCTTCTTCTTCTTCTCTAAAATGAAAAGACAAGACAAACTCTCTAATATTGAGAAACTTAGGTACTCATTTTCCCCTCCATGTGATTGAAAAAAGCTCAAAGTTCATTGTTTGCATTTTGAAAATCATTTATACTTTATTAGTAAGTAAGTAAGTATGCTTTTATACAGAAGTTGTTCTGGAGCAGACAGAGCAAAAAAGCTTGCACATATGTACCCACCAATTATTGCTAATAAGCAGTGAGCTCAGACACTTAAAAAATAGAGTGTGCTCCTCCATGCATTAAATGCTAAGATTTTATTTTCATGATGTCTATTGTCCCTACTGGTATATTAGACTGATATATTGGCACTGGATTTGGACTATTTACAAGGGTCCTTTCAACTCAATAATGTTTAATATGGTCAGATATATAAATTTGCAAATATTGTGGTAGCACTTCATAATTGTTCCTCTGCACTAAGTTGAATGGACCTCTCTGTATTGTAGATCTCACTGGATATGGCACCAATAACCAGGAAGAATTCAACCAAAACAAGAACAGAACAGAATGTGAAACCAAAGAAAGCTACCACTACCTTCCCTTTATAAATACTAATTTCTCTTTAAAAAATTAATACTGTAAAGGTATTCAAATATATTCTGAGAGAGAGAGTCATAGAAAATTATCTTGCTCAACTTGTTTTGAAAGCATGAAGTTGAATACCTGGCACAGAGGTATTTATTGAATTTAAATGAATATACAAATACACAAATAAGTGGATGAATGAATTGATTAGTACATACATGCATCAAAAATCAAACAGAATGGCAATACTCTTTAAAATTAACTCACTGAGAAGAACTTGAGAACTCACTTATAGTGTGGTATTTCTAAATTTAAAAATCAACAAATTCACAAGAGGGTTGGTTTTCTTTGTCTGTATATGACATAATTTGCTTTGTAATATTGAATAGAACATTTTAATATTATTTACTAGTCAATATTCTACTTACATAATAATTTCAACACATAAGTGAAACAAAAATTAGTGAGTGAATACCAAAATTACACTATTATTTGCTCTCACAGTTATGTAGAATATAATTCATCTTTGCAGGACTTAAATTATGCTAATTTATACATTCTAATTTAAATAATCTACCTACTGTCACCCTTACAACTGGGTTTTAGTAGATAGAGGTTCAAGTACTCATCATAAATGAATTAATATTTTTGAACTTGGTGTAATTCTCATCACCTATGTTGATTTTATCAACAAAAATTTGCTTCTTTTTTATGTCATTGTTCTGTTTGGAAGGGCAGTAGATAACATTTTAAAATTCATCTACGACTGGAGAAAATATGTCATTCTCCCAAAGTTAGTTTTATGTTGGAAAGAATTATGTGTTCTAAAATGAAATCTACATTTACATCTAGATAAACTATGTGCATTGGGATTTAGTAATTTTTCTTCTTGAACCTAAAACTCTGAATTATTGGAGACAGAGCTCCATGGTTCAAAAGCTATGATTATGGATTTGTGCTAAGCTTTCCATGGTCTCCCTGGTCTTAGGTGACCGTTAAGGGTTTGAAGGATTTAATGCTCTGATTTTTTTCCCAGAGTGCACATTTTATGCAGCAGACAAAATCTGCCTGCATATGTATGTGAATCTAAAGGAAAGTCTTTAGGGAATCATGGCTCTTTCAAATATTAATAAATATAAGAAATCAATTTTAAAAGTTTCCAGTGATTTAAAATACCCTCCTCTTAACTGATTTTTAAAATTTGAATAGAAGGTTATTAAAACACAAAGTCTTTCTAATGCTCCACATATCTATCCTTATTGCAGAATTATTTATAACCCTTAGAATTCCTTGTTATCATTAACTTAACTCAGCAGATATATGGGAAGGCTTGCCATCATTTTATTCGTGTATTTGAAAGCCAATACTCACTCCTCAAGGCGAGTCAGGCTAAGTACAACTTCTCGCTTGATACTTAAAATGGAAAACCCACCACCATTTAATAGTATGTGCCTTTCTCCAAACTTTTCATAATTTGCCATCCCATTTAATAAGGAGAACGCAAATGTGTGCTTAAGTATAGCACCGATATATTTTGGCTTAAATATAGCCAAGAATAAGGGGAGAAAAGATAGTTGGTAGATAAAACAAACAAATATAAAATTATAAGACAGAAAATGGACATTAAATAAAAGTTCCAACAATGAGCTGAATCATCCACCAAAAGAAAGCTCGCTCTAACATAACTGTAGCTGTTATACATTTTTGATTTCATTGTGCCATTCTAAATTAGAAATACGGAACATTTTTCGTATGTTGTCTTTAAGCTAAATAAATAACATTCTACACTTTATTCTAGCTCACAGACACTACAATTTTTCAATAACCAATTCAGTCATTTTAATATCCTTCTCATAATAGGTTCATGTATCACAGTGTTAGTAAGCAATATGTGACAATAATATATTCATTCTTTTTGTAAAAAATAGATTCTTTACCAGGGACTGAAGAAGCACTAATGGAAGAGGGGGAAGAATTTGAGAAAGCGTCTAAATTGACAGGACCTGTAAGTACACTCATTTACTTCCTTTTTTTTTAATTCCTAAAACTAATGTATATTACCAATAGGAAAATCTAAAAGGAATAGGAAATAATATTCTTTAAATTGAGAAGTATCTTCAGATGTGCATCTGGTATATCCCACATAGTCATGCTGAGTGCTTGTATCAGTAGGTGGTCAGCTCGATTACAGGTATCAAGTGAGGCTGGACTTAGCTCTTTCAGCAATTGGGGAAAAAGATTTGAATAAGTTAGGAAAAACTAAGTTCTGCTTATTAACTGCTGGTTTGTGCACGTGAATATTCTAAAAGATTATGAGCTGCCATGCTAACCGTCATTATGTTTATACACATCTTGATAAAAATCAAATGTTCTGCATATCCTGAATGTTTACATATAACATAAGCTTACTATTATTGGTGTGAAATCTTTGTGATAGTTTTTGCTACACTGTGTCTCTTCAATAGAGTAGATTGGGAGAAAACCATTAGGTTTAAGATTTTCAATCAAATTTAGTGTTAAAAGAATAAACACAGAAAACATAAAATCTGCATGTAAATTCCAAATATAAAGTTCATGAAAGACTTTAAGTTGCTATCAAAGTCTTGCATCATCTTAAATTTAATATTTAAACTGGGTTTATACACTACAATATTCTCCTCATTAGCCTGTTAGGGCAGCTGTAACAAAGCACCACAGACTTGGGAGGCTTAAACAACAGAAATTTCTTTCTCACAGCTCCGGAGGCAAAAGTCTGAGATCTGACTCTTAAGATTGGTTTCTTCTGAGGCCTCTCTCCTTCCTCTTAACTGATCTCCAGATATTAAAAGCTGGTAGCATCTCTCATCTGAGACTTTTTTTTTCAGCTGAAACACAATCTGTTCTTTCAACAAATTCTTACACTGTAGTTTTCAAAGATTTCAGTACCTCTGATACTTTCTCTGAGCATATTCCTGTTTGCCAAGCTCCACTGTAAAGTGTTGGTTCTGCCACAACCAAACCCAGGGTTCCGAATAGTGTTCCCACATCAGAAAGTATCACTGGGGACGTAGTTGATACAAATATTATTTTTGGATTATATCTGGGGTTTTATTAACTTTTTAAAAAGGAACTTTCTGGCATTTATAAAATTCAGAATGTTTGGATAATCTCATGATGACAAAGGCATGTCACCATTCAGGTGGTGACAATGTTTCATTCATTACTGTTTGCAAACAGTTTTTAATCATCTGTGAATTTTGCCAAAGTCCAGGTATCTCCCTCATATGTAAACGAATGCCACTAGACTCTTTTCCTAATCACTTTCTAAAATCAAGATAGATCCTGTCCGATAGTATTTGGCTTGCCTACTAATGCCTAATAACCCAAAGGGGTTATTTCCCAAGTGATTTCAAACTGACCCTGAGAGATTTTCGCTTTCTTTTCACAGTGCTCACAAAGTGCTTTCCTAATGCAAAGATTTGTTCTAAGTCAATTTAGCTTGTTTTCACTTATCAGTTATTAGACTTTGGATTCTTAAAGATTCTACGATTCTATTTAATGTCAAAATAACTAATTCTTTTGAGAAGTATGCCGAATATAAATAATACATGTATAAATTTATATCGGGACCCTGAACATAATTTCTACCTGACAGCTGCTTTTATTATGAAGAAAACATAGATTACAGAAAAATTCAGATGATACTTTAGAAGCAAAATCCCTAAGTAATATTTTTTAAGGTTGTATTTTTGGTAAATCAAAGAGAAAATTGTGGCTTTATCTAAATATTAATGGAGAATTGGAAGGAAGCTAAACTTTTTTCGTTATTACCGTAAGAAATGCAAAATACTTCAAAGCAAATTTTGAGTCACATCCTGTAAAAATATAAACATGCCACAAATGTTGAAATCCATCTAGAGTAGTTTCAACACATGCTGTCTTATTTGCTAACTTTCCATGTTGGGCATTGGATATTAATAAGTAGGTAAAAGACTCTTGAAAACTGTTTTCCCCAGTGGCTTAACTTGTGTTTAAAATATTTTGTGAATATTTGAATGAGGTAAAGGCAACATTTGGATTTACATTTTTATCCTCCCCCAAATAAACAGGTCATTTTTTTGAAATTTCCCTTTCCTCCTCCTCCTTCTGCATTCTGAAATGTCTCTTAGCATATGTACATGTTATGAAGTTTAAAGCTAGATGTGTCAGATAAATCTATTTATTAAAAATGAACCAGCAAAAAGAGACTCTTAGGAAGAAAATACCAAGCAGCAGATTCTGATTATGGCCTTTAGCTCACAAATAGAGTACAGACATTTTTTTTAGATCAATGATCCATAAAGATTTAATATCAATGATATTTTAATTTCACAATTTCTATATCTTTCTCAATCTTAAAAATTCTATTTTGTTTTGAAAGTATGAAACACATATATGAGTCTAATGAGAAGATGAAAAGATAATTTAAAAAGGCATTTAACATTCAACATCTTACTTTTTTTTTCTTTGTAAATCTCTTCTTTAACTTATTCATTAGTCAATACCGATCAGCCCATCATGAGCAGATTCCCATAAGATTTTATGTAAGTAGACATCATTTCCTAAAGTAGAAGAAAAATTTTAGAAAGGATTCCTGTAGGGAAAGTTTTCAGGAGGTACTAAAAGTTCTATTTTTAGTACATTTTCCTTGTGAAGAGCTTTATCTATTGATGAGTTATGTTTAACTACAATGATAGTAGTAATAATAATGCTACCACATATTTCTACAATATTTCTACAATATTTTTTGTTAAGCATTTTTACATACTTAATATCAATCGTCTCTGAATTTTGCAAGTCCTTATGTATGTAGGATTGACAACCCTTCAGTGAAACAGTAGTTTTAGGTGAGTATACCGAGCTTCCAAAAGATCTGGTGATTTGTCCCATGTCACACAGAGAAGACAGAACTGAGACTCCTATTTCCCAGTGCCTCAAACTCTCACGGAACTTGTCACGTCCGTACAGTTACTAAGGCTCTAGGGTCACTATTAAATAGCACATATAAATATAGAAAAGATGAAAATTAGGCCATTATCAGCCACCAATATCAAAGGTAGAATTATTCATTAGATTAAGTAGATAGTATAAAAGTAGAAGTTTGAGGTACCGGATCATGACAGGTAGATTTTTTATAATATTTATATTTTTTAGTTTATTTATTTATTTTGAGAGAGACAGAGAAAGTGTGAGCAGGAGAGGGGCAGAGAGAGGGACAACCAGAATGCCAAGCTGAGAGCATGGAGCTTTGATATGGGGCTCGCACTCATGAAACTGTGAGATCATGATCTGAGTCGAAATCAAGAGTGGGTCGCTTAACCGACCAAGCCACCCAGGCGACCCCATGACAAGTAGATTTTTATGAGTGGAAAGGATCAGTAAGTTTGGAACATAAAAGACTAGTTTTGCTTGGGTCCTTACTTACCGTAGGCGTCTGAGAAACCATTGCAGCATGATAAGAAGCGGGATCTTAATATTAGCGGGGGACTTGGAAGGAAAGGGAAAGGCAAAATAATAACACGTTTCAGAAAACATACTTATGACAAACTTGATTCAAAAGTGACACAGGTGATTCTGGAATCATCTGGATTAGAGGCAAACTTTGATTACTTTTGATCTTGACTAATATTGTGCTTTGTTGGTTAGTAAATAAAAATTTTTGTTTAGTGATGTAGCGACAAGTGGATGGTATCTGTCTCTTTCTCTTCATTGATTCTTTCTACTTGCACTCACAAGTAGTAAGGTGTAGACTTGATTGTCTGAAGTAGAAATACCCAACACATACCACATTTTCCCTATATCTCGTGAATATGAAGTTTAAAAAGAGTAAGTTTGGGTTAGATGTAAATATGATTCTCTTTTGATAACAACTATAATTGGAAGGCATGAAGATAAACACATGCAGACTTCTGGTAACACAGACAACCGATGTACAAATTCGGAAAAGAATTTTGATAAGAAGAACATTGTTCTAAATGAATTTCTTTTTACTGGAAAAAAAATTAGGTGAATTAGTTGTGGTCAACAACACTTTATTCAGCCAATGAAGTGCATAGGTAGGCAGAGTTCTACCAGCATTTCTAGTCCCTGTCTGATTGTTAATTAGTACCATGGAATCTTCTTTCAATAAATCCTGGGTGCCCTTGGGAATTACGTTAAAAGAAGAATTCCACTACATACACGGAGCACTGGTTGCTGAGAATGAAAGGAAATTTTGCAATCTGCTAAAATCTTATGACTTTTTGCAATATACAGGTTGCACAAACACCTTTTATTTCTCCGCTCTAGAAACCAACACACTGTTTTCAAGCCAAATAGTGTGTGTCCCCATGGAGATTCATTCCTTTTATCCCATTTCTTCTTGCCAGATCTTTATTTCTTCTCTCATAAGGCATGCCAAAAAAGACATAGACATTTAAAAGATATAAAATTATAAGATTATCATGTAGACTTAACAAGAATTGTACCAGTAGCTTTCCAGTATAAACCACAGGTAAGAATATTTAGGGGACCGTTAGACAATTTCTTTATGAATTTTGATACTCCTACTTTCTATCTTGTTTCTGACTAATATTCTTCCCTGCATGTAACCCTCCCCTCAGAAAAATTTTGTCTTTTCATTCTTTTCTCAACTCGACTATTTAAATGTTTCCAGTAAATATCTTCCAAATTCTTTTTCATACCCAAGTATAATTTCATGATAAATAAATATTGTTACACATATTTCGGAAGGTTTATAATTCTGTGTACACTGATTTAAACAGCTGGTCAATGGAAACAATGTTGAATGAACTGGCTAATGAACATGTTGCAATTTTTTCTCTTATTATGTGTGGAGAAAAAATAGACACCAAGTAGCATTTATGGAATTAAGACTAAGCAAATTTCAACTGTACTCTTGCAAAGTAATAAAGAGAAGAAATGGATGTCATTATCATCTCTCCAGATAGAACTAATAAGTTAGGGTGGATTTCGTCTCTTGAAAGACACTGTGGACAAATTGCTGGCAGCTAATTGTAGCAACGAATTGTCTGCTAAGTAACAGCAATTAGTACGCGTTTTACTCAACTCTGTAGGATTTTTACCATTTCTTTTTTCTTCTAGCCTGGGGAATTTTGTTTGGTCTGTATCATCCACAGATCTAGGACACCAAAAATACTGCTTAAAATTAAATACTATAGTAGGAAAGTTATCTGACTACATTTTGGAATCTAGTGAGATTTTTTCCTTTTGACATTTCAGTCTGTTGATTTCTAACACATTGAAGATGGAAATATTTGCCTAAACCTATGCAAATATTATTTTTTTAAAAACTTCTATGAATTTTTAAAATGTAACTTCTAAATGTTACATTGGCATTGGGGAAAAAATGGCCTAAGATGATAAAGTATGACATAATAATTGTTAAAACATTGATTGTTTTAATTGCTTAATTTTGTTTTTGAGATAGTTGGAAGGAAGAATGACCTAATATGCACTGATGTAGAGAGCAAGAGCAATTGATTTCTAAGCAAATCATAGGCATGCTGTTAATATCCTGAGGTCCCAACCCTTGATGAGTCCACTAATTCTTATAAATATGATGGGCAAAAGAGAAAATACATTTTGGCATTTTCAGTATTTTGACTTTATTGCTAATTCTTTTTTTAGGGTGAGAGTAATTTATAAAGTAGCTAGAAATAACTCTAAATATAACATCTACATAGAAAAAAATGATAAAACTTCACTAAAAGATATAAAAATAACCTAAATATATATAAAATGTTGAGTGAGAAGATACTATAAAAATTGCAATTTTCTTAAATTTTTACATTTAATGCAACTTCAAAATCTCAGCTTAATTTTCATAAACCTTGATAGATTCATTCTAAAATTCATAGAGGAAATACAAGGCCCAAATACCAAAGACTGTATGGACAGAAAAGAGTGATGAGAGTTGACCTGCAACACCAGAATTAACTACTGGTTCAGGAATAGACAAGAGGACCAATGGAACTAACAGACAGACAGCCCAAAAGGCTCATAGCAATATAGAATTTGCTAAATGAGATGGCTGACGTTATAAATCAGTGAGCAAAGGGTAGAACATTCTACAATGCTGAGACAACATATATGCAGGGAAAAGATGATACAGTTTAGAAATTTACCATACTTAAATCAAAATCCAGAGAGATTAAGGGCATATTATTTTTATTCTCAAATTAGATAACTAGTGCTAATTATTTATTAAAATGATTGCCAACTACTGAAAATTTCATTTTATTGGGGTGTAAATAGACTGAAGAGGAAAAAAAGCAATATGGATTATGTTTGTGTAGTGAGGTAAAAACCCTATATATACTCTGATTAGGAAATGTGCAGGGTGTGTGTTGAAATGGCCTATTTTTGTGTGAAACATATTAAGTTAATATTAAGTCACTTAGTGGAGATAAAAAAAAAAACAGGAAGATCCCCCAAAAAGGTTTTCATTTACATATCATCTTCTTCTTCAGCTAAGAAAACTACATAGATTGCATAAAAATGATTGGATGCAAACTGCTTCCTACAAAAGCTTAAACATCTGTGGGCTTCCTTTCCCTCTGAACCACAGTGATCTTACCAAGGTCATTTTTTTTCTTTTTTCTTTTCTTTTTTTTTTTTTTTTTCATATTATAAGAAGTGGTCACATATAAAGTTTGAGTGTCAGGAATGTGCTGATTCAAACTGAAAAAATACTATATATTTTGCTATTATGTTGACCTAACATGATGTGTATTAAAAGAGCATTAGGAAAAAAAAATTATTTTAGGCATTACGTTTGAAAGGATCTTGACTGTTGGGTCATACTGAATGACCATCCCTTTTTAATACAGTGAACTCTTTTTCTTCTTTTCCAAGCATCACAGATTTTTAAAGAGATTTCCAAATGTTAATAAAATATTAACATCAATCTCAGCATTCAATGTGCAAAATATTTTTCAGCTACAATTTGCTTTAACTTTCTGGCATCTCTGTTACAGTTTTCTTTATTTCAAACTTGTTTATTTTTATTACAAAAATATAATACTATTTATTGTATACATTCTGGAAAACCCAGTAAAAATATAACTTAAAATCCAAAATCATGGGGCGCCTGGGTGGCGCAGTCGGTTAAGTGTCCGGCTTCAGCCAGGTCACGATCTCGCGGTCCGTGAGTTCGAGCCCCACATCAGGCTCTGGGCTGATGGCTCAGGGCCTGGAGCCTGTTTCCGATTCTGTGTCTCCCTCTCTCTCTGCCTCTCCCCCGTTCATGCTCTGTCTCTCTCTGTCCCCAAAATAAATAAAAAACGTTGAAAAAAAATTAAAAAAAAATCCAAAATCATGACATATAATGATGAATTGTTATGTTTTAGTTTTCCAGTATTTTTAAGCATGTATATGGGTAAACATGTCCTATCATAATAGGACTGTAGTCAACAAGCAACATTACATTCTTCTTTACATAACATAATGACAATAGTCTCACATAAAATTCTTTGTAAACCTAATTTTAATACCTGTATATTACTGTATGCTTACCTGTTAAAAAAATTTTTTTAATGTTCATTTATTTTTGAGAGAGAGAGGGGAAGAGGCAGAGAGAGGGAGACAGAATCTGAAGCAGGCTCCAGGCTCTGAGCTGTCTGCACAGACCCCGATGCGGGGCTCAAACTGTGAAATCATGACTTGAGCTGAAGTTGGATGTCTAACCAACCGACCTACCCAGTTGCCCCTATTCTTAACTGTTTTAGTATCAGTTAGATCAATATCTGTATCTTTTTAAAGTTTAAGACTTTAATTTTAGTGTCAGACCATAACACAGAGATGTTATATTTGATTTAATGTTAGATTTTTAGTCTGATTATGCCCAACTAGTTTGTCCCAGATTGATGATGTTCACAAACTAGTGATAGATATGTAGCGATGTAGGCATTCCAGGCCCCCTGGAAACTGTTTTGAGGCCCATTCAGCTGCAGACTATTGCAGACTCCACTGTGTGTTGTACAAGTATTATTTTCTATGTTTGGTTTGATGTGAAAAGGACTAAAAACACTGCTTTGGGTCACTTCTGAGATTTTGGGCTTGGACATAATGCTTTGGAGACCAACCATGCACGAAATCGTCAGTGTCTCAGTGTTTTCTTCAGGCTAGATTCTTTTAAAATTTTTTAAAAAATATTTATTTATTTTTGAGAGACAGAGTAAGACAGAGTGCAAGCAGGGGAGAGGCAGAGAGAGAAGGAGACACAGAATCCAAAGCAGGCTCTAGGCTCTGAGCAAGCTGTCAGCACAGAGCCCGACATGAGATCATGAGCTGAAGTCAGATGCTCAACTGACTGAGCCACCCAGGCGCCCCTAACTGAGGCTAGATTCTTAAAAGAGTATGAACTATTTCAGGTTCTTGATGCATAACCAGAAAAAGTCCATTTGCCATTTTAACCAGAAATCTCCAAAACCCTTAATAGAATTAAGTTATGCTCATGAATAAACAACAAATTCACAAAATCTATTTATCATACTGATAAATGTAAAATGGAACATCTTTGGTCCTTAAAGTTAGATTTCTTTGTTTACTAGTAAATTTCTTTGATTACTAATGGATAATTTTTACGTATATATGTTAGACACATGTGATTTCTATTTTTTATGAATTATTTTTCTTCGCCATTGACTATACTTCTTTTGGGGTGTTTGTTTTCCCGTTGACTTATTAGTATTTATTAGACATTAAAAATAATGACTTGTTCCACCTTATATTTGTGGTAAATATTTTCAGTAAATTTTTTTGCCTTTTAATATTTTCATGATAGTTCTTTAAATTATACTGAAGCTATACTTTTTCTTATTTCTTTCATTCTTTTTAGACATAGCTCTCCATGTCAATATTAGATAAATATTTACCTAAAAGTTATTTACATTTCCCCTGAAATTCTTTTTATCAATTTTGAGTTCATTTTGGTGGTTGCTGTGAAGCATGGATCTAAATATAGTCTCAGACAACATTTGCTAGTGTCATTTGCTTTTGAGAACCATCCCTTTCTAATTAGTGTGAATTTTTTCTTTTCACTTAATTCACTAGGTATAATAATATCACAACTAGTATTTATTTAATTTTAATTTTTACCAGGTACTTTATAAATATTATTCCTCATTCTTTGCCAATAAGTCTTAATTATTTCCCAGCTGACAGATGAGGAGACTAAAATTTCAGATGTGATAATTTGCCTTGGGTTTCTCAGTTTGTAACCCAGCAAGCCAGGATTTTATTTGCCCCAAATCAGGGTCTGCTCACAACTATTCTACCACCTGGGCCGGGGAGAGTTGCCTCCGTTGACTTGCATACTATTTTTGTTTTAGTTATTGTAGCTTTACATGTTTTAATATCAAATAGATAATCCCCTCACCTTCATTCTTCTTTTCCAAAATCAAAGAATTTAACCATCATATAATAACTAGCTACTCTTTATCACAGCTCTGAAACATGCCTTTTGTACTTTTAAAAAGTACAGATTTAGGGTTTTGATCTTTTGAGAGAAGTTTGGTGTATCCTTTGCCAGAATATAGGAAGCTACCAGTCAGTTTCTGCAGAATACTTAGTTTGCTTATATAAAAAGCATTTCACCAATGATTTTTGCTGTTTCTGAAAAAAGCTTAAATAATGTTTATGAAAATCTTATAAATTAGAGACAAAATTGATATCTTAACATCCAGTTCTTTTGTTCAAGATATTGGGACATTTTGATTTGGAAATAACACAAGTTTTTTTGGGAAAAAGGGAAGCTGAGTAATTCGCAAATAAATATCTCTCTGTGATGTCACAACTATAAAAAGGCATTTGTATTTCTTAAGCATCATGAGTCAGATGCCTGTATTTATTTTATTTAAATCTGAATTTCTAGAAATTGTCATTTTCTTTTTAAGCTTTATGGCTTTTAATATTTATCAAGAAAGTATTTGCATTTCAATAGTAATACAGCACACATGTCATAACAGGAAATTTCTAGAAAGATTGCTTAATCAAAGAAGAAATATAAAGGGTTTATTGCCTAAGGAGACAAACTTCAAATGACGTCAAGAAAACATGATCAAGAATTAGCAGGCATCTTTACTTGGAAACCACAAAAGTTGAGAAATATCCATGTAGAGTCTACTCTTCAAGAAGGGACAAAAATATCCCAGTCTGGAGGAACTGCAGGCCAAGGACAATAAAATGAGAGTGGACAGTACTTCAGATCTTAGACATACAAGTCATTTATCTCTGCCAGGGACGCCATTCCTTTCCATTTGTCTCTTTCCTGTACTTCCACCACTTGAGATCAACTTGGGGGAAATCCATAATGCTTTGGTGGATTTGCCTCACTAGATTGCATTTCCGGTGCATCATAGGATGCATGAACTCTTCCTGACTCCATTTTGCTTGCAGTCTTTTCCGTGCTCCACATATCTTCCACCTCCAAATCTCTTCTCTTTTCATTTCTTTCTTTTGACCAACCACCCTTGTCCTTGGTAGAGATTTCTTGCTACAGATTGCCACCACTGTTTCTCCCAGTCTAATCTAGGAAGCTGGCAACCATTCTAGATTCCGATGTCTGCATCGATCCTGGGTCAGGGAAGTCACACTCACCATCTTAACATCTCTGCACTACTCGGTGTGGATTTATTTGTCCACATGAAAGTCCATCCCAAGAATTCTCCTCTGGCAGGCAGCGGACTACAAACCCTCGAGGAGGCCAGGTCTTTCCACTTGAGACTCACTGCTATAGATATTGACTGTTATGTAGAAGGGAAACTGGTTGAAAAAGGCTAGCAACTCTCTTAGACTGTATTTCCCTTGAGAGCAGGGATTCTGGCAATAACCATGTGAAATGCTTCAGCTTTATTTACATTAGCTTACTTAAAATTGTATAGGGGTGCCTGGATGACTCAACGGGTTCAGCATCCAACTCTTGATTTAGGCTCAAGTCATGATTTCACTGTTGTGAGATTGAGCCCTGTGTAAAGAAAGCTCCATGCTGGGTGTGGAGCCTGCTTAAGAATCTCTCCATCTCCCTCTGCCCCTCCCCTGCTTTCTCTCTCTCTCAAAAAAAAAAAAAAAAAAGTGTTAGAATTGTATAACCACTCTGGGAGGTAAGTTTATCTCCATTTTTAGATGGAGACACTGTCTTATTGAACGTAAATAACTACCACTAACGATGGAAGTACGATTGGAACCTCCTATAGACTAAATGTTAGTATCCTCTCAAAATTTATATGTGGAAGCCTATTCCTCTAATCCCCAGTGTGATGATAATTGGAGGTGGAGCCTTTGGGAGGTATTAGGTCATAAGAGTGGAGACTTCATGAATGGGAATAGTGCCCTTGTGAAAAAGACCCCAGAGAGTTCTCTTGCCCATTCTGACCTATGAGGACACAACAAGAAGACAGCCATCTGGGAGCCAGGACATGGGCTCTCACCAGACAGCACACAGAATCTGCAGGTACCTTGATCTTGGACTTACCAGTCTCCAGAACTATGAGAAGTAAATTTCTGTTTATAAGCCACCTAATCTATGATATTTTATTAAGGTAGGTCAAACGGACTGAGACAGGACCCAAAAGTGGGTGACTGGCACTGCTGGAATTCAAGTCATTTCTTTCCACTTGTTTTTGGAGGCCAAGGAGCAGGCATTAGTGCTTAGGAGAGGACCATTCTGGCCCGGTCTCCTCTCTAGTGAGAGCAGTTCCAGGATTATCTGTTTTATACATAAAACTTTGGTGTAACATTTGTTTTGAAAATGTGACTTGTCCTGCTATAAACAAACTTTGAAAATTACTGTTTAGATTATTCAGAAACTTGAGTATTTATTTTCTCGTAGAGCACTAACATTAACATCGAGCTTTCCTTTTACATCACGTGAATGTTTTGTCTTTTTTATTAAACACTTTTGAGGGCTCAAGGATTGAGAGAATTATAAAAGCTTTTTCTTCACAAGGAAATTCATATTAGAGATTTTGAATGCTTTTAAAGTCCTGGAAAAATCATGTTAGGTTTGGTCAAGTAACAATGAAACACATTGAATTACATTAAGCAGGAGGATCGTAAACTTTTTTAAGACTGATAAAATGGGATATGGGGCAGTTATAATTTCTTATTCTTTGCATTATTTACAAATATGTCTGATGAATTCAGTCCTCATAGAGTTAATTATTTGACTGCATCTTTGAATTAATCCTCAATTTGAGGGAAGGAAAAGAAATAAGACCACATAAATGCAGTAAGTCATGAACAAATGAAAATGGTCAGAAATTCATGAGGAAGTGTTTTATACTTAGAGACTGACCCTCATCAATCTTATCAGTTTTGTTTTTAATGACATTAAATTTTAACTATCTTACTCCTGATCCAAATTTTTAAAGCACCAAATTTCCACTTTACTTTCTTTTTGTGATACTGCTTATTTATTCAAATTTTGTCCATGGGGGCTTTTTCTACAGAGTGGTTAGTTCGTGACCTTAGAGTCAAGAACAGCTCTGTAGCATTTAGGAAAACCTCCTTATTCCACTGTTGATGGGTTTCCTGCTGGACAACAGAATACTGATGTTCTCCATTTCTTAGACTAGTGACTTTTCCATACAGCTGTTGGCATAAAAGGAAAGCAAAGAAACTTACTAAATCCTCTTTTATATACTGGAGAGTCAAGCATAACATATTCATTTTATCTGTGGTTTTTTAGTCTTTGCTCAGCCATGATGTGCAAATGTCAAATAAATAGTTGACTTTTGATGTGTTTTCACACAGCAGTAAAACAGACTGTAACAAGGCAAACTTTGTCTTTACACATCTCTGTAGCTGGATTTCAAAAATCAGTAACTAACATTTATATGTTTATAAAATGCTTTTATATTATTCCAGCAATCTTGGAAGTAAGCAGTGTTGTTATCCCCATTTTAAAGATGTGAAAAGAAGCTCAGACAGAATAATTGCCCCAAATCCCATAAAACTAGAATTTCGTTTGGCTTATCCTGAATGCCTTTTAGAATTTGAGCAAATAGATGGCAGTGTAGCTTGCAAAATCACCCACCAAATTAGTTCAAGATTTTCATGGTATGGATTCTGAGATTATCAACATTATGATATTTTTACCAAGAATATAATAAGTAGAAAGTAAAATTTCTATTATAATGATTCATATTTATCTAAAGATATTCAGCACCTAGCACAGTGCTGAGAGGAGGAGATGCTCAATTAATGGTTGTTGGATTGAATTAAGGGAAGGAAAACCACTCTGCGAATATTTGGGTGTTCTTTCATTTATTAGCCACTTTTTCCAAAGGTCTGATGTCCTAAATAGAATATAATGGTGTGCTAGGACATAACATCACAACTCCTTTAAACGCATGTGAAGCCGCAGGTCTTCTGTCTTGCGTACCCTCCAATTTGCCAGAGCAGGTTGCTTAGGCTGAGCGTTGTAGGATGATGTGGGTCTGAATAATTTCCATTCCGTGGCCTTTACCCTCTTTTGAAATTTCTCCTTTTGTCTAAGTAGGTAACAGTGCGTCCTAATCAGATGTTTGAATGTGATGGGATATCATTACTATCATCATGGTTATTATGTCAGCATAACTTTAAGTAATGCAGTTGTGCTCAGGGTGGCATTAGAGACCAGGAGGCCCCAGTACCTTCAAGACATGTCCTTTCTTCTAAAACAGGCTTGGAAAGTGCTCCCTAACCAGAATGCCCTTAAAACTGTCTTATTTTTGAGCTCTTATCTTATGGAAAAATAAATGCCCAATGTCTTCAACCTCTTTACCTATTGGCGCTTCCACTTTCTGTCCTTAGTGGAAACATGATACCGACGATCCCCTACTTAGGATGGTTCAACTAACGTCTTTTTGTTGTTTTGTTTTTGACTTTACCGTGGTGCAAGAGTATTATGCATTCAGTAGAAACTGTACTTCATATTTTGATTTTTGATCTTTTCCTGGACTAGCAGTGTATGACACGATACGGTATGGTATAGCAGCGGTGGCTCCCAGTCAGCCATGGAATCACGAGGGTAAGCCACCCGTGCACTTGAAACCATTCTGTACCTGTACAACCATTCTGTTTTTCACCTTCGACACAAAATTCAATAAATTTCATGAGATATTCAATGCTTTACTGTAAAATAAGATTTGTGTTAGATTATTTTGCCCAATTGTAGGCTAAAATAAGTGTTCTGAGCACATTTAAGGTAGGCTAAGCTAAGCTATGATGTTTGGTAGGTTAGATGTATTAGATGCATTTTCAATTTAGGATATTTTCAAGTTACAGTAGATTTATTGGGATATAACGCCATTGTAAGTCAAGGAAAATCTATACTTTCCCAGGCATTTCCTCATTATTCATGCTTTTATGCAAATACCCATTATTTTGTTAGACCAGTTAGTTATAAGAGGCACTATTATGTTTATCCTGGTTTTTCATTACAAGTTACTAAAACCATTCATTTTCAACTCTAAATAACAATTCTGCCTCTGAGGTTTGTAATGTCTGATACAATGTCAGTTTGCTGCTCATATTCCTCATTAAGGACTTCGATATTTATCATAACCAATCTATCCAACATGCTATCCTCAAGATTATTTTACATTCTGGTCTTCAATAGCTTCCAGCTAATTTCTCGATAGATTAATCTTCATTTTATTTGGTCTCTTTATGGAAATTGGTAGAGTTGACTACAACTTTTTTGTTCTTAAAGTTCCTGCTCCTTTTGTTTGCCAAGATACTATTCTCTTCTGACTATCTATCTCAGTCCTCTTTGCTAGGTTCATTCCTCCGTCTGCCCCCAAAAGTTTGGTGTTTACCAGTACACCTTCTTGTCTCTTGTCTCTCATCTTGCATATTCTCTCCAAGTAATGTCATTCGCACCCATGACTTCTGTTGGCTTTAAATCTAGTTCTGTCTTCTGGATCTGTCCCTACGATTCAGAGTCATATATACCAAATCAAACCAAACCAAGCCAAACACCACCGCTATCACAAAAAGAAGAAAAACAACAACATGGAACCTATTCACCTGAGGGCCAATTGAAATTTCAATCTTAAAACATTAAAGCTGAAATCCTTAAAACGAACTTGTTTGGCCTCAATCCAGAATCCTCACTATCTCTCTGCCGGGCTCTTTTGAAAAATTATCATTATGTCTTCAGTCTTTCACTCCATCAATCTATCTACTGAAAACCAGGGAGCTTTTTCTGAAATAAAAATCTGATCATGGTACTGTTTCTGGTAGGGTAACATTCAAACTAGTTGTTGGTTTGGTATACACGAGTCTCAATAACCTGGCCCAGCTGTCTGTCCACCTTGTGTCCTACCCTTGGAAACATAGATGTTAGTTTCAGGTTTCAATATATTCTGTATTCTCGCTTCATGGAAAGCCTGTTTCTCACTTCTTTTATTTAAAAAAAAAATTTAATGTTTATTTATTTTTGAGAGAGAGTGAGAGAGAGCGAGCGAGCACATACACGCACAAGCGGGGGGAGGAGCAGAGAGAGGGAGACACAGAATCCTAATCAGCTCCAGGCTCTGAGCTGTCAGCACAGAACTGGCAAGGGGTTTAAACCCAGGAGCTGTGAGATTATGGCCTAAGCTGAAGTCGGGCACCTAACCGACTGAGCCACGCAGGCACCCCGCCTCTTTTTCACTTCTTGAATCACCATGACACCCCTATCTTCTATTAGCGTTAAGCCTTCTGAAATCGTTTCTTGACTCCCCTTGTTTATTTCCGGAGTGCCATTTGCCGCTGCTTTCCTGTGTCCATCTCAATCTCATGTGCTCTAATTCTTTAAGGAGTTTTATTAACCTATTTGTCTCAGTCTATTATATTCTAACCTTCTGAGGTTAGAAAGTGGTCTTATTTCTCTTTATCCAAAGGTATACTTATGCAGACAGAAAAATGAATGAATGAGTGAATGATTCCACTTTGGCCCTCAGAGAATAAAAATTGGTTATTTTTCTGTTTACTAATGACGTGATGCAATGTGTAGCTTTGTGTTGCAGTTGTTCTCTGACTGTTGTATCTGAGTGCAGAAAAACTCAAGAGGATAGTCATTCAGGTAGAGCTAGAAGAAAAAACAAAACCCCAAAAGTTCCATAATGCCCAGCATAAATACAGAAACTCTGTCCTTAAGGTTTTTAAACCAATTAGTCGGTCAATCAATAATTCAAACAATAAATAGTTGTCTACTCATTGTGCCTAGTGTGATAGAGAACACACAGACATGTTGGATATAATTTATATTCTTAAATGTGTCAGCTAGTCGTATGCATTAAGGCATTCACTAGAAATCAGGCTAAAATTTTATGTAGAAAATAATAAAAATTGCAATAAGAACTGACTTTTATTGATTTCTTTCAATGTTCCAGTTGCTATGCTCAGTGTTCTCACACACAACATACAATTTTTGTCACACATTAGTTACAAATTATCTCCGTTTCATTAATGAGTAAATTAATTAAAGATTAATTAGACTTGCTCAAGGACACAACGTATAAATTGTCCCGTGATAATTCAAACCAGGTGATCTGGTTCCCGAGCTTTCTATAGCCCAATAGCATCTCTGTTTAAGGGTACAAATTAAGGAGTAAGACAATTATTACTACAGAACACTAAAGTAGGCTTAAAAGCATAATACGGAGCTCTTGAATGGAATAAAACTTGAGGGAAGTCTTAAAAGTTGGGAAGGTTCCTATGCATTGTGAGAAGGGGTAAAACCCAGTAGATGAGAAAGACATGAAGAAATCTTGAAGTTTAGAATAGGCAGTCTTTTTCCAAGGGCCACAGAAGCCTGTAATGTTGTAGCAGATTATTATTATTGTTGTTATTTTGAGTAGTAAAAATAATGGTGGATTGTGGGTCCTGAATACTAGGTTGAGGGCAGTAGAGATCTCTGGATACCCCTGAGCTTGTTTTATTTATTTTGGAATATTTTTATTTATTTTGGAAAGTAGCCCTGATGGCTACTTGATTTGGTTAAATTAGAATGGAGAACATTATAGAAATGACAAGGGCACCAATTGGCATCTTTGTAATCCTTCAGTATGACGATGAATTTGTAAACCCAGAATAGCAATGAATAGCAAGAAGGAATAGCATGTTTTTTGCCTTGCACTTTCCTGTATGCACTGTTTTTACTTTAGGAGATATAATTTATGTATCATAAAAATTTAACCATTTCAAAGATACAAGTCAATAATTTTTTATTAAATATCATGAGTTGTATAACCATCATCATAATTTGGTTTTAAGACATTATCATCATCCCAGTGAGATAACTCATGCTCCATTTACACTTACTCTCCATATCCACTCCCAGTCCCAGCAACCAGTAATCAATCAACTTTCTGTCTCCAGAGATGATTTGCCTATTCTGGACATTTCATATAAATGGAAATATACAGTATGTGGTCTGGCCTCCTTCAGTTAACATAATGTTTTTGAGATTCATCTATGTTGTAATATAATCAGTAAATTCATTCTTTTTCACTGATGAATCGTAGTATTCCATTGCTAGATACACCATATTTTGATTATCCTTTCATGAGTTGATGGACATTTGAAGTGAGTTTCCAATATTGGACTATTATTAATATGCTGCTATGAAAAGTCACATGCAAATCTTTTTGTGAATATGTTTACACTTCTTGTGGGGGATTCACATGAGTGGAATTGCTCCTTTGTGTGGTAAGTTTGTATTTAACTTCTAAAATTTTGCCTTTGCAACTTTTTAAGGGCACAAAATGAAAGGTGTGAAGCATAGAATTACGATATGGCCTAGCAATTCCACTCGTAGGCATAGACCCCCAAAACTGAAAACAGGTGTTCAGAGAAAAACCCTTATGACAGTTTCACAATAGGAAAAAAGTATAGATAAAATAAATAGAAAAAAAAAACAACCCCATCTCTATCAACTAATGAATAGATAAACAAAATATCATACATCTACACAAGAGAATATAATTAATCCATAAAAAAGTGAAGTTCTGATTTATGCTACAATGTGGGAGAACATTGCAAATATTACACTAAGTGAAAGAAGATGGACACAAAAGTTTACATATTGTTCCATTTGTATGAAATATCCAGGATAGACAAATTCATAGAGATAGAAAGCAGATAAGGGGTTCTCAGGGACTGAGAGGAGAGGAGAAAGGGGAATCATTGCTTAATGGGGTGGGGTTTACTTTTGTAACTTTTTGTAATTTTGTAATTACGTAGTGAGGATGGTTGGATAGCACTGTGAATGTACTTAATTTCACTGATTCATACACTTTAAAATCGGTAAAATAATATATATTATGCATATTTTACCACAGTAAAAAGGATTAAATCTTTGTATGCCCCACAGACTGAAAATTTTTAAATGCACATGAATAAATTGATTTGCTTTGGTACATTGCTCTGGAGAGTCAGAAAGCTAACTTTCAAAGAAAGATTGTTCTTTCTTACGATCAATTAATCATTGTCATTGTCATCATCACTCACTTATTCAGTGTTTACTATATCCGTACATTGGTCTCAGGGCTTTACAGACATTATCTCTAATTATCATCATATTCCAAATAAGCAGGAATTATTCCTAATTTTCAAGTTTAGGAAATAGAAGTTCCAAGGGGTTAACATATCCATAGTTACCGAGTTAGTAAATGCTGGATGTGTGAAAGAGACATTCTCTTTTACTCTAACGACTTTGAATTTTATACTATATTTTGTTCTTTCAAAATTGTTTGAGCATGTACTAGCTGGAAGGCATCATGCACAAAAGAATAGTAAAACAAAGCGTTGTTATTGAAGAAGGCAGAAGACCTGAAGAGGGACTCTAAATTGGAAACCTCAGTGTTTTAGGAAATTCACATTGTATTTTATGCTAGTGGACTCCGGGCAAACTGGAACAATGACCATAATTTATCCCACATTGTAACATGACAGTTCCTAACTCAATATATGCTTACTATGAGCTGATTTCAAATATTCTGGCTTACTTCCAAGAAGAACACATAGCTTATAACTTCAATTACATGGCATTTCAAGCAGAACCACGTCCTAATATTGGACTGAGGGATTAGAGTTGACTGCTGGGACAGCAACACAGTTCAGGAAAGAATAATTATTTTTAGATCACTTTGAGGACCAAGTGGACCAGCTTACCCTTGTGCTTAAAAAAAACATCACAAAGGCTAACAGGCTTAATACTTGGCCTTAGTAGAAAAAGTAGGTTATGTGAAGTTGTGTACAGGATCTCAATGGAAAGTTAAAAGTCTCTCACTCCACATGGTATTGAGGGGTTAGAGGCTTGAATCACAATCAGCCTCCTAGACGGCGAGTTAGGACTTATTTGACATAAAGATTTAACCAATAGTTACTAGAAAAATATGAAATTATTTTGAGAAATATTTGGTTACACTATAGCTTGAATAGATACAATATAACAATTAGAAGAGTTATATGAGTTATTTTATTATGATATTGCTTCCTGAAATTATTAGTAAAACCTATATTGGATTGAAATCTTAAAAATATTTAATATCTTTGAATTAAAAAAATAAATTGTATTATAAATATAATTATAAATTTTGTCAAAATCTCTTGTATAAATTTAGACATATGCCCACAATGCCATGAACTTCCTTCAAATCACAAGGTGAAGAGGCTAAGCTTCCTAATGTGTACGTTTTAGTTTAATTGCAGTCCCAGCTTCATAGGCTCAGTGTGTATAGAGGATCCTAACAGCAATTCTATTCTCAAACATTGATGTTGCGGACATCAAACAAGATGTTCCAATCTTACCTCAACTTTTCCAGGTTAAAGGAAACTAAACTCAGGATGAAAAACATATCTCTCTGTTAAACCTGTTGGAGAGCTCTTTATTATTTAGAGTGATCAAAAATTGATCCTTCGGACCTCCCACAGATGGTTTGTGTTGATGTCCCCTTAAACTCAATTTCCCTCCCTTTGAATTCTATGAAAGGATCCCTCCTTGAAACCTTTCTAAGGATTTCTCTGGCAAGGCTTATAACTCTAAGTTCATTCCTCATCACCTAGGATGTACTCTTCCTTTGACCAGGTTGTTAGAAGCTGCTGCACTTTGAGCAGCGTGCTGGAGCTGGCTCGCGGTGGCTTCCTGGAGCTGGTGGTGCTGTCCTTTCCGGACTCTGTTCAATGACATCTCATTGGTAACCTGACCTCAGTGCTGAGGGAGTATTTACATCACAGAAACCAGGAAGTGCTGCATAACAAGAGCCTTAATTTTTCCCCTAGAAAACTAGTTGTTCATCTTTTTTTTTTTAACGTTTATTCATTTTTGAGAGACAGAGAGAGACAGAGCATGAGCAGGAAGGGGCAGAGAGAGAGGGAGACGCAGAATCTGAAGCAGGCTCCAGGCTCAGAGCTGTCAGCACAGAGCCCATCGTGGGGCTCCAACTCACAAACTGCAAGATCATGACCTGAGCCGGAGTTGGACACTCAACCGACTGAGCCACCAAAATACAGATGAGTGAAATAAGTCAGTCAGAAAAAGACATATATCATGTGATTTTACTCATAATATGGAATTTAAGAAACAAAACAAATGAACAATTTAAAAAAGAGACAAATGAAAAACAGCCTCTTGAATGTAGAGAACAAACATGGTTGGGGGTGTATGTCAGGGAAGTGGGTGGGAGGATGGGTGAAACAGATAAAGGAGATTAAGAGTACAGTTACCGGATGGACAGTGAGTAATGTATAGAATTGTTGAATCACTAATTTAAACATCTGAATGTAATATAACACTGTATGTTAATTCTACTTGTATAAATATACATAGGTAAGTAAGTAAGTAAGTAAATAAATAAGTAAAGCAAGCTTGAGAACACACACACACACACACACACACACACACACACACACACACGAAGAGAATCCAGGTGAGAAGTGTAGAGAAGGATGCCCTAAAAACTGACAGGTCACTTCTTTTGGGTATCACTGGCAAACTTTATTGTGACTACACAGTAGGGGCTCCAGAGCATGCCTCCCAGGAACTTATACCCTTATAGAGACTCCCGCAGAGTTGTGTATACAGTGGTGATTAGGATTTCCAAATTCAAAAGTGGGGAAATTTTCTCCCATTCTTACATAAAATAGCGGTGCGATGCCATACTCTATGGATCAAAGGCAGAGTGGTTGAGTTAGAAAATATTTCTTAATTTTAACATTATGTGGTATGTTTCGACCAGCATTTCTCTTTAGTTAGCTCTTAAATCATAGTGGTTTTGTTTTTTTGAATATCAGGAAAGTCCCCATAAATTTGTAGGTAGTTCTTTTTGAGAATGGTATGGATCCAATTTCCTACCAATCCACCAGAGAATCTTGATGTTTTAAAATGATAGTATCTTGTGAAGTTCTGTACTGCTGCACATTATTTTGTTCTTGAAGCAATACTTAAAAGAAAATGACAAATAGCATATTTTAGGGTTATAGCACTGGAATATTGAAAACATGTTCTCTCAGACCAAATTATTACTGTTTTGTAAAAAGAAATGAGTGCCCTTGGATCATATAGATGTGTTTGTGAACACTAAATATAAAATTGAATGCACTATTAGAGCATGTATCCTGCTTTGTTAATCAACTGGGATTTATTTACTAAGTTTTTAATATGACCCCTTCCACCATACTCATTGCATAAAGCCTTGTAGAAGAAAAGTGGAAAGTGAAATCGTTTTAGACCTAGTCTAATAGTTTAGACTAGATAGTCTGGTTCTCTTAGGAAAATTTTCTAAATGCACCAAGATGAAAACCATTAAGTAAATTATATGATACAGACTGTATACATAATGTCAGTTTAGAAACAAGAGAACTTTCTCTTGGTTGGAAGAGTTAGATAAGATTTTAAGGGAGATTTGAACTTGATCTTTGTACCACAAAAATCATTTTTGAGCATCTGTTCTACTAGTTGACACAGTATCTCTTTCTGTCTCTGCAAAGTAAAGACATAAAGAAGATAGAAAACCAGGATCCTCAAGGACATTTTATATGACCCTCCTTTTGTAATTTGAGGGTGTAGTTTATATATGACTCAAGAGGCCTTGTCCTACAAGTTATACTTTCAAAAATATTTTTTTTGGAATATGGTTTGTAATATGGCAAATAGGATTCTGATGTGTGAATAACATGCCTCATATTATTGAAATTAACTAATAACTTTGATATGTCACACGTGGCCTCTACATGACATTTCCTGGTGTATGTTCTTTTCCTAGCATGGAACAGAGCCGTAGTCAGTGATACCAAACTCTTTCTGTGGCTGCTGGAGGGGTCAGGTCATGCTCTAGTCAGGAGCAGGAGGCTCTGAGAATGAGCCTCCCTCATTCTGTACAAGTTCCCATTTCTGTGGCTATCTAGCATTTGGTTACCGTGTTCTTTCAAACAATTCTGTGTGTATATTAACTAAAAAAAAAAAAATCACTTAAAAAATGCCAAGAGTGATTTCATTAACCAAATGGATTAAAAGATATAGTGTTACATACTATTGGAAAAACCAAACTAATAAATCATACTGTAAACTAATAATGCTTACTGTTGACCTTAGAAATGGAAAAGTATATCCGGAAGGTATATCCTGAAAGTGTTACTTTTAAATTTTTTCTAAAGCTCTGTTAAATTGCTACCTTAGTTCAAAGTGGGGAAAAGAAGCCAAAACCTGCTACTGGGAGTTAAGTTGACAAGTATGTTCTTTCATGATTACTTTGTGTTAGGGCGTAAAATTCCCTTTCGATGTAAACAGGGCTTTTAAGAATCTGGAAAGGAATGTTAAACAGCAGGTGAAGGTTGGAACCTTGAGGCCAAAGAAGACATTAAGTAAACTTAACCTATCCACTTTACCCTGGAACTTGAATAAATCTAGAGCCTGGAAAAGAATACCTAAGGCTCTTTCTGGTCACAGTGAATTAATGTCTGAGTTAACCAAAGCTGTACTATTTGCATAGAGAACTTCTGGGATTTTTAAGAAAACAGAAATGCAAAGACAACTCTAATAGGCTCTACCTTTGAAACTTTTAAGGGGATATGAACGTCATAGTCTAGCAATCAGAGTAAAAAGTACACTTAGAAATGTTTACATAAAATGTCTACTGTTAAAAGCCAAGGTAAGGCAGATTTCTCAGAGCGACCACACTACATATGTCTATGTAATTCGGCTAGTCAGAGGATAGGCACATCAAAACTTGTTTTTAATGGTTACTTAACCTTTACCTAGTAAAAATAGTACATTAACATATTTTTCTGTATTCAGAAACTTTTTGGAAATACTTACCCTACAGGAAACTCCTGAACCTACAAAAACTAAAAATTCTACAGCACAAGTGGAATGCGTGTTGGGGTTGCTTATTCTGATGAAATAATGTGTGTTAGTTATGTCATTATAAATATTCACATCATTTTGAATGTCTTCCTCCCAACTTGCAGCAAAGATTTCTTACCAGGCAGGCAAAAGAGATATTTCTAGAAGATAACAGGATCATTCAGGGTCACTAGCTTCAAAATTGAGCCCAAGTCCAACTCTGGAAACACTGTCATAATTTCACTGTCAAGGAGAAGTTGTATCCCAGATTCGTGAGGTCTCCTGTTGAGAGTTTTTCTGACACTAAAACTATTGAATCTTCTGTAACTCCCAATGAACTCTGACCAAAGAAATAGGCATAATGGCAGTGTCAGGAATAACAGTAATAGAATAATAATTTGGCATCAGATTAAGAGTTACCTTTATATTGAAAATGTGTTATTTGCTAGTGACTGCCATATTTTCACGGGTATTATCTTATAAAAATCTTCATATTCAATAAGCATTGTTATACCAGTTTCACAGCTGTAGAAATTGCTGTCAAGAGGCTCAATAATCTCTCAAGATTACAAAACTGGGGAATAGCAGAGCAGGCTTTGACACGGGTCTGCATGGTTCCATAGCCGGTACACTTACTTCTGGTAGATAGACAGCTGCCTCCCTCTAGGTATCCAACCACCCACTATTGCCCAAGCCAGCTGGGTACCCACAAGGAAGTATGTCCCTAACTTTGTAAGAAGTAACTGCATGCACTAAGTGCATTTGTGGCTTAAAACTAAGAGTGCCCCCAGTGTAGACAGTGCATGTGAGATCAATCGGCAGCCTTGCCCTTTCCATTAAACCCTCCAAAGTCCCCTGCATCAAGTACAATACCCTGACACAGAGTGTGTGCTCGCTTAAAGGAATGAGGCAGGCTGGGGGACTTTATTCTCCCTACCTTCATGGCCTACGAGAGATAGAAATACTTGGATGCTGTAGACCACTTGACAGAATTAATTCAATTAGGAGCCAATTTATTCTATCTTGAAAAGTGTAATTCTAGGGGCGCCTGGGTGGCTCACTTGGTTTCATGTCAGGCCTTTGATTTCTGCTGACAGCAGATAACCTGCTTGAGATTCTCTCTCTCCCTCTCTCTCTCTCTCTGCCCCTCCCCCACTTGTTCTCTCTCTTTCTCTCTCTCTCAAAATAAATAAACTTAAGAAAAAGTGTAATTCTAGTAAATTTCTGGCTTATTATTCATGATAAATGTAGAAAATGCAGTTAGTTTTTTTCTCAAGAAATTATAATGGACCCTAACTCATTCATTCATTATCATCCATATAAAATTGACTTTTCATATCAATATTCATATCAAAGTACCTAAATATTTGCTAAGCAAGAATGCCGGGCGTTATGCCAAGTAGAAGTGTGTAGTGCTGAGGTGTTGGGTATGGGTGGGAGGACTATTTTGGTTCTAAAGTGAGTCCTTAAGGATAAAGAGAAATTATCTATGCTTAATGGAAAAGAACTTTTAAAAAGTAGGAAAATTTAAATGACATTTTAGTCAAGGATCCTATACTTTTGGGGTTTTGTTCATTTTTTATGCTCAGTAACGTGTTAACTGGAAGGATAGTAAGGAATGTTAATCTAAGCAGGACTAGTATGGAAGTGAATCTACACCACACTCCAAAAAGTCTATGTAAATAAATATCCTGATCAAAATCTTGGATAACTTAAATGGTGTTGATTGATATGATTCTGAATAGGACTAGTTCATTTCTCTGTGAAAATCTGGAGTTTTCACATATGGATATTTCTTCCTATAGATGAAAGAGAACTCTTATTTAGTTTAAAACAGTTGACAGGAGGCTTAATAAATGATTTACACACAGGGTGATCAGATGCGTACCAAGTATACTATTCGTGAATTGAAATAATTCCTCCTCCATAACAAAAAAGGCATCTCATCGGCACACTTGCATTTATAGTCAAAATGTGATTGTCAGAGTAGAAATGAACTTGATTTTATTTTCAAGTATTGCTGTGCAATTGATTGAACACAAAACATTATTATTATTATTATTATTATTATTATTATTATCATTTGCATTTTTATTACAACTGAGATCCTTTAAGCCATCTTCTAAAGTGAAGGTTAAACCCTATACTGTTCATAGGAAAGTTTGTAATGTCTGTGTCCCTGCACATTATCTACTATTAGCCTCTGGAGGCAGTGAGACTCAGATGCTTATTACCCAGCTCACTTTAAGAAGTTTGCAAGATTGAAAATAAAAATATCACCTGCATTGAACATTATGCTGAGTCTATGTGGAGTTTTTCCAAAATTTAAACCTAGGCCATGCTAAATCTTATATATGTTCTGAGAAGTAAAGACAATGCACATTGGATGGAACATGGACTCAGGAGTTCTATAAACCCAAGGTCAAATCTGGTGTTAGTAGTTTTTAGCTCTAAGATACAGAACAAGCAATGTGGTCTCTCTGAACTCAGTATTTTCACTCATAAAAGCAACTTTATACAATTGCAGGAAGGGTGAACTGAGATCATTTATATGTAAAGTGCTAAAAATGGTAGCTTTTGAACTTGTTCATAGTTGCTTCACATTATTGTGGGTTCTTGGGTTGAAATAGTCCAACAGGGTACCATTTGATTGGTCAGCAGATATGCACAGTATGTCTACTGGGTGCCAACCATTCTGATGGCCCAGAGAACACAATGGTGCTGAGGCCCAGCCTTTGTCTTCCAGGGGCTTCCTGGAAGGGGCTCCCGTTTGCAGGGATTATGAAATGCTGTGCATTTTGGCCAACCTGGGATGTGTGCTGTGATGGCAGGATGGAGAGTCACAGAGATAAGGTGACTTGTTTTGATTTTTGTTTTTCTTTTTAAATTCCCTCTCTCTCTCTCTTTTTTTTTTAAAGTTTATTCATTTTTGGGAGAGAGAGAACAGAGAAGGAGCAGAGAGAAAGAGAGAGAGAATCCCAAGCAGGCTCCACTCTGACTGCAAAGAGCCTGATGCGGGCCTCGATCTCACAAACCATGAGGTCATGACCTGAGCCAAAAACAAGAATTGGACACTTAACTCACTGAGTCATCCACGCACCCCTAAATTCTCTCTCTCTTTTTCTTTATATATTTTTTAACATTTATTTATTATTGGGAGACAGAGCATGAGCAGGGGAGGGACAGAGTGAGGGGAGACACAGAATCTGAAGCAGGCTCCAGGCTCTGAGCTGTCAGCACAGAGCCCGACACGGGGCTGGAACTCACAAACCATGAGCTCATGACCTGAGCCAAAGTTGGATGCTTAATCGACTGAGCCACCCAGGCACCCCAAAATTCTCTCTTTTTTATACAAACAATAAAACTGGCTTGCTTCCCCCCCTCCCCCATGTGGATGTATTTGTTTTTCTGTTAGCTCAGTGGTTTTGGGTAGGCCTACCCTTTGTATCACAACAGCAGATTCTCAAGCTAAATTAGAGTCAGGTCAATAACACAGGATGACTCCTTTATGAAGTTGAATTCAAGCCACACTTCTTAGAGGGCCAGCAGTTGACTTGGCTGGGATTGTCAGGCTGGAATATCCTCTCCTAAAACTAGTGATATATGAACATATTTACGTTAGTTCTGAGAAATCAGGGAGTATAGCATCATTATTAAGAACTATCTATCTTTGATTGAACTTTGCAAGTCTGTTAACTTTATTCCAAATTCAGGCAGGAAGAGTTATAAGGGGTTTGGCAGCTTGCTGTCTGCGTGGGAACCGGGGGTCTTTCAGAGCTACACTTCTTTTCAACTCCAGCAAAGATAATGTAGAGGATGCAAATTATCCTTAGACTTATTTTCTTGTACTGTTCTTATAGGCTCACCCAATGAAGTGGTGGATTGTATTTAATAGATAGGCTTCCTTGCCAAATGGTCATAACTTTCCTCAAAGGTTGGAAGTTTCTCTAAACTCAGCAGTAAAGGCTATCAAGCTTAGATTTACTTTTCCTGTAACTATTCTTAGCAACATTGGCACAGCTATGACCTTGGCACAGCTATGACAATAATGATAAAAATAAAATTTAATTATTTTAGCTTTAACTATTTGCATTTCCAAGAAGAGGGCCAGAGCTTTTGAAGAAATAAATATTTAAAAATTTCTATATAGATGTACATATGTACACACATGTGCACGTGTGCACAGTGTATATTTCTTTAAACCATTCTAACCAAATTTTTGCATATGTATAACCAAATTCACATTTTTTACCCATTTTATCCATTACATTTCAGTTTTGCCTGGGGAGGAAAAAACATTTAATTATCAGCCTAAAGTTAACATCTACTAAATTTACAAGAGAATACTTCACCCTTTACATATACATGTAGAAGTAAGTGGTATTTTAATTTGACTATTGGTGGAAAATGTAGAGAAATGTATCTTTGATTTTTCTGAATGCCTTTCAAGTTACCTTGTTGCTATGGTCTGAGTGTTTGTGTCCCTCTAAAATTCATGTATTAAAATCCTAATACCCAAAGTGATAACATTAGGAGAGGTGAGGACTTCGGGAGGTGGTACTTTTGGGAGATGACTGGGTTTAAACCCGGGAGTGGTTTAATACTCTTATAAAGACCCCAAGAGAGCTCCCTTGCTCATTCCACCATGCAAAGATATAATTAGAAGTCTGCAACCCAAAAGAAGGGCCTCACCTGGCCATGCTGGCACCCTGATCTTGGACTTCCAGCCTCCAGAACTATGAGAAATAAATAGTTGTTGTTTATAAGCTGCCCAGTTTATGGTATTTTGTTATAGCAGCCCAAATGAATAAAAATGTATGTAAATGCACATTTGTTCTAAGTCGTCTGAATTCTTAAATAAGATTTTAAGAAGATTGACCAATAAAGCTATTCTTAGAAAATGATTTAGTCTAGCCCTGAAATAAAATGCTATCCTGACCTTCTGGGCTTACTGCATCCATTCTTTCAGGAAACATTTATGGACCATCTTCTATTGTAAAGCATTCTCTGAAGTACTGGGAATCTAGAAATGAAAGATACACTTCTTGGCATTAAAGAACTTACAGTGTGATGGGAAGGGCAGTTGAATGAACAGACTTTGTGAGAGCAGAGAAATACTCTGACATATATACACAGAGCGTACATGGGAGGGGGCAGCATTTAATGGAGACTGCAGGGTGAAGAGTGATCAAAGACAGCTTCCAAGAGAAGGCAGACTTTGGGTTGGTGAGCTGAGTTACTGGGGAGCTTCACTACCACAGAGGGAGAGAAAAATCTAAAGCCCACATGCAGTTCAGCACAGCTGGAGAATTAGATGGGGGAAAGGAAGGTGGGTAGAGTGAAGGCCATGATGTTGGAGTGCTGGGTCATAATCAAAGTGGGAAGGATTTATTGAGTGCCTAGCACCATATGTTATGGATATTACCCCTAATCTTTCAACTGAAAGCATTCTTACTCTTTCTATTCTCTCTTCACAACTAAAGAGAGACTTAGGGACTCTAAGTGATTTGACCCAAAGGCCACATGCCTAATGAATGATACACATACACAAAAAGATTCAGACCCAATCTTGTCTCCAAAGCTACGATTCTTTCTATTGATTTGGAGGCTTGGCTTCCCAGGAGTATTGAATAATGCATTTATATCCTGAATGCCTTGAGGATACACTTACCCATACTTCTTTCTCCTGGCAGAAACAAAATAATTTATCTGGACCTGGAGTTTTTGCAGCATTATTTATTAAGTTCTTATCAGAACCTAACATAAGCTTTGATGATTCACATTAAGTTTTCTTCTTTAAGTTACTTTACATATACTTGAATGAGTTTGTTATCCACAATAATAATTTATGTTCAGGTTTAGTGTAAATAATTTGTTGGGTTGACTCTAGAATATCAAAACCAACAAGTAGAAAACCATAGGATAACATAATTGATAGAGAACTGGATTAGGAGTCCAGGTAGGGGCTTAAATCAACCTCACAGTTTAAGCATTCAGTTTGACAAATGAAATGGTTGATTTCATTCTCTTCTAGAAAGATCAAGACTTCAAAAACATAAGATTCAAAACCCAGCTCTACTATGGAATTTTCTTAGTCTCAGTTTCATTATTTGTCAAATAGAGGTAATTATTTCACAGGAATATTGTCAGGATTGAGCACAGAGCTAAATGTGCTTGGTCTATAGTAGCTACTAGATAAAGGCCATTTTCCTTACCTTTATTCAGATAACACAGTCAAAAACAAGGCTAACTATTGAAGGTTTTTCCAGCTCATTGTCCTGAGTTAAATGCAACAGGGTTATAATTGTGGGGAAGAAAGCCAGTCTGATTCTATCCCCTTACTATCTCTATGCCTCAGTTTAGATACCCAACTTGGGAACTTTAGGAAGAGATCAAGTTTCTTAAGAGAAGGAAGTATAATGCAAACTCAATGTAAGAATATAAGGCAACTTCTTCCTCAACAAAGAACCTCTACTATAGGTCACTGCCTGATCTTGCTCCCAAGATTTCAGGGAACAGTCTTTCCTGAAGCTTCCTGCTCCCACCCATATTTTATTACTGCTCTACAGCAACACCTCCTCACTTTGAGAGAAAAATCTGTCCCCATGAAACTTTCATCTATATGCCCTAATTTTGCTCTCTGAAACAAGAAAGAACTCTAATTTCCTCTCCATCTTTTAAATCTTCATCTTTAAACATCTCAATCACTCTTTCTTCTGTCCTTATGATGAAAGTGAACAACTTCTTCAGTCATCCCTTATGTAACACTCTTCTCAGACTTTTCTCCCCTTGAGTCATCTCACTACACGTGAGCACAATACTCTAAGCTGGTCAGCAATGTACAGTTCAACTATTAACAACCTGATGGAATTTATTGTGCTTTTACTAACCATGTCTGGTATTGAAATAGCTTTTCGGTAGTTTCCACTGCACTGCTATACACACCAATGTTGTCGTTACTTGAAAGCTCCCTCTTTTGTTTTTTTTTAATATGAACTGCTACCTGGCTATGTTTTTATAATTCTATATGTGATTTTTTAAATAACATAGAATACTTTACAATTAGTTTCATCAGGTTAGTTTAAGCTTCTTGAGAAATTTGAAAATTTGTGTTGTGTATCATTTTATTTCACTTGCCATTGAAACTTTTCTCCTCCACAAAAGTGGCCAACCTGTGTCTCCATCGCCTCCTTGGCTGGGGCATTATGCTGCACAATTGTGTGTCGTGGTCAGCCCTGAGGCTGGTGCTCAGCCAAGTGAGCGATTAAAGTCTCCCAACATGCTAATGCAAAACTCTGTGTGGCAAGTACTTTGATTAGCTTGATTTGTTGTGTCTCTGGGCTTCAAAGGGCATTCTGCAGGAGTAAAGAGAACCGTTTCCCAAGAGACTTGTGATCTTTAAAAATACTGAGGCTGCCTTCTCTTGACTTGGCTTTATTAAATTGATATGTTTAACTAAGTGGTAGTGACCATAAGATGAGTTACATTTAACTTCTAACCTGCAGTATTGCCATGGGTTTGAGACAGGGCTAAATAGTTTGGCTCTGAAGTTCACTGTCAAAAAGTATCCAGGATTTCAGGTGTTCATCTCAATTAACGTGGAGTGTATGTAAAATTAGGCTACACATATTATAAGAATTATTTTTTCTCTCGAAATTTCTGGCTTTTAGATTCCCAGACCTGGCAGGAAATCTTTTTGGCTTCTCTGCTTCTGATCCTAGCTGTTTTCACAAAATGCAAACACATGCAAAAACATTGTAATAAACCTCAGTGTTCAGTCATGTTCAGTAAGACTTCAAAAGATGTTTGCTTTGAACTTGGTTCTAAAGATGGGCATACCTTCATGAGAATGGAAGATATCTTCTTACTCTCTATGATGTGGTTTGGCCCTTTTCAGGGCCCCAAAGTAAGCTTTGTTCTGTAAGGCACATTAAATTTACTTTTTAGGCTAAGAATTAACATAGAAATTTCTTCTTATAGAACATCTTGGAGCTCTACTCCCCAAAGGGGCAAGGGTTTTAGACCACAAAGGAAAAACAGTACTGCATCAAAGAGACTTGGAGCATCATCATGAGCTCCACATTCTGTGCCCTGTCTTAGATTTAATCAAGCATTTGAATTGTGGTTTGCGGCATTGTTGGGTGTTGGGTGATCCACATAAACTCTGGTATCACTTCGTAGTTTATAGAAATGTGAGACTAGGCTGAAGAGGTGTGGTACACCCTGTAGTTAGCAAAATCTGATTGCAAAGATACGTTCTGTAAACAGGTCCTTCCACATCCTTTTTCACTTTGTTTCCATTTTAAGTTTTATCCACCTTCCTGATAATCACAGTGCAAAGCACTCTGCCTCTCCTAGAGAGAACTGTGCCTTTGATCTTTACGCAGATAGACCATTTGAGCTGGTAAGACTGAAGGTCTCTTTTTGGTAGGTACTTTCATTGGATCTCACTCATTGTTATTTTTATATTCTACCTTTGGGTTATTTTTGTTCATCTATGTTTTAAGGCCATTTTCCAATTCAGAAAAATAGTCAATTTTTAAAATATCTTTCTCTAGTTCCTATTTGAACTATATTTTCTGTGGATCCTACATAGATCTAAAACATGACCTGTCTCCCTACCTCTTGCTACTAGAATCTCCGTGATTCTGTTATTTCTGAAATATTCAGAGATAAAGTCTGTGTCTTCCTAGATTTCTAACCACACCTTCTAACTATCTTTTGATTGTTTGGGACCTTAAGTTAAAAAGTTGTGCCTTTTATAATAATCCTCATTCATTCAATAAATATTTTGGATTGACTCTTAGATTGACTCTTAGATGCCAAGCCCTGCATTAAGTGCTGTAGCCAGTAAGGGACAGAAATATTTACTGGCAGAGAGCTTCATTGGTATTCTTAGTCCAGCCCCAGGCTGTGCCCCTCTGCATGGGATGAAGAATGCCTCAGTCAAGGGGATATACCTACCTGGAACCTGACCATGTGCGAGGTACAGGATCTTAAAATCTCCTTCCCAAATGATTTGAAGCCTGCTTCCTGAACTTTCATGGCCTTCTTCTTTTGTCCATCCCTTCCCAAGAGCTCAGTTCCAGGCCTGAGGTGTGGGCAAGCAGTCACCCTTCGGGAGGATTAAATGAGCCTCAAGATGCAGGCAGGGATATTTACACATAGGCTCACAAAGCCCCTTGGGGTACAACATGGGTGGGGCAAAAAGAGAGGCAAGAGTATGGCTCTAGGGTCAGCACTGCCTTCCTCCTCTCCCTTTCTGCCAAATTATGGTGCAGAACTTGAAAGAATATTAGAATTCTGAATTTGAAGCTGACCTTCCAGGTCTGTTTGCAAGTCAGAGTTTATTTTATATAATAGCTCGTTGACAATGTGGACCTCTGACCGCTCACCTCAGGTCCTGCAAATGTTAAAGATGTGTCCAGGGAGGTATGCCTGGGTGCTCAGTTGGTTAAGCATCTGACTCTTGATCATGATCTCACGGTTTGTGGGATCGAGCCCTATATCGGGCTCCTATTGACAACGTCTGTTTGAGATTCTCTCTCTCTCCCCCTTTCTTTCTGCCCCCCCCCAAAATAAATAAATAAACTTAAAAAGAGTAAGAGGTGTTTAGGGAGCTGACAATGTAGTGGAGACTATGTCAGGCCAAAGCAACTGGTGTAGAAAATTCTCTAATTGTATAGAGAGTCATGGGAACACATGAGAAGGGCAACACAAATGTTGGGAAGTTCTCTTGGAACAAGGGGGCACTGAACTTAGACTTAAGAGTAGAATCTTACTAGGTGAAATCAGGAAGAGGGCATGGAATGCACAAAGGAATGGCCTGAGGAGGGAAGGAGGGGCAGACAGAGGGACAGGGAGACAAAGAGACAGAGACACTGACTGTAGGAGGAACTGGAGGTTACTCAGTATGACTTGAGTGTTGGGGAGGGTCTTGAATTGAAGAAGGAGAGATGGTCAGGAATAAAGTCCTGTTAAGGATGCATTCTTACTTCCCTTTCTCAATAATTTCTCTTGACTTGTGTCATTTGCTTCTTTCTAGTTCTTATGTCCAGCCTCTTAAAAGTCCCCTTTCCCTTGCCATCCATCCACGTTGAATGCACTGCTGAAATCTGATTTGTATGGGAAGCCATTCAATAACTACCTGTCACTGAAGGTGCAAGATCCTTGTAATGAAAGTGACACCCAAATAAGACTGGATAAATGAAAAAGCAGCATCTAATTTCCCTGCATCAGGTCCCCCTTCCAGCTACATTCTTTAAGAATTAAGCATATCTCTAATTCTCCTACCTTACATAGTGTGAAGCTGGCTTTCTCTGTCTTTCATTCCCTGAAAGCCTCCTGATACTAGTACTAGTACTTATTATCCTGATAAATAATGATGACAGCCAGGCTTTCATACTTGTCTTCTCTGCTTTGTGGACATTGTTTCATGTAATCGTTATAATAGCCCATGAGGTGCTCATGTTGTTATCACCATTGACTGAAGGAGAAACCAAGACCCGGGGAAGTCATATAATTTGCCCAACACACATGTGCATACGTGACAGAACTGGGGTATGAGCCCATAGCTGCTGGACTCTAAAGCCTGTACTCTTGCCTCTCTAGGACATCATGTTTCCCACTTTCTGACAATACATCGAATCAAAGCCAAGTCTTAGTCCAGTGACCAAGTCATATTAAGCAGAAGAAATAACTGTACATAAACACAGGTGGTGAGTTCAGACATAGTAATGGACAATTGTCTTTTCAAAACTTCAGAGTTAGTAATTGTGATACTTGGATAAACACCATCTTTATCTTCCCAAGTCACTTTTCTTATTTATTTGGAGGTCACCTCTTCTTCTTGGAAAATTGATTAGGCTTCAAAATATTTCCCCCAGCCAAGTCCGAACTCTCCTAGCGGCACTGTTTATGATATCAGCTGCCAAGTTTGTGACAGGCTAGATAATGCTACTTCATACATTTTGTTTATTTCGTTTGAAACTTCATTCTACAGCTAGCATTCTCTTTGGACCACTTAAGGAATCAATTAGATAAAAGATCAGGGGCCCCTGTGTGGCTCAGACGGTTAAGCATCTGACTTCAGCTCAGGTATGATCTCACGGTTCATGAGTTCGAGTTCCGCATCAGGCCCTGTGCTGACAGCTCAGAGCCTGAAGCCTGCTTAGGATTCTGTGTCTCCCTTGCTCTTTGCTCCTCCGCCCATGCTCTGTCTATCTCTCAAAAAAAAATGAAAAACACTAAAAAATTTTTAAAAATAAATAAAAGATCAACCCCCTTTAAGTAAATATTTTTTTTAAGTAAATATTTTAAAGCTTAAAAATACACTTTTAATGCAGGACTTCTGCCCTGGACTGCCTATATTTATTTACATTTACAAGTCAATGAAAAACAATTTTTCTTATTAAGTTTAAACTAGTCTATAGCCCTTTAATGTCTATTAAATAATGCAAGGGTGTCTGAAATGTGAAACTGGTCTTTTTTGTTGTTGAAGTTAAAAATCAGAGATATATGTTAAAAGAAGCACTAAATTATTTGTGTCCATGATCTGTTAGAGAAATATGTTTCATTCAATGTAGAGACATGTCTAGTATTGTTACTTATCTAAAAAATCAATCATTTTTTTAAATTAAGGAAACATGGGCTGAGAACAGAAGAGACATAAAAGTCTTGGTATTTCATGACCATTGGGTATCAGCTTTCCTGCATGCTCCCATCTGAGTCACAGTTCAGGAAGTTGGTCACCTTAGCCATTTAGCCATTTTGCTAAGACACGAGTTAATTTAATTTTAAAAGAATACATTGTATGTTTGGTTTAAATTATGAGACTGACATTCATATTTCACTGACCTTAGAGAATTTATACAAGTACTTTACAGATTCCAAAGTGACATCTATTGATTTTTTTAAAAGCTTAATGGAAGAAAATGTAAAGGTTTAATTATTTCAAATGGTAAAAATCAAAATTGCCAACTGATTTTTATGAGGTCAGTGCTATAATTAGATTAGTTTAAGATCGAATCAGAACAATAAGAGTGTTCTTTAACTACTTTTCTAGATATATAACCAATAATTACTTTGTTACATACACCAAAAGATTTGGATCAATGAGAGATTAGATATGTGACCATGGAGATGTAGCTAATAGTAAATAGAGCCTTGTAATATTTCACACTCATTTTTAAGAGCTGCCTTTGTACCTTACAATTATGCCTGTAACTATATAGTTTAATATTATAAATGGCTATTTGTTTACTTTGAAATATATTTTTTGTTACAAAATAGAATACAAATATAGAAAATCACCCAAATCAGGGGTGCCTGGGTGGCTAAGTAAGCTAAGCACCTGGGTCTTTTGATTTCAGCTCAGGTCATGATCTCGTGGTTTGTGAGATCGAGCCCCCCAATCGGGCATCACAATGACAGCATGAAACCTGCTTGGGATTCTTTCTCTGCTCCTCCCCTACTTGTGCATGCACACACACACTCTCTCTCTTTGAAAATAAATATAAAAATAAACATTAAAACAAAAAAAAGAAAATCACCCAAGTCAAATGTATGGCTTAATGACTTATTTATGGTGACAACACTACTCAGTTCAAGAAATAGAATTTTGCTAGATAACCGAGAAGTCCCTCCAGTGTGCCCTGTCCCAGTCACAACCTCTGCCCCTCCCCATAAGTAACAGTTATTCTAACTTATAATCATCCTTCCATTTTGAAAGTAGAGTTATTGTTCAAATATGCCTCTGTCGACATTATTGTCAACTTTGCCAACTTTTAAAAAATCAGTCTCTTTTAATCTACAGGTTCCTCTGCCATTTCTTGCATTTTCTTACAGTTTATCTGTTGAAGAACCCTGCCATTTGATGTGTAGTTTTCTGCAATCTGAATTTTGTTAACTTCATATTCCTGGTATAATTCAACATATTCTTCAGTCTTCTTCAGTCCTTCAGTCCTTCAGTTCCTGCAAATTATCCAGAAACTGGGTAAAGCTCCTCTTTGGCAAAACTAGAGGGGACATGTAATATTTGGTTGTTTCTCATGTTACCATCTTAGCAGCCATTGAGGCTTAATGCCAAACTCTGTTGATTCGATAGTTGCAAAGTGGTGATATTTTGATTTTATGAATTATTTTGTGTTTATTTGTTAGAGTACTTTTGTTAAGAGACCCTTTCCTTCACTTACCATTTGATTAGCCAGTAATACAGTTCCCATAAGAAAGGCAGGATGCCTGCTTGATTTCTCTTCCTTCTTTACTAGTTTTCAAGATAATGAATACTTTCCCTACTATCTTCAGAAGAGAACCAATTCTTTCTTTAAACTTATTTGATATGTTTCAGCCTATGGAAGTTATTTTCACTGCTAGATCTCACATTGTCCTATCTTTGGGCTGTGAGAGCTTCAATTTTATTTTTGGGTCACTTTGTTATGCCCCTGGTAGTCTCTGGTAGCTTCCTTGCTATTGGGTAGCACAAGATATTCCAAGCTTGTGTTTTACATAGCCTGCCCCAAATATGGAATAGGCCAGTGTTTTTTTAAAAGGCCCTAGTTCCTTTTAGTGAGAAATGGTATTTCAAGATCACAGTCTGGACACTAGAGATAATCATTGCTACCGGATTGGTCATTTTTTCTAGCCCCTTTGAGTGGACAGTTCATACTGACACATTCAATTCAGATTAGAAAATACCAAGACTCATTTTCAATTTTTTTTTAATGTCAGATAGAGAGAGAGAGTGAGAGCAGGGGAGAGGGGCAAAGGGAGAGAGAGAGAATCCTAAGCAGGCTCCACACTCAGCATGGTCTGGGTCCCATGGCCCTGGGATTACAACCTGAGCCAAAATCAAGAATCAGTCACTCAACCAACTGAGCCACCCAGGTGCCCGTATTGAATACCAAGTCTTTAGTTTAATTTTTTTATGGTTATATCTTTGTCTGCTTTTTCCTATACCCACAATTTTGATCTTCATTGAGAAAAGTGATATTAGAATTAAAATATTCCATAATCACTTAACAGTTTTAAAACATTATACGCAGAGTCTCAAGATAAAAATGTCAATGCATCTACCAATATAAATACTGAAAACTAAAAAAAAAAACTGCATTTGCTTTCTCTATTCTCTCCCAATTTTTTAATAGTTGCACAAAATCCACATTGTCAGAGTATGTACCCTATGTATATACTCCCCTTTCAAACTGCCGTGTGGCCTCAGGACAGGTGACTCTGTAGTCAATACCCACCATCTGTTCTTACATGTAAGCATGGTTTTTTGAAGGTCATTCTCCACTAGTTAACTGGGCTCACATTTTCTTTCCTTCAGTATCTTAAATATATTAATTCATTTTCTACTGGCATAAATGGCTGCTGTTAAAATCTAATGATAATCTAAATATTTTCCCCTTATAAGTCATGTGAGCTGTTTTTCTAAATGCCCAAAGTATTTTTTTTCTTTTTCTTTAAAATACAATAAATTTGCTAGAATTTGTCTTGTGGTCGTCAGTCTTTCTGGCTAATTATTGTCAGGCATGCAGTGCAATATGGAATGTATTATTATTATTTCAGGGAGGTTTCCTGGAATTATAATTTTTTGTATCTATTCTCTTCCCTTGCTTTTGTTTTCTTCTTTACAGTCTTCTATTATCCATATACTGTTGACCTTTGCACAACATAGGTTTGAACTGTGTAGGGCCAGTTATATAGGGCTTTTTTTTTTCCCATAAGCACAGTACAGTACTGTAAATGTTTTTCTCTTCCTTTCCACTTTCTTAATAACACTTTCTTTTCTCTAGCTTACTTTATTGTAAGAATACAGTGTATAATACATATCATATGTAAAATGTGTGTTAATTGACTATTTATGTTCCTGGCAAGGGTTCTGGTCAACAGTAGGCTCTTAGTAGTTAAGTTATGGGTGAGTCAAAAGTTATACATGGATTTTCAACTGGCATGAAACTGTGTTATAACCGTTAACCCCTGCAGTGTTCAAGGGTCAACTTTGTTTCCCCTTCTACTTATCTTCAACATATATCACTTTCCCTAAAATACTTTAAAAAATTCGTTTATTAATTTCTTTTTGATTAAAAAAATTTCCCTTAAAAATTGTTTTTGCCTCTTTTTTTTTTTTTTAACCTTCTGGTTCTCTTAAGGTGTTGTCTTTTGTGCTTTCTTCATCTTGTGCCCCTTCTCTTTTAGTCTTTACCTCTCAAAGTTTTTAAAAAACTTCTCTTTCTTTAATTCTGTATCTCTTCATATTTTTTTAAAAGGCCAATTTTGGGGGCACGTGGGTGGCTCAGTCTGTTAAGCGACCAACTCTTGGTTTCGTCTCAGGTTGTGATCTCACGGTTTTGTGAGTTTGAGCCCTGCGTCGGGCTCTGCGCTGACACCATGGGGCCTGCTTGGGGTTCTCTGTCTCCCTCTCTCTGTCTGTCCCTCCCCTGCTCATGCTGTCTTGGTCTCTCTCAAAAATAAATAAACAAAATAAAATTAATTAAAAAAATAAATAATAAATAGAAATAAAAGGCCAATTTGGAACATTTCTATTTTTCATTATTATGAAAATAATTGTTCATAGCAGTAGATTGCCAAGAAATGATTAAAATATACTTACTAATACATATTTTTCATATTTCAAGGTGGAAATTTTATTCAGTAACTACTAACAAATCCTATGATCAGCAACTTCTTCAGTGGGTTTGTTGCACAAGCATTCAATAATAATTCACTGATTTTAAAAGTGACTTAAGGGCCAGGCTCCTGCGTGGCTCAGTCGGTTAAGTGTCCAAATTCAGCTCAGGTCATTATCTCACAGTCCCTGAGTTCGAGCCCTATATCGGGCTCTCTGCTGTCAGTACAGAGTCCACTTCAGATCCTCTGTCTCCCTCTTTCTCTTCCCCTCCCTGGCTTGCACTCCCTTTGTCTCTCTCTCAAAAATATATAAACATTAAAATTTTTTTTGAATAAATAAAAGTGACTGAGTTCTTTTATCCCACTATTTATAAATTTTGACTTGTATAGGATCTAGAGCTATGTAAAATCTACAAATTGATTGTTTGTCTGGTTATTCATTCATTCCAGGTCTTTTACCAGGACATGGGAGGCAAAAATTAATAAAAATAATTTTTGCCATCCAGCAACTTAGAGTTAAAGGGGAAAGATTGAGCAAGTAACCAGGATTATAGTAGAATGTGACAGGTGTTTTGATAAAGATATCATAGTGTCAAAGGAGCACATAGAAATTTGAGTAGTGGGGCCAGGGTAGGAAGCAGGAAAACCAATAGGTGTGGGATCAGTGGTGATACAGGCATTTACAAAATAATTATATTGCACTTTACAGTGGAAAATTTCCATACTCTTACACATTCACCATCTCATATGAAACACAACCATGTGGTTCTCTTGTCCATACTTTATGTATGAAGAAACTCTGCTTCAGAAGAAAAGTTGACTCTCCAGGATCTTACGGCTGATAGTTTGCTGTTTTGGCACATTAAACCATTTTAGAGGAATAAATGACTACTACTTTCTGCAATGATAATAGTGAAACTATTAATTAATGATATGGTAAATCAGTCAACACATCAGAAAAGACACACATAAATAGTACAATGAATAGTTCAAGGTCAAATGGAGTTTTCTAAAAATCAATTGACCAATAATATGTATCTCTGTCTATTCTATAAGTCAACATAATTAAATATCATTAACACTAGCATCCATATAGCCCCACCCTTTCATTCTGTCTCTTCTCCAATATCCACGGATAAAAGTTAGCACTCTCAAACAGGAAGCCTCTCATTATTAGCTTTACACTGCCCTCCTTTTTTGTTTTACGTGGGATTAAAGGAAAAAAACATTTTTTTTGCAATAGCAAAAGTTACTTTTCAGAAAATAAGAAGGAACGCTAAAATGCCTTAAGTAATTTAAAATTTAACACTATTAGTGACAATTATTAATCCCATAATTGCTGCTGCCCTTTTTCATTCTTTTAAGGTGAGTCTCTAAGGCAAGGGCATTACCATAAAGGACTTATTTAGCTTAACATGAAAAAATTGGAAGAAACATGTAAATCGTTTTCATTTTAATTTAACCGTCAGTTATGTGCTTAGGGATTGAATGTTATTTGTCCTTTGTGAGGGTACAAATTTGGCTTCTGATCATGCCTTAGATTGCTGGTTCCTAGTACAAACATAAGCTGCTTCAGGGGAACTTGAAGGCAGAGTGAATCATAACATCTTATTTCAAAATGTCACTGTTTTTTAGCTCTTAGAAATGCTAAGGCAGTAAGGATAAATGTGCTATTTTCAGAAAAGAGAGGTGTCTGTACTTCTGCATTATTGCAACATTTATTCCCAAGATCGTGGATAAGTTTTCAGAAAAATTTTAACTTAATATGAAAAGACATTGAGGCCAATTAGAAACAGCACTTGTTAATATGCATGGTCTGCAAACAAGTGTAACCATTTATTGACAACATCAACGATTTGAAAGACTTTTGAGCTTTCCAAAAGTTCTGAGTTACAAACTACTGCACCCAGCTTTTTACTAATTGAAAATAGATCACTGCCTATTCTCTTGGACATCAGTGGTAATTGCTGCCTATAGAGTTTGCTAGAGTTTGGAAAGCTGAACTTCAATTTCTATAACATCTGCCACAAAGTCGGCAATGCTGTATAATAATGCAGTTAGAAAACAACATATAACCATCGTGTCAACAGCTATATTACAGGAAATTATAGTATAGAATTAGGAAATGATGCATGATGTTAGTATCTCTATATCTAAAAATACAGTACACATTTATGTGCATAGTATAATTGGTGCTCTTCATTGAAATATTTGTGGTTTCATATATTTGCTATATTGTGTCTGGGGTCTTGCACAAAATTTTCCTTCTGCCTCGTATGAGCTCTTCTTGTTATTCAGCCCCTTCACCTGGCTAATCAAGTCTTTAAGACTAAGATTAAAAATAATTTCCTCAAGTTTTAATTCCTCTACTTTGTCTTTTCAATCACATGTATACAGTGGCTCTAACAGCTTCTAGCACATGAGAGTTGTCAATACATGCTTGTTGAATAAATGGAACACTAGGAGCCCTTTCCCCGTATTTTTTTACTGTAGCACTGTGGGCTTGCTGATGTCGAGTAACATTTGTTTTATATTCTCATAACTGTTTTCTCAAGGTAAACTTTTTATGGTAGGATTTGTTCTTACTACAGTAGTTCTTTTATGTTAGGGATTGTTCACCTCTTTGTCCCCACACCTAGCACAGTATGTGGCATGCGATAAGTGCTTAATAAATACTTGTGGAATAAATAATGGGTGAAGTTTTATTAGTCCCTTAGGTTCAGATATGCCTTGGCCATTCCTATCAAGCTCCCATTCTTCTATGCGTTCTTCTTAAGAGGGTGCTGTCTATGTTAGGATTATTGTTTAATTTCAGTTGAAAGGTGGGAAGAAAGAGCATTCTGGTGGAAGTAGGGGTCTCATGAAACTTTCTTTGGAAGAAATTCATACCAGAGGCCTTAGACGTAAAAGATTTGTGAATAAGTATATTCTATGGAAAAATACAAGTCTATATGCATTTTACATAAGGATTTGTAAGAGATGAATAGAAAATACTGATTTAAATAAGACAAGCATGGAGTGCCTGGGTGGCTCAGTCGGATGACCGTCTGACTCTTGATTTTGGGTCAGGTCATGGTCTCACATTTTGTGAGTTCAAGCCCCACATCAGGCTCTGTGCTGACAGATCCTCCTCCCCACCCCCCCCCCCACCCCCAACTGTTTGCATGCACGCTCTCTCTCTCTCAAAATAAATAAACAGTTAAATAAGAGAAGCCTGGTATAGTGAAAGATGGTATTGAATTCAGGAGAGTGTGGGCCTAGTCCTAGCTCTGTCTCTAGTATATTCCCTCTCACTGAGAATATTTCCTTAGCTGGAAAATAACTAAAGGAGCAACAAGAGCCGTCATCCCTAATAGTCATAATCCCATGCCAAATGGTAAACTGTAATCATGTCAGTCTTTATTTTCTCTTTCTCTGAGTTTATAATATATTTTATAATTCACGTTTAAAACATTTTTCATCTCAAGTGTGGTTATATTAAGATTCATGATAGGGGCGCCTGGGTGGCTCAGTCGGTTAAGTGGCCGACTTCAGCTCAGGTCACGATCTCGCGGTCCGTGAGTTCGAGCCCCGCGTCGGGCTCTGGGCTGATGGCTCAGAGCCTGGAGCCTGCTTCTGATTCTGTGTCTCCCTCTCTCTCTGCCCCTCCCCCGTTCATGCTCTGTCTCTCTCTGTATCAAAAATAAATAAAACGTTAAAACAAAAAATTTAAAAAAAAATAAAAAAAAAAGATTCATGATAAGTGAAACCACATTTCAGGAAATATATTTTCTTTCTTCTCTTCTCTTCTCTTCTCTTCTCTTCTCTTCTCTTCTCTTCCCTTCCCTTCCCTTCCCTTCCCTTCCCTTCCCTTCTCTTCTCTTTTTTCTTTTCTTTTCTTTTCTTTTCTTTTCTTTTCTTTTCTTTTCTTTTCTTTTCTTTCCGTCTGGCATAGTTTCCACGTATTCTGCTCTTTCCCTCCTCCGCACCCCGCTGGGTGCCTTGTATCCCTTTTCTTCTCTGTTTTTCAAGCGATTTTGCATTTGGGTAATTTTTATTTACTTCCGGGTGATTATCAAAATATTATATTGTTAGAGAGACTTGATATTTAAAATGCCACTTCTTTTAAATTTAGAGAAGGATGACGGAAGTTGACAGCTTTCTGCTTTGAAAGGGATTTTATTTCATTAGCGCCCCCAGCGGGGGGAAGGAGGAAAGGTCAGCATTTCAACAGCCCCAGGTTAGAAATGGGGAACCTGAGACTGACATATTGAATCAAGCCTCTTGATTGGTGCCATCTATTCTGACCCTAAGATCAGAGATCCTGACATTTTGTTCTTTGTTTTGTGCATTCGGCCCTATGCCAAATTTGTAATGCTCTATGCAGTGTTTGTTTCCTCTGTATTTTCCTCCGGTGGTCTTTTTACTTCATGCTCCTCATTCATCAGTGCCACCAATGTCAGTGATTTATGAACGGTAGCTACAGCAAAACTCCAGTCTGTGTGGCCTTTGAAACGAATGATGTTGTGTGGGTTTCTCCTCTTCTATGGTATAGGTATTGAAAAGGACCTGACACTGTGGGAAGAAGCAAGCCTGTTCAAGAAAGCCCTGTAGCCTACACAGTGCTTTGGTTACATCTGACCATCAAGAAAACCCTCAGTCATTAGCAGGTCTTAGCATAAGAGTGTAAGTGTCCAGATGAATTGGGAAAACCATTGCAGTCTAGCTCCAAGGAAACAAATAGCCTCTTCAGCGAGTGCCCGGGGGCGGCCCTGGAGCGCCTCACTGTTAGCCCTCAGATGTTCAGAGGCCGGCCAGGCAGGTCTCCAACACTGGCCCCTCCAGAAAGCAGATCTTTACCAACTGCAGTTTGCCTCGCTATCTTCTTACCCCGGGCAACCCAGGCGACGGGGAAGGGATTACTAGTACACAAAGGACTAGTTCTGTCACAAGGAAGAGCCAAATTGGAAGATCCCGCTGTATTCCCTCTCCACGAATTATCCAAATAAAGGGAGATAGTATAGCAAATCCAACTAGAAAAAGCAGTTTATCTGAAGAAAATTTCCAGCCTCCTCCATATGCTTTGAGTTAAATTCCTCACAGTTTGGGGGTTTTATATGGATTTGATTTTTCCTAATAGTTTATATTTTAGCTTAAGTAAATATAACTGTCCTATCTCTTTGGCTGTCATATCCGTTGAAAATCCCACAAGCTTGGAAGCATTTGGAAACAGTTAAACTACAGCATACTAATTTTTCACTAGTGGAAACCATGATTTGGGGGGGAAAATATTATACATCTGTGATTTCTAAGCGCTTAAGGAAACCAGTACTTTATTTCTAGCTTAACTTTTGTTTTGAAATGAGCATTCTTTTTTTTTTAACTCGCTCTAGCTTAATTTTTGTTTTGAAATGAGCATTCTTTTTTTTTTTTAACTCGCTCAAAGTGCTTTGGAGTATACATCATAAGTTTTAAAAAATAAGGTACATTTAATTTTTTTATGTTTTAAACTTTTCATTTCAGTGAGGGAAAGGAATGTCAGAGTTGAATCTGGTCCCAGCAGAGCTTTGCCCATACCTAGCCACTTGAATTTAAGCATTTCCCTGAGCCCCTCAGGCTTTAGTTTCTTTATTCATCAGATTCGCAGAGGATGTCTTGCCCTCTGGTTGTAGTGGAAAACCAATTAAATGAGATAATATATGGAGAATCTTTGAAGTGTTAAAAAGAATGTCCTCCAAAAGTTAAGAACAAATGTAAGCTTTATTCACACGTATTTAGTTATCCTTTAAACACACATGTTCTCCTAGAATTAATCATTTCATTATATCTCAGGATTTATTTCCAAATGTCTCTGGCCATGTAGTATAAAAAATATAACATCCAAACTAATGAGTTGTTTGACAATTTTGACCACCAATGTTTAGATGGATTTGGGATGTATGTTTAATTTGATGTTAAATTTCTATGATTTAAATCTCAGTGATTACGAGTGCCTGATAAAGGTCTCGTGAAAAGCACAAACAATGGAGAATTTACTAATAATGTACAAGCAAGGTGAGAAAGAAAGGCTGCATATAAACACTGGGAAAAGACAGGTTAATGAGCCAAACTCTCTCCATAAAATATTTTGAAGTCCATGTGTTAGATCTTCATACAGATTTATAGAATACAGAATTAGTGACCTTTTTCTTAAAATAACATATTTATAAAATTAGTAACAAAATTTTACAGATCTCATTTAGCATTCTGTCCTAAGTTTTAGTTAGCTATTCCAGGTGGTTATTCATTTATGTGACTTAAAATCCACTTAAAAGAAATATTGTTGCCTTGAAAAAATGATCTCCTTCCGAGGAGAAAGTCACCAGACTGACAACCCCAATCAGCATGGTGGGAGCATAGTAACGATTTGGTGTTATTCCCAGGTTTCAACACTCTTCATGATTCATCTTCTATTGTTCTTTCTTTCTCCTTCCCCTGACTTTTTCAACTTCTATTCCTCTTTGCCTCTAGGGAGAAGCCTCCAGTGGAGGACAGTCACTGAAAAACTACCTGGAAGAAGTGAGTTTTAAGTTAGCCTTGTAACATAGTCTGAAATCAGTCTATCATATAGGACGAATTTCGCTTGGGTTTTCTCGATCTGCTCTACAGTTTCTAGTCTGGGGTATACCCAGTCACACTGGTCAAGCCCAACAAAACAGGATGATAAATAATATTTCATCAAAATGTTGTTTTTTTCCTTGTTGATAGAGGGATACTTATAATAATTTAGTCATCCTGAAAATGATGTGTACAACTGCACAGGCCTAGGGCTATCATATATTTTACTCATAAACATTTGTTGATATCCTAAAAAATGAGAAACACGTGCACAAAATAATAAGACATGATCATTGCTCTTATGAAAAGAACAATCTGTACCAAAATTGGTGTTCATTCCTGTGATGAATGTTCATCAAAGACATTACTTGTACAAGCCATTAAGCAAAGTGCTGTCTTGACAAATAAGATATATGGTAGATTTTTGTTGGAAAACCATTTAGATGTCTGGATTTAGTTTGGAGATATCCAAGCATGCTCTGTGTCACAGGACATGTCTTTGGACTGTCTACAAATGGTATTTGGGAACTTGCTGATAAACCTGTGGATAGAATCCACAAGACTTGATCTGAAGCCAAACCACAGTGGTCACTAAATTAGCTATCTGAATCTGTTGTAGGTGAAGGGGACCGGGAAATAATCTGGTGATGATGTCAAAGAAGTACCAAATATTTGGTTTGAATATTGCTCCTCAGAAAGATAGAATATCTTTATCTCTAAATATTTTATTCTTGCGCGCATGCATCCATTTAAGATCCAGTTTGAGTGGCCTACTGAATGTGCCACTCAAAACTTCCTCAGAACAGTGTACCCATACTTAAACTCACACTTGCTTCCAAATACCACTCGGAGAGGAAAATGAGAGTATATAGCACCCCTTTAAGTCCCTAACATCTCTGGTTTGCAAGCTTGGAGCTGATTGAAGTTTTGCCAAAGGCACCTGGAGAAGAGATAACGAAAGGAGAAGACCAGGTTGGTTGTCTGGGTTCAGGTTAGAAAAATCAAAATATATGGTGTAAAAAATCGGAGGGTTAGAGTACCAACTTTAAATTTCAGTTTAATGAATTTGATGCAGAGATTGACTAGAATACATTAAAACCATTAATATTGCCAAAGAGAGGCAGACACTGTTTTCGGTGTGTACCCAAGTAGAATTTCTCTTTAGGATTCTGTGGTTGCTAAAGCTCTTGGCTCAGCATTCCCTACTTGTTGGTGGCCTACTTGGTGGGCCTGGGATGGTGGGCCACCTCTACAAGAGGGGTGCCTGATACCCTTTGTAATGTGTCCTGCACCAGTCTAGCGCTGTTGGAGGAAGAAGAAAATTGAGGTGCCAGTACAGGAAATGGGCCGCATACAAGATGATGGAACTTTAATTTGTGCAGTTCTCATCCGAGAAAAAGATCCTTATGTGCAATCTAAGCATACATGTTCTACACGATTATAAATGCTTAATGTGATAACAAGGTTGAGGATTTGTGCCATTTTGTTGGAGGTTCTGGCAGGGCATTGCTTCTCGGTGTGGTCCTCTGACTAGCAACACAGACAACACCTGGGAGCTTGTAAGATATGCAAAATCACACCAGATCCAAAGAATCAAAATCTGTATTCTAACAAGATCCTCATGTGATTTGAAGCACCCTAGAGTTTGAGAAACACTGCCCTAAAGTGTTCTTTCCATGTTATTTCTAGAGAGTAACTACATACATCATGCAAACCCTTCAATTTTGTATAATACGGGTAAAGAGGAAAATTTTATTAATACATTTATGAGTTTTGTTTATTCATTTACTCTCAAGAACAATATTTTTGGTTGACTAGGGCTATAAAATCTCCCCAGCTTATGAGATTCGTTACTGATTCTCAGTTTGAATTTATAAGTATGTGTATGCCCATAAGCATTTTTTTAGGAGCTCAGTATCACATAGCTTTTTTGTGTTTTGTTTTTGTTTTGTTTTTTTTTGTTTTTATTTTTAGAGAGGGAGAGAGAGAGGGAGAGAGAAAGAGTGCAAGCAGAGGAGAGGGACAGAGGAAGAGAGAGAGAATCCCAAGCAGGCTACATGCTCAGCGCAGAACCCAATGTGGGGTTCAATCCTAAGACCCTGGGATCATCACCTGAGCTGAAATCAAGAGTTGGACATTCAACCAACTCGTCACCAGGTGCTCTGACATAGTGGTTTCATCTAATATTGTTTTATATTTAGATTTAAGCTCTTTTTTAAACCAACATGTGATCATTCTTTACAATAAAACTCTAAGTGTGATCTTTAAAAAAAATTTTTTTTAATCTTTCATTTATTTTTGAGAGAGAGACAGAGTGTGAGCAGGGGAGGAGCAGAGAGAGAGGGAGACACAGAATCTGAAGCAGGCTCTAGGCCCCGAGCTGTCAGCACAGAGCGGGGCTGGAACTCACGAACCGTGAGATCGTGACCTGAGCCAAAGTTGGACGCTCAACCGACTGAGCCACCCAGGTGCCCCATCTAAGTATGATCTTAATTAGCGAGCTCTTAACTTATTACTAGTTCGTTTCTTTTTGCAGATATTAATTCATTTGGTCTCTAGGAAATATATACTCAAATTCTTCTCCATGGAGAGCATGTTGAGAATGTGAGCCATAAAATGATAATTTTTTTCTCTCACGTCTACTCTTTTTTCACGTTTGTTCTCTTTCTGCTTCTTAGTAGACTCACAAACGATAAGGAACAATTTTTATAAATGTTAGAAGCATTGAAGTTAGAACTGGGCTAGCAAACATTTGCTTTTATGTAGTATATACACTAAAACTTGAATAAACCACAGTGTTTACATTTTTAAATATATCTAACATTTCTTGTTAAAGTTTGGACAACTTTTTGCAGATCAAAGTCTGCTTTTTTTCAATTTAGTCTTATAATTAGACAAAATTATAACCACATGACACTAAGTCAATATTGTTTAGACCTAAATCGAACTAAAGAGACAATACGGTCTCTTCTACAAGCAAAATTAAAATGGAATTTCCATTCAACATTTTTTGTTGTTTAATATATTATTTTTCCAGAGTAGGATTTGCATTTTTGAGCAAATATAAAATGAGATATTTTTAAATAGTCTACTTTTCCTAATCTTCAAAATCATTCTTATGGTCAAAATTTTTAAAGAAATTATGTGTTCTTCACTTGCAAAACACTTGGTAACTCAGGTAGGAATAAGAATTTCAAGTCACAGAAATTTCAGTTTTGAAATAATACTAACAGTTATTCAAAAAATGTATAGAATTTGAAACAACTTATCAAAATCAACTGCTTCCAAAGCTTGATTGTCACACTTTTTACAGAAAAGCTAATGTGTTTAAAACATCACTTTCCCCCTTTGTGTTCACTCTTATGTGGATCCTGAGAAACTTAACAGGAACCCATGGGGGAGGGGAAGGAAAAAAAAAAAAAGAGGTTAGAGTGGGAGAGAGCCAAAGCATAAGAGACTCTTAAAAACTGAGAACAAACTGAGGGTTGATGGGGGGTGGGAGGGAGGGGAGGGTGGGCAATGGGTATTGAGGAGGGCACCTGTTGGGATGAGCACTGGGTGTTGTATGGAAACCAATTTGGCAATAAATTTCATATATTTAAATAAATAAATAAATAAATAAATAAATAAATAAATAAAAATAAAACATCGCATTTCCCATATGAATAATTGGAAAGTAGCATAGTGCACTGCTTACAAATCCCCTAATCATGAGAGATTTATTAATTTAAATGTATATGCATCAGAAAAGTATTGTCAACCTAAATGGGTGAGAAGGTATAAAGAACTAAAGACTGAAGTTAATGATTTTTTGAAACTTTGTAAAGAGCAATTTAGAGCAGCTCCTCACGTCTGCAGGAAGCTAGCTGGTGAAGGCCGGAGGCAACACACACAGGAGTGTGAACTAACTCAAGGTGTCAAATGGCAGATTGGCAATTGCTAAGGGTGTCAGACAGGAAAAAAAGCATGTAGAGCAGGCAGGCCCTTTTCCAAATCTGTGGAGGTTGGTTTTGCCAGCTCTACGATCTGAACCGGAAAGGAGGCCGATTCTATGCAACACAGTATCTTAAAATCACTTCTCATGCCTATTTTGGCCCGTCTTGTTCTCTGAGTTGTACTATTGCGTGATGGCGACTGTCATGAAGTTCCAACTACACTTCTGTGGAAAGTGCATGCCATTATCCTGTCATAGATAAGATACAATTTACTTTTTATCATGCACAGGGATTCACTTTTCAAAAACCAATATTTGGGGCGCCTGGGTGGCGCAGTCGGTTAAGCGTCCGACTTCAGCCAGGTCACGATCTCGTGGTCCGTGAGTTCGAGCCCCGCGTCGGGCTCTGGGCTGATGGCTCAGAGCCTGGAGCCTGCTTCTGATTCTGTGTCTCCCTCTCTCTCTGCCCCTCCCCCGTTCATGCTCTGTCTCTCTCTGTCCCAAAAATAAATAAACGTTGAAAAAAAAAAAACCAATATTATTACTTGTGACATAGTTTCATTCACTTAAGAAAGGAGGAAACAATTTTTTTCAAGGAAACCCTATTTTGTCTTTGACATTCATTTAGAACTGATACATTTTGTTAAAGGATAACTTGTTTTTGTTTTTTATTTTTTAAATTTTTTTTCAATATATGAAATTTATTGCCAAATTGGTTTCCATACAACACCCAGTGCTCATCCCAAAAGGTGCCCTCCTCAATACCCATCGCCCACCCTCCCACCCCTCTTCAACCCTCAGTTTGTTCTCAGTTTTTAAGAGTCTCTTATACTTTGGCTCCCTCCCTCTCTAACCTCTTTTTTTTTTTTTCCTTTCCCCTCCTCCATGGGTTTCTGTTAAGTTTCTCAGGATCCACATAAGAGTGAAAACATATGATATCTGTCTTTCTCTGTATGGCTTATTTCACTTAGCATCACACTCTCCAGTTCCATCCACGTTGCTACAATGTTTGTTTTTTTTTTTTAAGTCTTAATCCTGGTTTTCATACAGGTATAAAATGAACACATATCAAACACTTACTCAATTCATTAATTAGTAAGGGGACCAGTAAAGTGTTACAACCAGTTCAAAGGACGGTTAAACCCTTAGATATACAGTCAAATAGGAAATGCTGAAGTTATAAAGAGATGGAAAAACTGGGAAAACTGACCGATATCTGTAGGGTACCAACCAATCACGTTCAAATGGATACAATGTATGGGCTAGAATCATTTGCAGTACTGGCAATTTCTATAAACAATGTCCATGAAAAGTCCATGAAAGACTCAGAACCTCCACAGAATCAGGAACTAGAAGGACATGCTAGGAAAAAATGATTTATTTTCCATTGTCTGTACTCAGTAATCTCTCCTCCATTTCAAAACCTTACAATTTTATCCCATAATTTCCTTGCAGAGAAATGTCACCAAATGGCATGAATTAGGACATAAAATGGAGCGCGGTCCCAGTGCACAGTGTAGTATAGCAAGTTTGTCACATAAATTTATTTTAGCCCCTTGCATCTGTTTTGTAATGTTTTTCACAATACACCGTATTTTTCTAACTTCATCATTGCTTTTTTCTGTTTTCTTTTCCCAAATTCTATGAGTTCAAACTTATAGCTTCCTAAACTTATTACTTCCCTCTTCTTAGGTTTTAATTGACCTTTTACAATTCCCAAAAGAAATGGGCTGTAAAAGTATAATTTACTAAAAAATCATGGATCTCAGTCTGAGAATACAAGACATTTCATTAACAAATACGAAAAGAAAGGTACTTTCAAACTTTACTGCCATACCTTGGTGATATTGTGGATTCAGGTCCAGACCACTACAGAAAAGCAGATATTGCAATAAAGCTGGTCAATGAATTTTTGCTTCCACAATGCATATAAAAATTTTGTTTACACTGTATTGTCTATAAAATGTGCAATATGATTATATCTTTTAAAAGTATACACTTTAATTTAAAAATATTTTATTGCTCAAAAATGCTAACCATTACTTGAACTTTCAGCAAGTCATAGTCACTGATCACGGATCTCCATAACAAATAAAATATTAATGAACAAGTTTGAAATATTGAGAGAATTAGCAAAATGTGACAGACATAAAGTGAGCAAATGCTGTTGGGGAAACGGCACTGATAGACTTGTTGCACACAGGCTTACCACAAACCTTCCATTTGTGAAAAACACAATTATCTGGGAAGCACAATAAAATGAGGTATGCTTGTATTAATTTACGTATGTAAGTTATAAATGGAGAAATTTGTTTCAATGGAAGTGTAGAATTAATTCTGCGTCAGAGAGAGCAGTCTATTAAATGTACCTGAAGAGGAGGGTAATTCTGTTTCACTTTACATGCAACATGCTTCCGGGATTTTTATTTTATGTGGATCCTATGGTTATAGAAGGAAAAATGAAAGCGATTAATCCTTTTTGGAAGATAGAAGCTGATGTTTTGTGCATTGTTTTCATATTTATCCAAAGGAAGAGGGATATTCAGTTGTCTCAGGATTGGAGTATCCAATGGGGAAAGTTTAAGCAAAAGAGCATTTTTTTTTCTCTAAACATACTGAACTTCCATGGCCACAGATGACATAAATCACTGATTGATTGCATTTAGAGAATCCAAAAATAGGCTATCCATGTGGAATAATACTACTGCTGAAGTTTATAAAGCACTTCCTCTGTTGGCAGATACAATGATATGCTGACATACGGCTGGCAGCCGGTTTCCATGTGATGCATATCACTATTCCTCAGCACTCCTAGTCCCTGGGTGTTTACATACTTACGGTGAAAGTGTTTTAGAAAAAGGATGAATGGCATTTCTTCTAAAAGCAACCCCAGAACTTGCTCTTGGGTGTATGAAACAGTTTGTACTATGGTTGAGACATAGTTTAATATTCCTCTAGAAAAATTGTTGAGCAAGTTGGCACAGAACATATCAGCTCCTGTTTTTAGAAATGTTCAAGATTTCAGCTTCTTGTCCCCCTCAAAAAGTCTGATGGGTTTTAGTTTGAACATACATAGTATTTCCTGTTGACATGGATAAAGCAAACAGGTGCATTAATATTATTAAACCCTATTTTAGGGAAAACCAAAGTAAAACATTTAAATGATCTATTAATAGTAATGTTTGTACTATCTCTACGATTCCAAAAACTTACCATTTTAGAGTTCTTCCCAAACTACATGTTTTACTGAGCTAATGTTCCGTTTTTACTTTATATAATTTACAATAAACAAAGGATAACTGAATGTTTATTATCTTTTCAGGAGTAAAGCCATTAAATCTGGAAACCAATCAGTAGGATTGCTTAATATTCTGAACTATTATGGGAAAAAGTAACACAATTGACTTATTAGCTATGTCTTTTCTTATGAAAGCAGGTTTTAGTATTTGGGACCAAAAGGTAAATAACCAAAATGCTTTTTTAACTAAAAATATTTTTTCATGGTCACTTTAAAATTTTATGTTTTAAATGAGTAAGATTTAGCCATTTTGATTTTACCTTACAAAGCCAAAAGGGTATTTTTCATAGTTCTTTCTTAAACATCAGAGATTGTGTGTTCTATTTTTGGTAATTTGCAGGGATGTGAGTTCCCGCTCTATTACACAAAAATTTCTGAAATTATATTTCTGCTGTCCTTTATAGTGTTATGGGGTTTTAAATCCAAGACTTTTTTTTTTTTTTTTGCATTTATGCTGTTTCTTAAGGTATGGCCCTGCAAAACCAGATACAATAATTGAGAAAATTGAACAAAAAATAAGTTAAATTCCAAAAATAAACACTAATTTACACCTAAAATGTATATTTCAGGATTAACTATCTTTATTTTTTTCTTTGCCAGCTTTCCTTACAGTAGTTCATCTAGTGCCTCTCACAATCTGCTGGCTGTCTAAAGAATCTAGACCCAGCAATTTACCACTTGTGAAATAATAGAGGTCATCTTATCTAGTATTTTCATCTACTCCATTCCATCCAAAGAAGAGAAGTGACATGTTCTAAATTAACTATGGTAAAAGACTGTGACTCTCAACCCTGAGGCAAGGACTTTTCAGTGCAAAGCCCATCTCTTATATTAGAGCAATATAAGTTTTGTTTTTATTTTTTCCAGTTTTATTGAGAAGTAATTGACATGCATCCTGTTTAAGTTTAGGGTATACAGTGTGATGGCTTGATTTATATATATTATGAAATGATGACCGCAATAGGTTGAGTTAACATCCATCATCTCATATAGATGCAATAAAAAGAAAAAAAATATTCTCCTTCTGATGACAACTCTTAGGACCTACTGTCTGGAATTTAAGTTTTAATCTGATTAACAGACTATTTTCAAGTTGTTGGTACTAAAAAAAAAAGCTGCTTTTATTTTAAGATTGAAAATCACTTAAAAATGTTATTTTGCTTATTTTAATTTTTAAATAAACCTTTTTTATTTTAGAGCAGTTTTAGGTTCACAGAATTGTTGACAAGGTAGTTCAGAGGGTTCCTATGTACCTCTCACCCAGTTTTAATTGTCATTAATACCTTATATTAATATATTTGTCACAATTAATAAACCAATACTGATACATTATTAGTAACTAAATCCATACTTTACTCAAATACCCTCAGTTTTTTTCAAATGTCTTTTTTCTATTCCAAGATCCCATCTAAGATATCATATTACATTTAGTAGTGATATCTTTAGGCTTTTCTTGGTTGTGACAATTTCTCAGACTTTCCTTGTGTTTGATGATGGTAAGAGTTTTAAAGAGTACTGGTCATATATTTTGTTGATTGTTTCTCAGTTGAGATTTGTGTGATATTTTTCTCATGGTTACACTGAGATGATGTGTTTGAGAAGGAAAACCATAGGGGTCAAATTCCATTTCATCACCTCCTATCAAGGGTATATACATACTATGAATTATTGCTATTAATATTCACCTTAATCACTTGTCTTTAGATAGTGTTGGTCAGGTTTCTCCACTGTAAAGTTAGTCTTTTGGCCCTCCTTTCCATATTGCACTCTGGTAGAAAGTCACTACCCATAGCATGCGCTTACAGATTAGGAAGTTATTCTCCACCTCCTTAAGAGCAGAGTATCCATATAGATTATTTGAAATCCTTTTGCATGGCATATTTATCTATTCTTACCTATTAATTTATTTAGTCAAACATTTATTTTTGTCAGAATGGACTCATAGATATTTATTTTATATTGCATAATAACCCAATGCTATCTTATTTATTTTGTGGTATAAATTGTCCTAGATTCTGCCATTAATAGATTTTTCACTTGGCTCCTTTATCCCTTTGATATATTCCCATTATTGTGTGTGTGCGTACATGTGTGAACACTTTCTTGCTTTCTGGCACCACAAGATGCTTAAGGCTTATCTTGTATCTTTCCTGCCTCAGTCCTAGAATCAGTCATTTCTTCAAGAATTTTGGTTCTTTCATTACAGAATGGTATTAGGAACCAAGATATGGGTGGTAGCTGTGTTCTTTGCTATTGGGATGTCATCGCTTCTAAGCCCTCTCAGCTGCCAGAGTAGGGAGATATATGTGTCTGTAGTAACCCATGTATATATCAATATTCATAAATATTTTGATATTTGGCCTTCTGTATATGTAGTGAGCTCAACATGAGTTCATGCTGACGTCTCCAACTCTAATAATACATTATACATGGATCAGTCTAGCCTTGCTTTCTATAAACTCCCACTTCAGCAGTGAGAAATTTGGCTCCCAGCATCTGTTATCCATTTGCTTCATTGTCCAATTCCAGAATATATGTAGCTTCAGATTTGTTAGCCTATATGTACATGGAAAACAACTTTATCAGTTAGTATACAGTATTTGTGAACAGTTCTTTTTGGTTTTGGTTTTACAGACTCCATTCATTTTCAAAGTTACTTAGGTTAGCACCTTATTCCATCACCCCCTTCAGTTACATTTCATACATCTGTAACGCATCTAGATGCTTTGTTAGTGTTTTGCTTTCCATCTTGGGATCTTCCAACCTCTAATTGATTTTTTGTAGCTGTGCACTGAAGAAAGTTCTCAGACAGACTAAGCGGACATGCAAGGTGCCTCTGCCAGTGAAATAACAGTAGCAGCAAAGTGTACATAGTCTTTATTTCATGTTCGCCAGGTATAAACATCAAAGAGTGTCAATGCATGGGAGGAAAACACAAAGAGCCTCCAGACATAGACCAAGTACACATCTGGTGTTTACAGGAAAGCATGTAGGGAAGATGTGCAGTTTCAATGACGGCTAGGCAATTACAACGGTCTGTTCCCTGATTGGCTCCTGGGAGATCATGGGGCTCTGTTCTCATAGTGCTATTGCATTCAACAGCCTTGAGACCAGAACATTGCTGATGTTTCAACAATTACCCCATTCCCTCTCCCAGGGCTTGCAATACACTCTGTAGAAATAACTCCACAATATTTTTTTTCATTTGCATACCCTAAGTTTTACTCTATTGTGTGAAGTTCTATAGGTTTTGACCAATGCTAGTGTCTTGTATTTATCATTATAATAGCAGAATAGTTTCACTTCTTTAAAATATCTCCTTTGATTCACCTATTCAAACCCCTGCCCCCCTCCCAAACTCTAGAAAAATTGTGACTTTCTGAAATTCTAGATTGGGACTCAACATCTCTAGAGTTAACTACTATAATCAAGGGAGGGCAGATATGATGTTTCTTTCATACAGGAGTTGTTGTAAGCAAAGTGGAAATTTAATATACAGCAATATCCACTTTCAGGAGTTGTGGGCCCTTATTTTTATCTTAATAGTATTTGTCTGAACAAAATAAACAAAATACCTCAAGTTACAGAAAAACATTACTAAAAGAGGGGAGAGATGATGGATGAATTTGAGACATCAAGAGAGTAAATCGACAGGTCATATTGATTTTGTCTTAAAATTTCAAAATATGTTTGAAAAGATTTTCTTAGTTCATGGCTCAATAAATTTGAAACTGAAAGGTGACCAAAGTTATCCATGTCCTTAGGGACCTTCCAGATTATTTTCGAGGGAGGGGGATATGAAAGGACAATTACTAGGCAGTAATTATTATGTTGGTACAATAGACACATGGCAGAATACAGGAGTAGTTCTGTCTTCCCTGAGGAAGACTTTCAGTAGAGAGGACATCTGAGCCCTGGGAGAAGTGTCAATGTCTGAAACAGATAAATAAATGTAGTGTATTCTAGGCAGGAAGTGAAACCTCTTGGCATATCAGACAGTGACAAAATTGAGGAGCTACCTGTTAACTCTATCTGAAGTGCAAGGGTTAACTGAGGTGAGCTGGAGATGAAAGTGGTGGTACATCAGGGTGGACCAGGATGGATCACGAGGGGCTTTTGAGTTTAGATTTTATCCTGGGAATTGGGAAACCACTGTAGGACTATGGAAAGGTAACGAGTACCTCATATGACATCTTAAAAAGCCCACTCTGGCAGGAAACTGGTGGGGAGAATTAGGAAGGGTATGAAACTTGACCCTAGAAAACTCATAGATGGTGATTACTGCAGTCAGGATGGGAGATGATGAGGGTCTGGTTGAGGGCAATGAAAGAAAGCATAGAGCAAGAAGGAATTATGGGAAATATAGTGACAAAAATAAGGAAGTAAGAAGAGGAAGAAGACAGTGAAATAAGTAGCACTGAAAGGTAAAGTTGAGAATGTTCTCTAAATCCTACTAATCTTTATTCTCATTAAAAGGAGTTTGAAACTTTGATGGCAAACAGGCACATTTTGTGCAATTTTATATTGAATATTTCATTGTTATATTCCTAGGCATGATTGCCAAGATCTCCATAAAAATATTAATTCAGGAAGGAACAGAGTCTAGATATTTCTTCTTATTAAGACATTAAATCTTATTAAAAGGGGAATATAAAAAAATTAGTTCAGAGTTAATGGCATGTCTTTGACATGAAAATGAATTTAAACTTAGGACTCTTCTCTGTTGTGAGGAAATTCTTCTCTCTCTCTCTCTCTTTCTCTCTCTCTCTCTCTTTTTCTTTTTTTGGACATATAATTCATAAGACTAAAATGTTCACCCATGTTGGTATTCATGATATGCATCTAGAGTTTAATCCAGAATGAAATTTGTCTTTGGCAGGATGAATCTTTAAAGCAATTGCAAGTAGTTCATCAGCCATGGATCTTGCCAAGTGACACAGAAAGTGAAGGAGTAGAAGCAGAACAAGATAAACGTGAGTAGATGTGGCCGTTTACTGACAAATTGTCTTCAGCTAAAGGAAATCCACAAGGCAGGCATTTCCTGTTCATAACATTACACGTCTGCAAAAAATGCAGGCTTGTTTAGGGAGACCATGTAAAGATGAGCTCTACTTCAGGTTAAATGTTGATTCTGTGATGTTTTCATTGTGGTGCAGAATCCTACAAGCTGACCCTGCAAGGAAGAGTATGTAACACCTCAAAGGAAGTGAACTGTTTTTCCTGAAGACCAACACAGAATGTCTGTTTTGCAATGTCAATCTTCTTTGAATATTGTGGAATTATAGCAGTGATAACTTGTGATTATCAAACAATTTTGAAGTGTGTTGGGATCATCTCATCATTATTATATGTGAGATTATCATTATTGGTTAAATGAATAAGTGCATGGACAGAGAAACCGTTGCTAAGTTCGCAAAACAAATAATAGTATCACAATATTTAAAGCATATAGAATATATAACTCTTGATTTAAATCACTAGGTTATAATCATAACAAAAAATGGATTACTACACTTTGGCATGACTCAGTGTGTGCTTTCCAGGGGTTTACTGACCTTGTCAGATATATGGGCTCAGCAATCCAGATGAGAGGTTGGAGTCTGGACTATATGGAAATAACATCACTTAAAAAATAATAACATATCCAAATTTACTTTTTTAAATCAACAATAGCCTGCAGGGTGGAATAAAAATTGTAATTGATAATGTAGCTCTCATGATAATTGGTATGAAGTGATTCATTAACAATTCCCCTATGCCATAGCTACCAGAAAGACCAATATGTTACATGGCTAACATTACAATCCTGTACCCAGGGGGATCTAGCAAATTACTCTTCTGGGTTAAAAGGCCTTAAAAAAAATTCTTATCCCACTTCTGTAGCTGTAAGCTTATGTGGCCAGAGGAAACGCATCCAGGAGAGGGATTAAGAGCAGAGTGCTCAGGTGAGAACAGGCATACAGTAGAAGTGTCACTCAGCTGGCACATTCAGAAACACAGTGAATAACACAGTGACATTTTACAGATTCTATTGGAATCTGTACACCTCCTTCAGACAAACAACTGATGAGACTCAGAAAGTGGGCTGTACTTGAACCTAATACAAAAATAAAGAGACTATTTTAAAGATCTTCAATGCAAGGGATCCTAAGTGAAATGATCTAGGATAAAAGCAGCATGAGATGCAAAGAGGAGAATACCCCCATGTAGGAAAGCATTAACAGTGGTCCCAAACTTTTATGCAAACAAATGCAAACCCAGTTATACTCCCTGTCTACTCTCCACTCACTCAAATGTACATAAACTCTCATTCTACACTTTGGATCACTTTGGTGATCATTTTCACCATATCCTCTTGAGGCCTTAATAAGTTTTGTGTTTAAAAAAAGCCCTTCATGGTAATGTGTGTTGTATAAAGACAGTATATATAATTTTGCTCTGACTGTTAGAGTCAACACACAGGTGCCCGAAGTGAGGAAGTCAAGGTGAACAACATCCTTGCAGGATCACAGTGTGTTAATTTTATGAGCGGGCGGTAGCTTACAATGAGCTGGAACTTAAAAGAACACAGCTGATCAAAAGAGTCTATTTAATCCATGTGCAAATTTAGACTTACTTTTTGTCCTTAAATCCATGTATCTCCAATCAATATTAAGTCTAAAAAATTGCTTAATAATGCAAAGGAGATAAAAATCCCCCAAATTGTCTTTAACTCTTGTCATCTAATCATATTGACTTTCTGCATATAGTTTCACATGATTTTGGTAAGTTGCAATAATTTCCTCTTCCCCTTGGATGCGAAGTCTTTGAGAGAAGGAATCTATTTTCTTTACCACATTGAGGTACATAATAAGAACTCAATAACTATCAGAAGGATGAATGAATGAGTGAATATATTTCTTTGATACTTTCTAATTCATTTATCAAGACAGTTAGAAATTTTAACAAATAAAATAAATAATAATTGTGACTGAATACTTGCAATAAACATTATTTATAGCTTTTTAAATTTTAATATTGGATTTATAGTTTAGCCATGGCTTTTGCCATATGGTCTATCAATCACTCTTGAAAAAGCCATTCCTAAACTCTCCTAACCATAGACCTAGCACCAAAAATATTTGATTTCAGCAATGTTGTACTTGGAGGTGACCCTTGACAATGGTAAATTGTTTGAAATAAAATCAGGGTTTAAAAGTAATTAGGTAGTAATAAGAGCCATCTGGAAGTGGAATGCTAGCTAGCATTGTAGCCAAGCTCCGAGCACAGAGATGCAAATACTTTTCAAGAGCAGCATCCAACATTCAGGTGCGGGGACAAGTGTGAGATGAAGCCACTGAGGCACTAGCATCTCCACTGGTACTTGTACTCAACGCGTTTGGTTTGTGAAAGAGCTGGCAAGGTAATGTATCTACCTCTTGATTTCCTCAGTGAAAGAGAATTAATGACATAAATACATATGAACCCAATATCTGATTTAGAGTCTAGAGGCTCGTATATTAGAAATTTATGAGTGAGGAAAAGGACAAGATTCATCATTCCAAAAGTAACACCTGTTTCTTGACTCAGCTTTCTATAAATTATACCTAGGTAGTTTTATAGCATTTTCTCATTTCTCCTGAGACAAAATTATCATGGCAGAAAGTTTCCAAATAATGTCAGGATCTTTGTAGCAGTGCATATTTCCTATTGCATCATTTAAAAATAAGACAGCTCAAATAAGTTTTATAAAAGAACACCTTTTAGGGAAAGATGTCTTGAATAATTAAATGGGAAGCTTTAAAAACTTCTATTGTAAATAAGATAAACAGAAACCTTAATTAGATTTTTTTATTCTGCTTTTTTTTTAAGGTATAAATCACAATTTAAAAAACCTCATGTTAGAAGTCTGTTTGTTTTTAATCTCTCAGATTATAGGGTGAAGTCACTAAATAACTCATGTCACAGGGGCTCCTGGGTGGCTCAGTCGGTTGAGCGTCTGACTTTGGCTCAGGTCATGATCTTGTGGTTCATGAGTTGAAGCCCCGCATCAGGCTATGTGCTGACAGCTCGGAGCCTGGAGCCTGCTTCAGATTCTGTGTCTCCCTCTCTCTCCCTGCCCCTCCCTGGCTCGTGCTTTCTCTCTCTCTCTCTCTCAAAAATAAACATTTAAAAAAATTTTAATAACTCATGTCACAGATATTTGAATCTACTGGGATACTGTTTGGTGTTCATATTACTGGGCTTCACTTCAGACATATTGAATCAGAATCTCTGCATGGGACTCTGAATTCTGCATTTTTAATAAACCCCTCAGGCAGACCTTGATTATTCTAAAGATTGGGAACTACTGGATGAAAAGTCCAATGAATCAGAGGGTTGTGAATTGTTTCCATAGTGTTGTTAGATTTTAGACCTTATGTCTCTAGGCTACTTTTCCCATGTGTAAGTTAAGTTTGGATGTAAAATGTGAGAATGGAGAAAGAAGGCTGAAATTTGATGGAACAAATGTGGAGTGAAATTGAGGTACAGGCCATCCAGTCGGTAGATTCATTATCTACATGGATATAAAGTCATAAAATAGCTATCGCCAACACAGCCAGTACCTTCTAATTATGTTGTGAACTTTTAAAACCTGAAAAACTAAGGTAAAACAAACAAACAAGCTAAGAAAAAGAAACAAACAAACAAATGAAATAGTAGAGATGTCCAAAATAAAGAAATAAGAGTCAGAGTTAGAGGTGCTAATGCAAGTGTGACTTGTTGAGACCTAAGATATGGATTCAGGTTTTAGACCCTGGAGTCTGAGGTCTTAATAGCTGTAACAACTGGTGATTTGGCACTGGGTCTGCCTAAGGCAGGGAAGCTGGTATGAGGGGCCTGTATAAATAAAGCCTGACACCTGGGGGAACTGCCACAGGTATGAAACAGAAACAAAATACCTGTACTCTCCAACTGTGCAAAACAGGAAGAAGTTGTCTATCTGTTCTAGGCTTTGGATGAAAAATGTAAATGTGTTCATCAGAAATCAAGATCTCAGGTCTATACGTAGGTGGTTGGGTCCAAATTTAAATTATGTATAGTGTTAGGAACCCAAAGATATAATAAAAAATGGGCAGCATTATTAGAATTCATATCTTCTCATGTAATAATGCAAGAACTGGGGCATTTACAACTCTCAAAGTTTTAAACATTGACTCCTGCTTAAGATGAGCTCTCCAGCAAAATTGAGGATCCTTTGTATATGCTGTGTTGTTTCTCTCTGCTTTCAAGATTCTTCCATGGCCTTTCTCTTTTGATAGAGTGATATGTTAGTGTGGATATCTTTGACTTTATCTTACTGGAGTTTCTTGGATATGTAGATTAGTATTTTCATCAGATGTGTGAAGGTTTCAGCCATTATTTCTTCAAATATTTTTTCAGACTGTTTTTTCTCATTGCTCCTTTGGGGACTCTGATTATATGTATTTTGGTACACTTGATGGAACTGTTCATTTTTCTTCTTCTTCTTTTTTTTTTTTTTTCTGTTCCTCAGACTGGATCTCAATTGACCTATCGTAAGTTCTTTGATTCTTTCTTATGCAAGCTCAAATCAACTGCTGAGCCCCTGGAGTGATTTTTGTTTTCATTTTAAATCCAGAATTTCTATTTGTTTCCTTTATATTAATAGTCTTTAGTTGGTGAGAATTTATTCTCATAATTTCCTTTATTTAACATGATTTATTTTAGTCCTTCAAATATATTTATAGTAGTTAAGTCTTTGCTGAGTAAGTCCATCATCTGGGCTTCTGCAGGGAGTTTCTCAGGGCTGCTTTTATTTCCTATTTAGGGGCCACAGTTTCATGTTTATTGGCATGTATGATATGATGATTTATAAAGCATCTCACTAATTTTTTGATTTGTTGCAAACTGGATACTTAATATAATATAATGTGGAAGTTCTTACTCTGGAAGTTAGACCCTCCCCCGACAGGGTTTGTTGCTGCTGTTTTTCCTTGTTGTTATTGTCCTTACTACTTTTTATTTAGTGGCTTTTCTGAACTAATCTTACAGAGTCTATATATTTTTTTGTATACAATTACTTAAGTTTCTACTCAGCTTAGTAGTCAGCTAATACAGGGTACTGAGGCAGGCTATGGACACTGCAGCACTTCACAACTTTGCTTACGTAGAGCTTCTAGGTTAAGCAGAGGTGAGAGACAGAGCTTTCTCAGGTTTTTTTTTCCTGGACAGGTGCATAGTACTACACATGCATGTTGTCTTCTAGGTCCTCAGGAATATGTCAGAGCTTTTGAAAGCTTGTTATGGGCGTCTCATCCACTAGATTTATTATTATTATTATTATTATTATTATTATTTTATTTTTATTTTGTAAACTCCTTGGTTGCCCCAACTGCTATCACTGCCTCAGGCAGCTGCTGTGTAAAACTATTGCCCCTGATTGTTCGTGACAAATGTCATAGGGACTGACTTTCTCACTGCGTGAACTCTAATCCAGGGCAACTAAAGAAAAACACTCAAATGAGGATTTTGCAGACAGCTTCTATATAGGTCAAATAATGGCAATTCTCTAGATATGGGACATTTGGGAGGAGCTCCAAACCCATTCTGCCCCCTCTAGTAGATCATAGCCTTCTTTTTTCATAACTCCCATCACTGTTCTTATGCACAGCTCTCTGTTCTTATTGAGATTCAGCTGCTTTTCTTTTAAAAATGTTCTGAGCCACCTGGGTGGCTCAGTCAGTTGAGCGTCTGACTTCAGCTCAGGTCATGATCTTGCAGTTAGTTTGTGAGTTCTGTGCTCACAGCTCGGAGCCTGGAGCCTGCTTCAGATTCTGTCTCTCTCTCTCTCTCTCTCTCTCTCTCTCTCTCTCCCCCCCCCCACCCACACTCTGTCTGTCTGTCTCTCCTTCAAAAATAAATAAACATTAAAAAAAATTTTTTTTAATGTTCTATGGATTATTGCAAGCCTTTGGTTACTTTCTAGAGTTGTGAAAAGTTGATTTTGGTGATTTTTGCTAGTGTTCTCATTGCTTTTTAGAAGGGGAGATTTTTGGAGATCCCTACACCCACATTCCAGAAGTGCTTCTCCTCTCCTGTTTTTCCAATTTCATCAACATAGTTTTCTCTTTGTTCGAAGAATGGTTCATTTTCATAATGAACTATGGTACAAGATGTCTGCTTCTTTAAGTTCCAATATCATGATAAGCTATTAAAAACAGTTTTGTAGTAAAATAAGTTTTGGGAATTTATACATATCATTATATTTCAGAAACTCTCAGGTGTAAGAACCTGTTCTACCGCTGACAGAAAAACTTTTCAAGAGGAACAAAACAGCTCTTCACTTTTAAATGAACAGATCAAATATAATCAGCATCCTGGCTTAAAATGAGAGAAAGTATTGTCCATTGTTGACTTGAAGAAATGCTATACAGTTTTGTTTTTTTTTAAATGTCGCTGCGTGGTCTTGCAGCAAGATCTGTTTGTGTACAGTCCAAAGTTTTATGCATATTTACTTGAGCTCTTTTTGCAGAATGCCTTTTCTTCTTAAAGTCTGTTTGTTTGTTTGTTTGTTTGTTTATACAGCATGTGTGGAGGGGGGAGGAGCAGAGAGACAGGGTGAGAGATCCCAAACAGGCCCCAAGCCGTCAGCAGAGAGCCCCACAGGGGGCTTGAATCCAGGTACCATGAGGTCAAGACCTGAGCTAAAACCAAGAGTCTGACTCTCAACCAACTGAACTACTCAAGTGCCCTTGCCAAATGCATATTAATTCCTATTTTCAGAATGCTTATAATTTCCAGAATGCCTATTAACTGCTGGAAGACCAGATGTTCTGGGATTTTAGCAAGGGCTAATCTAATCTAATCTAATCCTCTCAATCTCAGTTCTCTTAATTTAGTGAGGAAGTTGGTTGTCTCAGAGATTGTAGGCTTGTTCATGTCATGTCAGTAGCAGAGGCCAGGAGTACAATCAAATGTTCTTGTTTGGACCCAGTGATGTTTACTCTTATTGCTTCATCCTTTACTCATGACTTCCCTTAATCCCCCTTACCAGGGGGTGACACAGTTTCTGCTGGGACTCTTGAGAGCCAAAGTGCTTGGGGAAGTAAGTGGAGCTACACTTACTGTCCACTGTCCACTGAGGATGGACACTGTCCACTGTCCACTGAGGATGTGGTGTGGCCTTTATTCTCCTTAATCTAACCTCAGGTTATTTCTTTCCAGGTAGCCTCCTAAGATTTATATTTGAGCAATGCTTGAGTCAGTGGTGTTATTGTACCACAGCTGATTATCTCACCAGGCCCAAGAGAAGGTACTAACATCCTCTCAACTGAAAGAGTAGAAAGGGGTGTGTTAGGGGGCAGTGGTATATAGATAACACAAAGACCAAAATGAGTTAAAAGCCAATTAAGTCAGATGTGTGTTAGGACTTCATGACCCTTGGAACTCAAATTTTAAATATTAGGGTTATGACATAGAAATAAGGACTAGGAATATATACCTCAGGAGATAAACAAGACAGGACTTCAGTATTTTGTCCTTATTTAAAGGTCAACTAGGCTATCCTACACAACACATGTCTTTGTAGAGAAAAGACCCACATGCTTTGGAAACAACCAAGAATAAAAGATAGTAATAGTAACAGTAATACATAAAAATAGCTCAAGAATAACTAGAAAGATGAGTTCTTAAAGTAAAACAGACAAAAACATCTGACAAACTGTATTAGGTTATTTTTGAAGACCAAAAGAAATCTTGATGACTTTTAATCTCACTTTTCACATTCAATCTTCTATGAGTGTTCAGAAAATTCTAAAGCTTTTCTTAAAAAAGTCAGGGCATCCGAACTCATACGAGGCAATAAATTCTATAAATTAGGCATTTGCATGTTTGGTACCTGTTATTATCATAAATATTTAAGGATTGATCTTCAACCAACAAATATAATAGTAAGTTAATAATTACTGTTAATTATCTGTTACATGCAAAATAGTCTAATGTCAAATTGTAATTTTCCATTATAATACTGTTAGAGAATTAGTTTGATTATAAATAAGTTTTTGCAATTTCTTTTTTTTTTTTTAATGTTTATTTATTTTTGAAGGAGAGAAAGACAGAATGTGAATGGGGGAGGGGCAGAGAGAGAGGGAGACACAGAATCGGAACCCGGCTCCGGGCTTTGAGCTGTCAGCACAGAGCCAGACGCGGGGCTCGAACCCAAGAATTGTGAGATCATGACCTGAGCAGAAGTCGGACACTCAACCGACTGAGCCACCCAGGCGCCCCAAGTTTTTGCAATTTCTAGAGGACACATGTCCCTGAATTATTCATGTGCCATTCTTACTTTGAAATGTTTCCCATGTCTGTGGTAAAACCCTGATATTATGAACGTTTCAATTGATTTCTAAGCTCCTAGAAAAAATGTAATGGGTAATATTTAATAACATGAAATTTAATCTCACCGAGTAAACTATTATTAAGTATAATTGAAAAATGTGTTCTACAACATATAAGGTTACATGCTTATGAATAGATACAAAGCTTACCTGCTTTATTTATTGAAATTTCCTTGTCATATGCAATAATAGTAGTCAGAACATTCCATAACAAGTATCAGAGAAGACTGTATTTAAACAACAGAACTGATCTTTTGTGATACAAAATTCTTTGGATTAGAGTATTATATGAAGTTGAATTCTTTAAAACTGAAAGTAGGAGATACATGGTCCAATTTTAGGTTATTTAAAAAAATCAAAGTTATAAATGAGTAGCATATGTTTTTAATCCTCTTACTAAATACTTTTTGTTTGTTTTGGAATATTTTTATAGTTGCTCTAGATATATCCTGAAACTACAAAATATAATAAAGAAAACGAAATGAAGGGGAATCTAGTTCATTCTTTAACCTTGATGGATTTAGATGGGATGGATTTACATTCCATTAGATGGGATGTATCTTTCACAAATGAGAAGAATGTATTGGCTGGTTGCAAGTAAAACCTATTTGTTCTTAATGAATTTTGTTCTGTACATTTTCAGTAACTGCAAGAACTTCAGCATGTTTATATCAGGCAAACTGTTCCGTAATTTCTCCTGGCTTGTTTTGCAACATTGACCTGCTTCACCTTCACAAATTAAACGGACCTTGGCATTTTTGTCCCAAACCAGGATTTTTATAGTTAAGATTCTCCAATGTTACATATGCTCCATAGACCAGCTTACCTCCTTAGAATGTCCTTAGAATCATATTTACGTATCTTAAAACGCACACATATAATGAGAAACTGCTGTGTTGGGTTCTATTGCATGGGAGATACAAAAAAAAAAAAAACAAGAAAAAGGTTATGATCTCTTTTCTCTAGTAAGTTAAATAGAAGTGCATAATAGCATAAGGTATACTATTTAAGAGATAAGTAGAATGTTAAGGAAACCGAAGGAGGGGTATATCGCATGGAGTTAGCAGTAGGAACATGAAGAAATGGTGTTTGAACTAAGAGATACATAAGATTTTGAAGTACAAGATGGACAAGAATGTCATATGAGCAAGAAGAACAGCATGGGTGAGGACACAAAGATAGGAAGAGCATTGGTTATGTTTGGTGAACTGTCAATTCATACTTTCAGGGGAAGACACTAGACACAGGGGATCAGGGAGAAATAAATCTAGAAAAGTAAGTCATGAAAAGCACATAGTGGGTGCAAATTATAAGCATAAGAATGTGAATTGGTAAAATAAACAGCAGAGAAATCTTTACATAGGAGGGAGCCCTGATAAAAACATTCATATTCCTAACTTTGGATAACACTAACACAAAGGAGGCCCAAGTGTTTAACCCTTTACATATTTCTTAACTTGAGAAGAAAATGAGATTTTTTTCTTTTAAAATTTTATAATGTTTATTTACTTTTTGAGAAAGAGACTGCATGTGTGTGCAAGCAGGGGAGGGAGAGAGAGAGAGGGAGAGAGAGAATCCCGAGAAGGCTCTGCACTGACATCACAGACTAGTTTTCTTGGGGCACCTGGGTGGCTCAGTTGGTTAACCATCAGACCCTTGATATCAGCTCAGGTCATGATCTCATGCTTCATGCGATCACACCCCACATTGGTATTAGGAATCAGATGCTTAGCCAATTGAGCCACCCAGGTGCCCCAAGAAAAGTAGTTTTTAAACTGTCTGTGCACTGGTGCTATTTTAACTAGAGATCATCATCTCCCCAAGACATGCCATTTTAAAAAAACTGATAAAGTTGTGGTACACACACACACACACACACACAAAATGGAGTATTACTCAGCCATCTAAAAGAATGAAATCTTGACATTTCAATGACATGGATGGAGCTAGAGTGTATTAGGCTAAGTGAAATAAATCAGTCAGAAAAAGACATGCCATATGATTTCACTCATATGTGAATAGAATTTAAGAAACAAAATAGATGAATATATGGGAAAAAAAGAGAGGCAAACTATAAAACAGACTCTTAACTATGGAGAGCAAACTGAGGATTGCTGGGGGGTGGGGAGAGATGGATTAAATGGGTGATGGGTATTAAGGAGGGCACTTGTGATGAGCACTGGGTATGATATATAAATTATGAATCACAAAATTCTGTTGACACTAATATGACACTGTATGTTAACTAACTGGAATTTAAATAAAAACCTAAAATAAAAATAAAATAAAATAAAATAAGTCTCTTGTAGGCAGAAAAAATAAATAAATAAATAAACAAATAAATAAATAAATAAATAGCTTTTAAAAAAGTTATCTTCTTTACTAGGCAGAGATGGTAAACAGGAAATACACTACAGCACAACTTATTGAAGGAAAAATAAATCATTGTTGAAGTGCATTTTAAAACTTTGTTTTGAGTGTTGTTAATCTATCAATTAAATATCAGTAAATATACATAGCCCAAGTTTATAATTTTAGTTCTTTAAAACAAATGTTATTTCTTAATTTTTCATAGTACACCCAGGTCTCATCACAAATGCCCTCCTTAATGCCCATCACCCATTTAGCCCATCCCTCACCCACTTCCCTTCCAGCAACCCTCAGTTTGTTCTCTGTATTTAAGAGTCTCTTAATTGTTCTCCTCTCTCTGTTTTTATCTTTTTAAATTTTTTTAAAAATATTTATTTTATTTTGAGAGAAAGAGACAGACCATGAGCAGTGGAGGGGCAGAGAGAGAGGGAGACACAGATTCTGAAGCAGGCTCCAGGCTCTGAGCTGTCAGCCCAGAGCCTGATGCAGGGCTCTAACTCACGAGCTATGACAGCATGACCTGAGCTGAAGTCAGATGCTTAACTGATTGAGCCATTCAGGTGCCCCTCAGTTTTTATCTTATTTTATTTTTTCTTCCCTTCCCCTATGTTCACTCCGTTTTGTTTTTTACATTCCACATATGAATGAAATTAGATGATATTTGTCTTTCTCTGACTTATCTTGCTTAGCATAATATACTCTAGGTCTATCCATGTTGTTGCAAATTGCAAGATTTCATTCTTTTTGATCACTGAGTAATATTCCATCATATATATTACATATATATGTGTGTGTATATATACATATATGTATATATATGGGTGTGTATATATGTATATATATGTGATATACATATACACATATATGTATATGTGTGTGTATATACATATATATGTGTGTGTATATATATGTATGTATATATATATATATATATATATATATATATATACATGATGAATGGATAAATGAATGGATATACATGATGAATGGATTTATATATATGTAAACCACATCTTCTTTATCCATTCATCAGTGGATAGATATGTGGGCTCTTTCCATAATTTGGCTATTGTCGATAGTACTGTTGTAAACATTGGGATGCATGTGCCCCTTTTATTCAGCATTTTTGTATCCTTTGGATGAATACCTAGTAGTGTGATTGCTGATTGGAGGGTAGGTCTATTTTTAATTTGTTGAAAAACCTCCACAATGTTTTCCAGAGTGGCTGCATAAGTTTGCATTCCCACCAGCAGTGCAAAAATGTTCCCTTTCTCTGCATTCTCACCAACATCTGCTGTTGCCTGAGTTATTATTTTAGCCATTTTGACAGGTGTGAGGTGGTATCTCACTATGGTTTTGATTTGTATTTCCCTGATGACGAGTGATGTTGAGCATCTTTTCATGTATCTGTTAGCCATCTAGATGTCTTCTTTCAAAAAGTATCTGTTCATGCCTTTTGCCCATTTCTTCACTCTATTATTTGTTTTTTGGGTGTTGAGTTTGACAAGTTCTTTATAGATTTTGGATACTAACCCTTTATTCAATATGTTATTTGCAGATATCTTCTCCCATTCCATTGGTTGCCTTTTAGTTCTGTTGATTGTTTTCTTTGCCGTCAAGAATTTTTATCTTGATGAGGTTCCAATAGTTCATTTTTATTTTTGTTTCCCTCACCTCCAGACACATGTCTAATAAGAAGTTGCCATGGCTGAGGTCAAAGAGGTTGCTGCCTGTTTTCTCCTCTAGGATTTTGGTGGTTTCCTGTCTTACATTTAGGTCTTTCAACCATTTCAAATTTATTTTTGTGTGTTGTGTAAGAAAGTGGTCCAGCTTCATTCTTCTGCATGTTGCTGTCCACTTTTCCCAACAACATTTGCTGATATCCATTGGCTATCCATTGGATAATATTTCCTGCTTTGTTGAAGATTAGTTGGCCATACGTTTGAGGGTCCTTTTCTGAATTCTCCATTCTGTTCCATTGATCTATGTGTCTGTTTTTGTGTCAGTACCATACTGTCTTGATGATTACAGCTTTGTAATAGAGCTTGAAGTCCAGAATAGTGATGCTTCCAGCTTTAATGTTCTTTTTAAGGATTGCTTTGGCTATTTGGGGTCTTTTCTGGTTCCATACAAACTTTAGGATTATTTGTTCTAGCTCTGTGAAGAATGCTGGTGTTACTTTGATACAGATTGCATTGAATGTGTAGATTGCTTTGGGTAGTGTAGACATTTTCACAATATTTGTTCTTCCAATCCACACGCATGAAGTGTTTCTCCATTTCTTTGTGTCTTCTTCAATTTCTTTCATAAGCTTTCTATAGTTTTCAGTATACAGATCTTTCATCTCTTTTGTTTGTTCCTAGGTATCGTATGGCTTTTGGTACAGTTATAAATGGGATCAATTCTTTGATTTCTTGTTCAGCTGCTTCACTATTGGTGAAATGCAACTGATTTCTGTACATTGATTTTACATCTTATGACTTTGCTGAATTCACGTATAAGTTCTAACAGTTTTTGGGTGGAGTCTTTCCGGTTTTCCATGTAAAGTATCATCTCGTCTGTGAAGAGTACAAGCTTGACTTCCTCCTTGTCAATTTGCATGCCTTTTATTGCTTTTTGTTGTCTGATTCCTGAGGCTAGCACTTCCTGTACTATATTGAACAACAGCGGAGTGAGTGGACATCTTTGTTATGTTCCTGACCTTAGGGAGAAAGCTCTCAGTTTTTCCCCATTGAGGATGATGTTAGCTATTGGTCTTTTATATGTGGCCTCTATGATGTTGAGGTAAGTTCCAAGAAAGTATCCCAATTTTTTTGAGAGTTTTTATCAGGAAAGGATGCTGTATTTTTCAAATGCTTTTTCAGCATCTATTGAGAGGATCATGTGATTCTTATATTTTCTTTTCTTAACATGATATGTCACATTGATTGATTTGTGGATATTGAACCAGCCCTGCATCCAGGAATAAATCCCACTTGATAATGGTGAAGAATACTTTTAATGAATTGTTGGATTCAACTTGCTGGTATCTTACTGAGAATTTTTGCACCCATGTTCATCAGGGAAAATGGTCTGTAATTCTCCTTTTTTAGTGGCATCTTTGTCTGGTTTTGGAATCAAGGTAATGCTGGCCTCATAGAATGAGTTTGGAAGTTTTCCTTCCATTTCTAGTTTTTGAACAGCTTCAAAAGAATAAGTATTAACTCTTTTTTTTTTTAATTTTTTAACATTTATTTATTTTTGAGACAGAGAGAGACAGAGCATGAATGGGGGAGGGGCAGAGAGAGAGGGAGACTCAGAATTGGAAGCAGGCTCCAGGCTCTGAGCCCTCAGCTCAGAGCCCGACGTGGGGCTCGAACTCACAGACCACGAGATCGTGACCTGAGCTGAAGTCGGATGCTCAACCGACTGAGCCACCCAGGCGCCCCTTAACTCTTTTTTAAATGTTTGGTAGAATACCCCTGGGAAACAGTATGGCCCTCGACTCTTTTTTGTTGTGAGGTTTTTGATTACTGATCCAATTTCTTTGCTGGCTATGTAAAACATAATTACTTTTAGAGTGAACTCTTACCTGAAGTCTCAAAACATGCATTATTTATGTATTTTTTATATTAAACTCCTTTTCAACAATATGGTTTGCAAATGTTGTCTCCCAATCTGTAGGTTACCTTTTTATTTTGTTGTTTCCTTTGCTCTGCAGAAACTTCCTAGTTGGATGCAGTTCCGCTTACTTATTTTTGCTTCTGTTGCCTGGGCTTCTGTCACATTTAAAAAATTATTGCTAAGACCAATGTCAAGGAGTTTCTCTCTGTTTTCTTCTAAGTTTTCTACAGCTACCAGTCTCATATTTAAGTCTTTAAAACATTTGAATTGATTTTTATGTGCATTGTGAGTTAAGGATCCAATTCCATTCTTTTGTATGTGGATACAGTTTTCCCAAAACCATTTATTGAAGAGACTATACTTTTCCCGTTGTGTGTTGTTAGCACTCTTGTTAAAGATTAGTTGACCGTATATGCTTGGGTTTATCTTTGGACTCCCTATTCTATTCTACTGGTCCATGTGTCTATTTGTATGCCAGTACCATATAATTGATTACTATAACTTTGTAATATAATTTAAAATCAGGAAGTGTGATGCCTCCAACTCTATTCTTTCTCAAGATTGCCTTGGCTATTAAGAATCTTTTGTGGTTCCATAAGAATTTTAGAATTGTTTTCTATTTCTGTGGAAAATGCCATTGGAATTTTTATAGAGATTGCTTTGAATCTGTGTATCATTTTGTATAGACATTTTAGCAATATTAGTTCTTCCGATTAGAATTAAACAAGAGTCCAGGCCAGAGGGCTTCCCAGGATTATTCTACCAAACATTTAAAGAAGAGTTAATACTTATTCTTTTGAAGCTGTTCAAAAACTAGAAATGGAAGGAAAACTTCTAAACTCATAATATGAGGTCAGCATTACCTTGATTCCAAAACCAAAGACTCCACTAAAAAGGAGAATTATGGACCATTTTCCCTGATGAACATGGGTGAAAAAATTCTCAATAAGATACTAGCAAGTTGAATCCAACAATACATTAAAAGAAATATTCACCATGATCAAGTGGGATTTGTTCCTGGGATGCAGGAATTTTTTGATTGCTGATTCAATTTCATTGCTGGTAATAGATCTGTTGAAATTTTCTTTTTCTTCCTGATTTAGTCTTGGGAGGTTATATGCTTCTAGGAATTTATATCTTTTAGGTTGTCCAATTTATTGGCATATAATTTTTCATAATGTTCTCTTATAATCATTTGTATTTCTGTGATGTCAATGGTTTTTTCTCCTTTTTCACCTGATTTTAATTCCTCTCTCTGTCTCTGTCTCTCTCTCTTTCTCTCTCTCCCCCTCTCTTTTTTCATGAGTGTGAATAAAGGTTTATCAATATTGTTGATCTTTTCAAAGAGCCAGCTCCTGATTTCATTGCTCTAATCTTTTGTTTTCTTACTTTCCACTTTTCAAAAAATTTCTGCTCTAATCTTTGTTATTTCCTTCCTTTTACTGCTTTTGGGTTTTGTTCGTGCTTCTTCTTCTTCTTTTTTTCCGGCTCCTTTAGGTGTACGGTTAGGTTGTTTATTTAAGATTTTTCTTGTTTCTTGATGTAAGCCTGTATTGCTATAAACTTTCTTGGAATGGTTTTTGCTGCATCCCGAAGATTTTTAACTGTTGTATTTTCATTTTCATTTGTCTCCACATATTTCTCAATTTCATCTTTGATTTCCTGGTTCACTCATTCATTGTTTAGTAGTATGTTAATTAACCTCCATATATTTGTGTTCTTTCCAGATTTTTTCTTGTGGTTGACTTTTAGTTTTATAGAGTTGTGATCAGAAAAGATGCATGGTTTGATTGTAATCACTTTGAACTTCTTGAAACTTGTTTTGTGGCCTAGCATGTGATCTATTCTGGAGTATGTTCCATGTGCATTTGAAAAGAATGTGTATTCCATTGTTTTAGGATGGGATGTTCTGAATATATCTGTTAGATCCATCTGGCTGAATGTGTCATTTAAGCCATTGTTTCCTTGTTGACTTTCTGTTTGGATTATCTCTCCATTGATGTAAGTGTGATGTTAAAATCTCTTACTATTATTGTATTACTCTCAATGTCTTCCTGTATGTTTGTTATTACCTGCTTTACATATTAGGGTGCTTTCGTGTTGAGGTACCTAAATATTTACAATAGCAACATCTTCTTGTTACATTGTCCCCTTTATGATTCTGTAGTATCCTTCTTTGTCTCCTGTTACAGTCTTTGTTTTAAACTCTATTTTGTCTGACATAAGTATTGCTACCCCAGCTTTCTTTTCGCTTCCATTTGCACGATAAATGTTTTTTCATTCCTTTCTCTCAATCTGCATGTGGCTTTAGGTCTGGAATGAGTCTCTTGTAGGCAGCGTATAGATGAATCTTGCTTTTTTAGCCATTTAATTCGTTCTTATGCTTCCTCTAGTCTATTATTTATTCCCTCTAGTGTATTTTTAATTTCAGTTATTGAACTCTTTTCTCTCATTTGTACTTTTTATGTTTTCTCTCTTTTTAAGCGTCTCACTGAGGTGCTCCACTCTTTTCTCCACTCCTTTCCCAAGTCCAGTGAGTATTTTATGACTATTACTTTAAATTCTGTATCAGGCATATTAATTATCTCTGTTTCCTTTACTCTCTTGCTGTGATTTTGTCCTGTTCTTTCATTTGGGACATAGCCTCTATCCTCATTTTGTCTAATTCTCTGTATCTGCTAAGAAAGTTAGGAAGTTCTCTGTATGTTAGGAAAGTCAGCTATGTCTCCTGCTCTTAAAAGTAGTGGCCTATTGAAGAAGAGGTCCTGTAGTGCCCTGCAGTGCAGTGGCCCCTGTTCACCAGGACCTGGTGCTTCAGGGAACTCTTCTGTTGTTTTGGCTGGCCGCTTTTTCCTTCAATCCAGTCATCTGCAGTGGTTTGCTTTGCCTGCTGTGGTCAGTGGTTGGTCCTGTGGGGTTAGTGAACCAGTCTGGGCCGCCTTGGGCTTGAGTTGGGTCAGACCCAATGCTGCCAGAGCTGTGGTATCACCAAACTGCAGGATGCTCTCCCTATGTTGGCCCTTGATAAGCTTTTGCTGGTGGGTGGGGCCTGCAGTCAGACCCCAGCCCACCTCTGGGGTTGCAGTGGAACTGGTATGTGTGGTTTACTTTTCCTCTTCCTGGGGTAGGAGTCAGTTCTGTGTGGTGTTGGCAGACATGGTCCAAAGGAGAGGGTGTGGGCAGGGTGAGCTGTTAGCCAGTTAGGTGGAGAGTATTTGTATTGTGCTGGTTCTGACAAGTGTCTGTATTTCTAGGCTGGGGATTAGGGGAGGGAAGTGACACCTGTCAGCTCTGTTGTTAATAGGAGAAATCTTTCAAAGATCCCCACCCTTTTAGCACAGGCTCTGAGATTAGTAAACAACAACAACAACAACAAGAACAAAAATCTTCCTGTATACCCCAGGTGTTTTTTAAACTGCTGTTTCTATGCCTATTCTCAGTGGGGCTGTTTGTTATGCTGTCTTTTTAAGGGTGGGAGCTAAGTTTCCAATTGTTCTCTGTCTCTCCCAGACCCACGCCTACTGATTTTTAAATTTCAGCTGTTAAGCCTCATTGATTGTAATAACTTGAGAGAGTAAGCCCCTTTGGTTTTCAAAGCCACATATTGTGGGGATTTGTCTTCCCAGTGTGGGTCCCCTGTGCCTGGGATGCCTGGTATGGAGTCTGTTCCTCTTTCCAATCTGCACCCACTGTGCCCCTCCCACCCCCAAAGAGTCCCAAGGGTCTGTTTGGCCCCGGACTATATCGCTGCCCTTTCTACCTCTTCAATATGGCCTATTCTCTACATTTAGTGGTGGACAGTCTCTTCTACCAGTCTTTGGGGCATTTTCTGGGTTATTCACATGATGTGGGTGTTATCCAGGTGTATCCCTGGTAGAGGTGAACCTAGGATCCTCATACGCTGCCATCTTTCCTGGAAGTCCCTGTTGATTGAATCTTGAGTCACATTTCTTTGACCTAAAGAGTACCAATTAATATTAATTTTGATTTGTGATTCTTGGAATGAATTATCTTTGTCTTAAATTTCTTTATTCTTTATTTTTGATGGGTATTTTCACTGGGTGTAAAAATGAAGGCAGCTTTTTTTTATTTCAGCACTTTGAAAATATCCTTCCATCAGTTTATTGTTTATTGTTACTTCTTCAAGTGTTTTTAAAATTTTCATTTTGTCTATTATTTTTGCAGCTTTACCTTGAGTAACCTAGATGTGACTATTCTCTGATATACCTTGGATTCTTTGTGTTAAACATGAGTGATAAGAATGCTTCTAAATCTGTAGCTTTCGTACCTTTGGCATCTTTGGATTTTCCATATTCTTTTTCTGTCAAGTCTTTGGCTTCTTTTCTAGTCAGCTGTTGCTGCGTAAAATAATCACCCAAAACATTAGTATCTTAAAATAACAATCATTTATTTAATTCATTCATGGGCAATTTGGTCAGGGTTTAGTAAGAAAGGCTTATATCTTTTCCATGCAGCATCAGCTGGAGTGATTTAAGCAGGGGTGGAGGATACATTTACAAGATGGGTAACTCACATGCTTAGATGTTGATGGTCACTGTTGCCCGAGAAGTCATTCAGGACTGAAGTTCAAGGACCTTGATTTCTCTGCATATAAAACTTTCATCATGCATCTCTCCATGGCATGTTTAGGCTTCCTCACATTATTGTAGCTGCCTTAGAAGAGTGAGTATCCCATAAAACAGGAAGTGGAATTTTTCCATTCCTTAAGGCCTGAGCCTGGGAACTCACAGCACTACTTCTGCCATTTTGTTGCATATACAGTCAGATATTTTTTTTTAATGTTTATTTTATTTTTGAGAGAGAGAGAGAGTGAGAGAGAGGGCATTAGTAGGCAGGGAAGAGAGAAAGGGAAGCAGAGAATCCAAGCAGGCTCCATACTGTCAGTAGAGCTTGATGTGGGGCTCCATCTCACGAACCGTGAGATCATGACCTGAGCTGCAATCAAGAGTCAGACACTTAACTGACTGAGTCACCTAGGTGCCCCTGCAGTCACAGATTATAGATTCAAGGTTAGTGGACATGGTTCTAGCAAGTTGGGAAAATACGAAAGAATTTGGGCGGGGGGGTATGTTTTAAAATTGCCACGGCCACCTGTTAACATGTGTTATATACTCTAACTGTATGTAAAATGTGCCCCACCTCTGTTTTCCATCCATTTGTTTCTGTGTATCACCCGGAATATTGTATTCTGATCTATGCTCAAGTTTATTATCTCTGTCATTAATGCTATCAAATCTGCTGTTTAACACATATATTACAAAATTGAGAAGATTTTAAGTGTGTTTTCTTCATTGAGAGCGCTGGTTTATTTCTATTTGCCCTTACTCTTACAGTGTGACCCTTCAGAGTAGCAACCCCAAACCTAGGGAATTAAACTGAGTCACCTTCCTCAGTAAGCCTGGGGCTCCAATTTTTGTCCTGTCTGCCTATGAACATTTTGTAAGTTGCCAGCCTCTCAGGAATTTCTTCTGCAACTGATAGCTACCTTTAGAGGAATTGTGTCCCCAAATTCCATGCTCATTTCTATTTATTTCCTTATTCTTCTAGATATTGACCGTTTAATACCATATTATTTTGCTAGCTCCCTGATGCCTTCACAGAGGCTTTAAAAATATTTCACCCAGCTGTTATAAATGTTTCTAGTAGCTGCTTTATCTGAAAATTTTACACAACCAATCCTGGATATTAAATTTCTTACTCTGATATATTTCAGTAAATGTGGGCAAAATCAGCACATTTTCATATAATTTCCTTTAGTTTCCACAGACTAAGAAAACATTTCTTTTTCATTACTTTAATTTGTGCCAAACATAGTGCCAGATACATAGTATATGCTTGCTAAATATTAGTAAGTTCTAAGGTTTTACTTTTAGGCTAAGCATACATCATATAAAATGGTTTCTATTTATGCAAAAAATGATGATTTATCTTCTATCCCACCAGGACTTCTTCTTGCTTCTTATTAGGTTTCTATTTACCTTTGCTTATGTTATTATTAATGACATTGTGTTTTTACTCCTGTGTGGAATTTGTTCCCAGACACTTGCTAGGTTCTCACTATGACTGACTATTGTGAGCATACGCATGTGTCATTTAATTTTCTCAGTGGGAGGCTAATTTTTTTTCTAGACATTATGATGGAGTGAGGAAAAAAAAAACCTAGGAGTCAGAAAACTCTAAGGTCCTCCTTCTTCCCTGTGGTTCCCAGGCTAGTAGACTGCAGAAAAGGGCTCACACTCAGATGCATCTACAGTTGCCCAGTTCTCAGACTTTAACTATCAGAGGTACATTAACTACATGGGAATAATACAGAATGCTTTCCCTCAAGTTTCTCTGCCAAACAATCTTTGCCTTTTTCTTACTAACCAAAAATAATTTATCTTTTCACTTAGGAAGCCACAGTTCATTTGTCTTATTTTTCTTAATTATTCTATGGTTTTTGCATTTAGCTTGCTGCCTCTAATATGCCTTGGAACTAGCAGAGGAGAGGATTTTATATTCCCATTGTGGGGCCAAAAGCGTGACCTCTCCCTTAGGTGGGTTCATGGGTGGTATGATCATCTTATGCAATGTGCTTTCTTATGTATTCTCGCAGGCTGGAAGAGTTCATTTCATATCTACTAATTGGGGCACCTGCATCATTGATCCCAGCCTACCTTATTATTTCCCTCTCCTTTTTCCTCCTACTTCAAACTTAAGTGCTTATTTACCTCAAACTGAAGGGGAAAAAAATCAAGGAACAAACTATCTCCTCCAGAAGATGCTATATTTCCACTGTGTGAGCTAGACTAAAAGTTGACCAGCATAGTCTCCTAAAAGGTAGTGGAATATTTGTTATAAGGATCTGACAGGAAATTGTAGCCTGAAGATAGGCATTGTGGGTGAAGAAACTACTTGTGTAGGCATAATAAAGATGGTATATGAGAAAAAAGTGGAGTTCTACGCATGGAACTTCAAGCATGTGGCAAAATAAATCTTTTCACTGAGAAAGTTAGTATATATTCTAATAGATATATAATTTAATAATGAATTAGGAAAATTGTCACATTAGGCTAACATAAAATAAAACTACAAAGTCTATTTGAGTCATTAGAATTCTATTATTCCATTTCTCCTTAAAGCCTAGTATGAGTAATTGACATTTTAGGCTTATATAGAAACACATGCATCTTCAAAAGAAGAGAAAATGAAGGGACTGACACTTATGACATTTTTGCTGGTAGGGGCTATGTAGCATCTCCTTTAATCCTTGTGACAACTTAATATGTAGGTGATATTCCTCTGCTTTTACAAACTCAGATCTGTTAAGTGTATCCTGTCCCAAGGATACATAATTAATAAGTGCAATTTACAGTCTAGCTCAATCCAAGGCCATATGTTCTACTCCAAAATGTCATTCCATCTCTATAAGCTAAAAAAAGGAGGGAGGGGGAGTGTGTGCATAGAGAGTATCAAGAGAGGAATTATTTCACCGGACACAGAAAGAGTTTGTATCATAAAGTTCTATAAAACTTGAAAATAAGAAAAAGTGACATATAAAGAAACAAGCAGTAATACATTTGGCCAGAAAATCTGCTTTTAATATAAACTTCAACCTTGATTTAGTTAAATTTACGCTGTGTTCCAAATTGTTATCCACAGGCAAAGTCATCCAGAAAATTAAGGGAGGCATACGTGATAAACATAAAAATTAAAATTTTGACAGAATAAAATAAATAATGTTTAGTAACTACATTAAGCGTGTTTAAAATCTCATAGTTCGATATTAAAAATAGAACAACTGTTCAAAGCATGCTGCCAAATTTCTTCAGAATGAGTTGTTTTGAAATGTTGACTAAATATCCCAAAACTATATATCAACTGCAGTATAATTAAACATTCTTCAGACCAAAAATATAGCTTTTCTTTATATTCTTAAACATATGTTGTATGTGACTTTCTCCTTCGTATTAGGACACAAGGAATTATCCATTTGTTAACATTTAAAAAAAAATTCAGCAAGTTTCTACTAGTTATGCCAGGCTTTATAATTTATAAATTGCTTCCACGTATTTAATCTCCAAAACTAACCTATTAGGGAAAATTTCTTCTTAATGTTCCTATTTTATATTGTAATTATTCAGCACATATTTATTTAAAAAATATTTGTATATTCACTGTTGATTTACTTAACAAATCGTTACTGAATGAATTGGAGGAATGAAGGAATGAAGAAATTTAGTTCGTCTTGGTTAAGTGATCCTTGAAGATCCCTTGAGGAGTAGCCAAGCCTAAATCTCTATCTTCTGATTATTCAGGGAGACCACAATGTCTAGCAACACAGACAAATAATAAGTGGTTCATCAGTCTACACAACAACACATGATGTGTTCGATGACATTCCATATGTTCAGGGTGTTGTTCCTCAGCAGTAATGATAATTCAATCAGAGTTGCAATGAACACAGAGCATTAATGTAATATTTACATCAGTCCCTACGTGTCATGTGGGATCACTGCCTGAGGTGATTTGTGTGGCTGTTTTTCACCGAATGAACCTGTGCCTATGGCATTTAAGAAGAAAATAATCAGGTTCTATGCTGTAAACAAAATATTATCTTTATTTCTAGACTTTATGGCTACTCTTTTGCTTGCTTTTTCTGCCCCCACCAAAGAAGCTTCATTTCTTACCTCCCCGTAGGTATGGGGAGTAATGGGCCATCCTCTGGATAAGCTGTGCTGTTTCACAGAGGGAAGCAGTGTAAGGCTGGATACCTAAGTCAGTTGCCATATAAGAGTAAGGGTCATGCAAAAAGTTCAGTTCAGAAACTTGAGATCAGTTAATTCTGTCTTTTATTTCTGTTATCCTTGGCCACTTTGCCTTGCCCCCCTGCCCCTTATCAAAATAAAATCTCCTCATGTATTTGTTTTCTTAAGCACTGTGGATGTATTTCCCAGATTTTTCCACTGTGCCCTATGGAACTGGAATTTTATTTGCAAACTGATTGTCTGGCAGTGCTATCCAAAGAACACTCTTCATGCCCCTCCTTATTTATATTTATTTATTTATTGGCCTTATTCAAAATGTTTCCTGGAAGACACCACTTCCCTTATAGCCTTTCCCAGGGGAAACTCTCTTTCTTTCAGTTGCCCTGTGTTAAGCACCATGAGGTAGCATTACCATTCTACCTGAAATTCCTCTCCTTTATAGGCACATGCTATTTGTCTAGCTGTCCTGTTTCTTTCCTTGTCACTGTAATCCTACCAATCACGCCTGTTCTTTCATGTGGGGTGCTTACATTTGAGTCATTGCTTTTCTCTCTGCCCCAATCTTATCATTAAGAAAACTTAACTCCTACTTGGGAGACTTATCCACTGTCTTACTATTGTAATTCTTTGGCCCTCTCAAATGTAGCGATCTTCTAAGGCAATGTATTTTTTTTCTTGTCTAATGTGAAATAGCATCCAACTCTAAAATCTTAGACTACTGTAATGCATTCTCTGTCCCAAATCTTCTACCCTTAAGGTTATCTATTTCCTACAAAACCTACACTTCAATTTTATTTTTGTACTTAGACACTTTGCTACTCCTTCTCTTCAACTATATGCAACTACATCTGGCTTCATCCTTCACCCAAAAGTCCATTCCATACAGAACAGTGATACACAAAGTGCGGTCCACAAACCAGCAGCACCAATATTAGCATCCGCGTCTCTTTGGAAATTACAAGAAATGCAACCCACAACAACTAAGTCAGAAACTCTGATAGCAAAGCCCAGCAACCTGTGTTTTAAAAAGTCCTTCAGATGATTCTGATACACTTAAAATTTGAGAACCACTAAGAGAGATCATTAAATGCATCATTATTTTATTCAAAACCCTTCCATGTATAAGATTTCTAAAAGTTTATCAAGTTCTCCAGCTTTATTCAGCATCCATTTTCCACATATAATCACCACTTTGGATCCAAATTTTTCTGTAGTTCCTACTTATCTGAATTTGAATACCGCAAAACTATGAAATGCCTACTGCTTAATGACTCTTGCAAAGGTGTTTCCCTTATCACCATCCTCCGTGGGGCATCCTGAGCTAACTTGCTCAAAGTCATGTATATACATAAGGGTGAAACCAGAATTGGAACTCAGGTGTGTCTGAGTACAAAACCTATGCTTTTTCAATTTTGCTGCTGAATTATGTGAAACAGCAACTGTACTGATATGAGTCTTTCACTCCAGTTGGAACAGAACTTACCAATGGATCTCTACAGATGTCTTAAAAAATGAATTATATGAAAATCTATTATCAACTGATAAATATCAAGTTATGTAGGACTTCTAAGAGCCGTTGATATGGTGGTGTATAAATTTCGATCCTCCAAAAAGCAGATATGGTATGTTTCTGTCCCAAATTCCTTAACCAAAGAACCATTTTTTGTGGATCATTCATAACAACACCATGCAGGGCGAGCATTCCAAGATCTGCTTTAGAAAACTTGGACTTAATCTATTTCCTTTCTCTTCAGGAAATGTGAATTGCTCATGTCCCTTAATCCCTTTATTTCATCTGCTTTTATCCTCCATTCTATTTCCCCACTCTTTTAAACTAGAATACTCTTTGCCTTTGTCCCACAAGCCACTGCTCTTTTCCCTCAGGGATGCATTCAGAGGAATTACATTCAGCATGTGATGTTATGTGCCAGGCATTATGAATAGAGTGTATATGTATTTATATGCACAACTTTTATACATTTCATAATAATTTTGTGATGATGATGATGTTAAATTGCAAATGTGATCGCGTAACAACTCTGTGATGTATATATACCCAATCCTGACTAAGTTGTGTGAGGGTAGCGACCGGAATAGCAATCCTTTCCTGCCTAACCCATGCTGGCCTTAAGAAATGAATGTGATTTATGTGAGATCTTCTTGAAGTCCACATGTATATTCACAACACTATCTGGAGGCTGGAGGGCATCTTGCCCTAGAATTTATTTCAAAATCAGCAGAAGTTTAAATTGAAAATGACCAGCGTGTGGAATAAGAATATACATACCATGAAGCAAGTTAACTTATATGTAATTGCAGCTCACTATATACTGTAAGTGTAGTTTTTTGATATTAATTTTGATTACCCTGCACTAGAAATTGTTTAAACTGCTAGGAGATTGTGTTTAATAGATTTTTTTTTCCTGGTCCAGCATATTCTCTCTTTTTCTTTCACTGTGCAGGTTCTGCTGATCTTCTCCTTTGTGTCCCATGCTCCTCTTGTCCTACACTGGTCTACTCTGGTATGTTTGCTCAGGGCACTTAATACCAATGTCAGGTAATTATCGGTGCTATCTTCAACTGCTCAAAGTTTGGATTTGTTTAATGTACAGTTCTCATGGCCTATCATGAGAAAGAGGCTTCCCTCCTACTCTGCATAATGTTTCCTTTTTCTTTTTGTGATATTCTATGGGTCTCGGGCTTCTCACGAAGTCTGTATTCTCCTATGCTGAAGTGAATTGAATCCTTCCTCCTTGGCAGGAAAATCCACTTCAGATATATTTGAGATGAAAACATGTTCCCCCACTGTGAAGAGCATGAACTTTGTGACACCATTAAATATATCTTGGACATACAGAATCTCAGAACAATTTTACATCCATGGGCATGAGGTTACTGTATGAACTGGATTTGTAAGATGAAGAATTTGCAGTTTCTTCTCCCACGTATGTCACAGAGAGAAGCGAAAGGTTGAGTTTGTCCTTAGCAATAACAGAATCACAGAATATCAAATTTAGAAAGAACCATCTGCTTCTCTCCCAATTTAATGCTGATCTCTTCTCCAGAATGCCCCTATGAAATGACCATGCAATCTTCACTTGAACATCTTGAATAATAGGAAGTATTCTACCTCCTGTGGCTGTTCATTCAATTTTATTCTGGTCTAATTGTTCATCAACCTAATATTGAGAAATCATCTAAAGAGATAATTTCTGCAATGCATCGCTGTGTAGTTAGCAAAATATTATGTTCATTGTGCATGTTTTATAATAAAACAAAAAATGTTTTATATTAAAACATGGAAAACATGTAGAAAAATGTGGACAGCCCAACGACCAATAAAAGATGATTTATTTAAAAAGTATAGCAATCTATATAATGGAATACTGTACATCTTATGAAGGTTGAGATATATATTCATTGGATAAATACATATATTTATACTGATAGTAACTGGATCCATCTGTCTATATCTATATATATTCTGTTGTGGAAACATTTTTATAATACTGTTACATGAAAAATGAGTTACAAAACAGTATATTAAATATAATTCACTTTTTGTTATATACAATGGATAGACGCATACACGATCATATATTTACATCTGCAGAATACTGTCTGGATGGTTACAAACAAAAATGTCTTGAAAAGATATCTGTATCCCCATGTTCAGTGGTATTATTTACAATAGACAAGATATGGAAAAAACCTAAGTGTCCATTGACAGATGAATGGATAAAGAAAATGTGGTACACATATACAATGAAATATTATTCAGCCATAAAGAATGAAATTTTGCTAATTGCAACAGCATAGATGGAACTTGAGGATGTTTTACTAATTGGAATCAGTCAGACAGAGAAAAACAAATACCATATTATCTCACTTATATGCGGAATCTAAACAACTGCAACAACAAACACTAAGCTCATAGGTACAGAAAACAGATTGGTGGTTGCCAGAGTCAGGGATTGGGCAAATAGGTGAAGGTGGTCAAAGAGCACAAACTTCCGATCATGAAGTAAATAAGTCATGGGGATGTCACATACAGTATGGTGACAAAAGCAGACAGGTAGGCAAACAGTAATGCTTAAGTTGTACAAAATGTTCAAAACCTACTTTAAATGAAATTACTTTCTGTTGCTCCAAAATCTGGATCCTTGTAGTTGCCTTATTTCTGGTTCTTTCTGTAAAACAGACAAAAATTTTATCTCTCGGGGCGCCTGGGTGGCTCAGTCGGTTAAGCGTCCGATTTCGGCTCAGGTCATGATCTCGCAGTCCGTGAGTTCAAGCCCCGCATCGGGCTCTGTGCTGACAGCTTGGAGCCTGGAGCCTGTCTCAGATTCTGTGTCTCCCTGCTTCATGCTCTGTCTCTCTCTGTCTCAATAATATATAAATGTTAAAAAAAAATTTTTTTAAATTTTATCTCTCTTCCACATAATAATTCTACCATTGTAGGAACACAAAAAGCATGTTGTTCTCTTCGTTAGTCCTTTACGTGTTCTTTGTATGACTTGCAGGTATACAGCCCTTCTACCCAAGAGATCTGAATAAGTAAATCATTCATCCGATTCATACTTAATAAAGAGCTCCAATGAAACAGGAACTACGCCAGAGAATGACATGTCACTATCATGTGACGAAATCACACACTGAACATTGTTTACATAAAAGACTCCTGATTATCGTTATATAGGCATTAGGGTGAGATCAGTGCACGCAGCAGGAGAATTCTACCTTGACTAGTGGTTGAAGGGGCCTGAGAAAAGTGGTTTTTAAGGCTAAGTCCTAAAGGAGTAGGAGTTAGTTAGATACAGGAGTTAGCTGGGGTTGGTTGGAATAAGTAAGGCATTCCAGAAAGGGAAAAGTATGTGCAAAAATAACTGGACTCCCTTCTTTCCTCTTTTTCTTCCTTTATCGTCTCCCTCTTTACCATCAAACAAATACTTACTGAGCAAACACCATGTGCAAAGTATACTTTCAAGTCCTGTAAGTAAGTTGGAGATTCATATTTTTCTTTCAAAGTATTTATGGTCTGGTGAGTGAATCAGAAATATTAAATATAGCTCAGGTACAAAGCAGAAGAAACAGGTATTATCAAGTATTCTAGGAGCATGGATATTTCCCTTGCCCTCCTAATCATAGTCTCCTGGGGAAAAAAAAATAAAGGAATTATTTTCAGTCAAGAAATATGGGCACATAGTTCCAGTGCTGAAGAAAGGACTTGTGCAGCCTAATCTATCTTATGCCTCTCTAGCCTTCTAAATTCAGCTTTCATAATTCCTTTCAAGCTAGTAAATGTGTACACACCTCACAAGTATTTCTCATTGGCCATATTTAGAGAGCAACCGTTCTATTTTAACCGTCCAAGATATCTGTAGAATATCTACTTCTAATTATATATACAAAAAAGGTTTATACAGATTCCAGAAATTGACATCCTGGCAATCCAGGATGATAAAGATAGGACCTAAGGTCAGTGCCATGGTAAAAGTTCACACAGGGTATAAGAAAGCATTAAAGTCCCTAACTTTCTTTTTATGCTGCACTGTAGAAGTATTATTAAGCACATTATCCTTTGTTTTGTTTCTCCCCTACAGGTCTGTGAAGCAGGCAGAAGTTCCAGGTGGTCCTTAAAGAAATTGCAATTATTCAAATCCTTATGTATAGTTCTAATTTTATTTACTATGTGTAATCACTTAGAGAATGGTTATTTTTATAATATCAATAATAAACAAGTACTCTTGTAACCAGGGGGTGCCTAAAGGTGTAATCAGAGAACACTAACCCTGGCAAAGGATTCTGGGGTGGTCAGGATGTCTGCTGCCTTTTGACATGGTTAGTGTCCTGGGTTTAGATTACTTTATACCCAGTTATTAAGATTACTATTTGATACATTAAATATTGCCTGATTCAAATAACTTTGCTTAAAATTTTTCTGTATTTTAACTTGTGTGGGGTTTTCTACTTCTTATATTTTTATAATACTTTATCATTTTTTAGATTAATAAACATTATACTTATCCACATGTGCCAAGATGTGCCATTTAGGTCTCTCTGGGAGTTAGCTGTTTGGTATCATCATCTGCCATGTGTGTTTTGTGCAGCAGCAAGAAGCATATTCTCTACCACTGCTCCTTCCTATGATTATCTTCCCTGTTCCTATCAAACAAATAACTGATATGTTAATCTAATAAAGCAGATCAATAAGGAATGAAATGCATGCCCCAGATCATATGCAATGAAAATTGTTGGACCATTTATCCAATTATTGAACCCAGTTAAGGTTATCCATTTTGCATTTGATGTATGCTTGCTTCTGGAATATATTCTGCACTGAAGCTAAGTGAATGGATCTAAGTAAATCTATTGAGTATCTCTATTGTCTGTTTTATCTTATTTGTGTGAACAAATACCTTATCTTATGTTTCTGACCCTTTAAAGGCATATGGTTAAATTATAAAATTGCCTGTATTACTGTGAAAGAAACAATGTTAAAGGCAAGAACATGGCTAAAGAATAAACAAAGAAGTTCTGATTGTATGAATGGAGTTACATTCCTAAATCAACTAATATAATAAGTTTTCTTACATTAACATTTTCATGTGCATAGAGACTCAAGACTAATTTTCACAAACGTTACCGGTTTTTATAGGTAGAAACAAATTAAAGGCTTAAAACACAGTACATTTTTGCACAGAAAAGAAAGTAGGCAAGAGAGTAAGTTTATGAGAACAGAACACTCCTCTATTTAAAAATCCTTGTGATAAAGAATATCTTCAAAAATATTTAACTGAGGATCGAAATATTTTCTCTATTAGGGATAGTCTTTCTTTAATATATGTCATCCCTGATGCCCTCATCCGAGCCAATTTGCCTCCAGCCTTCACTTGCTCAGCTTTTGTCCGCCTCTTGCCTCCTAACATTTTCCTGGAGACAATCACTCTCCTAAGTGCCACATCAGCCTCAGGAATCAGATCAGCCAGGATATCGGAATGTATATTGCTAAAAATGCTACCAAAGACCTACAAACCTGGGCACTAACTAAAGTAGTAAGCAGATAGATTTTAATCCATGGTAAACTATTGCAGCAGATAAGAACTCTGAACTGAACTCATCTTTGATTTGTGCAGAGGTGACTGCATGTTCAAAGGAAGAGAGGGAAAGTAAGGATGCGAATTGCCAGAGCTTGAGAAGAGTCGGGGAAATGGAAATTTATAAAAAGCAGACAGGGGAGTTAACCCATGCGAAACTCATTTGGGTTTGCTAACTGTGCTTATTGAAGTTTGACTTTCGTCCTTCCACTGAGACTGGGAGACAGGGGCTCTATCTTCAAGTGTTGGCTGGAAAAAAAAGTTGGCTGCTTTTGGCAGTCTTGTACTTTCCCAGGAAGGAACTTGACGGGGCTGGGGCCATCATCATGGAGATGCTGCCTTGACTGTTAGAAACTAAGTTTGTGTTTGTTCATGTCTTCTAACGTGGGAGTGGGTTGGAGTGGAGGAAATCATTTGTACTCAGAGTCTGCAGTATTTATAGGCCAACGTTGAGGTCTGGTCAAGAAAAGAGCTCAGAGGAGCCAGGCTAGAGTTTGGTCCAGAAGAGAATCTTCATCGGGGCACCTGGATGGCTCAGTCAGTTGAACATTCAACTCTTGATTTTGGCTCAGGTCATGATCCCAGGGTCGTGGGATCAAGCCCTGCATCAGGCTCCATGCTAAGCATGGAGCCTGCTTAAGATTCAATCTCTCCTTCTCTCTGCCTTCCCCTGTTCATGCTCGCTTTCTCTCTCAAAAATAAACTTAAAAAAAAGAAAAAAATCTTCATCAATGCCAGTCACACACACACACACACACACACACACACACACACACACAACCACAGTATCTGCCCTGCCTTCTTTGTCAACTCCTATAACCACTTTTGGAGGACAAGGACAGAGGCCAAGGCCAGTAAACAGCTAGAGCCCATATCAGGAGATTTCTCCAGGTTGCTTTTCTATCTCCTGTTTTAAATTTCACACATGAACTCTGAATCTCTTGGCACTTATTTGACTCCCCTTACTCATTTTACTTTATTTGTGTTTCCTTTTCTCTTTCTTTCTTTCTTTCTTTCTTTCTTTCTTTCTTTCTTTCTCTTTATTTGTGTTTCTTAACACAGCCCCAGAGTTATTGCAATTTTTAGGGCTTGAAAACCCCACACAAAAAGGGCTTCTAGAAATGCTCGTCACAACCCCCATTTTAACGTCACTACTATAGACAGATAGCTTTCAGCCCTAACTCATGCCACCACCTCCAGGTGTCCCTGACTGATAATCTCTGCTCTCTGGACATGGAAGCCAGACCCTTATTCTCAAAGATATCATAATCTAGTGGGGGAAATATGCCTATGAACAGTTAATTTAAATAAAATGTGGTAATGCACAATGATGAAGACATTTACAAGCTAGGATACTATGGGAGCACCAAAGAGCAGTTGGGAACCCATCTGAGATCTGGTCTTGGATGAGGATCAGTGGTGGGGTGAGCAGAAAGTCAAAGAAGATTCCATGGAAGAGATGATGTCTCAGCTGGTTCCTTAAAGATGAGATCAAGTCAACTGAGAAACAAAAACAAATAAGAAGGTTTTAGTGGGAGCAACAGAATAAACCTAGCATAGAACCCTGAGTGGGCAGAGTGTGCATGGGGATAACAAATGTATTTATTATTAGAACATGTAGAATATGAGATGATGTGGCAGTTGATGGGGCAGAGAAGTGGGTATATATGGGGCTAGGAAAAATCACATGTTCTATCCAGTGGTCTTCAAGTCTGGTGGCTCATCAGAATCACAGATACAGATACTTAAACCCTACTCTCTGGGATTAAGATTCGGTTGGTTTGAGGTAGACCCCAGTACTTACTGAAAAGCTTTTTATTTGATTCTGAGGAATATCCAAGGATGAGAGCCATTGCTAAAGAGAGCTACTAAAAATTTTCAGCGGTGGAGAGTAGAATGACACTATCAGATTGATGTTAGGATAGCTTGCTCTGGCAGCCAGTAAAACTGCAGAAATAGTAGACACAGGAAATGAGAAAACCTAGAAATGGGGAAACCAGTTAGGAAGTTGTTGTAGGAGTTAAAAATAAAAATAAAGTCTTATTTAGATTTATTAAGGCAAAAAAGATTCACAATCTAACTATAGTCGGTATACTCTGGAATCGAGGGAACAGATAGAATCAAAACTTATTTGAGGGCTAGAATTGTCAGCTCTTATGGAATTATTGCACATAGATGAGGACAATAAAGTATTGCCAAGAATGCCCCCCAGGCTCATGGCTTGGGTCTAGGGGCGGCTATAAAACAATGAAAGGAAGAACAGGGGAAATCAACTCTTGGAGATGATAACTACAGTGTAGATATGTTGAAGTGTACTTGCCTATTTGATCTCAAATGTCCAGAACACATTGAGGCCAAGTACAGGGCTAAAGATACAAACTTGTCATTCATGTGAATATATGGGTTTACAAAAACTATAAAAATGGGTCACATTGCCTGAGGAGAACCTATGGATGCCTCTAAAGAAGCACCTAAGAACACCTAAGTTAAGGGGCAAGGCCAAAGAGACTGCAGGAAGGAGACAAGAAAGAACTGTTGAGAAAGATAAGGGATAAAACCAAAGCAAGGGGTTGCCAATTACAAGAGAATGGATAACCATGATTTTCATGCTGTTTTCATGGTAGCTTTCCCCACTTAGATTTAAATCTTTCATCTGACCTTAGATGCACTATACATTCCCTAAGATATACTTCCTTAAGCAATGAGCTATTCTTCCTTTAACTTTTGGAAGGCCAGGAAAATGTTTGCCTTGAGTGGAGCCTCCAGGGATGAGACAGGCAGTACATCCTCATGTGATGTCAGTATAGAGTATGATAAGAGGCAGAGTATGATAAGAGAAGAGATATACCACATGAACTGGTAATTTTTCTACCTCCTTTAGGAAAAGGGGACATTTCCACAAGCTTTTGAGAATGTCAAACCTTCCACCCAGATTCATCTAACACTTACTCAACAATGCTTAATTGTCAAACACCCACTCTGTAATACCAGATTAGACTCTGAGGACTCAGCAATAGTGGGACAGTGTCCTTGCATTCTTGAGCTTTGGTTAACCTGCAATCTAAAGGAATAGGGGGGTTATTCAGGTGAAATTGGGGAAGGTGGAAGGGAATTAGGGATAGCAATGGAGAAAGGGATTGAAGACTATTTTGAGACAACAGCATGTATAAAGATCCAGAGACAAGGAATAACAAAGTGTATCCAATGAAATGAACAATTGAGCATGGCTGGAATAGAGGGGATGCACAGTATTGTCTGTAATGCAGATGAGAAGTAAGCAACAGCCATACCACATGTAGTCAAACTATAAAGAGTATTATAAGATATCTTACATTCAGAGGGCAGTGAGACACATGGAAGAGTTTTGAGCAGGTAAATACTAATAGTTGCATTTGAGAAAGGTGGTGTTTCACTTCACTGTGGAAAATGGATCATAAAGGAACAAGGCTGGCGGCCAGGAGAATGGTTAGGACACTGTTGCAGTGGTCAACATGAGACAGGAAGGAAGTGCATGGATAGAAGAGGAATCTAGATGGGTAAGAATTAAAGATGAGTGGGAAGTGTTTCAGACAACGGTCAGGTTTCTGGCCTAAACACCTGGTAATGAACTATGTTTGGAATGAGGAGAAGATGTTGAGTTCATCTGGGGGCATGTAGAATTTAAAAAGACTGGGACACATCGGAGACGTTGAGCACCATCAACATAAAAATGATTCAACAGCACACAACAGAAATCAAGGCAGTAGATGGCATCACGCAATGAGAATGGGTGCAGTCAAAAGAGAACGGAGCCCCAGGAACACACCAGCACTTAATGGACTGGAAAACTGATTTCAAAAGCAAAGATTTTGTGTACACTGAACAGAGTGGGTGGCCCACACAATGTTTCTAGGAAGTAAAAGGTCAAAATCAATGCACTTCAAGGTCCCTGGTTCCTGTAAGCACAGCTGGATTTCAGGAGTGAGACAAGCCTGGGCTCATTTGTTGAACAACCTTTAGTAGTCTAGTTTAATGAGGCTGTAGAAACTTCCTGTGGGTGGATAGATGGAAAAACAGCTCTATGTGTGTGTGTGTGTGTGTGTGTGTGTGTGTGTGTGCGCGCGCGCGCACGCATGTGTGTATGTAAGGAACATAGAGTTTCCCCTATTTAGGAAGAAAAATTAAGGCATTACCAATTTGAGGTCTCTTCAGTCAGTGTATAGAGGCACCTACTTTGAAAATTTATTTCCTTGGTCAATAGGGATCAAGAGACAGCTAAAGTCTTTAGGAAAAGCTCAAGAATTAGTCCAGCTGCAGCATTTTTACCTTCCCTTTTTTTCCTTCAAACTAATCACACATAAGTTTTGGGTTGATTTTAAGGAAAATAACCACTGCCAACTGCTGAACTCAGAGTCTTAAACATCACTCCTTTGAGGGAACATCTTTCCTGAGTCTTAGGGACAGAGCACTCCCCTGCTGCAAATTGTGGCTTGCCCATACTATCAATATTTGTTGGTTTTTCAACTTGCATTTGGCTCTCTTACCACTGTTTTTTCTATTTTTTTGGATTTTTAAAAAAAATGTCTATGGTAATTTCTTGTCTCTTTCAAGTCTTTGATGTTTATAGAGCCCATCTCTGTGAAGCCAACGTAAGTGACGTTGGATGTGAGCAGAAGCCATGATTTGGCAACTCCCTTCACCATTATAAGCATTTAAAATTTGCCTGAAAATCCCCAAGTGTTACATGCATAAGACCAGTGGTAAAATGATCCACTATCTGAAAAAATACAGTAGTCACACAGCAATTTTCTCTCAGAAACTGCCCAGCTTATAGCAAGGGGAGTGAATGGCTTTGTGGTTATACAGTGTACATGTCTTCTCAGGGGAAATGGCCAACCTATAGCTTAAAAATGGAGGCTTTGAAAGAACTTGCAACTAATCTGATACACTTGCATTTTCCAGCAGAGTGCATTATAGCTGTGACTGAAGGCCCCTTTGTAAACTTGCAACAAGCATTGGCCTGAGTGACCAGCCCAGGGTTTACCATCTGGATTCAAAGGGGAGACTGTTGTGTTTGTAGAAGTTTTATTACTGTATTTTGCAAAACTTTTTAGACAAAGATACGTGATATATAAGAATAAAGATACATGATATATGAGAATATAAGGAAGTATTCCTTAGAGCATAATCAACCTCATATTGTCAGTGGCTCAAATTGAACTATGGACATTTATATTTCATTGTGGAAAACAAATATGTTTATGTCTTATGAACCAAGGTTTTAGCATCTTTTATACACTTATTGTTTGAATTTCCTGTGAAATATCTTTCCTGAGGTCTGTATTGCTCAACGTCTGTAGTTCTCCTTATCTTCCTGGACATCTGGGAAGATTTCCCAGCCCCCTATAGCTAGGGAGGGTTATGTGATCAATTCTGACCAATGGGCCATCAGTGAAAGTGATTGTAGCTTCTGGTCTGGAGCAGTTAGCAGAGGTGTGACTTCTCCACACTCTCTTTTCTTTTGCTGCAGTGACCTTGCATGTTATAAACTGAGGTGGATTGAGGTGGCAGTGTCTAAAAATAAGCTCCTGAGGTTAGGAGTTCATTTGTTACTACTACAGCATAGTAAGGCTCATTTTGGTAATATTAGATCAATTCTCTACTTGCAGAGGATGATGGCTCCAAAATTTGCAGTACAAGGTCATGTTCACTTAGGCTTTGTAGGAATTCCTGAGCTTAGAGTAAGTATAACTAATCATTATCATTATCCTTTTAAAGAAACTACCAGTTATACTTTGAGAAAAGGAGATTGCAACTAGGTGCATTCATAAAATAAATTAAAATGTCCATCTAAAATAAGTCTTACCTTGACTTTTTCCTTTTTGTTTATGGTATTACAGGATTTGCCTCTTGTATACATCAACATATATGCAAGACAGTCATATAATTTCATTTAGGATTATATTTCATAAATCTTTCTGGGATTTTAGATTTAAATGACTCTAGAACTTCGAGATAGAATCATGTTTCAGATGTCAAATAAGGGAGTTGGCTTCCTAAAGCTATAAAGTTTATCAAGTACAGTCAAGGGGATATTACATTTCCATAGGCAGATCCAAGCCATAGACCAGGTTTTGTGGAACTGATTGTATAATTTCATGTGTATTACTGATACATTTTTAACACCCTACTTTTTATCTTTGGTTTATTTTGTTCCCAAAACAGAATCAGATGCCTTGCAAAAATCTTTTGTTCCTGACAGTAATAAAAGTCCTTGGAAAATTAAGTTTACAGCAGGGATCTTTGCCAATGATAGCCAGATTTAGACATAGCCTTCATATTAAAAGAACTATTATGTGGCAAACAGACATCTGTTGAAGGAGCAAGGCAAGGATAGTGTATTATAGTAATAAGACCATGTGGTTTGTTGTTAAGGATGTATCTGAAAACCGCCCTACATTCCTCAGAAGCTGTGTAAATTGGGTAACATAACTAACCTCTCTGAGGGTCAGCACAATAATAATGTTGCTGTTGTGGTTGCGATACCTCACAGGGCCTTCTGCTATACCCGGTATGCATTTTCTCATTCAGACCTCGCCACAGTTCAAAGAGGCTTACAGGAGTTGAGGCTCACACCTCTTCTCTTGCCAGCAGTGTGGACACAGAAGCGCAGCCCTGGTGTGCCTTCGTCCAGTGCTATTCGTCAGTTTGCCAGGAGGGTTATTTATCTACAAAATAGTAATAGCCACACTTAGATGAGACTGTGAATTCAAGATTGGGGTGCCAGCATGATCTGGCCCTGGGGAGAGTTTTTGCCTGGTGTGCAGAAGACCGCATTTTTACTAAGTCCTGCAGAAGAGGGAAAGACTTCTGGTGTCTCTTCCTCGTTTTGTCAAGGCACTAAGCCCATCATGTGGACCCGACCCTCATGACCTCGTGAAAACCTAATTGCCTCCCAGATGCCGCACCTCCAAATACTGCCACGACAGAGGATAACGCTTCAGCATATGAATTTCAGGGCTGGGGGACACAAATTTTCAGTCCTTAACAGATAAAGTAGTAAATAGTGATTGTAATTACTGTTTTTTTTATAACTTGTTTTATTTTTAATTTTTTTAAATTTACATCCAAATTATTTGGCATATAGTGCAACAATGATTTCAGGAGTAGATTTCTTAGTGCCCCTTACCCATTTAGCCCATCCCTCCTCCTTCACCCCCTCCAGCAACCCTCAGTTTGTTCTCCATATATATGAGTCTCTTCTGTTTTGTCCCTCTCCCTGCTTTTATATTATTTTTGTTTCCCTTCCCTGATGTTCATCTGTCTTGTCTCTCAAAGTCCTCCTATGAGTGAAGTCATATGATTTTTGTCTTTCTCTGACTAATTTCACTTAGCATAATACCCTCCAGTTCCATCCATGTAGTTGCAAATGGCAAGATTTCATTCTTTTTAATTGCCAAGTAATACTCCATTGTATATATATACCACATTTCCTTTATCCACTCATCCATTGATGGACATTTGGGCTCTTTCCATACTTTGGCTATTGTTCATAGTGCTGGTATAAACATGGAGGTGCATGTGTCCCTTTGAAACAGCACACCTGGATCGTGTGGATAAATGCCTTGTAGTGCAATTGCTGGGTCGTAGGGTAGTTCTATTTTTAGTTTTTTGAGGAACCACCATACTGTTTTCCAGAGGGACTGCACCAGCTTGCATTCCCACCAACAATGCAAAGAGATCCTCTTTCTCTGCATCCTTGCCAACATCTGTTGTTGCCTGAGTTGTTAATGTTAGCCATTCTGACAGGTGTAAGGTGATATCTCATTGTGGTTTTGATTTGTATTTCCCTGAGGATGAGTGATGTTGAGCATTTTTTTTATGTGTCGGTTGGCCATCTGGATGGCTTCTTTGGAGAAGTGTCTATTCATGTTTTTTGCCCATTTCTTCACTGGATTATTTGTTTTTTTTGGGTTTTGAGCTTGATCAGTTCTTTATAGACTTTGGATACTAACCCTTTATCTGATATGTTGTTTGCAAATATCTTCTCCCATTCTGTAGGTTGCCTTTTAGTTTTGCTGATTGTTTCCTTCACTGTGCAGAAGCTTTTTATTTTGATGAGGTCCCAATAGTTCATTTTTGCTTTTGCTTCCCCTGCCTCCCGAGATGTGTTAAGAAATTGCTGGGGCCAAGATCAAAGAGGTTTTTTCCTGCTTTCTCCTCGAGGATTTCAATGGCTTCCTGTCTTGCATTGAGGTCTTCCATCCATTTTGAGTTTATTTTTGTGTATGGTGTAAGAAAGTGGTCCAGGTTCATTCTTCTGCATGTTGCTGTCCAGTTTTCCCAGCACCACTTGCTGAAGAGATTGCCTTTATTCCATTGGGTATTCTTTCCTGCTATGTCAAAGATTAGTTGGTCATAAGTTTCAGGGTCCATTTCTGGGTTCGCTATTCTTTTCCATTGATCTGAGTGTCTGTTCTTGTGCCAGTACCATACTGTCTTGATGATTACAGCTTTGTAGTATAGCTTGAAGTCTGGGATTGTGATGCCTCCTGCTTTGGTTTTCTTTTTCAAGATTGCTTTGGCTCTTCGGGGTCTTTTCTGGTTTCATACAAATTTTAGGATTATTTATTCTAGCTCTGTGAAGAATGCTGGTGTTATTTTGATAGGGATTGCATTGAATATGTAGAATGCTTTGGGTAGTATCGACATTTTAACAATATTTGTTCTTCCTATCCAGGAGCATGGACTCTTTTTCCATTTTTTGTGTCTTCTTCAATCTATTTCATAAGGTTTCTATAGTTTTCAGTGTATAGATTTTTAACCTCTTTGGTTAGAGTTATTCCTAGGTATTTTATGGTTTTTTGTGCAACTGTAAATGGGATCGATTCCTTGATTTCTCTTTCTGTTGCATCATTGTTGGTGTATAGGAATGCAACCGATTTCTGTGCGTTAATTTTATATTCTGCAACTTTGTTGAATTCATGAATCAATTCTAGAAGTTTTTTGGTGGAATCTTTTGGGTTTTCCATATAGAGTATCACGTCATCTGCAAAGAGTGGAAGTTTGAGCTCCTCCTGGCTGATTTGGATGCCTTTTATTTCTTCGTGTTGACTGCAGAGGCTAAGACTTCCAATACTATGTTAAATAGTGAGAGTGGACATCCCTGTCCTGTTCCTGACCTCTCGGTTTTTCCCCATTGAGGATGATATTAGCATTGGGTCATTCATATATGGCTTTTATGATCTGGAGGTATGCTCCTTCTATCCCTACTTTCTTGAGTGTTTTTATCAAGGAAGGATGCTGTATTTTGTCAAATGCTTTCTCTGCATCTGTTGAGAGGATCATATGGTTCTTGTCCTTTCTTTTATTGATGTGATGAATCACATTAATTGTTTTGTGGATATTGAACCAGCCCTGCATCCCAGGTGTAAATCCCACTTGGTTGTGGTGAATAATTTTTTTTAATGTATTGTTGGATTGGGTTGGCTAATGTCTTGTTGAGGATTTTTGCATGCATGTTCATCAGGGAAATTGGTCTAGAGTTCTCCTTTCAGTGGGGTCTCTGTCTGGTTTTGGAATCAAGGTAATGCTGGCTTCATAGAAAGAGTTTGGAAGTTTTCCTTCCATTTCTATTTTTTGGAACACCTTCAAGAAAATAGGTGTTAACTCTTCCTTAAGTGTTTGGTAGAATTCCCGTGGAAAGCCATCTGGCCCTGGACTCTTGTTTTTTGGGAGAATTTTGATTACTAATTCGATTTCCTTACTGGTTATGGGTCTGTTCAAATTTTCTATTTCTTCCTGTTTCAGTTTTGGTAGTTAGTGTATATGTTTCTAGGAATTTGTCCATTTCTTTCAGATTGCCAATTTTATTGGCATATAATTACTCATAATACTCTCTTATTATTGTTTTTATTTCTCCTGTGTTGGTTGTGATCTCTCTTCTTCCATTCTTGATTTTATTTATTTGGGTCCTTCCCTTTTTCTTTTTGATCAAACTGGCTAGTGGTTTATCAATTTTGTTAACTCTTTCAAAGAACCAGCTTCTGGTTTCATTGATCTGTTCTACTGTTTTTTGGTTTCAATAGCATTAATTTCTGCTCTAATCTTTATTATTTCCTGTCTTCTGCTGGTTTTGGGTTTTATTTGCTGTTCTTTTTCCAGCTCCTTAAGGCATAAGGTTAGGTTGTGTATCTGAGATCTTTCTTCCTTCTTTAGGAAAGCCTGGATTGCTATATACTTTCCTCTTATAACCAGCTTTGCTTCATCCCAGAGGTTTTTGGTTGTGGTGTCATCATTTTCATTGACTTCCATATACTTTTTAATTTCCTCTTTAACTGCTTGGTTAGCCCATTCACTCCTTAGTAGGATGTTCTTCAGTCTCCAAGTATTTGTCACCTTTCCAAATTTTTTCTTGTGGTTGATTTCAAGTTTCATAATGTTGTGGTCTAAAAATATGCATGGTATGATCTCGATCTTTTTTGTACTTACTTAGAACTGATTTGCGTCCCAGTATATGGTCTATTCTGGAGAACGTTCCATGTGCACTGAATAAGAATGTATATTCTGCTGCTTCAGGATAAAATGTTCTTAATATATATTTTAAGTCTATCTGGTCCAGTGTGTCATTCAAAGCCATCGTTTCCTTGTTGATTTTTTGATTAGATGATCTGTCCATTGCTGTGAGTGGGGTGTTGAAGTTTCCTACTATTATGGTATTACTATTGATGAGTTTCTTTATGTTTGTGATTAATTGATTTATATATTTGGGTATTTCCACATGGTGCATAAATGTTTACAATTGTTAGGTCTTCTTGGTCTATAGACCCCTTGATTATGATATAATGCACTTCTGCATCTCTTGATACAGTCTTTATTTTAAAGTCTAAATTGTCTGATATAAGTATAGCTACTCTGGCTTTCTTTTGTTGACCATTAGCATGATAGATGTTCTCCATCCCCTTATATTCAATCTGAAGGTGTCTTTAGGTCTAAAGTGGGTCTCTTGTAAACACAATATAGATGGATCTTGTTTTCTCATCCATTCTTTTACCCTATATCTTTTGATTGGAGCATTGAGTCCATTGACGTTTAGACTGAGTACTGAAAGATATGAATTTATTGCCATTATGATGCTTGTAGAGTTGGAGTTTCTGGTGGTGTTCTGTGGTCCTTTCTAATCTTTTGTTGCTTTTGATATATATATATATTTTTTTTTCATCTTTTCTCCCCTCACAAAGTTCCCCTTAAAATTTCTTGCAGGGCTGGTTTAGTGGTCACAAACTCCTTTAATTTTTGTTTGTCTGGGAAACTTTTTTCTCTCCTTCTATTTTGAATGACAGCCTTGCTGGGTAAAGAATTCTTGGCTGCATATTTTTCTGATTCAGCACATTGAATATATCCCACCACTCCCTTCTGGCCTGCCAAGTTTCTGTGGATCGGTCTGCTGCAAACCTGATCTATCTTCCCTTGTAGGTTAGGGACTTTTTTTCCTTTGCTGCTTCCCCAATTCTCTCCTTGACGGAGTATTTTGTGAATTTGACTACGATATGCCTTGTTGATGGTCAGTTTTTGTTGAATCTAACGGGAGTCCTCTGTGCTTCCTCGATTTTGATGTCAGTGTCTTTCCCCAGGTTAGGAAAGTTTTTCGCTATGATTTGCTCACATAACCCTTCTACCCCTATTTCTCTCTCTTCCTCTTCTGGGACCCCTGTGATTCTGATGCTGTTCCTTTTTAATGAGTCACTGATTTCTCTAAGTCTTAAATTGTGCTCTTTTGCCTTAATCTCCCTCTTTTTTTCTGCTTTATTATTCTCTATAAGTTTGTCTTCTATATCACTGATCCTCTGTTCTGCCTCATCCATCTTTGCCGTCACTGCATCTATAGGTGATTGCAGCTCAGTTACAACATTTTAAATTTCATTCTATCTTTTACTTTTATATCTGCAGAAAGGGATTCTAATCTTTTTTTTGACTCCAGCTAGCATTCTTATTAATGTGATTCTAAATTCTGGTTCAGATATCTTGCTTTTATCTGTGTCAGTTAAGTCCCTGGCTGTCGTTTCTTCATGCTCTTCCTTTTGGGGTGAATTCCTTCGTTTTGTTATTTTGAAGGGAGAAAAGGAATTAATGAGGTAGAAAAATTAAAATTAAAAAATTAAAATTAAAAAATATTAAAATCAAAAAATTAAAACCACACACACACAAAATATAATACATGATGCTAGATCCTAGGTGTGTTTTGGTCTGGGTGTTGAAAGTGGTTTGACAGATTAGAGAAAAAAAGGGGGGAAAAAGGAATTCATTAGAGAATTTGAAAAAATGATACACTGAAGTAGACTAAAATGGGATGATGGGAGTAAAATAGGATTTGAAAAAATTACACAAAAGTAAAGAATATAGTAGAAAAAAATTAAAGAAAAATATTTTTAATACAAATTAAAAATAAAAACAAAATTTTGTCTTTCTGTATTCAAGAAAAAGAAAAAAATGAAAAAGAGAAAAAGAAAATAAAAGAAATCATTTGAAAATTTGAAAAACTGAATATGCTGTAGTAGACTAAAATAAATGATGGAAGTGAAATAGAATTTGAAAGAATTTGCATAAAAGCAAAAAATATAGTAAAAAAGTTAAAGAAAAATATTTTTCATAGAAATTGAAAGTAAAAATGAAGTTTTTCTCTTTCTGCATTAAAGAAAAAGAAAAAAAATGAAAAAGAGAAAGAAGAAAAAGAAAAAAAAGGAAATCATTTGAAAATTTGAAACGGTGAATACACTGAAGTAGACTAAAATAAAATGATGGAAGTAAGATAACATTTGAAAAAATTTACACAAAAGTAAAAAATATAGTAAAAAAATTAGATAAAAATATTTTTAATAAAAACTGAAAATAAAAATGAATTTTTTTCTTTCTATATTCAAGAAAAAGAAAAGCGTAAAAGAGAAAAAGAAAAAATAAGAAAGAAAATTGAATAGATGAACCTGCTAACACATTGAAGTAGGACTGAAATTACTTTGTTTTCCCCTAGAAGCTCTATGTAGCACTTTATAGTCCATAAACTAGGCCGGCGGTGAGACTTGTGTTCTTGAGAGCAAAGTTGGCCCAGGTGGGCAGGGCTCAGTGTAACAGCTCCGCTCTCCACTAGATGGCGCTACTAGCCTACTGGGGTGCATTGTTCCGGCGCTGGTAGGTGCGTAAGAGCATGCGCGGGAGCGGTAAAATGGCACCACCCAGCTACCTGTCTGTTCTCCCTGATCAGCAGTCGCGCCGGTCCTGTGTCTTCAGCTTTTGTCCACTCCCCGCGTCTTCACTGTCTGTGAGCAGGCCCCAGGCAGTGCCTCTCTCCCGAGTTCTGTCTCAGATCCGGCTGTTTTCCCCGGCCCCTTACTTCTGAAGGACTGTGGCTTTGACCCCTTCCGCCCCTCTGCGGGAGGGTCTCACCGAGCACTGGCTGAATGAGCAACGGCCGAATGTCGGCTGCACCCAGGAACGCTGGCTGAACCCTGCTGCTGCTGGTGCCCTGAGACTGTGGCCAGGTGCCAGCCCGCCCCAGAAAAAGTTCGTGAGATAGTGTAGCAGCAGCATCTCAGGGATTATGGAAAATCACAACACACATCTGGCACCAGGCTTCACCCTCGACGACCTTGTTCCAGCACCCGCGAATGTGGGAGTTCTCTGGGGTCTGCTGGGACCAGGTGGCTTCAACAGTCTCCACCAAATGTCCTTCCAGCAGTGGAACGGCTTTTCCCTGTGTGGCCTGAGAATCTCCCGACCCCACTCTGTTCCTGGGGATTCGCCCTTCGCACCAGAGCACCGCCAGGTATGTTGCAGCCTTTGCACTCCCCTTGTTTACAGTCTTAATGGAATTTAAGCCCTCTCCTTTCTCCTTTCTCCCTTTTTAGTTTAGTCCCTGCGGCTGTTTCCAATTTTCCACTTTCTCTCCAGCTGCTTTTGGGGAGGGGTGCTTTTCCCGTATTCTCCCAGTCTCTGTCCTCTCTCTGTCTGCAAAAGTGGCTCCCTGCCCGCCTCTGGCTTCTCTCTCCCCAATTTCACCTCTCTGCGCCACGTACTTGCTGAATTTTGTGGTTCAGGTTGTGCAGATTGTTGTGTTAATCTTCCAATCAGTTTTCTAGGTGTGTAGGATGGTTTAGTGTCGGTCTGGCTGTATTTCATGCACACGAGACACACAAAAAATTTCCATGCTGTTCGCCATCTTGGCTCTTCCTTCTACTCTTTTTTAATAGTAGTGCTATTACTGATATTTATCTTCAAGAAATGACTGGAGAAATGTAGGTGTCAGCTATGGGAACCTGAGTCTTCAGCAGTCTCTGAGAGTCTAGCAAATAGATGTGATCGATTTAACACATCTTATGTCAAAAAACTGGAATTCAGGGGCGCCTGGGTGGCTCAGTCAGTTAAGCGTCCGACTTCGGCTCAGGTCACAATCTCATGGTCTGTGAGTTCGAGCCCCGCGTCGGGCTCTGTGCTGACAGCTCAGAGCCTGGAGCCTGCTTCGGATTCTGTGTCTCCCTCTCTCTCTCTGCTCCTCCCCTGTTCATGCTCTGTCTCTCTCTGTCTCAAAAATAAATAAACATTTAAAACAAACAAAACAAAACTGGAATTCAGTTTTAGTGCCATGTCTTTCAGCATAACCTAGTTGACTGTGGCTCCCTTTGTCACCCATAGCAGCTGGACAACAAAACAACGTTGGACTGGAGCATGTAGGTCCCACTTAACTCGGTATGGACCAACTTGTACTTTTCGTGCTTCTAACGCAAATCGTTCTCAAAATGAACTGTGCCTACTGATTGCATACAGACAGCTTTTTAAAATACTTGGGGCCCGATCCAATCCCAGAACAATTAATCAGAATATCTAGGGGCGAAGCCCAACATGAGCGTTTGCAGTTATCCTCAAATGATTCTTGACATGCAGCCAAGGCTGAGAAACACCACAACCCGAAGTACTGTTAACAGTGATGTTGCTTTTTAGAGAGCTGAAGTCTCCATTGTTATTTAAGCAAAAATTAAGCATACCTATACTATCTTCATGAAACAGATTTGTAGTTACACATTTAAAAATAATCTTTTATAGGGGCGCCTGGGTGGCTCAGTCAGTTAAGCGTCTGACTCTTGACTTTGGCTCAGGCCATGATCTCCCAGTCTCCAATGGGCTCCGTGCCGGCAGCGCGAAGCCTGTTTCGGATTCTGTCTCCCTCTCTCTGCCCCTCCCCAACTTGCTCTCTGTCTCTCTCTCAAAATAAATAAAAATAAACTTGAAAAAATAGAAATAAACTTATAAAAATATTATTTTTTGTTAGTAATATGTACTGGGGGCTTCTCACATATCACCGTCTTCCCTAAGCAGTCTGAGTATTAGCTGATCTTCGCAGCAGCCCTGAGATGTAGTACTATGATTATCCCTATTTTATAGATGAGACAAGCGAGATGAAGGGAGATCCGAGTTAACTTATCTGGGATGATGCCGTAGGTTTTGGGGTGGGTCTATAAACCTCAAGTCTCCAAAAGCCAAGCCTTTGCGCTGTGCGCCACCGGGATGAGGGCGGAAGCTTTCCAGAGCTTATTATAATTTCACGAAGTTGAGTCACGGAGAGACTGTTGACTTGACAATTCTGGGAAACAGCCTCTGAGAGTTATGTCATACTGCTATTTATACGGGGTACGTTCCTGTTGTATATACGGGGTACGGCACGTTGTGCTTCTCCTGGAGTTAGGTACAGATGAGCAGGTGGTATCAGCCGTGGTTTTAAGAAACTTCTCTAATGACGGTGTCTAGCTCATTTCCTAAGGTTGGCTGTTTCTTGAGGGAGCAATCAGGAGTTTCTACCCACTCCCTCAGAAGAGTGGGTACCACATTTTATCACCTTAAAAATCTAGCAGCTAGGTTTCAGGCAATAGGTTTTCTCATGTTGGAAGGGCTAATGACAAGAACAAATAAAAGGGTATTAATAGTAATATTAATAGTCCAGGTGTTAATTAAAAACAAATAGAATTAAACCAAAGAGCCAGAGCTACAAGGGCTACTGCTGTTTGTTGATGGGATGAGCCAGCTTTTCTTGGGAGCACCAAGAAAAGAAACAGGTTGGGATTGTGAGTAAGCTGCAGCGATGTCCGTAAACAGTTGAATCTAGCCTGGCATCCTGAAACCTGGGCCTCCACTGATAGGAAACTTTGTGGCCTGGAGGCATTTTGTTTCAAAAATATATTAGGAGCAGCTTCATTTGATATGTTTAGGAAAAAGAATAGCTACCCACATTTATTACTTACTGTGAGACAAACATCGTACCGAGTCCTTCACATGCACCAACTCACTTATTTCCTCAGAGCAAATCAGTCAGTTATTATCTTCCTCATTTGATGGATGAGGAGACTGAGACTTAATGCTCAAAGGCTTAACGCCCATGCCAAGACGTGGTGGAGTCACGATCTGAACCCCAGTCGTCTGATGTGCGTAGCCAAGGATGTGACCATTACACTCTGCTTTCTCTTCAGTAGTAGTGTGTGAGTACATTGCCTTGGCTACAAAGAGCAAATGATCAGCTGTACGACGCACCGAGATGTGACCTCGGTTTTCCCGTCCCCTCCTGGAAGACCCTACTACATGATTTTTCCCTTTGATGAAGCTGAATAGCATGGAATTCAAAGTAAAGATTGGTGATTGTTCTCTGGTCTTTAAAGAGAGAATTCTTGGTCCTCTCCATCTTTTTATTTCAGAGTTTCTGTCAGACTTTGAATACGTGTACAATTCAAGGCAGGCCGAAGTTGTACAGGTATTCAAAGGCAGGCTGTGGCTGAAAGGTATGGTAGGTACCACTCTGGAGGCCAGGAGGCCCAACTCTGCCGTGCAATGAAAGCAAAGGATTTCCCATGTGGAGCCACAGCCAGGCATCTTTGAACTTTGATGCTTCCAAAGAAAGAGATTATGGTTAATCCTGGCCCATCTCCCAACTTGGTACCTCATTTCCTGACATTCCTGGCTGCCTCCATCCAGTCACACCTCATTTTTTTTTCTTGAAAATTGTGGTAAAATGCTTAGGAGTTTTTGTTTCCAGGTGGAAGTTAATGGTACATTAGAAAGAACTTTTAACTGGAAGGAGATGGAGTGACTCTGTGAGTTACTCCTGCTATTCTGTTCTGTTGTACGTAACCTGCTATGAGATGAACATCTTTGGCAAAAGCAGGATGAGCTAATAGATTGCCCTTTGATTATTTTTTAAGGTGCATTTTCAACAGAGCAGATAATCTTCAGGGAGAAAAAAAAATGTCTTGTATGTTCTGATCACAGATGTATGGGAAACACACCAAACTTGCTTTCACTACAAGTTGAAGGTCTTCATCTGCCAAGTTGATTGGTTCCAAAAGCAGGTTCACTATTGCCTGCCAGTGTTCCTCATCTGAGCTGACAGAAGCCAAGGCAACATATTTATGGCATCAACTCTGTATCTCTGCACTGAAATCTTGCCAAGTAGAATGTGAGGGGATGAAAAGGAACGGAGGGAACTTGAGTTGGCCTAAACTACATGAGAACACTTGCCATGAAAATCAAACCAGATCCTTGCTGAGGGTTAAAGTCATTCATCAAATTCCCTTCCTGTTTTCTTTTTCATGTACTTTGTTTTGTTTGTCTGATCCTTTGACTTCATGGTTCTTATGGAATCGGAAGTTAGGCAATACCGCAGAAGAAAGTGAACCAAGCTTGTGGTGTCTCTCTCTGAGCCAAACCCAAGAAACACTGGAAATATCCATTGCCAGTTTGAGTTTGTGAGATTTCCAGCCTGATAGCCAGACCAAAGAGGTTTGGAGTGATGTGTGGGCCGCCTCAGTATAAACCACTGCAAGGTTTGTGTTTATTATTTCACTCATCTGTCAGCGACATTGACTTTTTTGAGTTAACTTTTCTTTTTCTCAGAGCCATTAAGTAAATATACTTCCAGTAGTCCAAAAGAGAGAGCTTTATAAGTTGTGAAGTATTCTATTAATTCTTTCCCTCTGGCAGATATCAGAGTTCAATCGTAACCGGTCTGCACGTGTGATCCTGCGTTTGTTAAAGACCGTTAGGCTGGTATAAGTGCAGGGGATGAAGAGGTGCTAAGGTCGTACTCAGTGGTGTATTAGGAAACATTTCCCAACCTGATCTCCCCTAACAAAGGGCCCAAGTTTGTAGTGTATGTCCTCCACACCGTGTACCCTACCTACAGCTGATTCCTAGCTTTACTGTGTCATCACTGACCGTGCAGTAGGGAAGAGACGTTAATAATAGGCCCTTACCAAGTGCTGTGAACTGGCTCCCAAAACACCAATCACACATCAGGCCTGGCTTGGTCTCGATAGCAGATGCTTGGAGATGTTAAGTTCCTTGGCCTTCTTGTGGGCAGATTGGGGAAAGACCTAGGGCTAGGAGGGGGAGGCATGATGACTTCATGCAACCTATATATTCATTGTCTATGATGTCATATGTACCCACACTGTGTTTTCTGGGTTAGTACACGTAGCTTATGGAAACTTGAAGGAGAATCAAGATTTGAGTCTCTATTTGTTTTGTGTGTGTGTGTGTGCGTGTGTGTGACTATTAAAAAGCTAAGGAAAGGTTTCCAATTTGGGGAAATGAAAGTTGACCACTTAAAGTTAAACTGGGTCTGACTTCTGATGTGCTCCCTGGTCCTGAAGACAGGGGGGATGGTAACTAACTTAATATTTCAGTTTTATTAGCCATGAGATTACAACCTTTCTCATTACTCTCTGAGGCCATGCACAGTGGGAGAAAGAATTTCACAGCCTGTTTATCTTCAAGTAACCATGCTACTAGGCAATATTCCAGTCTCTTAATGTACGTTATCTCTAACCCTCTTTCAACCGTGTAAGGCAAAGATTATCTGCATTTTAGAAATGAAACTGAACCCAGAGAAATTAAGTCCCCAAGGTTTACATGGACAGACCAGAGCTGGGATTCAGAGCCAGTTTTCTCTGAAGTCAAGTCTTTCTGTCTCTTTCTAAGAAGGTGTTGTCTCTTGTGTATATTTATTTGTATAAAGTGCTCTTTTAAGCCAAATACTGGGCCAAGAATAAAGATGACAATTTTTTCCATGAGTCTGGCATCCTTTTTCCAAGTGTTCGACTCTGGAGGAGACGAATTCGAGGCAGTTCAGAGTCAGTGGGTGCTGCTCATTGAGCAGTTCTGGCCTGATGATGTTCTGAGCACTCACAGCCTCTCTCCCCTGGGAAATCTGGCAGGAGGCTCTTGCTTCTGCTTCTTCCTGGCCTGATGCCCGTTGTCACAGTCAATGACATGAGAAGGATACTGCACAATCAATTCAGGGTCAGGTTCTGTGTCTGAGAAGTATAGTTATGCAGACCTCTGAGATGATGAATGATCATTTATCTGAGGAGAGAGGAGGCCTTGAGTTCTCAGCTCTGGGGTAAGCACCTGAGCTCTTAGAGTGGCTCTGAGCCTACACGAGCCTTTCAAATACTAGCATTGTATTAAGAGATAACTCAGTGGTGTTATATAAAGGCACGCGAGCATGGCTTCTGCCACACCATGATTCAACTACTCTTTATTAAAGATCAGTCTAGGGGCGCCTGGGTGACTCCGTCGGTTGGGCGTCTGACTTCAGCTCAGGTCATGATCTCACGGTTTGTGAGCTTGACCCACGGTTTGTGAGTTCGAGCCCCACGTCAGGCTCTGTGCTGATAGCTTGGAGCCTGTAGACTGCTTCACGTTCTGTGTCTCTCTCACTCTGCTCCTTCCCTGCTCACACGCTCTTGGTCAAAAAAAAATAAATAAAGAGTAAAAAAAAAAAAAAAAAAGATCAGTCTACCTTGGGTGGGTCGATGTCCTTATTTTTGTGCTTAGATTATTTGAGCAACAGCTAAAGAAACTTGTGCTACTGAACAGAGTTTAGTAAACATGGTTGTAAAAAGATCTGAACAAAGAATCAAACTAGAGCTCAACCCTAGTGCTTTTGCTAACCTGTGTTATTTTGGATAAGTTACATGGGTTCTCTGAGTTTTCATTTCATCTTTAAAATAGGATTATGACCTATCAACTAATGAGGCTATCAATCAAATGTCAATCAAATTACCTACAATATAATGAGATTCAAATTAGTTATTATACATCCCAGTGCTTTAAAAAGTATTAATAGCTATGAAAAAAATGAAATTGGTATATGTGTACTAAATGCATGCTAGGTGCTTATAAAATATGAAGATCTATGCCACAGTCCCTGAAATCAAGGACCTTACAATTTAGTTACAAAGGAATGATATAAACATTTAAAAGGTTAAGGAGATAAATAATATCAAAACACTAGCAATGTCAGGCAGTAGTCGTGATTAATTTACAAATAAATGCCCCTGACAGTTGTCATAGGAGCTCAAAGGAAGACCAAAAAAAAAATCAATGACTTATATGTAAACTGTTTTGGGGAATAATTTGGCAGCCTATAGAAAGAGAAAGACATTGATAAGTCAAAGACAACCCAGAATGGATACACAGGTGCTATGGGACTGAACTATGTTCTTCCATAATTCATACGTAAAAGCCCTAGCGTGGGGCCCTAATCCATTAGAACTGTTCCTCTTATAAAAGAGGAAAAGATACTATCTCTCTCTCTCCTTCTCTCTCTTTCTCTCTCTCTGTCTCTCTCCCCGACATAATGAGAAGGCAGCTGCCTGCAAGTCAGAGAGTTTTTACCAGAAACTGAACCCTGTCAGAGCCTTAACCTTGAACTTTCCAGCCTCCAGAACTGTGAGAAAATAGATGTCTGTTGTTTAAGGAACCCAATCCCTGAGTTGACAAAGACAACAGGAACTATGTAAATAAAAGAGAGGGAGAAGGGATGTAGAATACTCTTACAAAGTTTTGTAATTGACATTTTGACCAGTAAATAGATAACATTAGAGTTTAATATTTAGAAAGTTATAGGGTGAAAAGGACAGAGAATAACTCGGAGTCAGGTTTAAAATGACTTTGAATGCCACTAAGAAGTTAACACTTTATCCTGTAGCAAATGTGAATGCATTTTAAGTTTTTGGACAGGAGACCATGGTAATAAAGTAACATTTCAATAGGTATGATCCTATAGGAATGAGAAAGATGAATTTTATAGAGCAGAGAGACAAGATATAAGATTGTTGTAATCATTCCTTTAAAGTTTGGTGCTAGACAAAAACCATTTTTAATCTACTTCAAAAGTGACCTTTCTAACTCATCACATTCCTGCAGTTCTGCCAAGAAACTCAGCAAACACAGCAATTCTTTTTTCCAACTTATTTGTTTCTCTTACTCCAACACACTGCTTACCTGTGTTTTAGTAGTTTTTCTTCTTAATTCAACAAACATGTAATAAAACCTACTAAATGTCACACACTGTTCTAGGTGAACAAAACAGCAATACAAACCAAAGACTTCCTGCTCTTATGAGCTTATCTTCTAACAAAGAGAGAGGGACAGACAATGATTGTAATAAAAAAGGAAGCAATGTCACATATCAGAGGTTATATAGTACAGAGTTTATAGTACCTAATTTTGTTATATGCTTCTAATATATATTAGAGTGCGGTCGCATAAATTCTCAGGGGAAAAAGAAAAAAGAGAGAGAAAAGTAAGAGCAAGATAAGGGAGATTGGGTAGTGTCAGGGGAAAGTAAATGGCAATTTGGTGGTCAGGGCAGGTCTTCCTAAAAAGGTGACATCTAAGCAAAACCTTGTGCCTGTATCTCATATTGCAAATCAATGAGAACCTTCCTTTCAAAGATGGAGAGTTTAAAATAATACATAAAAGGAAAATTTCAGTAGTCAAGCCTGCAATGATAAAAGCCTAGACAAGTGTTTTAGTGGTGGTGAAAAGAGATCAATGTAAGGGAGATTGTTGAAAACTAATTGACAGCTAAATGACTAACTCAGCCTTTGCTTTTGCTCCCCATAGTTAGAAAGGTGGCTGAGCTTTTAGACTTAGGTGAAAGAAAGACTTACGGCTTCATTAACAAAGGTAGGGCTCTCAGGGAATGATGGTAATGTACTTGTGAAATCTATGACCCTTGTTGAAACCAACCCAAAAGAACAGAAGGAAGGAAGGAAGGAAGGAAGGAAGGAAGGAAGGAAGGAAGGAAGGAAGGGGAGAAGGAAGAAAGGAAGGGAGAGAGGGAAGGAGGGAGGGAGGAAGGAAGGAGAGAAAAGAGAGAAAAGAAAGAAAAAGAAAATTCTGTTTGCAGTGAGGATGGAAAAAGTCTACTTCCCTAAACCACATTCTATGCAGAATATCTGCCAAACATTCTGAAATTCAGATGAATTGAGGAAGGTTGCTGAAAGCCAAAATAAATGAATATCTTCGCATTTTGAATGAGGTATAAAATTCTCTAAAAATAAGTGAGAATCCTAAGGGAGTATGGGTGGACTGAAGTAATAAACATCTCTGTGAGATGCAGGTTTCCTTAAAATCTGGGCTCCTATATGGGAGGAGTCTGGGTATGCAGTAAAGTTAGAAATAAATAGAAAATACTAGCTTCTGATCAGAGTCAATAGAGCATCAGTAAAATAAATTCAATAACCTAACAAAAGATAAACAGGATGTTTAATTTTGAGCTATATCAACCTGCCTAGATGATCTGTTCGCTTCAGGACAAATGAGCTCCCAAGACATAGGATTATGTTTGAGATAACGCATCTCATTTAAACTGACAACAATCCCAGATTACTTCTGCTACTCTGTAAATTATTCCTATTATACAAATAGTAGAAATAGAACTTTCTCATTCAAAAATGAGTAATAGGACTTCCACTTCTAGCTGGTGTGGGATAACAGGGACCAGATTAACCCTCCAAACTAAAAAAAATAAAACAGTGGACAAAGTATAGGACATAATAGGGCTTAATGTGTTAGACATCAGGCAATAAAAGATAATGCTCAGCTAGAGTCAGGCAACAAACAAACAGTTGTTCCAGTTTACTACCTGGAGAATGTTTCCAGTTTCCAGACAGTGACACAATGAGGGAGAGAGAATGAAGGCAGAATGTGTTCATTTCTCTGAGCTGAGGAGACAGAGCTGGGAGTCTAGGAAGGTTGAGGAAGCTTGAATTCACAGAGAAGAAGACGGATAGAAATTGGAAAGAGAAAATTCCAGAGAATCCCAGACCATTTCTATGTTGGATTGTAACCCAAAGTAGAAAATAAATATCCATGAGTCCATACAAATGCAAATAAATAACTGAATAAAATGATAAATCAGAGAGAAGAGACAAACCTCCTATGAAAAGAATTCCAAATAATTTATGTAGCTACTCTAGCCTCAGGATTTGGTTCCCCACTCAGGTTTGGGCTGCACATAGTGACTTCCACCCAATGTTTATAGTATGGAAAAGGAGGGAAATAGAGTAACTTTATAGTAAATAAACCTGGCAACTACTACCTCAGCCAGGTGATAAAGGCCAACACCATAGACATAAATCATGTTGGTAGGATGAACACTTGATATGATGCAATGAAAATGGCACTTTACCTCTGTGGTCTCCCACCCAGTAACCCCTGATCCCAGTCTTATCATCAGGAAAACATTAGACAAATCACAACGTGGGGCATCCTACAAAACACCTGATCAGTACTCCTTGAAGCCATGAAAGTCACCAAAAACAAGGAAAACCTGAGAAATGGCCCACAGCCAAGAGAAGCCAAGAGACAAGACAACTAAATGTAATATGGAATCCTGGCTAGGATCTCGGAACAAAAAAAAGTTGATTAGTTAAAAACTAAGGAAATACAAATAAACTATGGACTTAGTTAATAATAATGTATCAATCAATATTGGTACATTTAATTAGAACACATGTATAATAACAATGTAAGATGTTAATAATAGGGGAGATTGTATGTGACTATATGGGCACTGTCCGGACTCCGAATTTTTCTATAAATCTAAAACGGTTCTAAAAAAAAATAAGGTCTATTTAAAAGTAGGGGTACCTGGGTGGCTCAGTCAGTTGAGCATCCAACTTTGGCTCAGGTCCTGATCTCGTGGTTCATGAGTTTGAGCCCCGCATTGGGCTCTGTGCTGACAACTCAGAGCCTGGAGACTGCTTTGGATTCTGTGTCTCCCTCTCTCTCTGCTTCTCCCCCACTTGCACTCTGTCTCTTGTTCTCTCTCACAGATAAATAAACATTTAAAAATGTAAAAAATACAATAAAATGAAAGTAAAAGCAATTGATAGCACAAATTACATGAGAAGAGGAAGAACGTAGAGTTGTAAGGTTCTTATACTATACATCTAAGGCCACTTGATAAAAATACCACTTGAATATACACTGTAGTAAGCTAAAGATGTATACTACACACGCAAAAGGATCCACTAAAATCACATAAGGACATACAACTAATAAACCAACAAAGGAGAGAAAATGGAATCAGTTTTTTAAAAAAAGTCAGTAGAAGAAAAGAAACAAAAAGGAGAAAATGGAACAAATAAAGAATTAACTTAAAAGTACTAGACAGCCAATTGGACAAAAATCATGTTCCAACTATATGCTCCTTATAAAGGGAGCATTTAAAATGTAAATAGGTTAAAGGCAAAAGTTGGAAAAAGATATATCTATGACATTAATTTCAAAAATGCTGGTGTGGTTATATTAATATCAAACAAAGTTGCTTCTAAAGAGAATAAAATGACCAGTGATAAAGAGGGACATTTCGTAATGACAAAGTGGTCAATTCATCAAGAGGACATAATGCTAAGTGCTTATGGACTTAATAACAGCTCAAAATGGATCAAACAACAAAAAAAGTGAGTTTTCAACCAATATTTTTTGACCATTTTTTCAGCCCTGCCCACTGTCTTCTCTCTTTCTGGGACACAAATGACATGACTATTAAATCTTTTGTTATAGTACTGTAGGTCCTGGAGGCACTGTTCAATAATTTTTCTTTCTATTTTTCTCTGGTTGTTCAGATTGGCTAATTTCCATTTTCCAGTACACAGATTCTTTCCTTTGCTGTCTCTATCCTGCTTTCCAGCCCATTCACTGAATTTTTAATTTTGGTTATTGTATTTTCCAATTCTAAACTTTCCATTTGATTAACCATACAATTATAGACAGAAGATCACACATATTTTTACTGCACATTCACAAATTATTGTAAATAGTTCTGACATAGTGACTCTCAAAGTGTGATCCCAGACCAACAGAGACAGAAAACTTGTCAGACATTCACACTGAGTTCCCACCCTAGACCAATAGCGTCAGGAGTTCTGAGGTTGGAACCCAGCGATTTTGTTTTAACAAGCCCTCTAGTAATTCTGATCTAAGCTAAAGCTTGCTTCCATTCTCCTGAAATCGATTTCTAATATTTTCTTCCTACTCTTCCTGACACATGTGCACATGCGCACACACGTGTCATGGCTTCCGCTGGACCTTGAGCAATGTCCACTTGTCTTCAAGTCAGACAGCCATGCCTAGCCTGAACTAGGGCACAGGGTAGCTAGTGGAAGCTTCTTAATGGGACCATAAACTGGTTTGGCTCACATATAATAAGTAATGGCAAATAAGAGAGCTTTTATTCCTCACTCACTTATACTATTAGTGGTGCTACACACGCTATTGACAACACTGAGATTTTTGAAGGGGCTGAATGGTTCTTAAACCGTTCTTTGAATGGTTCTTCCTCTGATTGCTTCCTGCTCCCAGGTTCTGTGTGATTTGAGAGATCTGACAAGAGCATGAACAGCTGGAGCCTCAAAGTCAACTTTACAAGAGACCCAGCCTACTGAGTACAGAAATGCATGTGTTCACACCCAGCCCACCCCCCCCATACAGACCTGGAACTTCCCACCCAAGTAAAAGTTCCAATACACAGAGCATGCCCATTAGTCAGCAATTTGCCTCCCACCAGACCTGATGAGGAAGAAGGAGAAAAGAGCCTCAATGGCCATGCTGGGAATTATTGCTACTTCGGCCTTCCCATATGAGAAGCATAAGCAATGGCTGTTACTCACTTCCTTAGTAACAGTGCTTCACAGCATAGACAGGAGTAAAGAATCGGAGAATCGGGGAAAGATCCCAGAGTGTTTAGGAAACCAAGATAGCCTGGACAGCAATAATAATTGTTGACATTTACTGACAGCTTATCAGTAACTACTCTTCTTTGTGGCTAATATATGTTTACCTTTTTGACACTTATTCTTTTAAAAATATATCAGTTTAGGTGAATGTACTATTAAACCCATTTTGCAGGTGGGGAGACTGATACTAGGAAGTTAGAAATGGTTCCTGCATTGGTTTGGAAGTTGAGCTAATAAAGGGAATCCAGTAGCCTCTGCTTTTACGGCTACCTTAATGTTATAAATCAGCATGCATAAATCATGGAAACCAAATAGTCAAAATAAGAGTTTCTTAGTAAGGGTAAGTGGCAATTTGAAAAACCTGATAAAACTTGGTAGAGAAAACATTAGCAGCTTGAAACAGAGTCGCATAAGCTTTTATTTTATTTGAAATATCTTATCGCTCCTGGATATTCTTTTGCCTTTCCTCTCCCTGAAGAGCGTTAGTAGTTACAGGTATAGATATTCTCTAGTTTTGTTTCTGTTGTCAATCCATGAGTATCTGTGAAAAGACTGAGAGCCTTGGGAGAGAAGGATATCTGTCCTCAGTTTCCTATTTCCAGTGTCCAGAATATACTTACTGATGTTTTCTTGAAGTGTTCATATTTTATACAAAAATAAGAGCTTCTTATAGAGTTTATCTTCATAGGTAGCCCCAGAAACTTGTTTTCTCTGATGAGCCTAATGCAGCCACTCTATACTGAAGATTTCAGCTAGATACAATGCTAAGGCCCTTCTGTTATAATTAATTGAACACAATGTCTGAGGCCTCAGACTTGCCTAACCTTCAATTCGCTTTATTGCCCTTGCTTTATTGCTTCTAGAACAACTATCTCTATGTGCTCCCCCACTGGGAGTGCTCTCACATAATTTAGCTCTCCCTTCCCAGAACTACAAGTGCTGAAAACTGGAAATGATCTTGTCTGGGGCATGTGAATATATGTGCTCATGAGAAATCAACCGAGCTGGGAATATCCACTCAGGCCATAACTTTAAATCCACTGTGTGCTAAGAAAAACAGGCTCCATGGAAGGGTGAAGCCTGCATATGCTAACAGAGCCATTGTTTTTCCAAATTTCTGATTCTTATCCAAGCAAACCCACTCTGTTCTAATATATTACGTTGTCATAAGAAATGTGCAACATTACAATCTGGTTCATCTCTAAGTGTCTTTAGGGTATTCTTTGTTTCTCTGTCAATTTCTTGGCTTTTTCCTAGAAGTCAGATGGATATAAATACCCAAAGCAGAACTCCTTGGGAAATGCCTCCATGACCAGACTTGTGGGAAAGTTCAGGACCAGATGGTATTAAAAAAATTATGATAATTTCCCTCAGATACCCTTTAAACCAGACCAGCCTCCTGGAATACACGAAGAATGGGATTTGTGTCCCAGCGCTCCTAAAGCCAGATCTGTACCTCTCGTTCTAGAAACATAGGGTGTGTGTGTGTGTGTGTGTGTGTGTGTGTGTGTGTGTGTGTGTGTTTCTGGTACTTAGGACAATTAATTCAGCAAAGAATCTCTTCTCTTGGGTTCTACCTGCTGTCATCCAATGAAATATATATATATATATTTATATATATATATTTATATATATATAATATATATATTTAATATGTACATGTGTATATATATAATATATATATATATATATATATATATATATATATACACACAGCTTTGTAATTATATATAGCTTATCTCTGAAAGGTCCTATGTTGCATTTATAAAAGGTCAGTTATGTAGGGAATTAAAAGAAATTTTTTATGAGATCTATTTGCTATAATGCCAGATTAGAGACTTCTTTTTCAGTCAGGTAGATTTAAATATTGCTTGGCTTTGCACACTCCCATTAACCCCTTCAACAATAATATTAATATTACAATGAACTTTCTTTTATCCAAGTAGGAAAATGGAAATGTTGTTTTCTTACTAGAACTTAATCATGGAAGATTTATTCACAGATGCACAGGGATCAGATTATGCCTTTCGATCATGCAAAGATGTTCATCTTACATCCCTTAATGTCTTAGAAAGGCAACCAGTCTGCTACCGGTTCAAGGGCAAAGCTGATGTGAATCTCAAGTAAAAAGAAAACAAATTCTGGGCCATCTGGGTGGCTCAGTTGGTTGAGCATCTGACTTCAGCTCAGGTCATGATCTCATGTTCGTGGGTTTGAGCTCCACATCGGGCTTGCTGCTGTCAATGCAGAGCCCAGCATGCTTTAGATCCTCTGCCCTCCTCTCTCTCTGCCCCTCTCCCACTTGCACTCTCTCTCAAAAATAAACACTGAAAAAAAACCCAAATTCTAAAGCTGGCCTGATGTTTTACAGATCTGCCTAAGTAGGTCAGAAGGAAAGATCTATGGATAATCCAAGAAACCTAGGATTTGGTTCTCAGATGAGTATGTCTATGAACCATTCACCAGCTCTTGTTGTTCAATAGCCACCTCTGGCTACACTAGCAAAATATCTATCTTATCTATCTATCTATCTATCTATCTATCTATCTATCTAATCTGCCCATTCTCTCTTACCAATTGGCTAGAAAATTCTCATTAACTCTTTAAAATAGCTTTTCCCTCTTCACTTGAACTGTCACCCCCTGAGTCCTTGCTCTCCCACCCATCTTCTGGGCTGCACAGCCTGCTTCCTCTCAGTGCTGTTCCAAGTTCTCTTTCATGGAATTGCAGTAACTTCCTTCAAGCAAAAAAAGAAACAGAACAGAACAAAAAATCAAACAAACTAGCCATGTTACTTCTCTAAGAAACACTCTCAGCAACCTGTTGCCAATGCCTGTTGCTCATCTCAAAAGGAAAAGCTTTTGGTTCTCCAGAAACAAAAGCCAGAGAGTCTGTGACTTAAAGCCTGAGAGGCCTTCCTGGAATGTCAGTTCAGCCAAAATGCAGAATCAGGATATTGTCTACCTCTTGTGCCTCAGACATAGTAAATGTCATCTCAGATTATCATCTCAAGTTTTCAAATTAAAAAAAAGATAACATAAAATTTTAAGATAAAACACATGAGTCTAGATTAACTCAATTTTTTCATCGAAAAACACAGGATACACACTGAGACTCCCTGAAGCATTGAATGCACTTCCTCTACTATGAGAAATACTTCAGAAAATCATAAAAACTCCAATCCTTTCACCGGGACCTCAGAGTTGTTCCAGACAAGACTCTAAATTACATTGTCATTGCCATCCCACAGCTCTACACTGCTGTGCAGATGTCAAACAAACCCTTGCACAGCATTAGCGCCATAGATGTTGGGAAACGTGCTTTACATGTCCTTCACCTACCTCTTCCTAGCTGACTCACTTTCGTTCTTCAACATTCATTTCATGTATCACTTCTATGGGAACTTTTTATAATTCCCTGAATCAAATCTTGCTTACTTTTTATCTTACAGGAAAAAAAAAAACTTCATCATGATTTTTTTCTGCAAATTCATGTTAGGAAAAACCAAGACAGACCTGAAAGGGGGAGGGGGATGATCACTGGTATCCCTTAGAGTGTATCTTTCTAGGTTAGCTGTGCTTTGCACTGTCTCTGAACTATTTAAGACTGATCATAATGTAAATGATTCTTTTTAAAAAATTTTTTAAGTTTATTTATTTTTAGAGAGAGAGAAAGAGAGAGAGAAAGAATCCCAAACAGTCTCTGCACCATCAGTGTGGAGCCTGATGTGGGGCTCGAACTCACAAACCATGAGATCATGACCTGAGCTGAAATCAAGAGTCAGCCACCTAACCAACTGAGCCACCCAGGCGCCCCTGTAAATGATTCTTTTGGGAAATGCAAAGAAATTGGGTCCTAGTGGAATGCAGTTGACTATTGTCCTATGGATAAACCAGTTTGCACTGATTTATAGGTTTTAGCATTCTTTGTTGCCTGTATTTGTGTATTTTTGAAAATTCCACTCTGAACTGATTGTAACATCTTACTGATTCCCCCATTAATGAATTTAATAAAATGTGTTCATTTTACGTTTTTTGACAACCATGCATTTTTTATCTCTTAAAATACATTATCCTTTAAGGTGCATATAACCTTAGTATTATAATTACAAACTGTTGCACTAAATTGCAGTTTCCTGATGAGAGGGGTGTCATGGTAAGTACTCAATAAATGTTAGATAAATACAAAGCATAAATACACTGTTTTTGTGCTTTGCAATGTGCCTTGAAACAAGAAAAGTCAGCAACTCGGCTTTTTGCCACATTTTTGAAAGTACAGATTTCTTTTGAGAATCTGTTCTAAGTGTGGAACTTTACCAGAAAAGTACACATATGTATAGACAAATACAATACAGCACATGTGATTTTAGTGGCTTAGTGGTATTTTCACACCCATTCTTCTTTTAAAAACTGCTTTAAACATTGTGTTTTGCCAGTTTTGTAAAATGAGCCATATTTTGAACCCCTCATCCTCAGTTTTCTCTCTTCATCTAAGAAAAACAGTTCAACAAAAACAAAACAGTAGCTTCTGTCTAACTTTAAAAACATCGTGCTACAATAGTCATGACAACAATGTTCTTTAGAGCAGAGAAATTTTTCAACAGTCCTGTCCTCACTCAATTCCTCCACAATTGCTTAAGACCAAATGACTAGATACGATTCAAGTACATGGATAAACATGATATATGCAGAATATGAATGTCATAAAAAGATACAGTGACAGCTTTTGGAAAGGAATCAAATGCCTCAGTGAGAAGTGACATTTGCCTTCTAAAGATGTCTCAGTTTTGTAAGAAACATATTAGGGGTCCTATGGACACTGTTGTAGAAATTATATTATCTGTCAAAGAAGAAAACAAGAGCCTAGTCTCCCGGGGAACTTAGAATACAGGCTCTGTTCACTATTAGTGCCTCCACATGGTATTCTTGTGTAGAAAGGTGAATGTGCGACATGCCAGGAATAGTCTAAACCAACACAACTCCATAGTAACCACAAGGTTTAGTTCATTGTTCTCCTGATTTTCAAAAAGAATGCTAGGTCTTTTGGTATAGTGGAATCGACAAGATTCATTCCTTTTTGTTGGAAAATAATTCTATACTGTTAACTTTATAATATGGGGTTACTTTTTATTTCCTTTGATTAAAATAGAACAAACATGCATATACTAAACATCATCCTGAGCGTGGCACTGTGGCATCATTTTCCCTTTCTGAATTAACCTTGATCGTTATCTGTGGAGCTGACTAGAAACAGTTCAAGGGTAAGATAAATGCAGTAGTTTTGCTTGGAGAAAATGTCCACAAAACAAACACCATTTTAGAGCATTTGATGGGACACAGGAGTGCTAATGCATAGGGGCACATGTACTCTATTGTTTATAGCAGTGCTTTCAACAATAGCCAAATTATGGAAACAGCCTAAATGTTCATAAACTGATGAATGGATAAAGAAGATGTGGTTTATATATACAGTGGAATACTACTTGGCAATGAGAAAGAATGAAATCCTGCCATTTGCAGCAATGTGGATGGAACTGGAAGGTATTGTGCTGAGTGAAATAAGTCAGAGAAGGACAGGTATCATATGTTTTCACTCATATGTGGATCTTGAGAAACTTAACAGAAGACCATGGGGAAGGGAAGGGGAACAGAGAGGGAGGGAGGCAAACCATATGAGACTCTTAAATACAGAGAACAAACTGAGGGTGGATGAGGGGTGGTGGGGGAAAGGGGAAAATGGGTGATGGGCATTGAGGACGGCACTTGTTGGGATGAGCACTTGTTATATGTAAGCCAATTTGACAATAGATTATATTAAAAATATATAAAGCATACTATAGTCTTTTAGCAAGATCTATAGCTTTAGAGCTTATTAAATCATGCATTTTTCTTAATTGAGTTTGAATCTGTCATATCACTTATTGAGTTCTGATTTGAATTGCTATGCTCATGTCAGGGAATACATTCAGTGATAGAATACAGAATTAGATAGAGACTATTCACTCCTCAGTGCCCTTTAATACCTAAGGAGCCAATGAAAAGATCTTTCCTTTCTAGATTATTTACTAAACTTTTATAACTGAAATATAAGAGTTAGTAGTACTTTTATTTATATGCATAAATGATCAGCCAATTGGAAATTTTATTTCTATTTCCCCTTCTCTCCCAAATGCTGATGAGTTCAAGCAAAATCAATGAGAGATTTTTTCTCCCCCTCTTTGGAGGAAGGTGAGGAAGGTGTTTGTTTGTTTGTTTATTTATTTATTTCAGATGCATAGGATACCAGAGATACTCAGGCAATTAGCTCACACTCCAAGTTTGGATCAGAGGCCATTTTTAATAAAAGGCCTCATGAAACATATATTCTTATGATCCTTCATTCTTTGTTCTTCTGTATACATTATTCCTTATATCCATTCTTAACTACTTTTCAGGAGGCCGTCTTCTAGGTTAGCATCTCTCCTCAATACTTAATTGTTGTGGTAGGCACAGTAATATGTTCTTATTAGTTTAGTAACCAACCAACCACGCAATTTGTGGCATTCTAATAGTACAGCATTTTATCATCATTTTTGCCCCTTTGATCTTCAAGTATTCTTAGATTTCTAATTTCTGGGTTTGTGTAATTTATTACATGGGATTCCCAAGTATTAGCCTTTACCTATGTTCTTTTATATTTATTCTCTTAGCAATTTCTTCCAATTTTATGTTTTCAACTGATACCTTATATTTAGGTGATTCCTAAAACCCCAGTGTTATGGACTGAATTGTGTTTCATTTTCCCCTCACTCCAACGTTGAAGTCCTGACTCCCAGAACCTGAGAGTATAATCATATTTAGAGATAAGATCTTTAAAAGGGTGGTTAAGTTAAAATGACCCTGTTAGGTTAGGTCTCTAATCCAATCGGACTAGTTTTTGTAAATCTAGGAAGAAACACCAGGATGCATGGTACAGAAAAAAAGTCATGTAAAGATGCAATAAGAAGGTGGCCATGTGCAAGACAAGGAAAAACACCCCTCAGAAGAAGCCAATGCTATGCTCTGAATGTGCCCCCAACCCAGCTTCCAAATGCATAAATTAAAACCCCAACCCCAAGGCAGTGATATTAGGAGGTAGGGCTTTGGGGAGGAAATTTGGTCATGAAAACAAAGTCCTCATGAATTTGATTAGTGCCCTTAAAACAGACTCCAAGGGCACCTGAGTGGCTCAGTAGGTTGGGCATCCAACTTTGGCTCAGGTCACGATCTCATGATTTGTGAGTTTGAGCCCCGCATTGGGCTCTGCACTGACAGTGTGGAAGCCTGCCTGGGATTCTCTCTCTCTCTCCCCCTCCCCAACTTGTGTGCTCTCTCTCTCTCAAAATAAATAAATAAACTTAGAGAGATCCCAGAGAACTTGTTTGCTCCTTCCACCATGTGAGGACAAAGCAAAAAGTCAACATTCTGCAACCCAGAATAGAATGTTTCTCAGAACCCAACTATGCTGACACCAAGTTCTTGGACTTCAATTCACCAGAACTGTGAGAAACAAACTTCTATCATTTATAAGTCACCTAGTCTGTGGTATTTAGTTATAGCAGCCTGAACAGACTAAGAGAGCGCTGATACCCAGATCTTAACACTTCTTTTCTCCAGGACTATGAGAAAATAAATTCCTGTTGTTTAAGCCGCCCAGTCTATGTTATTTTTTTTTGAAGCAATTCCTAGAAAACCAATACTAATAATAAGTTTTAGCTTTCTGTTTCTAGAAATTTTTTAAATACCTTCAATATCTTAGAGTGTAATTCCAGATGATTTCCATATTTTCGGTATTGTCTTTATCATTGTCTTCTTCCCGATTAGACGTAAGATTTCTGAGCAACACTGTCACCAACTGGTATACTGAAGTACAATTCCAATACTACCTACCTGATATAACCTGTGTCAGACTCTACAGGCTAAATGGCATGATATCCAATAAGAGTATCCTCACTTCAAACACCAGCTACATTTTAAAGGTCCCCAGGTTTCATACACTTCTTTCCAACTGCAACCCCCCCCTCCCAGGTTCAATAATTTGCTAGAAAGATTCAGAAAACTCAGGAAAGCACTATGTTTACACTTTTATTATAAATTATATAAATCAGGACCAGCCAAATGAAGACTCAAAGGGCAAGGTCTAGGAGGGTTCTGAATGCGGTCTCTGTGCTGTCTTGTGGAATCAGTTCATGACACTTTCCTGCAATGTGTTCACCAGCCAGGAAGCTCCACTGATCTTCAGCATCCAGAGTTTTTATTGGGATTTCATTATGTAGGCATGATTGATTGAATCATTGGCTGTGACTGAACTCACTCTCCAGTCTCAACTCTGTTTATGTGGTTGATCTTTCTGGTGACTAGCCCAAATGCTGAATCATCTCATCTCTTGGCATAAATTCAAGTGTGATCCCAGAAGCTCACAAATCACAAAGATACTCCCATTACTTGGAAAATTCTAAGGATTTAGAGTTTCCTTTCCAGGAAAAGGAATAAATGCCAATCAAATTCTTTATTATACAACAGCAACCTTTGACGTTATCCTCATTTTGTGAAACAATACTCAATTAGTTTCCGAATTACCTGATAGTTTTTAAAAAATAATCCAGTAATTCTTAGATAATGTGTATTATTTTCAAGTTACTTCCTCTATTATTCCTTGCTTAGACTACTATAATAGCTTCCAAAAATAATTATCTTTAATTATATCACTGTCCCTAATCCAAACACCACAGATTAATATTCAAGGCAAATTTGCAACTGTTTTACTATATTTCCAAGGGTTTTCTTCATTTTAAAGATAAATCCTAGTTTTTTCAATCAAAGCTTTCTTATCCCTGACTTTACCACACAGTTCCAGCCTTAACTTGAAAATGAACTACTACCTCATTTCTACAGACGCACCGTACCTACTTGCAGTCCACCTAGTGCGGTGTTACTAGAGTGACTTTAAAATCAGACAGACTATGATTCAACAAGAAAGACTAAATTTATTTACTAGTTGTCTGACTTTAAGTAACTTACCTTCTCTAGGCCTTGGTTCTCTATTTTATTAAACGGATATAATGTTTACTCCACAGGAACACTTTAAGGATTAAATGATTAAAAATATTTATTAGAATGTCTGGCACATAGTATAATGTCAACATTTTATTTTTATTTAAATAGAATAAAATGCTCATAGAATTCTTTTTCTTTATCCCTGAATGGAGGTTTGCTACCCATCTTGCTAGATCCAATTCAAAAATCTCCTCCTTTCTGATGTTCTTAATTTTTTCCTCCAACCAGATATGGATTAAATTGCAAAGCACTATTGGGGTGCCTGGGTGGCTCAGTTGGTTAAGTATCTGACTGTGGCTCAGGTCATGATCTTGCAGTTTGTGTGTTCAAACCCCACATGGGGCTCTGTGTTGACAGCTCAGAGCCTGGAGCCTGCTCCAGATTCTGTGTGTCTCTCTTTCTCTCAAAAATAAATAAAAACATTTAAATTTAAAAAATAAAAAATAAAAACTGTAAAGCACTTTCAATTCCTCTCAGGTAGTTTTCATGATGTTGTGTTTATAATGTCTTCATTGTATAATGTCCTTATGCTGTCCTCTCACAACACTGGAACATATGGTCGTTGAGGGCAGGGTCCTTCCAGTACATCTTGAATTTCTCATGACACTCAGTGTAGTCTTCACACTTGAAGGTCATGGTTGGGTTGAGTCATCTGTAATCCAAAATTTGTGAAAATTTTTTCATATGAAATATATTAACTTAAATGTTACGACTAAAAATTCCAGGAATATCTTATTCCCTCCTCATAATCACTATTTTTCCTTTCCTTTCCTTTTTTTTTTTTTCCTTAATAGTACAGACAACAAGTCACAACTATTTTTTGGTGACTCTTTTGCTTTAAATGCATGTATACTCATAAACAAAAGAGCTATTTATTTTTTTTAAAAAAAACCTACTAGATGGATGGCTTTATTTCTAATTTTCAAAATAATTATTTAATTTGGAGTATGGTATGTACACTTACAGATGTAAAAATAGGATTTTGAGGAGTTAAGTAAACTTTCCTAGGTTGTTTAATAAGTGAGTGGTAGAGCCAGATCCCAAATACAGCATGTCCATCTGACCCTAAAACCCTTCCCATTTTCAACATTCATTATAATGCCTCTTGGCAAAATTCCTACATGCTTTTGTATAACACATGTAAAGGAAACAGCCTTTAGGCTAAAGGCCCAGTTAAACCTCTAAAAACAAACCAGTCAGGGGAGTGAGTGACAAAATAAAAACAGAAATGCGGTAATGCTTCCCAGGGCTCACAGTGGTATTGTGTGGACAGGAAGTGATGAAATACCTGCATCCCATAAGAAAGGCTGAATTCACTGAGGGGACATAAGACTAATGTCTCGGGCTTAGCCTTGGCTGAGAGCCAGCCTGCAGGAACTCTAACACAATGGATATATTGATTGAAAACCATCTCTGCATTGAAAGCACCGAGTCCAGCGACAGCATGCTGGAAGGAGACTGGTTTTCTTAGGATGGTGATTTGTTGAATGTTATTGGTATTTATAACATTTCAAGCAAAGTAGTTGAAGCTCACGACTTGCTGGGCAGATTATCACAACTATGTCTATCTCTCTGGTTATGAACATGTTGAGCTACACAATGAAACATCTAGGATTCTTTTGGGGTAGTGTTAGAGAGCCAGTGGGATATGGCATGTCTACTACATGATAAAGTCAGTTGGAAATATTATTTATGGTTATACATGTATGAATGAATAATAGACCAATGAAGTTAAGATACCCTTGTGATTAGAACACTTAGAGAGTGGACGATAACCCTTGCCTATGAACCTTAGGTAATCCGGGGGGATCCAAGAAGTAGGCTGAACTGATTAAGTGCATTTAAAGCTCTTCTGGGGACTGCCCATATGGGACCTCATAAGCAACTGACTCTGAACTCCTTCTGTGATAGCCACAGTCACCTAGTAGACATTTCGTTTTCCCTGACACAGCAAATACAACTCACATCCAATTCTGGTGGTCCTAATTCCAATCCAAGTAACCCCAGTGGTATTTTCTCCTGGGGTTATATGAGACATAAAGAGGTTCTCATGCAAAAGACAAACCCATTAGAAACTGCCTCTTCTACTTAACTCAAATTGAAAAGTTTGCATAGTTAGACAAGTAGTACAGACTGTACCTCTTGACTGTATGTCAAACTGTCCAGAGAATGTGTATTCAACTAATTCTTTCTAGTGAGCAAACAGAAATGTGTTTATATAAGGCACTACGCAGGTGAAGCTAAAACAAACCATTCTTATTCCACTTCACAAATATTATCTTTGGCTTGCAATATTTTCATGCAACATTATTATATACATGATAACTACTTTCATGACACAATTTAAATTTACGCACTGAAAATATTCTGTAAGAATTGAATTATCTTATACTACTCGTATACCATTCAACTTAATTCTCTTATGTGTTGTACAGGCATCATTCTGTCTAAATTCCTTCTTAAAATCCTTGGTTAACTCTTAAATGACTATGGGAATATAGCCTCACCTTCTAAAATGTATTTGCTTTTAGAGAGATATAAAATTCTTTTTGGATTTCTACTTTTGAGGATATGATATATACACAGTTCTACCATTTGAATATCTCTTAAAGACTACTCCTAAAACCAAGAGAATGGAAACACACATACACACAACATAGACAAAATTAAAGAAGTTTGTGGAGGGTTGGGGGTGGTATAAATAAAGTTGATTCCTCACTTTATATCCAGGAATCAATCCATTAATTTAAAAGCTGGCAAATCAGGTAACTAAAGTGTGTCTTCTTAATGTTGTAAAGCTAAATACTACAAGAACCAAGAAAATAGCATCAACTATTGTATTGGTAGCAGTGAGAAAAAAGAAAAAAAAGAACTGAGAGGAAGTAGGTAGGATATGTTTATTTCTTGTGACCTCTTAGTGGAGAGTCAGTTGATACTATCCAAATAAATAAAATATTAAATATATTATATTCAGTTGCAGTTACAGAAGAAAGTGCTAAGTGTTCTAAAAACAGAAAACAACCCTCCCAAATTATAGGGTCATCATACAAACTCACAAAAGCATAAATAAAGGACACATCTAAAACAAAGCATAACAGAGTGGAAAGTAAAAAAGATGAAAAAAACATTTTAGGAAATGAAGAAAAAAAACAGCAGTGGCCACAATTTCAATACTAGGCTAGTAGAATTCAGAGTGAAAATATCAGACAGGACAAATAAAAGCACATCTTATGATACTAATGGACATCATCTGTCAAGATTTAGACTGACCACATTAAGATATTAAGGGCAGAAGACTTTTGCTTCTTGTTTTATAAGCCAAATGAAGATAATAGAGAAGACCTAAGTAATGCAATAAATTTTATATGCATACGTATAATTCTATAATCTAAAATAGAGAATGTACCTTCTTTTCATCAACTATTAATACACATTGACCAAATATTAGGTCACAAGAGATCTGAGGAAATTGGAACAACTTATGACATAGATAACATTCTCTGATTATACTTCAATTGGCTGATGGTCTCATATTAATTAAAATGTAGAAAAACAAAACCCTGTCAATTAAATAGCTCATATCAAAAATGTAAACAAAATTGAAATTTCAAATATATAGAAAAAAAAGCCATTATGAAAGCAAGTCGAACTATGTGTGCTCTGTAGGTCAAAGTCTTAAATAATCACATTAATAAATAAAAAAAAATTAAAAACTAATAGATCAAGCATTTAATTAAAGTGGTTTGAAACATGAAAAATAACAACCAGTGAGTATAAAGAAGACATTAAAGAATAAGAAAACAGAAAAATGGTAGGACTAATACAATGAAGGGTCAATTCTTTGCAAAATAAGTATCCATATAATGGCAAGGTTATTAGCCAGTTTAATCAAGAAAAAAGGGAACAAGTATAAAAATAAATGTAAGAATAGAAAACAGCCATAGATACAGAAGAATTTACAGAATTATGGATGAAATCTTTGCCTAACTCTAGGAAAATAAACTTGAAAACCATGATAAAACATATTTTTCTAAGAAAATGTAACAAATTAAAACTGACACAAGACAAGTTTTCCAGAGGAAATAATGTTTGCAAAAAAGTCTTACTCATCTCTAAGGCATCAGCATCATAGTTTGCTAAGAGGACTATGTAAAACCTTTAAATGATAAAAGAGAAACAGCTATTTAAACTGAGGCAGAAGATGGACAGGGACAGCTCTCAGTCCTTTTTATGAAACCAGTATAATGTTAACCATAAAACTCAAAAAGGTACTACATGGAAAACATTTATGGATATTAACTTAATAATCTGAAATATTAACAAGAATAATAGCGCCTGTCCAAGAGAGGTTTATATAAACATTTTTACCATAGCTCAATATTAGGAAATCTATTAATATGATCATCTCCAAAGATGTTGAAAAGGCATTTTTTCCCATTTTTGTATTTATACTTTATTTGGAAAAAACATCTTGGGGAGCTTGGTTGGCTTAGTCGGCTAAGCGTCCAACTCTTGGTTTCAGCTCAGGTCATGATCTCACAGTTGCAGGATGGAGCCCTGAGTCAGGCTCTGTGCTGGTGCATGGAAGCTGCTTGAGATTCTCTCCCTCTCCCTCTCCCTCTTCCTCTCGCTTTCCCTCTCCTCCTCCTCTGTTCACTCTCTTTCTCTCACAATAAATAAATAAACATTAAAAAAATCTCAAAGAAAAACAGGAATAGAGACAAAGTACTTTAATAAAATGTACACTTTGTCTCAACCCAAAGATACTGGAAGTCTTTCCATGATAATGAAGAATAGACAAGAATTGCGGGGCGCCTGGGTGGCTCAGTCGGTTAAGCGGCCGACTTCGGCTCAGGTCATGATCTCGCGGTCCGTGAGTTCAAGCCCCGCGTTGGGCTCTGTGCTGACAGCTCAGAGCCTGGAGCCTGTTTCAGATTCTGTGTCTCCTTCTCTCTGACCCTTCCCCGTTCATGCTCTGTCTCTCCCTGTCTCAAAAATAAATAAAAACGTTAAAAAAAAAATTAAAAAAAAAAAAAGAATTTCACTATCACCACTATGGTGTAACATTATTTTGGAAATAGTATCTGATATAGTTCATGAGAAAGAAAAAGGAGGAAAACTGGAAAGGAGGAGACAAGAACTACCATTGTTTGCAAATAATGCAGCATGATATCTTCAAAACTACATATCTGAAACATTATTCAAATGAGAGAATTCAATAAAGTTTGAGTATGAAATTAACATATAAATCAGTAGCTTTCTTATTTATAAATAATGTATAGTAGAAAAGATAATGCAAGAAAAATCTTATCCTTAATAGCAAGTCAATGTATAAAGTGCCTGGGAGTAAGCTTGAAAACAAATAAGGAATATTGAAATAAATTTAAACTTCCCCAAACCTTTTAAATGCATTAAATTTATACAAAGAAGATTAAATATAGAAAGGGATATACAGTGCCCTGTTTTCAAACAAGAAGAACCAAAATTACTAGGAAGCAAAGTTTTTTTTCTAAATTGATCTGTAAAAGTAATGCCATATCAATGAGATGAAAGGCATCGTGTATGTATATTTGTATTTTAAATCCTACAAAGTGACTTTGCAGTTCTGTGTATATATTTGAGTTTGTATAAATATATATGTATATATGTGTATATATATTTATATATTTTATACAGAGTGGGAAGACCTCTTCCCTTATGACTCAAAAAACAGAGGCATAAGATCAATAAATTTTGTCCTAACATGAAAAATCAGAATACAAATGACCAAGTCAGGAAAAATATCTGCTACACATAAAACTAAAATGACTGCTTTAAAAAAAAACGTTTATTTATTTTGAGAGAGAATAGAGTAAGAGAGCATGCGCATGAGCAGGGGAAGGGCAGAGGAGAGAGAACACCAAGCAGGCTTCACGCTGTCAGTGCAAAGCCCAACGTGGGGCTCAGTCTCCCCAATGGTGAGACCATGACCCTAGCCCAAATCTAGTCAGACGCTTAACTGACCGGGCCACCCAAGTGTCCCCAAAATGACCTCTTTTTGTTTATAAAAATGTTCCTTTAAAAACTAACAACTGAGTGGAGAAAAATGACAAAGAACAAGAGAAGGTAATGAGATGAGGATGCAAACTTTGCTGCATAGTAAGTAACAAATTATATACACTTACTAAATGGCAGGATATTGTGAATATTATATAATTTACCGTACAATGAATAAAAGGAAAAACAAAACAAAACAAAACAAAAAAGCCGGGTAGGGAGTGGGGATTGCGAGGCATTAATGCCGGAGGGAAAACTTCAGTATTACAGGTTATTTAGGGTGACTTTCATTGAAGAAGTAAAATTTGAGTCAACATGTGCAGCGGGTGAGAATTAGCCAGGGAGATAGCTGGGAGAAGCAGGACAGCCAAAACAAACTTTCTAAAGCTCTCCGGGCAAGCTTCGAAGACAAGGCTAGAGCGGGTGGGGAGACCGGGGGTTGGGGGGGGGGGGAGGGGGGGGTAAGGCAAGGGAAGGAGCAGCCAGCGCGCTGAGGCCGGAAGCGGAAGTGCGCACGCGCAGAATGGAGGAGGGCTCTGGGACTCACCTCAGGGAGGCGGCTTTCTGCTCAGTGAAGGAGATAACTCAGTGGGAGGTTTGCTGAAGCCCAAGGTCACGTGGACTTAGGTTTACCTCGGTTGGCTCTGGCAGTGAGGTTTCAAATTGACTGTAGGGAGGGAAATGCAGGAGCAGAAAACACAAATGACTCTAAAACGAAAATTTGGAGAAATATAAACTTAATAGTTAATAAACCATTGTCATTCATTAGATTGGCAAACAGGTTTTTTTTTTATGGTAAATGACCATGGTTTGTGTAAAGAAACAGACATTTTTTTTTTCTAGTGCAAGGTAAATTGATTTGACAGAAACTATACAAAAAAATACAACATAATTCTGCGTCTATGAATCTAGCCTATAGGTTTAGAAGAAAATGCCTGAAATTATACGTAATTACACATAAATATATGTAGGTAATTATACACACATACACACACACACACCCCTATACAAAGATATTACCTGTGTTTAAAAACGTTAGAGTCATTCAAGAAGTCCATGAGTATAAGACTAGTTAAATAAATTACAAAAATATATCCAATAGAATATTTTACAGTAAAAGAAATTATGACTATTGGTATATTTGCACTTAGTGCCACAAATTTTGTTTGTGTGTGTGTGCATCTTCTTCTCACATTTATTTCCTTTGCTGCTGCTTTTTCTTTTTTGTTTTTCCTCTTTTCCCTTTCTCTATTAGGTTAAGCTAATTTTCTTTATTACTTCACCCACCCCATGAGTTTGTAGAATATCCATTCTACTTCTGTCCTTTTAGTGGTTTCCCTTAAAATTTCAATCAGATCCTAAAACTCTAGCCTCAAAGGCCTTAACCCAGATCTACTTTCTCTGCAACTGTAGCTTTTGGTTTGCATTCACTCTTCATTTCTGTAATAAAGAGATTTTTCTTTCCTTCTTTTTTTCTTAAAGTGTATTTATTTCGAGAGAGAGAGAGTGCGCGAGGGAACAGGGGAGGAACAGAGAGAAAGAGAAAGAGAATCCCAAGCAGGCTCCGTGCTGTCAGCACAGAGCCTGACACAGTGCTCAAACTTACTAACCATGAGATCATGATCTGAGGTGAAATCAAGTCTGATGCTTAACCTACTGAGCCACTCAGGTGCCCCTCCTTCTTTCGATCTTGACTGTATATTGAAAATTATTTTTGTGTTATATTTTATCTAACGGTTTTGTTTGTCTGGAAGAGGTGCCACCTAGGTGATTTCTACCTATGACAGTATCTGGAAATCAATCACTGAGATAAAGATTTTTTAAGATCTAGAAGTTGATAACATCTAGTCTTTCTTAAAAGAGAAATATGAGTATGTTTTCCTGAAATCTAATTTTTAATCACAAAACAAAAAGCAGGAAGACAACTTAAGAGAAAGGAACAAAGGAATACATATCTTATAACCTGAAAACAGCCAATAACTTGCCTAGATTATAGAGCAAGATAGAATATGAAATCATTTGTGAATATAAAAATTCACTTAAGAAAATGGAAAAACATATTTAGCCAATCCCTGTATTAATGTGCCAATCCCTATATTAACCCCACTAAGTTCAGAATATTTAAATAACTTGATAAATATCATAGATCCAATAAGTATTTGTTTTGAGATACAACGCCAGCCATAGCTGAGCTGCACTTTTTCCATTTTAATATTCAGTATTAATATTCAAGCTTGGGAGTCTGCAGATGTATTCTGAAAATCCAAGAACATATAAGTTGCAAATACTGACTATGATAATAAACAATTGAAAGCTATTTTCATGGAATCCATTCTTCCTTAAGTCAGTGTTTCTGTAGCTGGAGTCTGAGAAACCTTGAGAGTAGAAGAACTGTCCTTAGATATACTCAGGGACAGGACAGAAATATCGACAAGCTTTTATGGGCTTCTTATTTTATGTTCCCTGAGAATTTTTTTTTGTTTTTAATTCCAATCTTGTTGGTGCTGCAGTAGGTTGAAATGGATTTTCTCACCTTCTTTTTTGGGGGGTAGGAAGGGAGATCAGTGTCCGCAGGGACTGGCTGGCCTATTTACAGAAACTCTCAAGAAGGTCCTGTGCTGGGTCCAATCCAGGCCTGTGGGAATGGGGTGGGGGGGGGGGGCGGTGGTGGGCAGCCTAGAGGCTGTCCTGCCTCAGCTTGCCTCCTCATGGCTGATGTTCTGGCAAAAAGTGCAATCCTTGTGCCCTCTTCCCTCTCCCACTAAGATCCAGCATATAAATTTTTGAGGCTCAGAGACAAGGCCAACTTTGTCAGTACTTAAGTATTTAATCTAATCTTTATCTAAACTCTATTTTTCTTTTTTAGTCTTTCTTTCTGTCTGGTTTCCTTTTCATGTGTTGAATTATTGTGATAACTTGCCTCCGCACCCTCTTTTTTTTTAACCATAAAGATATTGATAAGATTGGGGGTGTTTAAAAGGAAATAACTAAGATAACTGAGGGTGTGGACTTATTTGTGTGGGAAAACTAAGCCAGGAAGGAGTCTTGTCACTTAATACTCTCAAAGCCCCTCAGCTCTGGAGGAGGGGGGGCTTAAGATATTTTAAAAAGCAATTTTATTTTTGTAGTTGTTTTTGAGGATTTGTAGATTTTTATACAGAAATCAAATATCTGTGATTTTCAAAATGCTATAACTTACATTTGCAATCCTTTTGTTTCTTTGTTAGTTCTTTTTCTAAAACATGAGCTTTTCTGATACATGGAAGAAATGGACACTTATGCCTACCAGTGAGTTTATGATAATGAGCATCTGTGTGGACTGTGGCCAGGAATGACGGACACACACAGGTTTGAAGACCTCCTAGCCCACAGTTTTAGTCTGTGGGCCAACTGGACTGCAGCCCCTTGCTTCTGGAGTGAATAGGGAAAACATGGCACTAGACCCAGATCCCACTGGCCTATTCAAGAGATAATCAAAATGACTTTGCCACATAAGACTCACAGCTGACAGAATGTCTAAATACAATTTCATTTAATTACCACAAAGATTATGTCATGCAGACTCTCATATGTCACATTGACTTTCATCTGAAAATAGAAGACTGAAACCTCAGGAGATATGTGCCTTAGCAGACTATATAAGTATGTAGCAAAACTGAAACTAAACTCAAGTCTTCTAAATCCATATTCAGCTTTTAACTACAAAGGAAAAAGAAAATGTGAATTTACTCTTATTAGAAATTCAGGCTGCTGAAGCTGATTGTAGAGTATGTGCACTGCACAAAGGTTCTCAATTGAGGAGCCAAGTCCAGCTGAAATTGTACTCCATCCTCTCCTGTCTACACCTCGCACCTTATATTGGCACAGAGGACTGCATCTATCAGAGAAAAAGGTAACTATTTCTTCTCCAAATGTGCCCTCTGATCTCCCAGCCATGTGCTCAGAATCATCGTTTTCCCAAAAGAGTTGTATTTGTTTCTCATCAAAGGGGCTCCACATAGACTACACTAAGCCCTGGTTAGAATTCTATTAAAACGTCTCTCCTGAGTGGAAATTTTGAGGGCAGGTATGGTAGCTGCCAATTTCAGTCAATGATGTGGTCATTCTACAGATTGTACTTAATAGAAGAAATTCAATACATTTGTTTGTGTGTATGTGTGTGTGTGTGTGTGTGTGTGTGTGTTTAAGTGAAAGAAAATCTCTTAAGGCTGATGCTGTATCTAGATAAGGGTTCCCAGATAATGGCTATCCCACCACCCCATTTTGTGCTTCTCTTTTCTTGAGTCTACGGGGTTGCTTGGATCTTTGAATTTTCCCGCTGGTTAATACTTAACTTTCTATTCCCTTCTTGGTAATCCAAGATCTATATTGCCCTATGTACCAGGATCTACTTCCCAAAATACTAATTACATAACAAATCCATGTAAGATGTTATCATTCCCACAGTTGAATCATTTTGGATAATGCCAATTTTGAAGTGCCAATTTTTGAAAGTTAGGACTTACCTAAGAAAATGAATCTCTGATGTGGGAAATATAGGTATTGTTATATGTAGGTATAGTAGGCAGACTTCTAAAATAGCACCCAGTGATCCCTGCCTCTGGTATTCTCACCATCATGTAATCTGCCCTTGAGTATGGATTGGACCTACTGAGTTAATTTATAAAAGATTGTGGCTTTTTCTCTCTGACTAAGCTTGGGTGCTTACCCTGATGGAAAGGACCACTTAGCAACAGTCAGTGAAGAACTAAAACCCTCAGTTAAACATTCTACAAAGAACTGAATCCAACCAACACCTCATGAGTGAACTTGGAAGCTGATCTTTCCCCCATCCACCCTTGAGATCAACTACAGACCTGTCTAACGCCCAGGCTGCAGCCTTGTGAGGGACCTTAGAGCAAAGGACTCGGCTAAGCCATGCCTGGATTCCTGACCTAACACATTGTGAGATAATAGATGCATGTTGCTGCTAAATTTCAGAGTAATTTGTTATGCAACAATAGATAACTAATCCAGTTGAGTGCTTAGGGAATATTTTGATAAATGGAGTTTTTCTGACATCCTATCATTTAGAAAGAAACTACCTGGATGGGGGCAGGTAGCCAAATTCTTCATTCATATAGGAAATTGCAGATAGCTCTCCTGAGGTATATTTGAAATTGGAATTTAAACTATGGCAGATTCTCAGTGGTTTTTATCAAGAGTAGTTGAAACAAGACTGTTACTTTAGAATTCCAAGAGTTCAGATTATGCCTCAGAGAAGGAATATAAAATGTGTAGAGAGAACAAAGAATTAATCATGTGTTAGTGGAAAAATTACTTAACATTTTAGAAGCTTCAGCTCTCCTATGTTACAAAAGGGAGCAATTGGACTAGAAGATCTCTAAGGCTCTTCTGAGTTTAAATTCTGTGGATGAAGCTTAACTGCTTCTAGAGTTACTGCCCCCAACCTCCTCAAAAAAAGAAGACAGAAAGACAGGAAGGAAGGAAGGAAGGAAGGAAGGAAGGAAGGAAGGACGGAAGAAAAAAGGAAGAAAGGAAGAAAGAAAGAGGGAGGCAGGGAGGAAGGAAAGAAGGAAGCTTTACACCAAAGATCTAATTTTTCTGTGTAGTATTCCCCTATGGATCATTTATTACCCTTGGAAATTGAGGCTTCCCTGGAATAACCAAATACAAAAATCCATGAATTGGATAAATGAGATACTAGATGGCCAAAACAAGATCACTCTAGAGAAGGGGTTACTTCTAACAAGACCTGGAAAAAATTACATACACGTAGGAGAAAATCCTTGTGCCCTTTGAGAGAGCCAAAAATGCTGAGACAGCATGAATGCTTAAAGAAGGAGTATGTAAGAAGCATGAATCATAAAACCAACACAAAATTGATAAATTAGACTATTAAAATAAAAAAAAATTGATCTTTGAAATACATTACTCATAAGTGAAAAAGCAAGCTACAGAATGGGAGATAATATTCACAATATACATTCTGAAAAAGGACTGATAGCAGAATATAGAAAGAACTCTTACAACCTAGTCATAATGAGACTAACAACCCAATAAAAAGATCAGCAAAAGATTTTAATACTTCTCAAAAATAGATACATTAATATAAGCACATGAAAAATGCTCAATATGTAGTCATTGGGGCAACACATATAATACCCACATGAAATGTCACTTCACACTCATTGGAATGTCCAAAATGAAAAAGACTAAGAATACACCAAGTGATAATGAAGATTGGGAGCAGATGAAATCACACATTGATAGTGGGAATATAACATTATATGGCCACTTTGGGAATCTTTGGCAGATTTTCAAAAAGAAAAACATCTATTCACCCCATGAACCAGCAATCTCACTTACAGGTGGTTAACCAAGAAAAATAAACATGTCAACACAAATCTTTATTTCCAAAAGTCAAAACCTAGACATGACTCATAAGTTCAGCAGCAAGTGAATGAATAAACAAAAGCACTATATCCACACAATAGAATACTACTCAGCCATAAAAAAAAAGAAAAGAAAAAAAGTATGGACATATACAAAATTAGGCGAACCTAAAACTTGAAGTTGAATGAAAGAAGACAGGCACAGAAATGTACACATTGCACAGTTCCATTAACATGAAAAACTGAAAATATAAACCAAAGTGACAAAAAACAAATCAGTGGTTGCCCACATCCAGAGGCTGCAAAAGGGATGGCTGGTCAAGGGACATGAGAAAACTTTTTGGATAATGGATATAAATATTTTGTATTTTGATTGCAGTATATGTATGTGCCAAAGCTCTTTGAATTATACATTTCATTAAAAATTTTAAAGTTGGCTTTTATTTATTATTTTTAAATTTTATTTTAGAGAGAGAGAGCATGAGCTGGGGAGAGCCAGAGGGAGGAAAAAGAGAATCTTTTTTCTTTAATGTTTTTTTAAGTTTATTCATTTTTGAGAGAGAGAGACAGAGCATGAGCAGGGGAGGGGTAGAGAGAGAGAGAGGGAGACACAGAATCTGAAGCAGGCTCCAGGCTCTGAGCTGCCAGCACAGAGCCTGATGGGGGGCTCAAACTTACGAACTGCAAGATCATGACGTGAGCCAAAGTCAGCCGCTTAACCAAGTGAGCCACCCAGGCGCCCAAAGGAGAAAGAGAATCTTAAGCAGGCTCCACATTCAGCATGGAGCTTACATTGGATCCCCGATGTGGGGCTCAATCCTATGACCCTGGGATCATGACTTGAGCTGCAATCAAGAGTTGGATGGTTAACCAACTGAGCCAGTCAGGCGCCCCCGAATTATACATTTTGATTGGATGTCATTTATTGCATGTAAATTATACTTCAATGAAGTTTATTTAAAAATGATCTAGGGGGTGCCTGCATGGCTCGGTTGGTTAAGCATCCAACTTCAGCTCAGGTCATGACCTCATGGCTCATGGGTTTGAGCCCTGAGCCAGGCTCTGTGCTGACAGCTCAGAGCCTGGAGCTTGTTTCAGATTCCACGTCTCCTTCTCTCTCTGCCCCTCTCCTGCTCACACACACACTCTCTCTCTCTCTCTAAAATATAAATAAACATTGCATTTTTTTTAATGATCTAAAAGTAGGACAAGAGGGGAAAACAATCATAAGATGCAAGGTCGGTGACTGAGTGGGATTTCAGATGAAAAAGGCCTTGTTCAACAGGCAGTAAGATTGAAATGGATTTGGTTTTGAGTTTTCAAAAGTGTTTCTCAACTTCCATTTAAGACAGGTTTTTCCTTACTTCTCAAATGTCTTTATGTGAAGCTAAATTCTATAGGTCTGGGTTACTTATTCTACCTTTTTTTTTTTTTAACTGATTTACTTTCTACATGAGAGCCTACTCCTGAGGGGCTTCAGACTGTTCTAGATCTGTAAATGGTTGTAGTCTCGGGTTTACTATATCTGACATTAACAGTGAGAGACATAATAAAGCCACCAGGAAAGACAGATAATTTTCCAAGTACTTATGATTTTTCTGTTTGAGACAAGAAGACAAATTGCCAATATATCATAAAGGGGAGAGTAAGAGAAAAAAGATATTAATATCATCTCAGAGAAGAAGTCTTTTGAAACTTATCTGGAGGATTGGATCAATAAGTATATAGCATTCACCAGGCAGGGTGTTTGGCTCTGAATCTGGAGATGATCCAGATATAGATCGTGAGCTAACAGAAGCCTTGTTGGCATCGTCGTCATATGAGGAAACATCAATTTGCCTTTCAAGAATTCAATTCAGGGTGCTTGGGTGGCTCAGTCGGTTAAGTGCTAGACTTCAGCTCAGGTCATGATCTTGCAGTTTGCGGGTTCGAGCCCCACGTCAGGCTCTGTGCTGGCAGCTCAGAGCCTGGAGCCTGCCTCAGATTCTGTGTCTCCCTCTCTCTCTACCCCTCCCTGCTTGTGCTCTGTCTCTGTCTCTCTCTCTCTCAAAAAATAGGTAAACATTAAAAAAAAAAAGAATTCAATTCATACCAAGCATCACAACAATTGAACATTTTGAAAAGAATCAACCCTTAACCCTTAGTGTAGGGGTGGGACAGGGGGAAGGAGTCTGTGCGTATTTTAGTACCAGTTTCTGTCTCATCATTTCACTGCCCTTCTCCCATCTAACATGTCTGGCCTCTTGGACAAATCTGCCTGATTTAAAACCTGGTTCTATGTGAATGGTATTTAGACAGGAACCGCCCATTTCAAAATAACGGCTTTTGTATAAATAGAGCAATAAGGACAGGTAATATTTTATCACTGCTTCTAGTTCACACTCAGTTCATAAAACTACTTGCTGAGAGAGCCAGCTTCTTGAGTCATTCAGATTCAATAGGGCTACTCACTGGGTGATCTTGAAAGAGTAGGCTTGAATTAATTAGGCAATGGAAAACCTTGCTGGGAATAATGGGGTGCCTATGTGCATTTGGATAGCTTTGATAGGCAGCCCCTTACCAGAGAACAGGAGCTCCAATGTAAGCCAAGAGGTGCAGGTCCTGACCATACAAAGCAAGCATGAGCCTTGCTTTTCTAACCTGCAACTTTGTAACTTTTAATCAGTCCGTGGTTTAATGAGTTCTATGTTTTTAGCACTCGGTAAGAGGTTGATGTAGATTACAAAAAAATTATAAGATATGGTTCTATTAATGATCTTATGATTGCAATGATATGCAAGAAATACAAGCATTTTAAAACTATAAACATAAATATAAGGGCATTCGTAGGTGCCCAGTGAGTATTAAGACTTAAAATGTTTCTGAGAGCTGAGTGAAAGTTGCCAACATTTAGCTCTTCTTCCTAGGCTAGGAAGACAGGGACCAAACTCTACTAGAGGCTTGGGGGCCACTAGAAGGTATTTTTTTCACCCTCTTTCCTTTAGGCAAAACAGGTCTCCCAGACCTATAACATATTTGTCTCCAAGTTGTAAGTGTTCCCTGGTTAGTTATAAAAAGTGCTGCCAAAACTGCGCCTCCAACTAAAGAAGGTAAATTATAGAATACTTTGCACAAATAGACATAGTGTGAAGCTGATCTCTTACGAAAGAAAATACTTAATGGGAAATTTGTGGATTTGTTAGAACTGTGCATGACATTTGTAAATAATTTTGACTCATGACACATGACATTTGAAAGTTTCAGGACATTTATGATAATATTCTCTTCAATATTCTTGCCATTCTGTTATCCCCTGTTGTATCTCAGAAAATCTAGATTTTGAAAATGTGAGACGTATTTTTTTCTTCAGAAACCACAGGATCACTCGTGGCCTTTTATGTAAGGATTCTCTGGAAGGTGGAGCTCACACTGTTTTCTCTATTTTCCTCCCTTTCTGAGCCCAGGTAGCCATACTTAAAAGAAAGGATCCCCTCAGCTGACCTTTCCAGGGCCTTTAAAAACCACCCACTATGCTTCTCCATGCCTCTTTGATCCTTCCCGATGTGCAGTGAATTTTCATATCAGAATGTTCCCTGGAAAATAAAATTTTTATTACCCTATTGTCTTTTAAAAACTATCCCTTTGAAGTCCATGCCATCGGGCTATACTCCCTCTCCCCTTTTCCCATGTCTGAGGACATTTACCTCCACTCCAACACTTTGGTCACCTTGTGTGACTCATTCTCCACACTCATGCAGGACCCTAGATCTTTGTCCCCTTCACTTCACCACTTTAGCCGAACAGTCCCAGTCACATCTGGATCTGTAACTCCTTCACAGCAAAACCTTCCATAGAGCTTCTTGGCTTACCTGCCCTGTGACTATTTCTATGAGGATATTGAGATCTTCATCTGATGGGGTGCTTGGGTGGTTCAGTCGGCCAAGCATCTGGCTTTGGCTCAGATCATGATCTCACTTGGGCTCCGGTCATGATCTCATGGTTTGTGAGTTTGAGCCCCACGTTGGGCTCTGTGCCGTCAGTACAGAGCCTGCTTGGGATCCTCTGTCCCCCTCTCTCTCTCTGCCCCTTCCCCACTCATGCACAAATGCTCTTTGTCTCTCTCTCAAATAAATAAACATTTAAAAAAGTATTTGTTTATATGAGAGAGAGAAAGAGAGGGAGGGGCAGAGAGAGAGGGAGACACAGAATCTGAAACAAGTTCCAGGCTCTGAACTGTCAGCACAGAGCCCCACGCAGAGCTTGAACTCACGAACCGTGAGAGCATAACCTAAGCAGAAGTCGGATGCTCAACCAACTGAGCCTCCCAGGCACCACCCAAAATAAACATTTTTTCAACAATAAATACAAAGTCCTCATTTCTTCTAAATCCTTTAGCCTTCTCGTTTCTCCACTTCTGTCTTTCTCCAGGAAAGAACTCATAGTTCATCATTTCAGAAAACTTTCTTCAATACAGCATTCCCCCCTTATCTGTGGTTTCTGGTACCTGTGGTCAACCATGGTCTGAAAGCAGATGAGCCTCTTTCCAACACTTTGTCATGTCAGTAGCAGCCTAACGCTGCATCATAATGCCTGTGTCGTTCACCTCACTTCACCTCTTCACATAGGCATGTTGTCACCGCACATCATCACAGGAACAGCGAAGATAGTACAGTAAGATATTTTGGGAGAGACAGAGACCAAATTCGTGTCACTTTTATTATAACGTATTGTTATAATTGTTCTATTTTATTATTAGCTATTGTTTTAATCTCTTCTTACTGTGCATTATTTATGTTAAATTTTATCAGAGGTATGTATGTATAGCAAAAACATAGTGTATATGTATATATATACACACACTATATATACTATGTATATATTATATATAGTACTATATACACTATATACATATACTATATATATATATACTACACTATAGTATATATATAGTGTATATAGTGTGTGTATATATATATGTATATAGGGTATATATATAGTGTATATAGTGTGTGTGTGTGTGTGTGTGTGTGTATATATATATATATATATATATATATATATATATATATATAGGGTTTAGTACTACCTGTGGTTTCAGATATCCACTAAGGGTCTTAGAATGGATCCCCCACAGATAAAGGGAGGTACTATACTCCAATCTCCTTGGTTTTCAGGCTTTTAGTCACTTAAGTTTCATTTAAGTTTGGAATTTTGTGGGTATAACTTTGTAATTTCAGTCTTCTGTACATGAAGAAAATATCGGGCTGGTAGGCTTTTGATGTACATTTGTCAACACTATTTTTCTTGACAGCAAAGAGAAATCCTCATGAGTCTGTCTCCAATATTTTCTGTTAAATGACCTTCTAACTCAGGTGGTTTTACCCTTCTATGCCGTGGAACGCTTTGGCCAGCTGGTGAAACCCACAAGTGTCTTCTCAGAAAAAGTTGCTAAATTCCCCATATAAAATACCTAGGACTACAGAATAAAACAAATTACACTGAAATGCAATTATCAGAACCATAAAAAGCACATTTGTGATATGGTAATCTATGGGCTTTTTATTAACATATTAAGTAACAAGAGGTAATGTGAGGTCAAATAATTCTTAAGTGTATTTCAAAAGATCTGCAACAGTGTATTAATAACAACAATGATGGCAATAATAATAATAACAGCAACAACAACAACAGACCATTGCTAACAGTATGATGGTTTGTTGCCTCCATGAATTTGAGTTCATAAAACTTCCTGATCCTCTACATGGACTTCCAGTGTCCCCAAGTTACAAATGCTGAGCACCTGGGTTAAGTGCCACTGCAGTAACTGGGGCTAAATTTGACCCTTCGAATCTGTAGCAGATCGAAATGACCAAAATGTAGAAATTGAGAGAGAAGCAGCACAGGTCTGCAAAATCAGCCAGCCAACAATCATATGGTGCTGTGTCCAATGGATCAATTTGAGAACTTAATCTACATTTTTTCCCCCAAACAGAAAACATATGGTAAGGGAACGGTGAAAGGGGCTAGCTAGCTGCTGCTGACACGTTCCATAAGGAATTCAGAGATCAGAACTGGAAGACAAAAACGTTAGTAGCCCAGATACATCTTATGCTCAGAAAATACTCATTTGGAGCTAATACGCTCTGTGTTCTGGATGATGACCACACTACTGGGAGCTTAATTACAGCTTGACAAATGTTCATTGAATGTCAGAAACCTAATAATAAACTTATCAATAAGGCAAATTAAGATGAAAAGTAGTGAACAAATAGCCTTATGAGAAAAAGAATAAAATCTGACATCATTTGATGCAATCCAGCCATCTCATTATTCAAGAGCTTGAGAAGAATAGGAGTGGGAAGAAGTGAGATGTCCGGTAGACTACAGAACTTTCTACCATCATAATCACAGGAATTTTTAAAGATCTCTAACGATAGTTGTGTTTTCAACATCCAAGAATCAAGCTGGAAAAGCATGTGCTTGCGTATAGAATTTGTCTTAAAAGGACTATTTCAAAGTTGTGTTAAAAACTGGTTATGCTATTTCAAATAGCTGGAGACTGTCCAGAGAACCTTTTAGCTAATCTTTTAGCTCATGAAAAGATTTTTGAAGTAAACCCACATTAAGATACTTTCAGCTGATTGGCAACAGGTAAAGTACTTCTATATTTACTTCTATCTCAAGGAAAAAAGAAGACTGTTTCAAAGTCAGATATTTATTTCCATTGAAATCTGAAGGTGACTTACAATTGCCTGGTTCCAAAATGATCTGCTACATGAAAGTGCTTCTGATATTTTATCTTCTGAAAGGAGATACCCACGCTACCGTCATTCGTAAGTGCCTCAAAGACAGCGAGCATAAACACATTTAATTTCTGCATTAAAGATACTGCTTGAATGAGAAGAAAATGGGATCACTTATAAACAGCCATTTCCCTTTTGGTAACAAGGTATCCAAAACCATTCCCCAGTCTTCAAATCCAAAATAATTCCTGTGTAATACTTGTCTTTGGTCAAAAATAAAATCAATCAGTCAATAAAAGAAAGTTGTCCATTACTTATCATATCATACCTGCCTCTATTCACTTATTAAATAACTTTTTTCAGTTGGGATGAGCACTGGGTGTTATATGTAAGTGATGAATAATTAATTCTATTCCTGAAATCATTATTATACTGTATGTTGACTAACTTGGATTTAAATAAAAAAAAATAAAATCAAATGCATAAAATAAAATAAAAAAGAACTTTTTTCTTATAAACCCTAATAGAAAAAATAGCCAGAGTTATAGCCATTTCTCTTGCCTATTTTCTTAACAAATCAAGAAAATTAGAGAAACCTTACTTTTACTAGCATAAACCATATCAAGAAAAAATCAGTGCAAATAAGAGAGAAAGCAGTGGAGTAATATTTCTTTTATAAAACGTTACCTACATTAGTTACCAGTCAAATGACATGTTCAACAATAGAAAAAAAATTAACAAATTTGTAGATGTAGTGTAGGTTGTCATTCTTTTCTCAAAGTAATAGTTTTAGAATTTAATAAGAGTTCTATGCTTACTAATAGCCTCTGTGAAGGAAGGCATCATTTAGCCTAGCTAGCCTGATGTGAATTCACAACTTAAAAATTCAACAGCTTACTTTACTGATTGTCTTTAGGGTTAATGTGTTTTCATTAGAAAGCCTCCAAGGTAGAGAGCAAGGTGACTTCTACACAACACATAAATATCTTCTGCTGTAGTGTTAGAGGCATTTGTTGTGGATCATTCTGAAGGATTCAGAGCAGCATTGCACATGACCCCTCAGTTCTAGTCTCTAGGATTTTCTCATGTTCCACAATAAATTTCTTAAAAATATAGTTTATTGTCAAATTGGCTAACACACAGTGTATACAGTGTGCTCTTGGTGTTGGGGGTAGATTCCTGTGGTTCATCGCTTACCTACAACACCCAGTGCTCATCCCAAAAAGTGCCCTCCTCAATGCCCATCACCCATTTTCCCCTCCACGTCATCAACCCTCAGTTTGTTCTCTGTATTTAAGAGTCTTTTATGGTTTGCCCCCCTCCCTCTCTGTTTGTAACTATTTTTCCCCTTCCCTTCCCCCATGGTCTTCTGTTAAGTTTCTCAAGATCCACATATGAGTGAAAACATATTATATTTGTCCTTCTCTGCCTGACTTATTTCACTCAGCATAATACCTTCCAGTTCCATCCACATTGCTGCAAATGGCAGGATTTCATTCTTTCTCATTGCCAAGTAGTATCCCATTGTATATATGAACCACGTCTTCTTTATCCATTCATCAGTTGATGGACATTTAGGCTCTTTCCATAATTTGGCTTGCAATACGATTTTGAGCATTAGACTAGATTTAGCGATATTGAATGGCTTGCCTTGCTTTCTGAAAGTGTGTGAAGCATTATAAAGAAAAAGATACGTATGGACTATGAGTACAAATGAAGATCTATGTGTAGCGTTTCAAATTATTGTAATTTCTGTAAATAGTGTTAAAAAATGTTTCCTAGAATACAAAGAGGGGAAATATCGTAAGATTTCAGTTTGTGATCTGTCTACAAATACTATAAAATTTAACTGTTAGTGGCAGCAGTGTATGTCTGGTTTACTTACACTATTTGTTTTTCTTTGAAAACATAGTGTGTGCAAAAGTTTTTGGGTTGGGTTTGGCAGAGTGGAAAAACATAAATGAAACTAGAAAAAGAGCTTCCAGTGATGAATGTTACAGTGTATAAATTAAATTCCCAATGACATAACTTGGGGAGTTCTTTTCTCTTTCAACAAGCTTGTGTGATGTAAGCTTTATTCCTGTGGAAACTTAGCACATTCAGTAGTGTGCTCATTTGATTTTACCTTCCAATAACTGAGAAAAGATGAGCACTTGGATGTGGGTTTCTATTATATAAATGTCTAGGTAAAGTTAGCTAATGGGAGCTGCTGATGAAACCTGGCTGTATACCAGGAGATGTTGTTCTTTCATAGAAATATACCTTCATTTGGAGTTCTTGATAGCAATTTCTCCCACTTTTATTGTGCACATAACTATGCCTCTTAGTTTTTTCCACAAAGATATTCAGCTCTTCTAATTTTCTCTTTTTGGATCCTGTTCTGAATAGTAGTTCTCTGGGCATCAAGGATAAATGCAGTAATTCAGGCTCCAGTTTTTCTTGAAGGACAATGGCATTCTCCATAATATATTTAATAGACAATCATGTTCTCATGTCTAAAATAAATATAAATCATCAAAGGATAAGATGGCCTACTGAATGATTTTACTCATAATTCTTCTTTCATATGATTTCTTAAGGACTTAGAAGTATCAGGTTTTAACTGCTCTGTAACTTAAAAAAAAAAAATCTGTGAAAATTCTTCTAGTTCTTCAAACTCCAGGCTGAGACATTTTATAAGAACTTTGTAAATGTCTATGAACTATGTTATCCAGGCCAGTTTTGTTTTATTTGGAGAAAATGATTTATCCAAATCCTATATTCACTAGCACAAAATACAAATACTCTCCTTATTGTTGTCAAACACTTCACAGAGCCCCATTCCATTGATTTGTTGAGCTCAGTCAATAGCAGATTCTATGTTCAAAGTTTGATCACTCATAGACCTTATGATTCCTACTTTTTGTGGTGTGGTCTCAAATTGTCCTATAACTCAGGCAAATTATTTGGCAACTATGTCAGGAAAGAGGGCTAAACATTTCAGATGTTCCAGCTGGATAGTATCACCACTACTAGAAGAAATAAATGCAGTATGTATCCACTGATAGGTCAGTGAATAACTTTTGCTTCACTTACATAGCCTGATATAGCATGCACATATTTATTGATACACACACTTTGCTATTCAAAAATTACTGGAAGCACTTTATATTAAACTTGGAAATACAATAAGCTTTAATTCATATATAAAGAACAATGCTTAATTAATTTTATCTTCTTTCCACTAATAGAAAAAATTACCTAAAGAAAACTATCGCACTACGTATAAAATGTAATTGTAAACTTTTTGCAAGCTAAAACAAAACAGAAAATTCACAATGTTGCATGAAGTTCATTGCATCAAAAAAGTAAGAATGAGTTTAATTAATGTCTCTGTAAATGCCACTATGGACTCACTGTTTAAGTACACTGTAGGTAGAAAAGCTTAATATATATGAAAATATGTCCATAAATTAAATAGGCTTCCTTACCTTATTTTTTTTTCAAAATAATTTTAAAAGTTCATTCTATGAAACAATTTCAAAGGATATTATTCCAAGAAGCACACACCTTGTTGGGATGGAGTTTCCACTTTCAGATACTACATGTATCTACTCAGAATGATCTTACAATTTACCACTGAAAACTTTCAAAAGTGTCAGAGATCATAGATAATTTAAATGACTGGTTGTTTTTGCAAATAACATACTTGGAATAGTTTTTTTTTCATGGTGTCACTAGAATGCTTCACTTGTTCTGATGTCATTTCAAAAATAGCATATATTTCTATAATAAAGTATTATTCATATTTGCATATATATAATGTATAAAAATATATGCATATATGTGTATTTTTCATAATACTATCTGACGTTTTGTCATTTAAAATAGGACATACTTCAAAAATATGTAAGGCTAACTATAAACTTGGAAAAATGATAATTTCAACAAAAATTAAAGTAAATATAATAATAGTTGCACTTTAAAAATAAGGGCTTATGATATTCCACTTACATATACTTATTGATTCAACCTTCACAAAAATGCTATGAAATCTTACTATATTTTAATTTTTATTTTGTATTCTGATTTTTTTTCTAAATAAAAAAAACTGGAAGCTCAGAATGACCAGGTAACTTATTCAAGGTCACGTAACCAGTGGATCTAGAATTTGAATCCAAGTCTGTCTGATCCTAAGTCTCATGTCCTTCCCACTATGCTTTACTGTCTCACCATACTTTCAATGAAGTGCCTGGAAAATAATGCAACACTTTCACACTGACTACTTGACCTGCATTGCAAATTTGCCTGACATTAATACAGTTTTCCTACTTGTTAATGCATTTGGTTTGAATTTATAAGCTGACTACCTGACTCTAACTTCCTCAACTTTTCTGATTTTGTTATGGGAAAACAACAACAACAACAACAAAAACTAATGGTGGTTCATGTGCGCTATACCTGCTGGATGAGAAGAGATGCTGTAACCAGGGAAATGGTGCCTCAGAATGTTGCCCCCAAGCCAATGGAGCAGATAGGCAAGTAAGGAAGAACATAGGCAACCTCATACACAATAGAGTCTCTCTAGACACTCCATGCTACTGAGCAGGCTAAAAACACACCCTCTTTGAAGCTAGGGCAGGTATTTTTGTAATGTCATAGACGAGGTGTATGGAACACCTCTTCTCAGAAAGACTTCTTCTATAACTACTTTTGGGCTAGATGGAATACCAATATTCAACATGGTCTTGCCTAATTCTTATTCTTTGATATCTACTCTCTGATCAAGTAATATATTCTGCTACATTTCTTTCTTGATATTTAAATATCTTAATCTTATGTGAGCTTCCTAAATTTCAGCCTATATCATCTATGGGGAGCTTAAGTGGGCAGGACAGCATTAGTGCCTAAATTATTCTGCATCTGTTGCTTCATTTGGAATCCCAGTAGGTGACTTATAGACCCCTTAGATGTTCATGTACTCCAAACCCCATAGTCATGAGTGATCAAAATGGCACCCAAAGTCAACTCAGCAATGAAATTAAACCCCATAGTCTTTATTGAGTTGTAATAAAATGTCACATAATAATCTGTATCCCATTTTATTATAATGATTTGTCAAACTACAAACAATACCTGAATTAATATATTAGAAATAAAAAGTGTGATATTTATTTAACACAGAACTTTGTTAATAGTTATTAATACTTCCTTCTATTAGGCTATTGCACATTATAATAAAATAATTGATAATGTAGTCATCCTTTTAGTCTTGGCATTTCTAAATATTTTCCATTTTCACCAGATATCATGTCCAAGTCTACTTTTATCAGCCATGGATTCTAGGCAAGATCCCAATTATCTCTTAACGATCTTTCTTATATAAAATATAAAAAGTTAATTTGACAGCTAACTTGAAGAGGATTATCTGCAGTCCCAAGTAGATTTGGAATATAAAAATCTCGTTAAATGTTTCTGTTTCTAGTTACTCTATATTATATATCAATGTAGTTTAATAGAACAGTCACTTTTTCTTTGTGGAATACAGACTTTGTTCTTTGTGAGTATTAGGTCTGAAGTGTTGGAAACATAAACCAGCATTCTCACTGCGCTGCTTTTGCTCAATTGTGACATTATTCTAAGATTTGCCAAAGAAAAATGTGTAGTAATCATAGGAAAATTGAGAATGCTTGTCTGGTTCCCAGCTATCTAGGGTAAATCTCAGGATGTCTGTGAGACTGCATCTATATCAAAACTTTTTTTTTTTTTTTGGCTGGACAGTCCTTAACTTCCAGTCAGACTGTTCCTGATAAGAAGGAGGGACCCAATTATCTTGTACGTCCATACAGCTATATTTAGGATTTGTCCCTGCTTCAGAGGGATCTGTCGAACCTGTAAGATTGTTTTGAAGGATTCTAAGTTCATCTTGAGAATTTGGATATCACTTGAATGGTAACATAGCTCAAACTTCCACCCACCTTGGTAACCCTGTAATGACAGGAATGCCACCCTCTTCTCGTTATCACCAACACATCACAAAGTTTTCAATTTTTATGCACTCAGTATACTATGTGTTGCACAAAGGAGGAAGGTTGCTTTGAATGGAGAAGGAATCTAGTCAGTCTGCTCAATCTTTTGTTCAAAAACGTCTCTTACATACATTCTATAGGATAGGCTCTAGGCTAGACACAGACATACAATGCTGGATAAAACAAATATGATAATGTCCTTCATGTTGCTTTTCCAAAGGACCCTGAAGAGTTCTACTTAAAATCGAGAGTCTCCCTTTGATTTCCCAGGCCAGCCAGAAACAGTTATCCTTACTCTCAATGGGGTCTGGGTTCCCCTCTGCCCATTGCTCAGACTGAAATATAATCCAGATGTTGTTTGGTGTTGCAAATTTTGAAGGGGAAATAAAGCTTCGCAGAGAATCCGGGAACATTTGTGCTGTACTATAGAATGTTCTGGAAGCTATTGTGGCAAAATAAGACCTCTGTAAGATTCTGTTTGTAAGTTGCATCATCCTAGCTCCAGTACCAAGGGCAGGGCATGACCAGTTTAGCATGCTTTCAAGTAAGGGTTCATAGAACCAATTTTTCAGACACTCTAGCTCTGGCCAATGTCTCCTTTGTGCTTGTTATTTGACTCTAACCTATTGACTTCAGAATATCCTGATATCAAGCTTCATGCATCTTCATTCTCTGGAAAATTATTTATGACCCTCAATTCAACTGCTCCATCTGGTTTGTGGACTAAAAATAAGAAAAAAAGGACATCAGGAATTCATTAAGATCTTTTTTTTTTTTTTTTTTTTTTTTTGCAACTGGAAATACTGTAAATGCTGTGGGCATTTTACCTGTTTGAAAAGTGTCAAAATTTGGTTAAGTGAGTTCATTTGTATTCTCCAGCCTTCCTTTGCTCTCTGTAAATGCTGCTTTACTATGAGCACCCATAATTTGACCAAACACTGCCAATTTCCTGACACTACTTTAATATAAGTAAATGTTCAGCTTAGCCTACATAAAAAATACAAAATCACAGGAGTAAATAAGTTCCAAAGATACATTTTTAAATCTTCCAAAATGAGGTTGTAAATATAAAAATATAAGCAACAACAGCACAGACTAAGGTAAGTATTTTTATGTAGTAATTTAAATTACCAGAAGCAAAAACTTAAACTTGATCTTAAAATTAAGAATTAAATAATAAAGATGGATAGGTACTAAAATTCTTAAGGAAAATTGTTTTTAAAATGTGAACAAGAAAAAAAAAAGAAAGAAAATAGGTGTAACAAGGAGCAGCATTGATGAAATCCAACTAACATCCATAGTGATTTGATAAGCCATATATGATCACAATTAGCCATTGTTAACAGCCTGAGAAAAATGAAAAGAACCTAAATAAAGACATTGGTTTTCTTCCTGAAGTGATCACCTGCTGATTACATCATTGTAAAAAAAATGAGTAAAAAAAAAAAATCAGTTTTGAGTGAATATGTTGAGGGTAGGGAGGAGAACAAGTCATAAAGGCTAATTGAGAGTATGAATCAGTGCTTAGGGAAAAAAATCTCCCCAAATTCCCTGAAATTTTATTAATATCTAAGCCCAGATCAAGGCCTTTTTTAATGCAATAAGAAGTACATTTCAAATAGATTAGTTTATCTATTTCTCTACCTCAGTTTAATTTACAATTGGAAATTATAAGCATTTCATTAATCAGTTAACAAGGCATATTTATAAGGCATATTAGTTCATAAGTTACAAGAGTAAACTGACTTATTTTAAAGGCAACCCTGGTGTTTTAGCAAGGAAAGACTAATGCTGTTTATTCCAGGGGTCATATGTTTTTGTTTTTGGTTTTGGGTTTTTTTTATGTTTTATTTATTTTTGAGAGCAAGAGAGACAGAACATGAGCAGGGAGGGGCAGAGAGAGAGAGAGAGAGAGAGAGAGAGAGAGAACTCGATGCAGGCTCCAGGGTCCGAGCTGTCAGTGCAGAGCCTGACACTGGGCTTGAACTCACAAACTGCAAGATCATGACCTGAGCTGAAGTCAGACGCTTAACTGACTGACCCACCCAGGCGGCCCTACAGGGCTTAGTTTTTTAAAAAAATAAATCTTCTTGGGATTTTATGGGATACTGTGTTTTGCGATGGCCACAGGTGAAACACAATGAAGGTAATATCTCTTTGAAACAATACTGTAAGGAAACAATGAAGAATATGGGTATAAAAGTAATAAATTGAGAACCAAAATCTTATTTGTGTTCCTGCTGATAGAAAAGCCACAGGTCCCATGTTGATATTATTTGTCATTTAAGAATATGCAAATGGATCATATGAAAATGATCCTTGCTATGAGAACTTGCTAATAAGGGCAAGGACTCTGTGGCAATGACCTCTGTCATGGGGGGCAGACTACCTGGGCTCTTGATATCTAAAGTTTCTTGACTTTTCTGGCTTGTACCTTTACCTTTTCCAAAACTTATTTTCCGGTTCACTACTTCTTAATACATTGTCATGTTTTCCAATGATGGAGAAATGGGATTAAATAAAGTTGGTAGATAAGAAAGAAAAAAAGTGGCATCCTAAGAGAAAAAAAATGGTATGAACAGTGATAAAATGGTAATTTGAGAACTGTCTATAAGTAGGCATTGAATATCAATTCACTATGTTTCTGTGTCTGTTCTATCTATTACAAATGCTTTGGGAAAATTCTAATTAAAAGTATGTAGAAATAGAGAAGCCAGAAATAAGCCCTTATGTTTATTGATTTTTTTTTGGCAAGGGTGCAAAGACAATCCAATGGCAAAAGAATAGTTTTTTTCAAGAAATAGTGCTAAGACAGTTGAATACTCCTATGCAAAAAAAAAGAAAAGAAAAGAAAAAATCATTTAGATGCATACCTCACACTATATACAAATGTTAATTCCAAATGTATTATAAATCTAAATATAAGAGCTAAAATATAAAACTAAAAATGAGAAAATATGGTAACCTTAGATTTGCCAAAGATGTCTCAGTTGTGTCCCCCAAAGCAAATTTCATAAATTTGAGCCAAAGTCGGACACTTAACTGACTGAGCCACCCAGGCGCCCCCATATGAGGAATTATATTAAACATAAAACTTGAGAGAAGCTTTGTCTGGTATTCATAATTTAAACTCTTTAATCTGTTTTAGATTTTTCTATTGCATTCTTCTACCTGGTTCTTATAAATCAGCCTGCAAAAGAACATATTCCTTATTAACTTGCACATTAACAAATCCAAAGTTACAAACTACAGGTAGGCTAGCCCACGTTGTACAGGAGCAATTTTAAATACAGTTAAGAAAACATTTTCATTCCATGCCATAACTGTTCCCAAACATTCATTAGTAGATCGAAATGTGCCTTCTAGACCCTATGTGACTGATCAGGGTTCATGATGTCTGAAGAAAAACAAGGAAGACTCATGGAAGCATAAACACCATTTTGAGAAAATACTGTTCCTTTTATTTTCAAAAGCATCTACTGTGCATTGTAGAGGATTTTGTGACTCATTAAGTGAAGATGCAATAATTAGGATCAAAGTATATATTTTGTATTGAGATTAATTACATTTTGAAAACTGGCTTATGGACAATAAACATTTTCTTACATGAAACACAGAAAGGATCTGAAAGGTCCAAAACTGAATTTTACTCCACAGCAGTTGGGAAATCATTCAGTAAAAGGGAAATGGTAAGGTAAGGCAGGATATCATAAAGGTTTTCTGGCTCCATATAAACTTTCTCTTTGGTCTCAAAAACATTAACCAACACAGAGCTGACTGCGGCTGAGCTGGGTGTTCTTCCTCAATGCTTTATTACCTTCTTGAAGCTGACAGCAAAATGCTTCAGCAGTTGATTCAACATTAGACTCTAACGGTCTTAAGTCTAAGGGAAGCTGGTAACTGCTTTGCAAATATTAAAGATGGAAATGGCATTTTCAAAACCTAGATTTTGTTCTTTCTGGTTTTTATGTGTTTTTCCCAGAGGTAGATTTTTTAAGAAATATGAAAGTTGTATTTTGTAATTTTGCCAGGAATGTATTCATGAACGTAAATAGAAAGAGACGGGATGATAGGACTGTGTTTGTATTTTAGGAGAGTATAAAATGAAAGTATGTGGTGTCTGTTTTCTTCGGGATACAATATGTCATCTAGTGAACAATTTTTGTATATGTTTTGCCATCTATCATCCTCATCCTACTTAAGAATAAAATTAGAGTTGGCTGTATCCCAGTGTTGTTTTAAACACACAGATTCACAAAGGATACTGTCTTCTTGGATGTGACCTAGGCAGATGTTGTTCATGAAAAGAAATTAGAAATAGAGAGATGGGTGTTAGAATTGAAAGGAAGGTGTTTTATTTGGTCCATCCAGTCAGGACAGACTAGATTATGCTTTGGTGATTAAAAACACCACCTCAAATTTTATCATGTCAGAAGTTTCTGTCTCATGCACATTACCCATCTAATATGGACCAGCAGGGAGTTGGACCCATTGTGGTTACTTAGACATAGGATGACAAAAGCTTCATCCTGAAGCAATTCCACTTGACAGTAAAAAAGGTTTGAGGCAAATCTCAGCCTGGCCTTTAAAACATCTGCTTAGATTTCATTGGCCAAAGCAAGTTACTTGGCCAAGTCTAACTTCAAAGAAGATCGAGAAGCACAGTTTTATCGCATGCCCCAAAACAGAGAGCCAGAAATATATAATGAACAGCACAGAGGACTTAAACAGTATTATAAATAATATTCAGGGAATGATTTGTTGGAGACTGAATTGATCACAACTTAGACAATCAGTTTTACCCGCAGTGACTTACTTCAGTTTCTTCAACTAATCTATTTATTGGTAAAACAAACACTGTTATGATTTGAGAAGTCCCCTCTGGTATATACCATTTCCATGTGGTCTTCTTGTCATCAAGAACTATTTTGATTTCTATTTGAAGAAAAGGAAGTGATTTTCAAAGATATTGGTCTTGCCCTAAATAATATTTTCATAAAATTTTCTGAAATAAGTCCAAGGCACATATTTCAGTAGGCATGAGAAGGCTCTAGAACATTTTGCTCTGCACAGATAACCCATATAGAATATAAATTATTCTCATTATGTTAGGAGTGGTGACCTGCGGCCAGGTCTTGATTCTTGAAACTAAACAAAATTATAATTAATATAACAATTATACTCTTATCAGTTGTATCTGTTTATTAAATATCACATATCATATCCCTATTATGGATCATTGAACACAACCTATAGGAAATTATTGCTTCACAGCCACATACTTGCACCATGCTCTAAAACATGGTTACTAGAGGTCAAGGTTTTGAGGTATGGATATTTTGACACTAACTAAAGCTACCATATTTTTCACCCCAATTGTTAGAATACTTTTTTTGGTGCCACTTTTATGCATAGAAAGTAGTCTATAAGACAGAATTTGGATGTTAAGAACACAGTAGTTCCTCAATAGAGATATGAAAATAAATATAAGAAGGCTTAATTTTCTGAAACATTTTCTTTACTGGAGAAAGCTGTACTTGAAAGTATGTGATTATCTCCAAAGTACATGACAAATACATGTTGCAACATCCATCTGTCAGCATTGCTAGCAAAGTAAAATGTAAAGAACATATTTTATTTTGTTAATGGGTCAGTATTAAAAAGAAATCTGAAGTCATTTCTTCCATACCTTTTCACAATAGTTCCCTAGCATCAAGATAGGATGGACTAATTTACCTCAGTTGCTTTAATGTAGGAAGTACTTAAAAAAAAAAAAAAAACGAAAACCCTTCAGACATTGAAGAGAAAGAACATACCCTCAAATAATTAAAAGAAAAAAATCAGACATCTAGGGGCACCTATATGGCTCAGTCGGTTGAGTGGCTGCCTCTTGATTTTGACTCAGGTCATGATCCCAGGGTCATGGGATGGAGCTCTGCATGGGACTCCACATTAAGCATAGAGCCTGCTTAAGATTTCTCTCTCTCTTTATCTCTTCCTTGGCCCCTCCCTTTGGCCCTGCTCACACACTCCTCCTCACATTCTCTCTCCTCTTTCCTTTCAAATAAATCAATAAATCAATACATCAATAAACAAACAGAAAAAGAAAAAACCAGATCTCTAGTCAGGAATAAACAGGACATCATTTAATGATATAGGATGGCAGGGTAATTCACTGTTTTTATAGTAGAGTTTTTAAAATCACAAGGCCCCCTATATTGGACTAGAAACTGAATAGGAAACACAAATTTCTTTTGATTTGGGAGTCAAAGGAGTCCTAAGGCTGAGATTTTAAACTCCCCAACAGATTTTTGGTTTTACAGTAGTTGGCAAAGTTATTTGCATATGCCCCCTGAATTAATAGTAGTATGCTTCATTTGAGAAATAGAGAAAAATAAACATAATAGAAAGTATAAATCACTCAGAGACTTAAAAATTTATGTAGACTCTGAGGTGCCTGGGTGGCTCAGTCAGTTGAGCATTTGACTTCAGCTCAGGTCATAATCCCCCAGCTTGTGGGTTCGAGCCCTGCATCGGGCTCTATGCTGACAGCTCGGAGCCTGGAGCTTGCTTTGGATTCTGTGTCTTCCTCTCTCTCTGCCTCTAACCCACTTGCATTCTGTCTCTGTCTCTCTCAAAAATAAGTAAACATTACAAATTTTTTTTTAAATTTATGTAGACTCTGAAGTAAAAGTCCCTTTGTCTTCTTCAACCTAGTATTTTTTTTCTCTGTGTTTATGCATACATGTGACTCATAGCTGTGTAACTTTTAAAAAGAGGAAAGGTCATATCAAACACATTGATTTTTAAGTTTTTTTTAATAGAGCATATCATGTACACTTTTAGTCCATACATCTCAAGTTACCTAGTGAGATAACTATTTAGTATATCATTGTACTATTTTTCCCTGATTTACTCAGTCGTTCTCCTACTGATGGACATTTTTGTGGTTTCTAATTTCATATTATTCCAAATAAAGCTGGAGTAAGTGTTTTAAATATTGTGAATACTTTTTAAATGTCTTAAGTATAAGAATCAAAATATCTTAGCTAAAAGAAAATGTATTAATTACAAGAATCATGGGATCAATAGGAAGAAAACAGAAAGACAAAAGATGGTTAACAAAGAATCTCTGTTGATTAACAATCAGCTGGAGAACTCAGAACATACTGCTTCTCTATGTAGTCATTTTCAGAAAGTCTGTATGTGATATTTTTGATGCATTGCGATATTACTGAGGTAATGCATTCTAACATCATGCCACTGATTCTCTGGGATCCTAATAAGTGTCCTAATTCAAATTTCAATGAGCACTTTCAAGTACCACATGACCTGGGAATGAATGTAACAGTGGGAGTTGTTGATTAGGTGAGTTACCCTAATGACAGACAGTCAAGGCTATTTACTGTTACACTATAAGATTTCTGTTTGGTTGTAAACCCAATGAAGAAAACTGACTCATGTCCAGATGCTACTGGAGAAAACATAAACTTTATATTTTAGTGTCCGACGTGTAAACCCAGATGATATGTACTTCACTGTTAATCACCTAAGGTTTATATTGGAGAGACTTAGTTAATTTACATGGTATAATTATTTTCTATATTTTCCATGAAGTTTTCTTTTCCAGTAATTTGCAAAAATAAAATGAAAAATCAAAACTCAAACTGAAACTTTGTTGCATAATAGAGATAACTCTTTATACATTCAAATGGATTTCATGATCAAACTTGGAAAAGATTGAAAGTTATTTTTAAAAATTACCTATAGGGGCACCTGGGTGGCTCAGTTGGTTAAGCGGCCAACTTTGGCTCAGGTCATGATCTCACGGTCTGTGAGTTCGAGCCCCACGTCGGGCTCTGTGCTGACAGCTCAGAGCCTGGAGCCTGTTTCAGATTCTGTGTCTCCCTCTCTCTGACCCTCCCCCGTTCATGCTCTGTCTCTCTCTGTCTCAAAAATAAATAAACGTTAAAAAAAAATTACCTATAGAGTTAGGCTTTGCCAAAATGCATATTTTATTGTAAATGGATTCTGGAACATTTTAAATTATCTCAAGTTCACCTAATCTTAATCACAGTGACTGTGATGTGTATGATACCTCTTACTTTTACATGTATCTTCTACCATTAATTTTATTGTTTAGATCAGATTTCAGGTGGTTGTGATTTTTCCCCAAATACTTAACCACTTTACATTCAGAAATTGAGAGATTAGTTTATTTCAAGGTCATTGGCTCTGTGCTATCAGTGCAGAACCCCACATGGGGCCTGATCTCATGAACCATGAGCTAATGACCTGAACCGAAATCAAGAATTGAACATGTAAACAAATGAGCTACCCAGGCACCTCCTGCTTTATTATTTTAATGATAGATCTTGCAATGTATTGAACTCATTGAATCTGCTGATTAAAAATATGCCTTCTTTGTCATCTTATTTAACAACATTTAATAATTCTAATAACTTTATAACTTCTAGTACCTTTCTGAGACTTAGTCCCAATTTGACATTACTAACTATGCATATCCTACTCTTACCTCTGAAACTAAATGCTTAGTTTAAGAGCTTATAAAAAGCAATTTCTTTTTTATGACCTGATTACTAAAATGCTTCTTAAAATGTAATTCATCTTTGTATAGTGAAACATAAATGCCAATATGTTCTTATTCAAAAAGGTTGTTTTGAATTTATTAAATAATGCAGTAAAAATTAGGTGATAATTTTAATTTAATAAGAATAATATTTCTATAAATATATTGGAAGCATGATGTGTAAATGAGCATTGAAAACCAGGAGGACATTGTATATAAATTTGAGACACAGATTGCTATGTAATTTTAACAGATAGAATCAATTCTGAAACATGAATTGGAATTTCTATTACAACTTTATAATGCTTAATCAAATTATATGATTGTTGTAGCTTAAGACTTAAAATATTTATCAACATGTCTGCCCTACATACTGTTGAGGGGTCCTGATTATTGGCCAATACATGTATAGTGATTTATTATCTGTATTAGTGTTCTCTTATGTTTGGTAACTTAAATCACTTAGCAAGAGTGGGAATAGGTGCTTCAGAAAATAATCCTAAAAGATTTTGTATTGCTCTAATGAGATTCTTTGCTTTGAATAGGGCAGAATTTGTTCTAATTTAAAAAGAAGACAAATAAGGATGATGTAGGAAATTCTCTTCTGATGCCCTTTTATATACATCAGTATCCTTGTCAACCTACATTAAATAGCAAATTTAAATAAATAACAACCATATCAACAAGAGAAGTTATTTACTATTATTAGGAGACAATTCTCCATGAGTCTTTCACATTTCTATACTTCTTACAACCACTCTGATGAACAGTACACAACTGCCTTTGTTCTCAGCTATATTTTCAAGGAAGTTTATACAGCAAAGAGCCTTGGAAGAGTGAGCAAAGGGCAAGTTTGTCTACTGTTTAATAAATAAAAGTCTTCCTTAAGGGCAAAGTTCCGACAAGCTTACTGTCCATTATAAAAGATTTGGTTTCCCTAAGCTCAGGGCTCCCTTCCTGTAATATGACCCTTTACATGCACAGGCATCACCTGGTCCTTTTAGCATCATTCTGTGGAATTGGGACTCAAGGAAACAATACAAATTGTTGATACTCTGGATACTGCAATTACCGTGAGCCATAAACTGTCTTTTGTATTTGTCTCAGGACTCTCATGCCTTTTTCCAGCATCCTGGAAACTGGCAGGACTATCTTGTTAGCTTGCAAGTAGAGTAAAAACTCTTTGAAACAACAAAACTAAGATGCTTGATTTTTTAACTTATGATCGATGCTTTATTAAAAAATCCCTTAGTTCTTCAGTGAAAGCATATTATGTGCAATGTTCTGTGCTAGATGCTATAAATGGAAAGAAAATTGTTTCTACCCTCAGATAAATGAATGTCTAGTGAAGAGATAGATGTAATATAAATTTTTAAGTATAAAAGGAGCTTTGGACCATTGAATACCTAATTCTGCTTGGGTTGAAAAAGTTTCACAAGGAAGGCTTCTTAAGGAAGGGAAGGCAAAGAAAAGACGTGGACTATGGAAATACATCTTTTAGAAAGTTACAAGCAGGAAAAGTTCCCAGGCACTGAAACCAGAATAATGACAGAATTTATTTGTAAGGCTGAAGCTATCCACCCAGAGAAAAAGCCAACTAGGTCTGCTAGCATTGTGTGCCAAGGAAAAGAATTTTGATTTTATTTGGAAGGCAACGGAGAGTCATTGAAGGATTTTGATAAGCAGAAGAAATGCTTAAGTATCCCTCTTTATTTTTTCACATCATTTATCACAACTTGACATATTATATATTTCTTTTATTGTCTTATCTTTTAAAAAAAATTTAAATGTTTATTCGTTTTTGAGGGACAGAGAGAGACAGAGCATGAGTGGGAGAGGGGCAGAGAAAAGGAGACACAGAATCCAAAGCAGGCTCCAGGCTCCAAGCTGTGAGCACAGAGCTTGACATGGGGCTCAAACTCATGAACTGTGAGATCAGGACCTGAACCTAAGTTGGACTCCTAACTGACTAAGCCACCCACTCACCCCTTATTGTCTTATCTTAAAATATACATTCCATTAGAGCAGGAGTATTTTGTTGTCACTGTTCATTGAGGTCCTCAATGCCTAAAATTATACCCAACAGATAGTTCATAATCTTAGTATTTCTTGAATGAATAAATAGGAGCCACGTGGAATATGGATTACAGATAAAGAAGCATGAGATCAGAGGCATGGTATGCAATAGTGACTATTACAATACCCGTATGTGAGATTATAATGGCTTGAAAAAACATATTCTTTGAGATAGGTATATAGAAACAGGTCTGGAGGAGATAGTAAATTTATCTTAGCACATATCAATTTTGAGATACAGCAAGACATCTATGTGGAGATAGCCAGTAGGCAGTTGGATATATGGCTCTTACACTGTGGTTAGAAATCTTGGCTCGATGTAAACATTAGAAAGTCATAAGTAAGTAGGTGTTATTTAAAGCTATGTGCAAGGCTAAGATCACCTACAGAGAGGCCAACTGAGAAGCAAATAATACATTCCTTTAAAACAACAACATCTAAAGGGCAGGCAGAAAAATAACCTGAGGATAAGGAACTAGAGAGGTAGAGAAGTAGGAGGAAAAATTGCCAGGATTAATAAGTAATTTTTCAGGTATGTATATTTTATACAAGGCAGAGAATATCTAAATAAGTAATCTTTCATTTATGAGGGAAAACCTTCTGGAAAAAAATTTATGATGTGTTTCACCCTTTGAAAATGAAAAAGAAGAAATCATTCTATTTGGGATCTTGGGAGAACATGTGATCTGGTTATGTTAGATTAGCTATAAAAGAAGCACATTTAGAAGATTCAGCTAGAATCCAAACAACCAAATCTCACTTGAGAAAACTTGAGTCCTGAGTCAAACTGAGAGTGAAGCAATCACTTCATGAGTCTTAATTAAAACATGAATTATTCTCCTTCATTGTTGTTAGTAAAATTCTATCCTATTATTTATCTATATATCCTATATTTATCTATATTTATCTATATATCCTATATTTATCTATATTTATCCTATTATTTATCTATTATTTATCTATCTATTTATCTATCCTGTGTACTTAAATACCAGAGAGTAACGACCATTCTCTTAGCTTGATATTCGGAACAGGCTAATCATGAGAGGCTCACTCAAGTTAGAAGCACTAAGCAAATGAAAATAGAGGGAAGAGGAATCAGAGATGTTTCAGGTCAGTTGGTCAAGCTCAATTACTAGATCAAAGAATCTAAGGAGTTTCATGAAGATGACTTACCAAGGTCTGCCTATATCAGGAGCTCTAGGCAAGACTCCACTTGAAGGGAGGGAAAGTCATTCTTGTTGAGACTGATATCTGGATACCGTCTTTTTAGAAATCCCATGAAGGTTTTCTGTATCTGTATTTTATTTTATAATAAACAGTTGAAAAAAATCCCATGAAATCTTTCTGGTGAACCCGTGAAATGCCTTATTTGCAAATCCTTTCTTATCAAAGTTGACCCGTCTATTTTCCTGCTGGCTTTGTCTTGTACTTTCATATTTGATTAATATACCATTTACTGGTTTGGGACCTAACATTTTGTTAAAGTGCAATTACTTTTGTTTTCCTGTTTTTCTTGGTCTCTCCACCTCCCTTACATTTTGTCTAAATATCTGTTCACTGGCAGTCATTTAAGATTAGACCTCCATCAAGGTAATTTTGGCAAGTGTATTTCAAAGACAGCTCTACATAAAAAGTGGTAGACATGTAAAATTATTCTTGGCCCTTTGCCATGAGAAAAATATACAGAGTTGTCCACAAATACCAAATCAGACCTCATAATATTTCTGTCAAATGAGGTGTGAAGCAGTCACAGATATACATCAACTAACAGAGAGTGACTTTGAGTATTTTGTTTTACCAGAAACATAAGAATACTTACAGCTTAAATCATGAAATGTTTGAGTCCTTGTATTAATGATGTCCTTTTTACAAATTGCAAAAGAAGTTTCAAGGTTAATAGTGGATTTGCGTTACTAATAAAGAATTAACAACACATTAACATTTTTACAACTGGAATATAATGCTCATAATTTTAGTGCCTTAGAGGATGGGAATTGAAAATTGTCCCAATTGTCTGAAACAGACTAGGCTATTTTTGATTATACATCATAAGTCATCTTTCGTAAAAACTACACATGGCAATGTTTTTCTTTTTTTTTCCTTTTTTTCTCCCCAGCTTTATGAAGTATAAATGACAAATAAAATTGCGTATATTTAAAGCATACAACATGATGGTTTGAAACATTGTGAAATGATTACCACAATCAGGTTAATTAACACATCTGTCACCTCACATAATTACCTTTTATTTTTTCTTTTCTTTCTTTTCTTTTCTTTTCTCTTCTTTTCTTTTCTTTTCTTTTCTTTTTTTGTGTGGTGAGAATGCTTAAGATCTAATCTCTCAGCAAATTTCAATTATACAATACAGTATTATTGACTATAGTCACTATGCTGTTCGTTAGATCTGTAGAACTTACTCATCTTATAACTGAAGGTTTGCGCCTTTTGACCAACATCTCTCCATTTTCCCCACCTCCCAGCCCCTAGTCACCACCATTCTATCCTGTTTCTATGAGTGTGACTTTTGAAAACACTTTAAGATTCCACATACAAGTGAGATCATACAGTATTTATCTTTTTCTGTCTCACTTATTTTGCCTAACTTAATGCCCTCCAGGTTCAGTCATGTTGCCTCAGTGGAAGATTTCTCTCTTTCTTGTGGCTGAATAATAATATTCCATTTGTCCACTCATATCTTCTTTGTCCTCTCATCTGTCAATGGAGAGATAGGTTGTTTCCATATATTTGCTATTGTAAAATAGGCTATTTTGAATTGAAAAATATTTAATAATTTCAGAAGTATGTCATTGGCATTGGATTTTTTGTGTTGCTGAAGTACTCTCATTTTTCTCCCTAATGTTTACTTGTCTATAAAACGTTCTATTATTATTATTATTATTATTATTATTCATGGGTGTTTGTATTTAAATGTTTGTCTTCTTTTCTTCTCTTTTATTTTATTTTATTTTAATTTTATTTTTAATTTTTTAAAATTTACATCCAAATCAGTTAGCATATAGTACAACAATGATTTCAGGAGTAGATTCCTTCGTGCCCCTTACCCATTTAGCCCATCCCCCCTCCCACAACCCCTCCAGTAACCCTCAGTTTGTTCTCCATGAGTCTCTTCTGTTTTGTCCCCCTCCCTGTTTTTATATTATTTTTGTTTCCATTCCCTTATGTTCATCTGTTTGGTCTCTTAAAGTCCTTATATGAATGAAGTCATATGATTTTTGTCTTTCTCTGACTAATTTCACTTAGCATAATACCCTTCAGTTCCATCCACATAGTTACAAGTGGCAAGATTTCATTCTGTTTGATTGCCGAGTAATACTCCATTGTGTGTGTGTATGTGTATGTGTGTGTGTGCGTGTGTGTGTGTGTGTGTATATAATATATATATATATATATATATATATATATATATATATTATATACACACCACATTTTGTTTATCCACTCATCCATCGATGGACATTTGGGCTCTTCCCATACTTTGGCTATTGTTGATAGTGCTGCTATAAACATGGGGGTGTATGTGTCCCTTCAAAACAACACACCTGTATCCCTTGCATAAATGCGTAGTAGTGCAATTGGTGGGTCATAGGGTAGTTCTATTTTTAGTTTTTTGAGGAACCTCCATACTGTTTTCCAGAGTGGCTGCACCAGCTTGAATTCCCACCAACAATGCAAAAGAGATCCTCTTCTCTGCATCCTCACCAACATCTGTTGTTGCCTGAGTTGTTAATGTTAGCCATTCTGACAGGTGTGAGGTGGTATCTCATTGTGGTTTTGATTTGTATTTCCCAGATGATGAGTGATGTTGAGCATTTTTTCATGTGTCAGTTGGCCATCTGGATGCCTTCTTTGGAGAAGTGTCTATTCATATCTTTTGCCCATTTCTTCACTGGGTTATTTGTTTTTTGGGTGTTGAGTTTGATCAGTTCTTTATAGATTTTGGATACCAACCCTTTATCTGATATGTCATTTGCAAGTATCATCTCTCATTCTGTAGGTTGCCTTTTAGTTTTGCTGATTATTTCCTTTGCTGTGCAGAAGCTTTTTATTTTGATGAGGTCCCAATAGTTCATTTTTGCTTTTGTTTCCCTTGCCTCTGGAGATATGTTGAGTAAGAAGTTGTTGCGGGCAAGATCAAAGAGGTTTTTGCCTGCTTTCTTCTCGAGGATTTTGATGGCTTCCTGTCTTACATTGAGGTCTTCCATCCATTTTGAGTTTACTTTTGTGTATGGTGTAAGAAAGTGGTCCAGGTTCATTTTTCTGCATGTCGCTGTCCAGTTTTCCCAGCACCACTTGCTGAAGAGACTGTCTTTATTCCATTGGGTATTCTTTCCTGCTATGTCAAAGATTAGTTGGCCATACGTTTCTGGGTCCATTTCTGGGTTCGCTATTCTTTTCCATTGATCTGAGTGTCTGTTCTTGTGCCAGTACTATACTGTCTTGATGATTATAGCTTTGGAGTATAGCTTGAAGTCTGGGATTGTGATGCCTCCTGCTTTGGTTTTCTTCTTCAAGATTGCTTTGGCTATTTGTGGTCTTTTATGTTTCCATACAAATTTTAGGATTATTTGTTCTAGCTCTGTGAAGAATGCTGATGTTATTTTGATAGGGATTGCATTGAATATGTAGATTGCTTTGGGTAGTTTAGACATTTTAACAATATTTGTTCTTCCTATCCAGGAGCATGGAATCTTTTTCCATTTTTTTGTGTCTTCTTCAATTTCTTTCATAAGGTTTCTATAGTTTTCAGTGTATAGATTGGAGATTCTTCAACAAAAATTTTAGTTTATCCCGGCCCTATGAAATAGATATAATTCATTTGTAATTACTATATCAATATCTGGCATTTACAAGATATGGGCTTGACATATAATACTTTAAAACTGCTTATTCATATGATTTGATGATACTAATTTTTAATTACACTCTGGGATATCTACTCTGGATGCCCAGGATTTTTTCTCTTGTGTTAGTTTAAGAAGGAACTGAGCATGAAGATTCTTAGAAGATTCTCACAGACCAGGCCAGCTCTGGAAGTGAGTGATTATGGGCAGTGGAAGATTTTTTAATGACTTCTACCATTAGAGGTTGATAAGGTTCAGGTAGGTGGGTAAAACTCATGATCTTTAAGGAGCCAGTATGATTCTCTGAGTTCCTAAAGAGGCCCTGTAACAAAGCCAGAGACTTTCAGGCCCCTATAGAGTGACCTGAGGGGCCATGGTGACTGCTGGATAGTCAAAATCTCCAACTCAATAGTTGTCTCTAGACATTACATAGCACTATGTTTCCTTATTTTGAATCTCTCAACTGCCTCCCTCTTCCTTAGATTTCTACCTTTCGACCATTTTAAGTACATTTCAAATGTCATTTTCCTAAGAAACATGAAGAAAATTATTTATCAACATTGTCAAGATTTTAACTTATACTTCAAGTTCACCAAAGTTTCAGAATACCATTTGTGTAGTTTTCTAAAATTTTTTTTAACGTTTATTTATTTTTGAGACAGAGAGAGACAGAGCATGAATGGGGGAGGGTCAGAGAGAGGGAGACACAGAATCTGAAACAGGCTCCAGGCTCTGAGCTGTCAGCACAGAGCCCGACGCGGGGCTCGAACTCACAGACCAAGAGATCATGACCTGAGCCGAAGTCGGCCGCTTAACCGACTGAGCCACCCAGGCACCCCTGTGTAGTTTTCTAATGACACCATATAGATTAGAGAGATCTCTTTGAAATATTTAAATAGGTGCAATGAATATATATTTTATGTGTCGCTTCTGATTCTACTTGATATATTTCCCAACATCTGTCACATGTTGGCCCTGGTTATATTTGTTGAATGAATGTAATGTTGGTTATTTATCTGAATAATGCAATGAACACATTGCTGAAATGTGAAAGGAGGCAAAAGTTAGAGCTTTTAATTTTTAAATGCAATGAATTCTATGCTATGTGTAGGCAGGTGAAGTTGTAAAGAATGTAATTAAGGCTTCCTCATTTCTGACAAATCACTGAATCAGTTGTGAGAATGACAATGTCTTCCTCAATGCCAATGAAAATGACAAAAATCTTAAAATATTGTATTTTTATCTAAGTGTTGTTTTTTTCCAAAGGCAATAAAAACTGAGAAATTGAGGAATGACTGCATCTAATATGACATGCTGTCTTTTTTTTCAATTCAAAATCCTCAATAACAATAGTTTTAATTTTTTTTTACTATCTATGACTTAATAGTAAATGATATCAAGGTTTATCTGGTCAAAATGAATCTGAATGCCAAGGAGTAATGCCAGGTAAATGCAAATAATATGATCAATTCTGTAAATGTTGACTGGATGATGAACAGCTTCAGATTCTTATAAGTGCCGCAAAGTAACAGCTATTTTAGGGCCCACATCCAACTAAAGTGTTACTCCTATACTTCTGCTATGTTCCGAAAACAGAAACGAATGGAATGCAAACACCTAAACACAGAACCTATAGGGCCTTTGATACTGAGCCCAGGGACTGCTACAGTTAAGAGTTCAGGCTACTGGCATTTGGGTAAGATACATCAAAATTTAGCCAAGAGATTTGGAGCCTTTGTGGATCTGAAACAAATGACCCTAAACATTCACACATGGGCTAATTTAAGCAAAGGTTTGTTTGTGTTGTGTTGAGAGACAGGAATCCGAGAAGAGAGGAAGTTTCGGGTCAAATGGTAGAAGCACTTGGGAGTTTCAAAGCTCCAGGATATTGACAAATATATAATGCTTCTCTGAGGGGTCTTGTTGGGGCTCAGGAAGTAAATGTGAGGTTGACAGGGTGGTGATAACAAATGCACAAGTGTACAAGGCAATCTGCTTGGCTTTTTGAAGTTGAGACTTGGTTGGGAAGAGATGCAATCTAAAGTTGAATCTACACCTTTGCCTATTAGATCTGATTGTAGAATTACATCTAAAAGTGTTTGAAGAATTATCACATTTTTCCAGAATGATATAATTTTTTGCAATGACCTTCAGTTTTGAGAGACTGATACCATTCCTTACCCAGTGTAAATATAGGACACAAAATGCATTAAGCTAATTGCAAATGAAGATGAACACAACTTGCAGTGTTGTGTATGTGAGTGTGCAGATGGAATGAAAATATACTTCAACAGATGGATGATGAAACAAAGGGGCACTTGGTCTGCAATGCTCAGGTTTTGAGAATTCCTGAAAGTTATAGCTCTGAGTTTTCCTCCTCCCTATAGTGATGAAATTAACCCTTTAGGGCTATGAGACAAGGTGGACCGAGTGTCCTGACTGCCTACACATGACCCATTTCAAGTTCTCAAAAACCCAAATGCAGACTCTCCTGTTGGGACTTGGAATAGAAGGAAAGGGTCCGCTTCCATTCTTGCAAATGGAATCCATGGCTTTCTTCTTGTTCCTCCAACTAACTCATTTAAAGCTAAGAAAAATATTCTTAAATATGTATTATGTGATGAAGGATAAGGGATGGTACCCCTTACAAACTCAGATGGAAAAGGAATAAATGCTGAATGGAAAAGAAATCACTGTGATCATTGAACTTGGATAAAAATAGTCTTATTGCAGCTTCAAGAGCTGACATGATACTCTAGAACCTAACAAATAGGAAATAGGAGTTTTTTTTTAAAGAAGGGATACAATTTTTAAAGTTTATTTATTTTGAGAGAGAGAGAAAGAGAAGAGGAAATGAGCAAGAGAGGGGCACAGAGAGAGAGAGAGAGAGAGAGAGAGAGAGAGAGAGAGAATTTCAAGCAGGCTCCACATTCAGTGCAGAGCCTGATGTGGAGCTGGACTCCACAACCGTGAGATCGTGACCTAAGCTGATGCTTAACTGACTGAGTCACCCAGGCACCCAGAAGATGTTTGAAAATAATTAGAAAGTGATGAATTTTGTATGTCTAATACCTTTGCTTTTGGTATAGAATATACTTACTTATAAGGATTTTTTGATATGCAAAAAGATGTACATAATTAGTGGACAACAAGTTGATGCATTTGGAGATAAATATACATCCACGAAACTATCACCAAAATCTATACCATAAACCCATCCATCTTCTCCCAAAATTTCCTCCCTCCTTCTTACTTTTTAACTGTTTCTTATTGTTATTTTATTCTGTGTGGTAAGAACACTGAACTATCCTCAGCAAATTTTCAATAGTTATAAGCTTTTATATTTCATCTTTGTCATGGCTGTACTTAAGAACTAGCTTGCAAAATTCCTGAGAGCTGAGGCACCAGCTCTCTGAAGCCAGTAAGCGCCCGCTTCAGTACGTCCTTACTTTTACCTCCCCCTGGTGTAGATGAGACAGGTTCAAACTCTGAGACTGCATGGAAAGAACCAAGATCCGTCTGGAGAAAGGAAAATCGCCGAAGTGGGAACTTGTTTGTTCAGTCACATAAGCCTCACTTTCAAGGGAGACCAAAATACCTTCATTGCTTCTGATTGCCGTGACTTCTCCACCAACCATAAGCAAGACGCTGATCATATGAACCGCATTCAAGGAAAAACGCTTTACAAAATTATGTGAATTGTGGAAATAATACATATAGGGCTCTAAGTTGGTTTGAATTCACTTGAACAAATTATGGAAATGAGTAAAAAGTACTTTTATTTGTGGTAGAAATTATGTTTTAAAATGACAAATCCCTGACTGCTGAGGGATCCTGCTCTTCAGTCTGAAAATGAATTCCTATAAATAGCTGAAATCTGAGAACAGAATCAATTTGAGTGTTTGTATATGTGTTATACTTATCTCTGTGTGTTTCCTTATAATCTTTCAGTGTCTGGACACATTTATTTCAGTAAATTAGAATATAAGTTGACTTTTATTTGTGAAACATATGAAATGATATGAATTAGACGAAAAACATGTTATCAATTAAAATTTCATTCATGAAATCTTATACACGTTCATGACATAAATAACTGCTTGTTTTAATTTTCTCAAGCTAACCTAAATTAAAATGAATCACAGTAAAACTGAAGCTATAAAATATTTTATCATGTATTTTATGCCGATACTAGATGCACTAAAATGAACAGAACTCTAAATATTTTTCAGGCAGCATCTGTTACCCAGATATTTATAAAGATTCTGCATCAATACTGTGCACAGTATAATTTAAGAGGAAGTTCTTTGATGCTGTCACTGTTGATTCATGTAATCCCATTTATCTTTCTCTGCCTTTGTTTATTTCTAGTTCACAGTGTTCTCTTTCCTCTTTTGCCTTCAGCCTATTTGCTGAATTTTCCATAACATCCATGCTATAGTCAGAGATTTTCTTAATATCACCAAATAAAAGTCAGTTCATTCAAATATCATATGTGATCTTTAGTGATTTTAGTAAAAGTATACTTACTTCTGGAAGAAAATTGGGTTAATGATGGCTGCCTCTTTGGCACAAATCGATAGTGCTAGTTTTGTGAGGCAGATTATGTTAGCGTTCCAAGGGCCTCTTCAAGGGCATTCACATCTGAAGCTGGAGACTACTTCTGACGGTGAACAGATCCTAAAGGTCCAAGAGAATCAGCTATAATGGTGGACTGATAGGCAGTATTGGTGTATTGATTAGGCTTCTAATTTGCTAATGGAGCCATAGTGATGACCACTCGAATGAAACAACATGATAGTCACCTGCTCTTCCTATAAATGGGGTCATAGTTGACTAAAATCCAGTTCTGGGACCACTGAGCTGAATTGGTGAGGAGTGACATAGGGGAATACAGTGAGGAGTGACATAGGGGAAGGCTATAAAAGCACATTAACAGAGGTTGGCCTGTGAGTCCTTTCACATAATCTTTTGAAATTGCTCTTTCCTGGACGTGAAATAAATATTTAGAATATTTTTCATTAGTCATCAACATACTTTTAAAATGACCTATGTTGCAATGACTATGTTCTCAAGGTTGATGTTAAAATAAAGGTCTGGAAGGCTGACTGGACAAGGAGCATTGGTGAGGTCTGATTGGTTGAATTCATATGTGGTCTCCTTCCTCCAGACAATACTCACTGATGTACTTGCACAAGATTGCTTTTGTGGTCACTACTTCTGTAATAAAGTTTTTTTGTATGAATTTATATATTTTATATAGCACGTGTTTATTTGTTCTAGGGAATTTCTGAGATGTCAAGTTCAAAGAATTCTGCAGATATCCTTCAAATAGCATCTCCCCATGAAGACCAAATGGTGTGGAAGATAGAAGATAGTAATGTGTGACAATTAACTATTTCTTTTGCTGCCGTGTCACTGAGGAAGATTTTTACATCCATTAATGAGCCCCTTGCAATACTGAGAGGCAGTTCATGCCCACAAAGTAGAGCATGGGTCACTGCTCTTCTGAAACAGGTGGCAATGAGATGTTTGATTCAATTCTAAAGCAGTGAGGCAGTAGTCCTCAGAATGCCATCCCCTCACCGGTGGCATTATCATCACCTAACAGCATGTTAGGAACACAAATTATTTCCTGGCCCCATCCCAGACCTACTGAATCAGGGGCCTCTGGGGCTGAGAGCCCGCCGTCTGCAGTTTAACAAGGTCTCCAGGTGATTCTAGTAGACATCAGAGTTTGATACTGCCCTAGAGCACCCCTTGCCATCGGGAAATGGCTAGGAGGAGTTCATTGGCAGCCGAGTATGCGCTGGAGGCGATGAGACAGCACTGACCTAATGCAGGTATAGACTATAGTTTGAAAGCCGCCATATCTTTGATGGTTCAGACCTGGTGTATTTTTATTCTCTCCATGGTTGTCTCATAAATTGAGAATTTATTATAGCTTAGGCCTCCCCATGGCCCCGAAGAGGCCAAGCCTTGATTTGCGCCCCCAGTTCCTGCCATCTTGTCTAATCCTGATCCTAGTTTGCAGACATTCTTATTTTGTACCAGCTCTGCTGAAATCCCGGTAAATAAAACTTCAGTCTCAATCCCTTTGTAGTGTCCCCCTGCTCTATTACCACAAGTGCACCAATATTGCTGGGCACACGGTTTGCAAGGGTAACTAGCGGACCCTTGGCTGGAGGATCTAGGAAGGCAGAAATCCTGTCAATTTTACTTACCCTTCCAGCCAGTGATATGCTAGCAAATGTTTAACAACTGACTCTAAACAAACAAGCCCTGATTTATAGTGTTGCTGATTGTGGTGGTGTCAATACGCTCACTCAGGCTAATTTCAAGCGACCAGCGTGATGAATTGGGAAGAGACGTGCACAACTGGATCTCACACATCTATAGGAGCTGGCTCGAGGACACCACAGCCTCTCTTCTCAGTTCCTACCTGGATGCCTGGTAAACAGCAAGTGCTTAATAAATAAATATTTAATAAATGAAAGAAAGTGATAGGTCAGTGTGGACCTTTCTTCACCACCACTGGAAAAGCAAGTCAACCTGCACGTACCAGTGGTGAGGAAACACAACATCTGTATATGTGGGTGGTACATTTTTGGCTTTATGCTCTTATCCAGCCTTGGAGAATAAACAGTTGATGTCAAATTGCATAAACATTTGTCACATACTCAAAAACAGTGATGTTCTTGTAAACAGGTATAACTCAGCTATTCTAACTCAACCCCAGATAATTCAGACAGATAAATTGATAGGAGTATATATAATTTCAAAGCAGGAGTGGGCTATATTTTAACATGTTCAAGTGTTTGAACTTGTCATTGAAGTAGGATAATTAAATTGGTGACATTGACACTTGTAGACATGACTTTCTTTACCTTTTTAGCTCTGATGAAGGATATGTGACGTGATATGAAATTCACTGTTTAATAAAGCCATAGTATACTTCCTTTAACATTACCAAGTGCGATGTGCAAAGAAGTCCTATTTAAAATGGCAGTGCACCTGTTGGGATGAGCACTGGGTGTTGTATGGAAACCAATCTGACAATAAATTTCATATTAATAATACATAAATAAAATTGCAGTAATATCATTTGATAAGGATTTTCCCCCTGAGCTGTTTATTAAGGGGCAGAGTATTTGTCAAATGTTTTCAGAACTGTCTGTTATTTAGTACGGATTTATAACCCTATCTGAAAGAGGAGTTGTGCCTTCTTTTTCTGTAGTAGAGCTGATTTTTGTGACTTCAAAACATGGATTTTGACTACAGAGCTTTTGTTAACGTCTTTGCCATTAGATAATAGAAATCACTGCTGTTCTTCATTTCCCTGCTCTGTTCTTCACTTTCTAAATGCTCCCCGTGGGTGTTCATGTTCACTGGTATTTTCTTTCAACAATTCCTGTAAGTTACCCTTTCTTTGCGGATAAGTAAGAGTTTGCAAAACTTTACACCCTTATTCTTCAATTAAATACTGACATGGAGCAGCGGCGTGGTGCATGCTAATCACCAGGACCTCCCTGTGGGAATCTGTGCTGGAAGACTGGTTCACATTGAAGGCAGACAGCGCTGTTGACACTGGCTGTCAAAAAGGCCTCATGTCTTTGAAAGGAAATCTTAATCTTCTTTATTCATGTGTGAACAGGTCCAGGCCCCCATCCCCGGGACTCAGATGCATTGGCTGGTTAAACTCCAGGTTGCTAGGTTTTGGGGTAGAGTCTGTTTGCCGTGTCTAGTTTCCCCGAATGGATGAGGATTGAAAATTAAAATCTGTCTGACACAGACCATGGTTTTCCGTCTCTGTTTGAAGAGACATGGCAACCTAGGGCGAAATGAAAAGGAATTTTATTGAGCGCAAAACCACTCAATGTTTAAATGTTGGACGGGGAGCCGAATGGTGATTTGGGGCAACCGGTAGATTGTTTATAGACAGTGGGATGGCTGTCAATCAAGGCACAATGGCAAAACTTGTGTCAGGGGAAAAAAAAGCGCTTTTCTAGTGGCTGAACTCCCGTTTCCTGTTGAAATGCTCAGTGCCACGAATAAAAAGCTTTTTTTCTTAGGTTTCCAAGAGCAAAAATTTCCGAATAACAGAGATGCCTATACTGTTAAACATCGTTTGATCTGGGTGGCACAGCACTTATTAACAGTTTAAAGCTAAGTTCTATCCCAAAGATCTCCCATACAGATTGTCTGCTGCATTTGAAATTTCGTCCTCTTGGTTTTATCTCTTCTTGCCACATTTTTCACAAATAGAAAACAGAAGAAACAAAAATGTAACTGCCGATTGGAAATCATCAAAGATATTTGGGAACAATATGTACAGCAAATTTTAGAACCCTAATACAAAAAAGATCTTAAGCATACATTTGATTTGCTTTTGGAAACCTGTTTCTTTCTAGAAATCTGAAATTTTCTTGAGTGTTCTTTTAGATCATTCATGATGCATTTTTATTGCTGGTAGCATTTGAAAAAAACATATAACAAAGAAAAAAACCCTGCCAGTTAGCAATGCAAACTAGCTTTTCAAAATAAGTTTTGACTCTATGTTCCCAGAGAAATCTTAGGGCATGCAAGCAATAAATGTTATATTAGCCTAGTGTCTTAGTCAAATGAGTTTCTTCATTTAATTTTTTAAAAATCAAGATTTGAGAACTTAGAGAACTTAGTAGATAATAATAATAGATTCCAATATAGCTTCTAATTCTCTGAGTATGTCTTAGAGTTCTGTGTATCTGTAATAAGCTTATCCTATATATATATATATATATATATATATATATATATATATATATATATATATGGAGACATTAGAGCTGAATTATCAGAGAGGAGATATCCACCCGTTGGTGCTGTGCTAGGAGTGAGGACAGTAAATTTGCTGTGTTGCGTCATTGGCATTTCAACCCAGCTCCCCTTTGGATTCATGTCACGTATTTGTAAAATGACTACCCAGGGATATGGGTCCAGCTTTGACAAGGGAAAGGAGCAGACCTACAGGAAAGAAGGCCAGCAAAAACATTCTGTTGTCATTTTTGGTTTTGGGGATTGTTGATTCATCGTACTTCTTATTCCCAAACACCTCTGAATGGTTCTAGAAATAGTCACAGGACTATTTATTTAATCCTGTGATTAGAAATTTGACCAGGCCGATGTAGAGAACATATTTGTTCCCAAGTCTCAATCACGCTTGTCATTACTTCCTTTGAGAGCACTTCCCTGAGTCGATTAAAATGTCGGTAAAATGTTATCCTTGACAGCCCTGAGTAGGCACAGCAGGTAAGGAAAATTAGAGTTGCCTAATCACAAGAAATTTTATGAGATGAGGTTGAACATGAGGCTGGGGGAGTGGAGGAGATCGCACATCCTAGGAATATCTGGGTTGTCCTGACTGCCATCAGAATCACTGCAAACTAGAATGGATATTTACCAATCTGGCCATTTTTACTCCTCATCAAAATAACAGTGGGAGAGTTGGAGCCATGTGAGGGGGTCTGACAGTCCCCACTTGGAAAGGACCTGACCCCCAGATTCCCTGACTGCTGCCTGCTGCCCTTCCCACCCCCTCAAGCATCTCTGTCAGCCAGCTGGTGGGAAGAGGTAAGAACACTACCTTGTCTCACCACAAAGTAGAGAATTATTGGCTCCGGGACTCTGGCAGTTCCCTGAGACTATGAAAGTAAAAGTAGGTTTCTATACATAATCTCAATGTTGATCAGAACTGCAACACGTGGCCTATAAATATTGCTAGAACCAGAATGATAAAGGGTGGAAAGATCCTTGCAATTTTCCATAGTCCTTCCAAACTTCAAGAGTAACGAAAATTTAAATGGTCTATGCATACATATTCCCTCAGGAACTGGGAACAGCAAGCTATCATGTCTTTATGTTGGCATTTGGGATTATTAGCTTTGGCCAATATAAAGTTACAAAATCACCTGGAGCTTCAAGGAGGCCCCCCCCCCAAATAATTGTGAATGTAAATAATGTTAATACAGTAATAATAATGTGGATGCCTTGGGGATTAGGAGGAAATACTTGAAATTCCACAACACAAAAAGGTTTTTGAAACATATATTTGTCTTTAGGGTGAGGGGTGGGAGGGGGTGGTGTTTAACCAAACTGTCTTCTGCCATTTAATTTCCTTGTTCCAAGGCTATCACTGCATCCTTCAGGTGCTTCCCTGCACTCCTTGAACCCCTGAAATTAAGATTCACTGTGTCATTACAAAAGACTGGGAGAGGTGTACAGTCTTGGACAAGAAAAACACTATTTCTGTTTCTATTTTCTGGAACTATTATATCTGCCATTTCTCGGCCCGTGTCATCTGGGCCTCATGGCATGGAAAATGTTTGAGTGATGTGATGACTATAATTTCCTGGGCTTTTCCAGATTTCAGCCTTTGATTGTAAATCAACCTTAAAAAAATTAACCCAGCATTTGAAATTGTCTATGTCATTACTATTGATTCCCCCTCACTTTACAAAGGTTCTTTTTTCCCTCATTGTAGACATTCCAAAGACCTTCTGAATAGCCACATCAGGGACTGAAATGAAAATAAAAATAAACTACCCTAAATTGAAAATGCTAGAAGGGAAAAATTATATTAGATTTTCCATGCTTCAAATAAAATGCAATAAATTTGTCTTAAAAACAAAAACTGGAAATGAACTTCTCTGTATTTGAAAATTATAAAATATAGTAGTCAAATATTTTTTAAAATAAAATGATAGCTCTAAACTAAATACATACGTGTATGGGAAAATAATCCTGACCTCCCTCCCACCCCTGTCCCCAACACACACACACCCAGCCAGAATCCCCTGAACAAGAAAGAAAGAACAGAGCATTTTGTCTTTTTTTAAAGTTTATATATTTATTTATTTACTTTTAGTTTTTTAAAATGTTTATTTAGAGAGCAATCATAAGCATGAGTTGAAGAAGGGGCAGAGAGAGAAAGAGAGAGAGAGGGAGAGAGAGAGAATCCCAAGCAGGCTCTGTGGTGTCAGCACAGAGCCCAATGTAGGGCTCAGTTCCACAAACTGTGAGATCATGACCTGAGCCGAAATCAAGAGTCAGATGCTTAACTGACTTAGCCATCCGGGTGCCCCATTTGTTTGTTTGTTTGTTTGTTTGTTTATTCATTCATTCATTTATTTTTAGTAATCTGTACACCCAATACGGGGCTCGGGCTCACAACCCAAGATCAAGAGTCACATACTTTTTCAACTGAGGCAGTCATTTGTCTTTGACAAAACCATCACATTGGTTTATTTAGCTGGTTACCTGTTTTTTCCCTTGACCTTTGGTATCTGTTTTTTATCATGGCTTCCATCAATACTTTCCCAGTACTTCTGGTGTCTCTATTTTCTCACAAGGGAATTTCCTTAACGTTTTATCCAATAATACGCTGATTTTGATGCAGCCATACATCAGGCCTTGATATGGTTATGTTTTACTTGCTTTGGTGAGACAATAACATCATTCCACAGATGTCTAGTTAGTTCTTAAGGAAGTCTTGTTGCATACCAAACTGAGGACAAACATCCTCCCTCTGTATTCAAAGGAAAAAGGAATGAGTAAGTAATTCTGGTATAAGGTCTACTTCCTAGTGATCACACTTTTCCATAGATAAAATTTCAGGCAGTTCCTTGGCTTTTCTGGTTCTTTTCAGTCGCAAGAACAGTCTCATGTCAGTGATTAAAGTCTCCTCCTAAGATTGCATTTCAGGTTTTATCTGATGGTGAGTTAGCTTCCTTCCCCAGTTCATGGTCACTGTACGCTTGAAAAGTTGCAATGAGTGAGGGGAGTGGTCGGTCAGTGGTTGGCATCCTCATTCTTCCTGGCTCCATGCTCTCTATTCCATGTGGCTGCTGTTGTTTTGGGGTTGGTGGGGACGTGTGAGGGAGGGGTTAGTTTAAATTTAGGGTGCTGACTCTCACTCGATGGGCCATTCTCATAGATGCATTGGCAATTCATGTAGGAAGCTCTTGACTACAGTTCTTTTGTTCCAACTGTGCTTTCTTAGGCTCTCATTTCCCTGGTCCTTTAGCATCTAGACTTCTAGATGCACATGCTCACTCAGACCCAAAAATTCACAACCTCCATAGGTAGGACCCAGGTGTGGAGGTGTTTTATAAGCTCCCAGGTGGTATAAATCCATAGATTGCTATCATACTTGTGATCCATGAATTTATACTCAGGAGACTTTTCTTATTTCCACCCTCTCCTCTCTACCCCTGCATGCTACAATGCAAAATCTTACCTCAGGGAAATGTTTCCCTCTCCAGCTACATACAATGATTTTCTTTTTTTTTTTTTTTCAATATATGAAATTTATTGTCAAATTGGTTTCCATACAACACCCAGTGCTTATCCCAAAATGTGCCCTCCTCAATACTCATCACCCACCCTCCCCTCCCTCCCACTCCCCATCAACCCTCAGTTTGTTCTCAGTTTTTAAGAGTCTCTTATGCTTTGGCTCTCTCCCACTCTAACCTCTTTTTTTTTTTTCCGTCCCCTCCTCCATGGGTTCCTGTTAAGTTTCTCAGGATCCACATAAAGTGAAACCATATGGTATCTGTCTTTCTCTGTAGGGCTTATTTCACTTAGCATAACACTCCTCCGGTTCCATCCACGTTGCTACAAAGGGCCATATTTCATTCTTTCTCATTGCCACGTAGTACTCCATTGTGTATATAAACCACAATTTCTTTCTTTTTTTTTTTAATGAAATTTATTGTCAAATTGGTTTCCATACAACCCAGTGCTCATCCCAAAAGGTGCCCTCCTCAATACCCATCACCCACCCTCCCCTCCCTCCCACCCCTCATCAACCCTCAGTTTGTTCTCAGTTTTTAACAGTCTCTTATGTTTTGGTTCTTTCCCACTCTAACCTCTTTTTTTTTTTTTTTTTACCTTCCCTTCCCCCATGGGTTTCTGTTAAGTTTCTTAGGATCCACATAAGAGTGAAACCATATGGTATCTGTCTTTCTCTGTATGGCTTATTTCACTTAGCATCACACTCTCCAGTTCCATCCACATTGCTACAAAGGGCCATATTTCATTCTTTCTCATTGCCACGTAGTATTCCATTGTGTATATAAACCACAATTTCTTTATCCATTCATCAGTTGATGGACATTTAGGCTCTTTCCATAATTTGGCTATTGTTGAGAGTGCTGCTATAAACATTGGGGTACAAGTGCCCCTATGCATCAGCACTCCTGTATCCCTTGGGTAAATTCCTAGCAGTGCTATTGCTGGGTCATAGGGTAGGTCTATTTTTAATTTTCTGAGGAACCTCCACACTGTTTTCCAGAGTGGCTGCACCAATTTGCATTCCCACCAGCAGTGCAAGAGAGTTCCCATTTCTCCACATCCTCGCCAGCATCTATAGTCTCCTGATTTGTTCATTTTGGCCACTCTGACTGGCGTGAGGTGATATCTGAGTGTGGTTTTGAATAATTTTCATTACCAAAGAGAACAGTAAACATCTCATTCTAAAACATATGCATTCAGGTCAATGGTGATCCTCTGTCCTCCATAATAAAAGTGCTTTAAGGGGCATTAGAGTGGCTCAATCACTTAAGTGTCCAACTCTTGGTTTCGGCTCAGGTCATGATCTCGAGGTTCAGGAGATCAAACCTCCCATCAGGCTCTAGGCTGATGGCACAGCACCTGCTTGGGATTCTCTCTCTCCTCTCCTCTTCCCCCATTACCCCACTTGCTCACACTTGCTGTCTCTCTCAAAAAAACATTAATTTTTTTTAAAAAGATGCTTTAAAAAAATCTTTATTTGAATATTTAACCTGCTGGGTTGAATAACTTTCTCAAAACAAATGAACAGTCTTTTTTAGGGAAAGCAAATTTTAACCCCTCTTCCAACTTTCATCCCTCCAGCCCCTATTGACAAAGTTTCAAAAAATTACAAGACCTGAGTTCAGTGAGGGCAATCCAAAACAACTTATGGCTGGTGCTACAAACACTGAAGTTCTGTCAATTACCAAGAGATGACCCTGCCTCCATTTTTCCTTCTGTAAAGCTACAAAAGAAAAGTCATTAGTTTGATGGCTGAAAGTCACAGAAACAACATATCTGATCAAGGGGCAATGTCTATATAGATGTTTATTTGACTACTAAAAATGAACATTGGATGAGCTATGGCTCATCTACACCAGATATTCTTATAAATGATCTCCTTAACTGATAAAGGTAATTAAGAGTAATTGATTAGGAATGCCAAGGGAACCTCACAAGCTATAATAACCTTTCTGGAAATGCCAAATGACCATAAACCTAGTTTCATTTAATAGTCTCCTTTAAATTTTTTTTTTTTACTGTTTATTTTATTTTTGAGAGAGAGACAGAGTGCAAGCAGAAGAAGGACAGAGAGAGAGGGAGATACAGAATCTGAAGCAGGCTCCAGGCTCTGAGTTATCAGCACACAGCCCGTGCAGGACTCGATCCCAGGAACCATCAGATTATGACCTGAGCTGAAGTCGGATGCTTAACTGCCTGAGCCACCCTGGCACCCCTAATAGTATCCTTTAAAAGACATTTTTAATGTGAGAGGAAGTACCGTGTCAAAGACAGCATCAATACTGTTTATTTTCCCAAATATGAGTTTTCAGTAAGCATTGAAAGTACCTTAAACAAAGGCAAAAGATAGAATATTCCCATACACACACATAGCTCTTTCCATATGGTCCCAGGCTAAACATGATTTTAAAAGCATGTAAATTGCTGGCTGGCTTTAAAGTGGATTGATCATAACTTTGTAGACAGCTGAACTGTACTGTTCAAATGCTCTCTTTTTGGTCAAAACTTCAAATGAGAATTCATGATTTGTCAAATTGAGATAATCCTGGAAAAGAAAATACAATAAGAGATCCACCGAATTCAAAACGAAATGGAAACTGTGGTTCCTGGCAAGGAGAGCTCAAGCCGGATACATTTTATAGAGCAAATCGAGATCTGGCTTCTGGTTAAGATGACATCAACATCAGAAGAAAAAATGTAGGTCATGGGATGTCTGGGAAGGAGATCTCAAAAGAACGCAGGCCGTGGAACCCTGGCCATCTGTTGTGCTCAGAGCAGCCAAGTAAGATGCCACCTCTTTCCCAAACTGCCCTTCCTCTTCTGTCTTCTCACAACGCTCTTTCGCCCAGAGACATCTGGTTTTGTGCAAGAATAAAATTTGCTGTTTTTTTGTTTTTTTTTTTCAGAGTGGTTGGGTTTAAGCCAAAAGTCAAGCCTGACCCAGGACGCACTTCCTCAGAGCAAAGAGATACTTTTTCCGGGCAAATCAGACTACTCATTAATACACAAAGAAGCCAATCCTCAAGTATTTCATAACATTTTTAAAAATGCTATACTTTACCAGGTGCTTTTACAGGAACAAGGACCTACATAATGAACTAATCTCTCTGAAACCATGAACCTTTCTAGCCAGCATAATCCGTGGTGGCAACCTGTGCCTCTTGGACAAAGGTTGATTGTTCTTTCTTTATGATCATGGGCATCTTGCTATTTGATATGGCAATACTCTCTGATAGCTATCTGTTTTAGTTCTCTAACTTTATACACTGAAACTGCTTAGTTCTGAAGATGAAGAGAGTTGAATTGTCTCAGATGCCCCACCCCAACTTCAAGAATGAGGAAAAATTGGGTGAATTCCTCTGTAAGGCACTCAAAGTGAACATGCCTCCCTGATTCTCCTTTTCAGGGTGTTGAGTTGAATTTTTCATGGCTTTTCACAGATACAGTGTTCAGTTCCTCCAGCAGCACACAAAGCATTGATGTGTAAAAAATCACCTCCCTGCTAAGTAATCAGAGGTAAAACTAAGGAAAAATGAGAAATTGATTTTAAGTGAAAAAAATGCACATATTAAATAGAGAATAATTCCATGCATTGACTCTATTTTTTGGCCAGTGCCAGGTGCAATCTTGTAAGTGTTTGAATGCATTTCTTTCAGTGACTAAAATACTGAGGAGATTGGTATTTACTTTCCATACACTAGAGGTGAAAGAGATGAGGTATGCAAGAGAGTTAACTTGTCCAGGGTCAGATGTCAGGGAGGGACAGAGCCCTGACTTGAATCCAGAGCTGACTCATATAAATGATGCCCAAAGCTGGTTGTTAATTGTGAAATAACTCATGCAGAGGTTTCTACAAATATAAACTTTAGCTTAGTCTTAAAACAAGGGGAAAGAGTACGTCTGTCGTATAAGTTAGTTGTGAGAATAAAACAAGATGAAGCATAATTATTGGCTTAATAAAGAGTAGCTACCAGCATTTTGGAAGAAATAAGACAATTATCCTCACAACGGGTAAAAGTAACATTCTCATCTAGATTGTTGATATTGGAAAGCTTCGATTCTTCATTTATTTATAGATGTATAGGGACGCCTGGGGGGCTCAGTCAGTTAAGCGTCGGACTTTGGCTCAGGTCATGATCTCGGGGCCCGTGAGTTTGAGCCCCGCATCGGGCTCTGTGCTGACAGCTCAGAGCCTGGAGCCCACGTCGGATTCTGTGTCTCCCTCTCTCTCTACCCTACCCCACTCACACTCTGTCTCTCTATCTCTCTCAAAAATAAATAAACATTTAAAAAATTGTAAACATGTATAGCTCTGTAGAGAGTAGTTCTGCAAAAATGAATGAAACAGACACAATTCAAGGAAGAGATTAGAGGGGAAAACTAACAAAAGTGTGCGTTTAATTACAGAATGCTCGGAAAGACACAAATTGGCTGAGGTGAGCAATCTAGTGCTTCTGTGAGAGACACAATACCTTCTTGGAGCAAAGGGCATCCCCTGCAGGTTCAGCTGGTGTAACCTGGCACCAATGATCTGCAAGGGTCCCCGTGCATGTGCTTGATGCGTAAGAGAGTGATTACAACAAAGGACAAATCACATTATTGTGTTTTCCTTCTTACTTAATGTGGTTAGGGACTTTGTCATTTGATCTTTCTGTACAAACTAGAATCAACCTGTGAACCCTGCTTAACCTTCTTCTGATAGTCATAGAGTTAAGGTTCCTTTCCCCCTCTAATTGTCATTGACATCTCAGAAATCTTATTCTCTATCAGAAGAAGTTGGAAATTTGTATTTTGAGGCCAAGGGTATATTTGGCTGTCCATTAAAATGTAGAGGTTGTGAATCCATTATTCTCCCAATATTTCCTAGAGGATTTCCTTTAGGTTTTCTGATAATCATGCCTGGACCGGAAAACTAACCACGTGTAGCAACATATACGCTGGTCCTGTAGATGCTATATTCCCTTTCTCATTAAATTTAGAAATGAACTGTAGTAATAGATGGTTCATAGATTCTAATAGAGGTAAGAAATACACATCAAACCCGTGCACTGGACTTTTTACTGAGAAAATAAGTAGTAGTCTCTGAAAAATTACTTTCCTGGTTTGTTTTTGTTTTTCAAACACCCCTCATTAAATTAGAATAAGTTGATTGATTTGATGCTGTAGTAATAAAAGTTTTAAACTAGCCAGTATCAGTATCCAGTAGAGGGTCCAATTTTATCACATACCAGAATGTTTTATTCCCTAAGATACAGGCTTAATGCGAAATCAAGGACCGATGATTGTTCCAGAGATTCTATGCCAGTTGAAAGCAGTTCTTTAGGGACTGCAACTGGATGGCAGGGGATCTTGGGACTTTTCTTAAAGATGGATTAATAGTCACACCATTTTCAAGTAAATATTTGTTCAGGGTAGATAATGGACGTTATGGATAACGGAGATTAATAGTAGTAGATTAATAAATATAGATCATGGAAAATGGAGATTATGCTAACTAAATTCACCATCCAGCCCAAATCATTCCACAAAACTGCAACTGTCCAAGGCCAGGTGTGTGGCAGAAACCAGAGATGAGAGGTTGCGGAGGATGTAATCACACCCCTGTGAGGCTGATGCTCTCAGGTGATGTCTGAGTATGGGGTATGGAGTATGGAGCATGAGGTATGGATATGGGGTATGGAGTATGGAGTAGTGCTGGGGTTATGTGAGGAAAAGTGCTGCCAGCCCTAGAAAGCTTGTGAAGACAAAATCAAAAAATTGGGACAGAGCTGAAGTCTTGCCAGAAGCACTGAAACTGATTTTCTCAGACTTTGCCAGACCTGTCAAGTGTAGTGTGTTGCTCTCTTTCAGCAATACATCTCTATTTCTTTTCTAAATGAGTTATTTGGAGTTTTTTGGCCCTGTTATATGGAAAAGCAAAGCATACTTTCCTGAGCGTATCCATGATCCTATGACTGTAGTTGTGATGCAAATAATGCTGCTGAGAATGAGACCATGCAAGGCCCCAGCACGTGTTCTGAGTGTCACAGTCTTGGGCTGAGTCTGTGATTTAACGGAGCCTATCTGTGCTGTCAGCCATGTCTAGTGGCACAGGGGGCTAACACCTTGAACGCCCTGACGCTCTTGGGCAAACAGTTTGATCATGCCAAACTTAGTACATTCGTCAATTAAATAGGGTTTACAACATCCAGGGATGTGATGGAGCCAGTTCACACTGAATCTTGAGGGTGAGGGTTACATTTTCAGGAATTTTGTGAGTTGGGTGATGTCACTATGGCAGCTCTCAACGGGCTGTGGTGGGAACAGTTACATCATGGAAATCAGTGATGCTCAAATCAGGGATGCCTCCCCACCCCACATCGCTGGAGTCAGGGGTGAAAATTTACCTGCACACGGGTGGTAAGATCAGTCTTATGGAACTGCTGTGAGAGTTGAATGGTATAATCTGTGTAAACCGTCTGATCATAGGAAGTTCTCCGACAATGACAATCATTTTACTAGCGATATTATTTTTCAACATAAGCTGCATGACAGACTGTTTTTGTTTTCCTACTTTCTTTTGTTTTCCTGGTTACCCATTCCTACTGTGTTCATTTCTTAGGGCTGCCATAACAAAGTACGACAAGCTGGGTGGCTTAAGACAACAAATTTATTGTCTCATAGTTACAGAGGCCAGAAACCAAAGTGTCAACTGATATATTCTCTCTCTGAAACACGTGGGAGAATCTCGCCTCTTCCTAGCTTTCTGGGATTTTTGCTTTCAGCTATGGAACTCCTGTCTCTGCCCCTGTTGTCACAGGCCATTCTGCACCTGTGTCTCCATCTTCATATGGCTGTCTTCTGATAAGGGCACAGGTCATATTGCATTAGGGGCCCACCCTACTCCATTACAACCTCATTTTAACTAATTACATCTACAATGACCTGATTTCCAAATAAGGTCACATTCTGAAGTCCCAGGGCAGGCAGGACTTCAACATATCTTTTCAGAGAGGACACAATTTAGCCCATAACTTCTATCTAACACCGTTCGAAGTTGGCTTTCAGTGTGTGCCCCTACAGCATTGTTCAGCTCATTTCCACTTGCAGTCAGTCTGTTTCAGTTTGCTCTGAGTGTTCATCTGTAGCCTGATAAAGTTGCAAGACATATTTTAATGTTGAACAAAACATTACTTTGGGTCACTACTGGGGTAGTTTACACCGAAGGAACGAAAATACATTTAGGAAGCATTAAGTATCGGGCATTGTTCTATGTGTACAAATTAGAGATGCATGAAAGATAGATTAGCCTTCAAGGAACTGAGGAGGGGAAATAGATGTACAAAAACCTCATCTATACAATATGCTATGGTAGGCCACATGCATGTGCATGTGCCTTAGAAACATATGAGGCACCATGCCTATATGGGCAAGTCGGGAGGGGAGGCCGGAAAAGCTTCTCTGGGAGGATTTAAAATGGGCAAGAAGAGGGAGAGCAAAGGTTAAGTATTCACATTCCTTAGCTTCCAACACATAAACAGATCTCTTAAAAGCCATTCTTTGCTACTTTTTTTCCATACCCCTTTGGGAGGAGTCATGCTGTCCAAGTAGTAGACACAGGTGGCACTTACCTTTTGAACCCGTGAAAAATGTACATGATCAAGCTTCTTCATGCAGGCTGGGCATCCTGAATCATGGGTTCACTGGGTTTTGCTCTAAGGAAGATTTTTCGGGTTTTCCATGTATTTATCAGATGCATAACCCACAATTATTGGCTTCTCTATACAATCTCAAGATCTTTAATAATTTTCATAGTGTATTGAGTTAAATAGCCAAGAATGTCAGAAGTGTTAACAATCAGCTTGTAGGAAACCTGTATCCATGTCTATGAATTGGAAAAATAAATTGGATAGCACATATATTATAGGCAATCATGGAAAAGTCAGTAATAGTATAATAAAGGAGAAGGGCCTTTAGAGTCAGAGAGATCAGAAGTTGAATTCTGGCTCTGTGTTTTATGAGCTGTGTGACCTTTTAATAATGTTATATCATATGGTTATTGTAAAAATCGAATTAAATGACAGAGAGAGACAGAGTGGGCACTAGAATCAGAGTAAAACTCAGATTTGATTTGTTAAGTTCAATTTCTATATCAACAAAATGAAGATAAAGTAATGTACATTATAGAGAAATAGGTACGTGCTGATATAATCCATTCTCACATGACAACCTCACCTTGACCATGAGGTCTCTGTCACAACTCCTCAGCTCTCCTGTTATAGCAAGAAAGCAGCATAGACAATATGTAAATAAAACACATACATGTAAACATGTCTATGTTCCACAAAAAACTTATGAGCATTAAAACTTAAATTTCATATAATTTTAATGTGGAATGAAATATTATTTTTTCCAACCATTTAAAAATGTAAAATCTTTCTTACCTATAATTTGCCAAATTGTGATCTATACCATTATGGAACAACTCTTGGATCTATGGATTTGATTTTTGGTTGGTGTGGATAATGGCTACTTTTTGTTGGAGTTTTTGTTCATTCTAAAAATAATGTTCCTGGAGTATCTGTCATATTTCAGATCCTATGATAATACCTACATTATCTTATTTAACTTTCCTAAGAACACCAGGAGGTAGGCAGTCCTTCCTCTTAGTCGATGAATAAATTAAGGTTGTAATGGCTATGTAAATATTTATTCATTAGTAGATTCCAGGAAATTCTTGGTAGGGTGCAAAAGTTGGCCATATAAACAAGGTTACTGCCCTCAAAGAACTTACATTCTGGAGAGGAGAAATACAATGAACAGATAAAAAATCAAAGTATAAGATCCTTACAGATTATAACAAATTTTATGAAGGAAACAAGAAGATGATACAATAGAGTAGACTAGAGAAAACTAGATAAATCCAGATAAATACTTCAGATAGAGTATTCATGAAAGTTCTCCACAGTGGTGACATTGGAGCAGAGATCCAGAGACTAAGAATTAACCAGCCATGGGAAGAGTCAGGGCAAGCCTCCAAGGATGGCATGGGCTTGAAACAAACAGGTCAGTGTGACAAAGTAAAATGCAGAAAAAGAGTGGGAAGAGATGAGATTGGAAAAGTAGGTGGGGGCAATTTATGTAGGGCCAATAAGCCATACCAATGAATTTGCTTTTTTATTACAAACATAGCAGGAAGTTATTAACATGGTTTAGAAGCAGAGTGCTGGCGTGCAGTGAATGATTTACACAAGGTCAAATTCAGGAATCGGGAGTCCAGTGAGAAGGCTATCATAGCACTCCTAAAAGGGGATGATGGTGGTTTTGACAAGGAGGTGAGATCAGAAACAGCACGGGTAAGTGGATTTAAGACAGAGTTTGACATTGAACTGATAGAACTTGCTGACAAAGTAACTTGTAAAAAAATGAGGGAAAGGAAGGAATGAAGGATGAGCTATAGGCTTGTGGTTTACACACCTGGGTCGATTGTGCTATATATATCAATGGATCAGGTTGGGGTGGAAAGTCAAGACTTTTATTTCAACAGTGGTATTAAAGATGCCAATTATATATTCGTGTGGCTATTCCAAGACAACAGTTGACTATATGATTCTGGATTAAAAAGAGAGGTTAGAATTGGAGATATAAATCTGAGATTCATCTGCTGATGGGTGATGTCAAAGCCCTTTGATCACATGATATCTATCAGCCAGGGAAAATATAAATGGAGGCCCGGAGAAAAGGCTTGGGACATTTCAAATTAAGCTTTTGAGAAGAGAGGATTGGCCAATGTGGTAGAAGCATATAGTGTTCCAGAATCCACATGCAGAAAGTGTTTCAAAGGGAAAGAGTTCATTACTCGGTTAGCTCTGAAATGAAACATACTCAACATAAGTATCAGTAAGAGGCCAAGCTATGTCTTGGAATCACACTCCCTCTCCTTCTACATCCTATGGGCCTTCTACAGTGCCTTTTTTCTGGATTAACTAACAGATTTCCCAACTTGACGGTGTATTCAGGTTCTATATTTCAAATTCACGTAGTCTTCTTAATGCCCATCATTGTCTGTCAATAAAGTTAATAATGTTTTATTTTAATTAAAGATTCTAAGTTATTCAGGATACTGTTGATTTTAGGTCACCTCTCTACCTTTGAATTTGGGGGTGATTTATTTATACTCAAATATTAATGGATCATCTGAAATCATTCACTCATTTCTCTAGTTTTTTTTTTAATTTCATGATAGGACAAAAATATTTTTATATGCCTTTTCCAACTGCATAGTTTTATTCCACTTGAATATTTAAAATAAGAAATATGGAGACCCTCTGGGACGCCTGGGTGGCTCAGTCGGTTAAGCGTCCGACTTCAGCTCAGGTCATGATCTCACGATTCGTGGGTTCAAGCCTCGCTTTAGGCTCTGTGCTGGCAGCTCAGAGCCTGGAGGCTGCTTCGGATTCTGTGTCTCCCTCTCTCTCTGCCCCTCCCCCACTCACACTCTGTCTCTCAAAAATTAAAAAAATGTAAAAAAAGAAATATGGAATTGCTTCTTATTAATCAAAAGCAATTATAATTATTTTAGGAATACCAAAAGAAAGAGAACTCTGATGTTGTCCTTTAAGACTATGGTATATATTTTATAGTACTCACCTATAATTACAAATTATGTATCTTGGTTTTGTAATTAAACTGACACTGTGATTTTGTGATTTATGATTTGTGATTATATGAGTTATGTGAGTTAAATACTGCAATTCAATATAACAGTTATATACTTATAAGTAGATTCATAATTGGAAAGTAGAGCTAATTGTATATAAGACAAGAGAGAAAGAAGAAAATTATGAGATGCTATAATAATGACTTCATGGGCTCTTGTAAATCTAGTAGGATAATGATGTAACACAACACTTCAGACTTAAAATGCCATTAAGAGATTCTAGTGATCCAACTCATGAGCAAAATAGATTTAAACTACCAGTAAATTACTATTTTAGTTTGAAATGTTCTGAAACATACATTAAAATATTAACAGTTAAGAATTTAGAAAATTCACAGTAAACAGATGAAATAACTGGGTTAAAAATGTAATATATTTTTTAAAAGGATGTGTAAAAAAAGTCACACACACACACACAACCCTTCAAATCCCCCTAATACAAGTTCATTTGTTTAAGTCACTAACATTGATCAACCAGGAAAAATACTTAAGAACTTACACTCATCCCCCACCACTTATGCATGTTTGTATGTGTGTGTATGTGTATGTATTGTATGTGTATGTGTATAAATGTGTGTATATTGTATCTTTCCATGTAGCTTAAGAAAAATTTTATTCCGTTAAAAATTTAAATTGTCCTCTGTGAAAAAAGAGTTTTCTAGTTAATTGTTTATACCCCTATTCTTTATTCCTCTCTTTACACCTCTATTTTCTATTTTTCTATGAGCTTCCATGTGACTTTTACCTGTTAAATATTTAACCAGCTTTTTTTTAAGCCTTATGTTTTCAAAAAAATTTTTTTCCAATGTATGATTTTGCTTTCAGCCTTCAAAATAATCTCAGGCACCAGTAGGGCTTTATAGGGCTAAATTCTAGTAGCCAATGGGATTGGCATCATTTAATTCCTGCACTTTAAATATATTTTCAAGAGAGGAAAGCTTAAGCCAGCCAAAATTTATTTAAGGTCAGTAAACATTTATTGACTCTCAACTGTGTATGTAGATATCTATCTCCTCCTTGCCATCGAGTTTACACGATCCCTGCATACCACTGAGACCCATGATATAGCCGAAGGACACGTTTACTGAGCAATAAATTAAAAATATTACCTAATAATGTAGCTGAGAATTTGAGCCCATAGATGCTGAAGAGCATAAGATAAGAAACGCTGATGAAGGTATCCAGGTCCCTTTGAAACTCTTTACCATATATATATATATATATATATATATAGTTGCTAAGAAATAACATTGGGGATTTTCTTGTTCTTGAATGTTTAACATTAGAATAATGTGTCTTTGCTGTTAATGGCAGATTTGCTATGAAATTTGCTATATCTTAATTTATGTAGACTATTTTTACTAATTAGTGTGTTTAAATTTTCCCCCAAAGGTTGCTTACATATTTAATATTTTGTCCAAAATTTTTTTAATTTTTATTTATTTTTAATTTTTTAAATGTTTTTATTTATTTTTGAGACAGAGAGAGACAAAGCATGAGCAGGGGAGGGTCAGAGAGAGAGGGAGACACAGAATCTGAAGCAGGCTCCAGGCTCTGAGCTGTCAACTCAGAGCCCGACGTGGGGCTTGAACTCACAGACTGTGAGATCATGATCTGAGCTCAAGTCGGATGCCCAACTGACTGAGCCACCCAGGCACCCCTGTCTAAAATTAAAAAAAAAAAAAAAAAAAAAAATATATATATATATATATATATATAATTTTAGAAAAAAATAAGAGAAATCAGGAATTAGTAAGTAATATTGGCAGATAGATTGTTGCTATACATAAAGTATATCTGAGGAATGTAACACAGTTAGTAGTTACATCCTAGAGAAAGGAGCTAAGCAAGTGTTGATGTCTTGGTATACTACAGAATTATAGAGCCCAAGGAGGTACTTAGACATTATAAAATGTGATACTTATTTTATAGATGAAGAAACTGAGGCACTCAGAAGTGAATTGTGTGTCAGACTTGGTTTTAAAACCGAAACCCCTGGTTTCCAATTCTGAGTTTTCCCCATATTACATGATCAGCAATAAATCTCTGGTGAAAAACTGTTTATCAAAATAATGAATGTTTACATCGTTTTTTGTTCTCTACACGGTGTCAGTGAGAGACTTTTTTCATTCTGTATTATCTTAGTTCACAAAATGCACTTCTTTTCAATCTTATGTGAACCCAGAGAAACTTAACAGAAGACCATGGGGGAGGGGAAGGAAAAAAAATTAGAGAGGGAGGGAGCCAAACCATAAGAGACTCTTAAAAACTGAGAACAATCTGAGGGTTGATGGGGGGTGGGAGGGAGAGGAGGGTGGGGGATGGGTATTGAGGAGGGCACCTGTTGGGATGAGCACTGGGTGTTGTATGGAAACCAGTTTGACAATAAATTTCATATTTAAAAAAATGCACTTCTATTCCAAAATGCATATTATTTTTTTTTCTTTAAACTCTATAACGTATGGCGGAATTTTGTGAACTTTGATATTTAATGTTACGTATTGAAAAGCTGTGAGGGCGCCTGAGTGGCTCAGTCGTTAAGCATCTGACTTCAGCTCAAGTCATGATCTCTGTGTTCTTGAGTTCTAGTCCCACAGCAGGTGAGCTCGAGCCCTACTTTGGGTGAGCTCCACTTCCCTCTCTCTCTCTCTCTCTCTCTCTCTCTCTCTCTCTCTCTCTCTCTCTGCCCCTAACTCACTTGTGTGCTCTCTCTCTCTCAAAAATAAAATAAGATAAAATAAAATAAAAATAAATAAAAACCTGTGAATGGGCACATATCTGTATATACAATAAAGAAAGCTGAGGAATGGTCCCTTGGTTCAAGCAATGGTTCTTGGTAAATTTCATTACTTTGTGTAAAAGAAACAACTCTTCCTGTAAATCCTATCAGTGTTGGTCAGTTTAATGATCCATATGACCACAATAGGATCAGTTACTGCTAAATTCTCCCACATGTGTGTTTCTATGAAGGCTCTAGGAAAACCCACATACAAGAAGAGTGGCAAGGGCTGTTTTATGAAAAACTTCATGAGATAGGATAAAGAGGAGTACTGTCACAAAGTTTGGGTCTCAAAGTATTTCACCATCTTTATAAGAAAAGGTTTTTTCAGGGTTCTGATACACTTTGATGTCCTATTTTTATATCTTTAGTCTTCCTATGCTTGCCAAAGAGACTTAGAGAAGTATATGTCTGAAAGTAATTTTGCACCACCACACATTAGCATATTTTACTGAAAATCTACTCAACCTTTACTTTTTAATGTCCATAGAGATGATATTTCTGTAGCTGAGGGTTCATTCTTCTTTAAAAATAAAAAAAATATCCAGGAGTAAGTTCATTCATGTATACCCATAATGAACAACTGATAATGACTTATCATCCTATTTCAGAGTCACAGAGGAATTTTATGATGGTACCCTTTTTCCATGTTTAGAAGAAAAGAACAAAAACACATTAAAGGGACTCTAAATAGAAATATGACTTACATCTGATATGTTTGGATGGTCTCCAAAACCACAGTAGAACCTCTCTTCCTCTGATCAACTTCTGGTGCTGATCTTGCCATCATTGATCTATCTCAGAGCTGCTCTTTGTAACTCGTGGTCATAATTTTAAGTATTTCTTAGACAGCATGTTGCAAGATCCTTTGTGTGGGGAGTATATGATGAGCCTTTCTGCTTCTTGGTTAAAAAAAATAGACATTTTAAAAGACCAAGGAATAACCATAGGAATATGACTGCATTTCTAAGTATTTCAGAACTTAAAGAAGGATTTCCTAATTTAAATGCTGTGTATAATATGCAAGTGATGTACCAGTTCATAGGGTCAGTATCACATAACTTGGCATTCACTTAATTAGACAACAAGGAAATAGTAAGATACAGTACTTAGAGCTAGACTCTGGGCCAGATGGTCAACAGCTATATTATCTCAAATATGTATTTAAACTCTTTAAGGCTCAATTTATTTAACTGTAAAATTGGGAAAATATTACTCAACTCTTAGGGTTATTGTGAAGCTGAATGAGAATCTATTTATCAATTGATTAGCATAATGCCTGAGAAGTACTGAGAGTAAGTATTCCATAACAGTTAGTTGTTTTATTATTATTGATTTGTAGATACCAGCTAGATATTTCCAGATACGAGTGCAGTATTGAAAACTAAACAGAAAAATCCACTTAAAGGAAAAAAAATTAATATTTATTTATTTATTTATTTATTTATTTATTTTGAGAGAGAGAGAAAGAGAGCAGCGGGGAGGGGCAGAGAGAGTGGAGAAAGAGAATCCCAAGTGGGCTCTGTGCTGCCAGTGCAAAGCCTGAGGTAGGGCTCAGTCTCAGGAACCTTGAGACCATGGCCTGAGCCGAAATCAAGAGCTGGACTCTCAACTGACTGAACCACCCAGGTGACCCTAAAGGAAAATATTTTTTTAATCTCAAAAATGGTGGTTAGAAATGGTTCTATCATTTAGTTCAAGTAATCTAGTTTGTTGATATAAGTTCTAGAATTGCATAGTGTTCAGAGAGCTCAGGACAAGATTGAGAACACTGCAGTATAGGCAAGAAGGCTCAGAAAAGATTTTGAATGTAAGAGTATTTTGAGTATAGGATGGAATTGACTATAGCACATCAATAATTAGAAAATATGCCTCTGATGATAATTTCTCCACAGTTGTGGAAGCCATAATCAGCATTCTTTCAGATTATAAGGAAAATTAGTTGGTGCCACTTCATCCCAGTGCTAACTGGACAGACACTCATATATACATATTAATTAACCGCGCAAGTGTTCCTTCTGGAAGGAAACACCTCTGCTAAAATCATATTTCCTGGCTGGTTTCCAGCTTCACAAAACAGGGAAAGAACATTTTCTCTTTGGAGCACATTTACTGACTGATATTTCTACACCAGTTAGTGTGGGAGTTTGGAGATGTCTCTCCCACCACCACCTAACCATTCTGGGTCACTAACCCAGGATAAGAGAATTCATCTCTAGCTAAAGGGTGAAAAGAGACAGATGCAGCCCAGACGATCAATGTCAGCCAGAGACAGATTTGCTGTGGTTCATTCTGAGGAGGGGACTGGAAGGTCAGCATTTCCTCATTCCATCTTCCTGTGAACTGAAGCCACAACCCCCCTCTTTCTCCTCCCCCTCGTAACTTCTACTCCCCTACCAGTTCCCTCAAGCAAAAGCTGGTTGGAATCAGTTAACTGATAGCCTGAGGAAGAAGTGAAAGAAAGGAGAAGCAAACAGGACTCTTAGGCAAAGTAAAGTGGTAGAAAGACAGGCAGGACTTTAGAGGAGAAGAAAAACAAAATATGGTGGTACACTAGTGGGGAAGGACTTACTGCTACCAACCTGAGATAGACAGGATATGGCTTGAAGGGTGGGTTGAGGGTAAACATAAAGAAAATTTACATCATTGGGATTCCTTCCATGTACTTAATTTTCTTTGTGAACATGTCTTTTCAATTATTAAGAACATATCTAAGGACTTTCACTTGTATTATTGTGTTATTCAGCTTGGCTGCTATAACAAGTTCCCATAAATCGGGTGGCTTAAGTGACATTGCTTTCTCACAATTCTGGGGGCTGAGAAGTACAAGATCAAGGTGCTCGAATATCTGGGTTTTGATGAGGAGCCTCTTGGTTTGTAGATGACCAGTCTTCACATTATTTCCACACACAGTACAGAGGAAGAGAGAGGGGGATCTGAACGCTCCTTCCCCTTATAAGACCACCAGTCCTATCAGGAACCTCCACTCCCATGACCATACAAATTCAAAGGTTCCACTTCCAAACATTGTCATATTGGGAATTATTAGTGCTTCAGCATGTGAATTTTGGTAGTGCTGGGTGGGGGCCACATTCGGTCCACAGCAATAATGCCATGATGGGCTCACAAAAAGTGACGGTTGAAGGATGGAGACATCACTGGCCCCTAGGGTGCTGTGTGCTGGTGTCAGGAGGATTGACTTTTCCACTTCTCATCTTTGGTTTCCAGTTTTCCAATTGTCTTTCTACAATGATGTCATTTAGCATATGAAAACAATACACTAAATTGTAAAACATTAAACATCATTTCTTCAATAGAGGAATAACAGAGAGGAATATATTATTCACGTCTCATTTTCCTTTCCTGTTTTCCTTCCAGGATGTAATACTTTTTTTTCACATTTTCAAAGATTATTAGTGTATTCTTTATTTTCTCTCCATTTCAGAAATACAGTGATCCCAGAAGCATTATGTAAGCTCGGGGATGGAGTGTTCTAAAGCACTGGACAAATCCAGGTTCAAGTCCTAGCTCTATCTCTTTCTAGTTGGTTTTACCTCATTCAAGTTGGGAAAATTGAGTAAGAGAATTTAACACAAAATATGTATGAATTAAATGGCACACAGGAAACCTTTACTGACAGCTTTGTTAGTGTTTTCTGTTTTCCTATATTTGGAAAGATCTGGTCAATTAAATTTATGCCAGTTTGCAAACATAGACAAAATTACAGATTTGGTCTACTGAGTTGAGCAAATTTACAGTCCCCCTGAAAAAGCATCTAAATTCATATCAACACACAAGAGCAAGCAACCATGATCTCTGTGTAAAGATTACTTCTGAACATTCAAGATGCATTATACATACTCTTAGAGTCTACTTCTGAATTATTTCCTGTCTTATTGGATACTACCATATTCTCTAAAAATTGTCATCTCCCTTTCTTCCTCACCTTCTGACAATCAGTCATCAGGTCCTTTTAGCTCTCTCTGTCCTCTGATTATTTTGGAAACCCATCTTCTTTACACACACTGCCGTTGTGTCATTTCTTATCTGGGTTATCGCAGTGGCCTCTCAACCAGTTTGTTTGTTCCACTTGGTTCTCTAATCTATCCTTTGCACCTTGGCATTTTGAAAGAGCATATCTGATCATGTTTCTCCTACCTAAATCCTACCCAGTGGCTCTCCATGCCTTATGCAATTTATTATATGATTCCTACGTTGGCCTGCCACATACTACTTGTTGTCTTCTAATTACCCATTTTCCCCTTTCCTTTAGTAGTAGAACCCCTGCCCCCCATTTTTAGGAGACACATACCTGCCCACACTGAAGGCTAAATCCCCAAGCTTCCCTTGTAGCTCATCATGACCGTTTGCCTCAGTGCTGGACAGTGGAATGGAAGAAAGAGTGACATGTACCATTTATGGTAAGCGTCCTTAAAGTGAGGGAGAATGTCTGTCTTTATCCTTTCTTTTCTGATAAGTAGATTGCAGATATGAGAGTAGGAGCTAGATCAGCAGTTTGAATTTGTGAGGTGGGATGCTAAAGACAGTGGAGTAGCAAAAGAGAACCTAAGTTTATAAGGATCAGAGCCTCCAAACCCACCTTAGCCTGGTTTACTCAGGTAAAAACTTGTGTATGAGAGAAATAAACTTCTATCCTACATATGTCAATATTACTTTAAATTAGTGACACATTGAAACAAGCTAAATCCTAAAATATTTAATATCCATTATCTTTCGAAGTCCTGTTTACTTTTCGTATTTCATATTCCATCTCTTTACTACTGGACTTTTTTCTACAACAATACTGACCTTGGAATGGTTTCAACCTTACTGCTTTTTGTTCGTGTCGCTCCCTTTGTCTAACATCACATACTTGCACTTCTAGTCTTTCTCATTTGGATTTTAGAATTCTTACTTGATTTTAAATACCCGGTTCAAACATCATCTCCCATAAGTAATCGCCGACAATCTCCCTTATGCCCTCAAAAGTAATTTTGCTTTTTCTTTGTGTCTTACAACTTCCTCTGTAGTACAGGATTACATTATTTCACTGTTCATAAACATTGACAGTTACTCATTTATATGTATCCTTTCCCCACTACTCCTTGGGGGCAGTGATTCTACTGTATACATTTGCTGTGTCTAACAGTAACTGGAAATTAGTAATTAATAAAAATTTGGTGAAGTATGGTTTTGATTGTATAGGGCATAACCATATTTCTGGAGACTTTAGATAAAAATAATGGTGCATAGTCACTGTTTCTCAATTCAAAGGAGAAAAGCACATTTCCTTGTTACATGAAGGACTGTTAAAAATGTTCAATTTCTTTGTGGCATGTTGTTAAAAAGACTGCATGACTTTATTTCAGATACTACAGTCTGTTTTGAAATGCTTCATGGTAAAGAATATTGCCTCTGATCAATGCTAGAACATTAAAATAACATTTACTTCCAGTGCAATAAAATTGACTACAATCATTAAAGCAGAACTTTAGATATATCTGTTACCTTTTTAAAACACAACTTTCTAACAAAGTTTTTTTCTTGTATAAAATTTTGTACCCAACTTTTTTTCCTAAAATGTTTCAGAGCATTTTCCCATGTTTTCAAGTTGCCCTCAAAACCATTAAAAGAAAATACCTGCATAGTAGTCACTTTATGGCTTCTATGCTTCATTTAACTACTCTACTTTCTGTCCTCATGGATGTTCCTAGGCCGGACATTTCACAAAAATGGAATCATGAAATATGTGGTCTTTTGTGACTGGCTTTCTTCCATTTACACAAGGCTTTCAAGGTTCACTGATACTGTATCAGCACGTATCAGTACTTCATTCTTTTTATTGCTTAGTAATATACCATTGTATGTCTATACCACATTGTGTTCATTCATCAGCTGATGGATATTTACAGTGGTTCCATATTTTGACCGTTATGAATGAAAATGGCATGAGCATTCATGGACAAGTTTTTGTGTAGACATATGCTTTCCTTTCTCTTGGGTATGTACCTAGAAATGGGATTGCAGAATCATATAGTAACTCCATCTTTAACATTTTGAGGAACTATTAAACTGTTTTCCAAAATGGCTGTACCAATTTTCTTTTTTATTATTATTTTTAAATGTTTGTTTATTTGTTTATTTATTTATTTATTTATTTATTTATTTTTGGGGGGGAGGGGCAGAGAGAGGGAGACACAGAATCCAAAGCAGGCTCCAGGCTCCGAGCTGTCAACACAGAGCCCAATGTGGGGATTGAACCCACGAAGTGTGAGATCATGACCTGAGGTGAAGTCGGATGCTTAGCCAACTGAGCCACCCAGGCACCCCAACTGTACCAATTTTCATTCCCACCAGCAATGTATTAGCATTCCAATGCCTCCACATCCTCACCAGTGGTTTTTGTTGTTATTGGTATTTTGATTATAGCCATCTTAGTGTGTGTGAAGTGGTATTTTCATTGTAGTTTTAATTTCTTTTCCCAAACAACTAGTCCATGTTGAATACCTCATCATAAGATTATTGGCCATTTTTATATATTTGAAAAGTCTAATTTATTTCTGTAACAAATCTCACCAATCTGCTCATAGAATTTACTGTGCGATACCCCAGGGCTAGTACGTTCTGGAGGGATTCCATGTCACAAAGCTTAACATGGGGTAGGAAAGGAATTTTCAAATGAAGTACCCCTAATTTATAGTTAAATGAATTAATAGCTAGAGAGGTTAAGTAATTGCCAATTGAGGTGAAGCAGCCTAGAAATCGAAAGCAATGATTACATTCAAACCACTATCGTCTCTTTGCAAAACACAAAGAAGCAGGGTACTTGGCAATGATATAAACTCTCATTTTACACTTGAGTGTTTTGGTAGAATTCAATATAACAGATAGTAGAAAAGCATTCTACTTTACTTTTAGCTACTGAAAAAAACTGGTAAAAGTTTGAATCTGTACAATTTATCTCAGCTGATGACCTAGACCTAACAATTCATCCTCTGTCCGTAGCAAAGCACAGTACTAATAGATTTCAAACATATCACTCAAAGAAAGATATTTAGCTTATCTATTGCTGGATTAGGACCAGGATATCAGATTCTTAGATTCTTGACTCATTGGATTGATAATCTTTTAGCTAAACACTACACTGCACCCTCTTTATTGGATCTTTCCAGCAAGCAGAGTTGTCTGCAGTCCTTGATGCAATTACTCTGGGAATTGTTCATCCTAATAAAATCACACTCAGGAAATGTTAAAATATTAAAAAAAAAAGGCATGTTCTATATAATTTGCTGTTTGCACAGATGAAGTTGTACAGACTACACAGAATATTGACATGCAATCCATTAGAATTTATGGCTGACTTGTTCTTTCCCAAAGGTTAGTATTCGGAATTTCTAAACCTAAGAAATGTCTGAGATTCACAGGAGCAGTGGGGCTGATATTCAGTGTTGTGTTTATCAAAGCTATTTTACAGTCAAGTATAAACAATATTTTCAAATTGCAAGAATTAAACATAAGTCACATTTATGTAAGGGAGCTAGCTTTCTTTTTTAAAGTGTTTATTTAAAATCCTATTAGTTAACATACAGTGTGATATTAGTTTCAGGCATGCAATATAATAAGCTAACAATTCCATACAACATCCGGTGCTCATCACAAGTGCACTCCTTAATCCCCATCACCTATTTCACTCATACCCACACCCACCTCCCCTCTGGTAACCATCCGTTTGTTCTCTATAGTTGAGTCTGTTTCTTTGCTCCCCCTCTCTTTTTCCTTTGGCCTGTTTCTTTTGTTTTTTAAATTCCACATATGAGTGAAATATGGTGTTTTTCTTTCTCTGACTGACTTATTTTGTTTACCATAATACTCTCTAGCTCCATCCATGTCATTGCAAATGGCAAGATTTCATTCTTTTTATGGCTGAGTAATATTCCATTGTCTATAAATATATACCACATCTTCTTTTTCCATTCATCAATTGATAGACACCTGGAATATTTCCATAATTTGGCTATTATAGATAATGATGCTATAAACATTGAAGTGCATGTATCCCTTCAAATTAGTATTTTCTATCCTTTGGGTAAATACCCAGTAGTGCAATTTCTGGATCGTAGAGTAGGTCTATTTTTAACTTTTTGAGGAAACTTCATAGTCTTTTCCACAGTAGCTGCACCAGTTTGCATTTCCACCAACAGTGCAAGAGGGTTCCCCTTTCTCCATATTCTTGCCAGCATCTGTTGTTTCTTGTGTTGTTATTTAGCCATTCTGACAGATGTGAGACAATATCTCCTTGTAGTTTTGATTTGTATTTCCCTGATGATCAGTGATAATGAACATCTTTTCATATGTCTGTTGGCTATCTGTGTATTTTCTTCGGAAAAATGGCTATTTATATCTATGGTCATTTTTTAAATTGAATTTTTCATTTTTGGGGTGTTGAATTTTATAAGTTCTTTATATATTTTAGATACTAACCCTTTATCAGATATGTCATTTGCAAATATCTTCTCCCATTCCAAACGTTGCCTTTTAGTTTTGTTGATTGTTTCCTTCCTTGTGCAGAAGGTTTTTATACTGATGAAGTCTCAATAGTTTACTTTTGCTTTTGTTTTCTTTGTCTCAGGAAACATATCTAGTAAGAAGTTGTTACAACTATGTCAGGAAGGTTATTGCCTGTGTTCTCCTCTAGGATTTTGATTGTTTCCTGTCTTGGATTTAGCTGTCTCATCCATTTTGAATTTATTTTTGTGTATGGTATAAAAAGTGGTCCAGTTTCATTCTTTTGCACGTTACTCTCCAATTTTCCCAATACCATTTGTTAAAGAGATGGGTTTTTTTTTTCTCCATTGCATATTCTTTACTGCTTTGTGGAAGATGAGTTGACCATATAGTTGTGGGTACATTTCTTGGCTTTCTTTTCTGTTCCATTGACCTATGTGTCTATTTTTGTGCCAGTACCGTACTCTTGATCACTACAGCTTTGTAATAGAACTTGAAGTACAGAATTGTGATGCCTCCAACTTTGTTTTTCTTTTTCAAGGTTTCTTGGCTATTCAGGGTTTTTTGTGGTTACATGCAAATTTTAGAATTGTTTGTTGTAGCTCTGTGAAAAGTGCTTTTGGTATTTTCACAGGGATTGCATTAAATATGTAGGTTGCTTTGGGTAGTATAGACATTTTAACAATATTCTTCATCCAATTCATGGCTAACTTTAGTTTTAACGGCAGATAACACCTCATGAATCAGTGAGTGAAACTGGACTGGGAATCTTGTTATTACCCATAGCAGGGCCACCTAAGAACTACATATATAAAAAGGGCAGGTAACTAGAAATTTTTGCCTTTGAGTAACAATAGCTACTAATGGAGGAAATGTCACAGTGATTATGCTTGATGTTGGGAAAACTACTATATTACCAATATTATATATCTTATGCATATTGTATATACTCTACAGCTTAGAAGTCAACCATAAAATACTAGACTGCAACAAATATAAATTTTGTTATTGAAGAGATGTTCAGGATTTAATTATATTAGTACACCATTTCTTCAGGTGATGTCTTTTCTGTATTTTTGCATTATGTTATCATTTTATTTTTCTCAACATAGAATAATGTGAGTATAAACCAAAGGACTACAATCGTCAGAGACACTTGAAACAATTTCATTATTTTGTGTGTGTTTCTCTGAAATCTCTTAAATATTATGTATTCTAGATCTTTAATGTTATTGAAATCAAACTAGTCATATAAGAGATTCTTCTAAATAAATAAGTTAAAAAATTTGTGAACCTTAATCTTTTTGTAGGCCTGCTTTCTCCTTTGTGACCAGTGAAAATTTACAAAGGATTCAATTTCATTCTCTATGCTTTCTTTTATGAACACTTTTCATATTAAAGACAATGAAATACAGAAATTATTGCTTTTATAAAAAGAATTGTCTATTCTGAATCTAACACTAAAAATTGAAAAAAATCCACACTTGCCTGTACTAATCACAATGGCAAGAGGAATACTGATACTGATCACGTATTAAATCTGTTATTATCTAAAGATACTCTTCAGAATTTAGATTAATTAGAACCTTGCAGCCACATAGAGGCCAATTTCAAGGGAAATTTCATTTCTGAAATTCCATCACAAATAACTGAAATCTAAGTGATAATAATTTAAAAATATTGAAGGATTTCTATCTCAGAAATGTCTCAAAAAAAAAAAAAAGAAATGTCTCTTCTCCTTCTCTGTATGCTTAATTTTACTTACATATATTGAAAGGAAACTACCACTTTAAATCTTTTGTTTCTTTGCTCATTTTTTGTTCATTTATTCTTTAACATGTACTGACCATTTACAGTAACAACCAGGAAACTGTCTGCGATCTATGCAAGTCAGGATTAAATGCCAAATTGATCCTGCTCATAATCTACTAGGGCAACTAATTCATGCATAAGTCGAATGCAAGGAAAATAAATAATTTTCTCTTCCTTCTATTCATCTTCTGTGCCTGTGAAATAGGCAAATCGTAAATGAGATTTTAATGTTATTAGCTAAAATAAGAACATAATTCTAATTGATTCAGATGCTAAATACCATGCTATGATTTAAGGATGTAATAATTTGCAGAATGTATCCCTTCTTTTAAGTATTTACAGGCCTATGTGGAGTTAGGTGTATGAACAGACGCTCACTATACAATTTGACAAGTGTCATAATAGTGGAAAGTCCAGAATAATTAGAGAAAACACAGGAGAGAGGCTACAGTGGCCTGGACATGTTTACCAGAGGAAAGAACTTTAAGTGTGGCTCTGAGCTTCTGAGGGTAAACACGGATATAGGTCTAGGTGGACTGAGAATGGGTTGAGGATAGGAAGGACAGGTCAGAAACATACATATGGAATTTTTATGTAGCCACATGGATGGAGATGACCCCAGAAAACCTTGATAAAATGTAAAATCAGTTTTGTTGTTGTTGTTGTTGTTGTTGTTGTTATCTAGAAATTAACATAATAGACACTCCAGAATAAGCTCATGAAGTGGTTCTCATTTCTATTTCATTTATCTGTGAACTGCATGAATTTTTAGATACGTATTTCTTTCATGTTAAGGAAATAATTTCTTTTTCTCTCAAATTTATTAGAACTATGTTAGCCTCTAAAGGAGTATTATCTCCTCATAGAGATCCCTGACTAAATCTGCATATCTGGGAGGGCTGGGAGGACTGTAGAAAACTGAGAAAGAAGGAACAAAGAGTGATAACAACATCTTTGTCCAATATATGCCTAATCGAATAGAGTTGTAAATTAGGAATCCTTCAAAAGTAGAAGAGTTATCAGTGTAACTTTTAATGGTGAATAAGTGTGTAAAAGATGTTCAACTTCTGCAGTCATCAGGGAAAATCCAATTAAAACCACAATATCTCACTATATACCACCAGAAGGTCTAAAATCAAAAGGTCTGATAACAGCAAGACTTGGTGAGGGTATACAGGAAATGTAATGACCTCATGTTGCTGGTAGAATGTAAAATGGTACAAACTCTTTGGAAAACAATTTGTTAGATATTTTACAATTAAACATACTTACCATATGATCCAGCAATCCCACTCCTAGGTAATTACCCAAAGTAAATTAAAACATACCACACAAATGTTTGTACATGAATGATCGTAGCAGTGTTATTTATAATTGCCCTAAACTGTAAACAACCAATACGTCCATCGACAGGTGAATGAATAAGCAAACATAGTTTATCCATATGATGGGATATTGTTCAGCTAAAATGAACAAGCTACCGTTGCACCCAACATCTCAAAATAATTGTTCCAAACAAAAAAAAAAAAGAAAAAAAGAAAAAGAATGAAGAAAAAGAAAAAGAAAGACACAAAATCTGATTTCCTTTGTATGAAATTTTAAATCTACAGAAGTCTATAGGGACAACAGATCAGTGGTTGCCTAGGGCAGGGGCTGGGAGATTGGCCACAAAGAGGCACAAGGAAACATTTTGTGCTGATGGAGATATTTTATATCATGATTGAGGTGGTAGTTACCTAAGCGTATATATAACTTAGAACTCCCTAAACTGTATGCTTAAAATTGATGCATTTATTGTATATAAAATAAACCTCAGTAAACTTAATTAACAATGAGATGAAAAATCCCTAAGAGAGAAAACTACTGAGATTGAGATCTTTCATGATATAAAGTGAATTTTCATTAAATGAGCAGATAATTTGTTTTGATAATTGATGGCACAATATCCAGGAGCAAGTGTGGTGTTCAACTTATGGTTATACCCTTTATCTGCTAGATGGTGCTAGACTCTACATTGTCTCTTAATCCAAACCCGATTCTAGCTTTATCATCTTAAACTGTTCACTACATGAATGGCAGGCAGTAACGAGATTAGGCAAAGATGATTTGAGAATTTTGTGTGGAAATAAGGAGTCATTATACTATGCATTGTTCACATTGTTATTATAAAGGTACAAACTGCAAAGGTACAGTTGCAAACTGATTAAGGAATATTTCATTCCCGAGGATCTCATTCACAATCAGTACCCAGGTTTCAAGGCATTATTTCAAATAATTTATTACTGATACCTCACTCAAATATAAAATTAGCACAATTCTAGCCGAGTTCTAGGAAATTGCATGAAAAGGGCAAAAGAATATATTTTACGTGATCCAGTGGAAGTACATAAAATGAAAGTTTTTAAAGGTTAGTACTTTCCCTATCTGTTTGGTAATTCCAAACACCCAAGCTACCCCAACTTTCACCCGGCACATTAATTTTTCTAAGTTTTTTTTAATGTTTATTTATTTTTGAGAGAGAGCAGAGCACACACCCACATGTGTCACCCAGCACATTTAAATTAGGCATGTGAAATTACTCACCATACTGCCTTTGATACATGCCTTTGATAGATGCAAAGAACCATCATGGATAATGAAATGCTGATGATAAGTGAGGATGCATGCCTTCATTCCTCATTTTGGTTTTGTGGTCACCCTGCTTATCACGTACCAGGACTATCCAATCATATCACAAGTAATGATAACAGTAATGAAACACTGCACAAATTATTAGGAGATTAAGTATGATGAACAAAATGCTTTAGAAGTATTGATATAAGGGAAAAAGTGAGTTAATGAAGAAGTGAATTTATATGTATTTCCAGAATAAAAAAAGAAAACCAATATTATACAGAGAAATATTCACAATGCTTTTAGCATATAAACCTAGCTATTGCCTGGTTTTATCTTGAAGCACAGTTATAAAGCATGAAATAATTACGGTAAAGTAGGATAAAAGCCATTATGTCCATTCTGTCATATCCAGTGGTTTCTCCACGGAGATGCTGAACAAAGTACACTTAAATTTAACACATATAAGTATTGATTTGGACATTTCACTAAATTTCTGGGCCTTAATGACTAATTTATGAATCAGACATGAGAATTCTGATGTTTTAATTCAATGACTTTCATACAATTGGAATGAATTCCAGTGGAAATCCTTACAAGCTTCTTTAGGCTACAGAATAGAACACGTGGCCTTGGTAACACTGAGATTTTTTTCTTTTTTTTTTTTTAATGTTTGTTTATTTTTTTATTTTTTATTTTTTTTTAAATTTTTTTTTCAACGTTTTTTATTTATTTTTGAGACAGAGAGAGACAGAGCATGAACGGGGGAGGGGCAGAGAGAGAGGGAGACACAGAATCAGAAACAGGCTCCAGGCTCTGAGCCATCAGCCCAGAGCCCGACGCGGGGCTCGAATTCACGGACCGCGAGATCGTGACCTGGCTGAAGTCGGAGGCTTAACCGACTGCGCCACCCAGGCGCCCCTAATGTTTGTTTATTTTTAAGACAGAGAGACAGAGTGTGAGTGGGGATGGGGCAGAGATGGAGACACAGAATCCGAAGCAGGCTCCAGGCTCTGAGCTGTGAGCACAGAGCCCGATGCGGGGCTCGAACTCACAAACTGTGAGATCATGACCTGAGCTGAAGTTGGACTCTTAACCAACTGAGCCACCCAGGTGCCCCCAGATTTTTTTTCTTTAAAGATGAACATTCACTCACACCTTCATGATAAACATCAATTTATGGCATTAAACATCTTTTACAATATTGAAGCTGATATACAAGTTTAGGATATGTGAAACCCATTCATGAATGTCTATATAAAGGAACCCTGGTTTATAAAGAAGAGTCTGTAATATGGAAAAATAGTCTTAAGAAGTAAAAAGTCTTCCTCTAAAGCCATATGATCAATGTGCTTGGTGGTGAGGAGGAGAAATTCTTTAGATTTTTTTTTTGAGTCACCCAAACAATCTTTGTTTCATAAATTGGGAATGAACAATTTTTAAGTGACTTTCATGACATGTACTAAACAATAATAAACCTCTGTTAACAATCATAATTAGTACTTCTATCAGGAAGGAATGCATTTTAGCCACATTTTACAGAATATCCAAATTACAGGGGCTCAGCTGAGTAGATTTTATTTCAAAAACTTTTAAAAATTTAAAAAAAAAAAAAAGGACACAAGATGCCCAGAGATGAGGCTGCTCAGACTGGTTTGGCAAGTCTTTAATACCTTCGGTGATACAGCACCTTCCAACATTCTGTTCGGTAGCCCATGGGACAGCATTCAGGTTCATGGCTGTTGTCTCATATTCACAAATTGGATTCTCTACATGATCCAGCATTTTGGGGGTGGGGGAGAGTAGAAGAACCAAAGTTGTGTACAAATGAGTTGAGTCTCTTTTAGAAAGCTCTTTTAGAACTCTCAGAAACTTCTACCTTCATGGCATTGGCCAGCATGATCACGTGGCCAGTTGTACCTTCAAGGGGACTGGGAGGTATAATTTTGCACCTGGTTACATACTGCCTCAGTCAAAATCAGGTTTTATCACCACAGGTGAAGAGGAGAACACACAGTGAGGAGGCAAACAGAAGCGTCTGTCACAGTGAACACGAGTTCAAGTGAACAATACAAACATTACATCTGTATGACACGGTGGGATTGTTTTTAACTTTCTCAAAGAACAAAAGCCTTTTATACTTCAGTTTTAGTCTAAATGATTTGCTGCCAGGGCAAACACTATGCTTCGTTGTTTAGCTTTAATAGTCAAATGAGTGTGTTTGGAAACAGTTTATATGCTAGATTTGAAATAAAAATAGAAATGCTATGTCTTGGTGACAGATGCACCTGGACCAAACCTATATGTAATATAGATTAGTGTTTTGCCAAATTATCTCATAATATTTGTGTAGTGAGTGAATACTTTCTTAAAAACCCGTTTTGTATACAATATTTCAAATGGTTTGTATTCATTTTTAAAAAAATCTGTTAAATGGCTCAGGTATACTGCTATGATGAGGTATTTCCAAAGGCTCTTGTAACTAAAATATAGCACTTATAATTGATCCCTTTAAAATGAGTTGTACATGTGTGCGTATTTGCATTAAACATAATTAGCTAACCACAGCCCACAGCTTATGTCTGTACGGTGTGTGTAATCTGTTTATAGAACAGAGCAGATGACATAATGTAGATTTTGGCAGGTAATCACATTCTCCTTCCACAAACAACATCTGAAATGATAAAAACAACATACAGATGAATAGCTCCCAATAGGTAAAATCATTATAACCCACATTTGCCAACACAGTTTTAATCCTGTTTTGTTGGTCAAATATTTTGAGAGGAAAGTCTATGATTCTAGCACATGGCTCAATATTTCACTTTAACAGGAGAGTAATCCTCAGGCATCAAGAATGTGGGGCCAGGAAACACTGTAGTTGGAAACTGAGCTGGGGGCTGAGCCACATGCCTCAGGTTAGCTTTGTTGAAAATGCCAGTGCTGTGGTCCTTACACATAGTCTTAACCTCATTGTGTCCGCTTCCTTAGGCTTTGAAACAGACTTCCAATTGTATATACACTCTCTCTGTCCCCTGCAAAGAAAGAAAGAAAAAAAATGTCATCTGAAGATGTAGAATGCTCCCTTCTGCTCCGCGTCCTACCGCAGAAGTGTGGAAACCCCTTATCACATGTCAGGCATGGAGGGGCAGGGCTCTTCCCTAGTTTTATTCAAAGCGATGAAGATGTTGCATTAATCACTAATTTTTCAATATATTCTGCCAGAATCCCGAGCATTCTTAACTGGATTCCTAGTTGCTTTCACATAAAGTTTTAAATCTCTTGAAGGATTTCTTTAAACATACACACATATTTTCCTAATTATAAAATACTTCCTATTCACTGTAAGTTATTTTGAACATTTAGAAAAGTAATGAGGAAGAAATTTTGAGTTATCTAAAATTAAGAGATAAGAATTGTTAGCATTTTTACATTTATCTCCTTTTTAGCACACACACACATATATTTATTTATATTAATATATATATTTATATATATATATATATATATATATATTTAAAAAATCAGGTCCCATCCTATGTCCTATGTAGAATATACAGCTGAAAATTGAGAAAATAGTGTAATCTATTTTCCAATGCCAGTATAATAATGTTTGGACTATTCTGTACCATAATCATTAATGCTGTTTCCATTTTTTTTATTTTTTAAAAAATGTTTGTTTTGGGGGGGCATGCACAAGCAGGGGAGGGGCAGAGAGAGAGAGGGAGAGAGAGAATCCCAAGCAGACTCCATGCTGTCAGCATGGAGCCCGATGTGGGGCTCAATCTCATGAGCCGTCAGATCATGACCCCAGCCGAAATCAAGAGTTGGACACTCAACTGGCTGAGTCAGCCAGGAGCCCCTCTGTTTCTGACATTATAATAAGCATGGTCATATTTATACGAAAATCATACCTATGTTTATGAATATTCCCTTGAGCTTGATGTATCAGTTGAGATGTTTTCAGTGCACAATAAAGGAAGACCAAACTGAGTAGATTTAAAAAAAAAAAAAGAGTTTTACTCTCACTTAACAAAAAGTCTCACTATTACTGGCTAGCAGGTAAACAATTTAAATCCTGACTTCAGGCAAGTTTCCTTTACAGAAAGAATGTTCAGTGAGATGTACTCTTAAATCTGGCAAATAGACAGGATTCCATTTCTTTTCAACTGTTTTTCAAAAGGACCCCAGAAAACAGCTGTAATGCCAGAAGTTCCACTTCCTGCTGGTGCCTGCAGGTTTTTCCAAGCTCCAGCATCCCCCATCAAAGAAACACTTGAGATCTCACATTGAACCATCAGTTAATTGTGCATTGCATTTCCTATTCTAATCATTTCAAATTCCCTGGCATCCCATGGTCTTTTGAATATAAGGTAATTATTTTATATGTCTCTCAAGCCTTCTAAGATCTTTGCAGTTAAAACATTTAGCGTGACTTGAGCTCTCACTGTATACCAGGTGATGACCCAGCTAACAATGAGGTAAGGTATTTAGACATAATCCCTCCTTTTTAATAAAAGGCAAACTAACATGTCCAAAGAGGCTACATGAACAAATTGCTTACACAATCAGCTTTTCCCCCTCATCAAACTTTACGGTGCATGGTTCCCATGTGGTAACATTTTGTGCTTATATCTTCACCAGGTTCCAGTGAATTTAGGGTAAGGCTCAGAAACAGGCAGTTTTAACCTGTCAGATGATTCCGACCTGTAGATAGACCATCATTTGAGAAATACCACTTTGAGTGATCTGGCTACTTTGCTTCTGGCTTTTTTATTTCCTTGTGTTAGCAAAATAGATGTAGATGGAGCAGAAGTATCTTTTAAAAAGTGTGTTGGGGCGCCTGGGTGGCTCAGTCGGTTAAGCGTCCGACTTCGGCTCAGGTCACGATCTCGCGGTCCGCGAGTTCGAGCCCCGCGTCGGGCTCTGGGCTGATGGCTCAGAGCCTGGAGCCTGCTTCCGATTCTGTGTTTCCCTCTCTCTCTGCCCCTCCCCCGTTCATGCTGTGTCTCTCTCTGTCTCAAAAATAAACGTTAAGAAGCGTGTTAATGTCTTCAGTTTCCAAAATGGTCTATTTAATGTATCTGATTAATTCCAGAGGCTACTGAAAGAATGTTTGTGTTTGTCTTTTGTTTGGGGCTTGGATCAGGTCTGTCCCTTATCCTACAAAATAGAGTTTGTGAGAACTAAATTTTATCAGTTTGGAAGAAAGGCGATAAACATAAATTAGTGTGTCTGTCCAGCTGGAAATAAATTTAAAGGCTTCCTTTTATATTTGGTGAGAGTAACCCATCGAATATTTATCACCAAATCATTGCTCCAAGTATGTCCAGACTGTAACTTTGGTTTTTACCACAGGTTATTCATATGGGACATTTAAAGAAATGTTTCTTATTCTGTAAGTAATACCTTGGAATAGGGCAGTGTGATTTCCTTAACATACCATATGCTGTTTAATTGGCTCTTGCTTGATTTTTTTGGAGGTGGTTTTAAAATATTACAACTTTGGGAACAGTGGTCATTTAACGAAAAAATAATTGCATTCCAATTAATATACAAAGACTATAATAATATCCCTTCTTCTATATTCAGACAAGTAAAATTTTTGAATCAAATCTTCAATTTCATTTTATGTTAATATATTAATAAATAAAAGTTAAAGCAAGCTTCAAAAGAACCTGGTTCTTTAACAAGGACTTTCCAAAGTTTAAACTAAGAGCTAGTAAGTTATATAGCCTGCACTACTAGCCAAGTGGTATCTATTATCCTTAGATTCTGAAAATCTTATTGTAAGATGCCTCGTTAAAAAAAAAACAGTTAGCTTGTCTAAACCTGAATTTATGTAAAATGGAGCAAGTATTAGAATTGATTCATAAAGTATCTATAAAAATAAAGTAACAATTATACAGTAAACCGTGGATTTCAAGTAACTTGTTCTGCAAGTGTTCCACAAGATGAGAAAACATTTCTAATAAATTTTAACGGATAAACGGGTGATGTCTTGCAATACGAGTAGTACGGGATGGTGAACATCACATGATCACAACTGACCCAATGGTTCCTGAAACTCGCTTTGATATATGAGTACTTTGGATTACAAGCATGCTTCTGGAATGAATTATGCTTGCAAACCAAGGTTTTACTCTATAATGTTCTAGACCTAGTGATCTAGCACAGAGCAAGCTTCTCTTCTTCATAAATAAAAGAATAGAATATGAACATTATTCTAAATAATATGTCACCCTAAATATGAATATTATTATTTTTAGTTCACAGAAGAAGGGGAAACCGAGAAACATCAAGTAAGGCACCAACCAAATATCTAAAGCCATGCAGCTTAAAAATGGTAAATCTGGGATTGAAACCTGGACTGTATAACTCCAGAGAAACGTGGTGCTTTATACTTAACCACTGTGCTAAACCATCATGACGCAACTGCATTCTGATTTCTCTATCTGCAACACATTTTCCACCCTATCCTCCCTTCAGGAAATTCAGCTTTCTCTGGGCATTTAGGCTGGCATGCAACATAATGCCAAATGAAATGACCTTCTATGGCCAAATGGAAGGTTAATGGGAATGGCTCCTACCAATTCTCAGTGTGGGACAGGCCTTCAGTTATTGCTGAACTGAAGCAGGATCTTCTCCATTGCTTTCTGTTTGGTTCTTTGAGGTTCTGAAAAACAGATTTCTATTAGAAATGGTAATAGCCATCTTACCCTGCTTCCAGGATTCTTCCTGTATCTATTTCTGCTTATAACACAATACTGGGGAAGATGATACTCCCCAGAATACAGCAGTCCACCATCCACCTCTTAAATTCTTCTTTCTGCCTTGAACATCTTCTGGGGTTGCAGTCTCTGAATTAGTATAGAAAGAAAACATAGGGCACCTGGGTGGCTCAGTCGGTTAAGCATCTGACTTCGCCTCTCGTCATGATCTCTCAGTTCACAATTTCAAACCCCACATTGGGCTCTGTGCTGACAGCTCAGAGCCTGGAGCCTGCTTCAGATTCTTTGTCTCCTTCTCTCTCTCTGTCTCTCCCCCACTCATACTCTGACTCTCTTTCTCTCTCTCTCAAATAAATAAATAAAAATTAATTAATTAATTAATTAATTAAAAAGATAATCTTAAAAAAAGAAAAGCTTGAGGAAGTAAACAATAGCACTTTGGCCACCTCCTAATGTAGATCCCAGGTACAAATAACTGTCTGGTTTTCTATAGGGCACTGAGTTTGGGACTGTGACTTGGGGGAAAGAAGAGGTTTTCTTACCTTCTTTCAGTTGAATAACATACTCCTGTTCCATGAGACAATAACCTGGTGGCCACGCATTATAGCCTTCAGGTCCATGGCTGTGCATGGGCCTTTGAACAGTGCTGGGTAGTATTAAGGGGGCTCCCTGTGCATGAAGAACACAGAGTTAGGTGTCTGTCTTTGTCTGTAAGGAGGAACAGGCAATTGAATGAATAATAAGAGTCTAGCATGATGAGTGCTGTAATAGAGATCATACATGGCACAGAAGAGAAATAAATAACTCCACTGCTAAGATAGTCTTTGCTTGGAGGAGGAAAAAAAAAGCCAAACCAGGTCACTCAAAGGCAGTTGCTGTAACGATATTGCAAGCATTGATGTAAGATCCAAGCTGGGGTTACAGACACGAATATAATCCCAAGAGGGAAAACAAAATGACACTCAAATGTGAAATTTTTTTGTGGAGAATAAAAAGAATAACCTAGGGCAATTAATGTAGAAGGAGATGGAAAAGTAAATTTTAGCCTGAAGCACATAGAAATGTGAGCACCCAGGTGAAAGTAATATGATTTGAGTTCTCATTCCGGTTCTCTGCCTACACAGTGCATGTGGCAAGTTAAATCCCATCTTTGGACCTCATTCCTCAGCCATAAAACAAGATGGTTAGCCAAGATAGGCTCTGAAGACCATTCCGGCTCTAGTGTTTTCTGGTTCTGTGTCTTAGCCCCGGCAAGCAACCGTAATAGGCAACTTCAGTGAAACGGTCACAGAGAAGACAAAGTAGTGCTCACCTCTACAACCCCGAAGGAAGCAGCCCCAAACACTGACAGGCCCCCAAAGGAAGCAGAACCAGTGGGCATATTACAGATGTTGCAGATTTAGAAAAAATAGCCGTTGAGTCTATTTACACGTGAAGTCTCAGACTCATATCGTGCTAAAAGTAAATCATTCCTGAATTTAAAAGAAAAGGTTATTCCAGAAATGAAAAGAATGAATCTGCAAAATAGAATGAAAGTAGAAAGAATACTATGAAGAGGGATGATAGTTTTTCAGTAGTCACATGTTTGCAAATCAGCTGTTTATACTAAGCTTAAACTTTAAATTGATTATTTTATGGTTCTGACTGTTCTTTTGAAAATGGTTACATCAAATAGTTTGAAAATGGATCCAGATGTAGTGCCTCTTTGACATTATTGAGAATATATGAGCAGACAGATGATCAATTATTTCATTAAAAATAACTAAAGACTTGTCTTATGTTGGATATATCTGAAATAGTTTGTGTTAGAAGTGTTATATGTAAAGAACAATTAGCCTGTTGGTAATAGTGGAGGAGTACATTGGCGTTATCGCTAATGAAGATTAGTATATCTATGTGGAAACTCATCTTCACAGAGTTAATTGGTTACTTGTTCATTCTAGAAAGGGGGGGTAGATTTTTAAATAAAAGAGAGTGGAATTCTGTAAAATTGTCATGAGTGGCTAATTCTCATAAGGATATTACAATAGATCTTTGTTTACAGAGGCAAAAAGATTATGAGACTTTTCAGTAATTGGAGAGAGCATTTATTTAATTATAGATATTTTCACTATAATTTTAGAGGAAATACCACACAATTACATAAACACTGAATATAATATCTTTTTAATTTGCATAGTGTGTGGTTAAATCTATACTCGAAAATAAACCAGAGCCATAATTATATATACTTTTGAAGTTGATACCTAATCTTTTCACCAAATACAACTCTCCAGTATTTTATTGGTAAATATGTTAGCATATCAACACTTTTAGCCACTAATATATGATGGTTTCTTGAGAACAATTATTTATATTCCTTTACGCTTTTGAAAATATCTACATCATTCACCTGGTTAATATTTTAGAAGAATATGGTTAGCAACACTTTTTACAACTCCATGTTTTAAAATTGCATCTTAAGTTCTATGTAGAATATATTGCTTACTATTTGCAATCTATAAGGTTTTGTTTGAAGAATTTTTCTTTCCAGTTTGAATCATAATTACTATGTTTATACTATTTAACAATTTTATGCACACTGAAGTGGTTTTTGGTTCAGTGTACTTTGCCAATATAGTTTCACAATGTTGTCTACGATGCACATTTTTATGACTGCTAGATTAAAGAATTGATTTACTTATCTGAATCTTCCACAATATACAGTGGATCCTTGGAAAAAAGGAATAGTTTTTAAATAAAAGAGTTTCTGGTGATTAGAAACTGGTGAAAGAGTACATGTAATTAAAAAAAATTAACTCTCTTAAGAAATCTTCACTGTTCATGTGCTGTGATCAAGGCATAGGAATTCACACATGAACTAGCATGAACTCTACCTTTAGAGAATTTACAGACTCTAAGGGGAGACAGGACACACGCACCATCAAATAGGATAGAAAACAAGTTTGAGGGGCACCTGGGTGGCTCAATAGGTTAAGCGTTTAACTGCAGCTCAGGTCATGATCTCACAGTTCATGAGTTTGAGCCCCACAATTGGCTCGCTGCTGTCAGTGTAGAGCCTGCTTTGGATCCTCTGTCTCCCTCTCTTTCTGCCCCTCCCCTGCTCTCTCTCTCTCTCTCTTTCTTTCTCTCTCTCAAAAATAAATAACACATTTTTTTAATTAAAAAAAAGCACAAGGTTGAAAGAAGAGAAAGAAATCAGAGTTTTATGACAGACAAATAAATAAATTTGGAAAAGATGAAACTGTAAAAATGTTGAGAGACAGACAAGAGACAAAGGGGATTAGGCCTCCTATGCCTTCCCATTAATCCTCATTCTCAGCAAAGTGCTACCTGGCTTCCTCTTCACTGAGAAAAACAAAGCACTCAGAAGAGAACTTCCATTAAGTACCACCAACCACTTCTGTCCACCTCCCTGCACCACCTTGTCCCAGGTCATTGTGGGTGACCTATACCTCTATCCAGGCCAATCCCTCCATTTTCTCTCTAGACCTCATTCCTTCTTTCCTTACATGGATGTTTTTCCAGCCATTATCCATTCTGCCTCCTGCATGGTTAAGTTTTCTTTCTCTTTGGATCATAATGATCAGCACAACAACATTCTTTTATTTCTCTTATAAAAAACATAAACCTCTTGACTTCATTTTCCTCTCCGGGTAATGCTATATTTCTTTTCTTCACTTTGTAAAACTCCTTGAAAGAATTGTCCCTATTTGTCATCTTCAAAAGAATTCTGAACACCTGCCTAATCAGCACTTCCCCTTTTCAATCCAGCAAGAACTTTTTTGGTCGTTAAGGATGTCTTCCTTGATTCAGCCCTTCTCGGTCCTCACTTCCATTGACCTTTGCCTACCAGCAGCAACAGACACAGGAGATCATTCCAGCTCGAAACTCTTGCTTTGTTTTGGCTTCTTGTGTACTCACCTGGTTTCCCTTCTGTCTGTCCTCTCCTTCTTAGCATTCTTTACTACTTCTTCTCATCACCTGACCTCTACACTGGTGTCAGCAGTCCATCCCTAGGTCAATTTCATTGCTATCAGACCTTACTCCTTTGAGGAGTCCATTCAACCAAATGGCTTCAAAGATAGTCTTTTGGTTGATAACTCCAGCCTGTGACCTCTTCCTCCCTATCCATCTTCCCACTTGAGAGGATTACCAGACCCCTCAAATAAGAATATAGGATCTCCAATAAAATTAGAATTTTAGACAAACAGTGCCTAATTTTTGTAGAATAAGTATGTACCACGTTTTGTATTTATCTAAAGCTGTTTTTTTATTTATTGGGAATTCTGATTTAACTGGGCGTCCTGTGCTTATTCTGACAACCTTACCGTAGCCCAGTATCTCTATGTCACCTCTTTGGTGCCCAAGAGGCATCTCAAGTAGAAAACTTCCAAAACTGAGCTCCTGACATTCCTCCACACCAGCTCTTGAGTAGTCCTCATCTTGGTGCAAGGCAACACCATTCCTCTGATCACTCAAACCAAAAACATGTAGTTATAGTGACTCATGTCTTTTCTCACGTCCCAGCTGATTTATCATCACATCACACTAGGTCTAAGCTCAAATTCAGTTTCCCAGAATTTGATCTTTCACCTGGTCCCACAGTCACCACCTTCTCTTGTCTCTGAGTAGATGTCTCTGTATCTTCCCTTATTCCCCTTCAATCTCCTTCCTGAATAGCAACCAGAATACAAATGTGAATGCATAGGGTTGGTGTCTATAGACAATAGATGACTGTTTTAAAAGAAAGCACCAACCTTGGGTTTAAACAAAAAGCCTTTAGAATTAAAACAATACAGACTTAACTCTTGTCCAGATTGTTTTAAATATTTTTTAATAAGTAAACCTTTGCTGCTCATGGAAGATTTTTCTTCCAAGGTTTATAGGAAGATAAGCTGCCATTATGTAGCCTGCATTTGCATCCCTGAAGTTATGTCATACTGCAGGGAAGATGCCAAAAAGTCCTGGCAGCATAGCTAAGGGCTGACCTCTTAAAAAAAGTTTGAGAAATTTAAAAGATCACCAATTCAAATAGCTATTAAGTGGTTGGTTTTTTCTTTCTGTTTTCTACAAAATAATAACAGATGGCATTTATTGACCAATTACCGTGTTTCAGAACCTGTTTTAGGTATTTTACATGAGTCTGTACTACTCTATTCCCATGCCCATATGAAGTGCATAAAGGTTAAATGACTTGGCTGGGGCAGCAGTATAGCCATGGGGTTCAGCACACTGCCCACAGCTAAGTAGATCAGGAGCTCCTTCACCTGAGCTATCCATTATTTTTTGTGTCCTCTGGAAGCCAGAGATACAGTGAACATGTCTGTGGTTTATTTATTTGGAGTTCTTATTTCCTTTAAAAATTCCCTTTGAAATACTTTACTTCTGACTTTATATCATCAGAGAAAAAGATGTGAATAACCCTGAAAATATAAACTGGCTATTGAATTTCACACGCTCATACACAAACACATTCCCAGAGTTTGAAAAGGCTATTATGTTGACATTTACAGTCTCAACCTGTACAGATGTGTTTGAAAGATTAGAACTTAGTAATTATGCTTTTCCGTGACTCCTTGAAATGATGTTGGTTAAACAATGCAACTATATTCTGAAGCCCAACGATTATTACTGATGAGTTAACTACTATGGCTTAGTATTATTAGGGGGTCTCTCATGTGATGCTTAGGAGGATTATGCAGCTGTCCTGTGTCTCTTTCGGAATCCCACAGACCCAAGAAGAAGGTTGGCAAAAATCCACCAAAGAGCACTACATTCTTCACATCTTTTACTGGCCACACTGGAGAAACTTTTCCAACATGAACAAAGGCATTAAGTAAAAGTTCTAATCAACAATGATGAATCAACAATTCTGGAGTTTAATCTCAAATGTGTTCATCATCTGGCAATAGAAAAGTTAATCTTCACATAGAGCCCCTGGATTTCTTAAAGAGAGTAGCTCATGGAATTATTTATGGAACATGTCACATGGTGACAAAAGAGTACAGTGGCAGTGTCATGTGGACATTTGACCCCCCTCTCAGACAGAGTTTATTTTTAATGAAAGAAACTAGATTAAATAGAGCCATTTCCCTTGACTGTAATTTCACCCAAGAGAACTAAGAGAGAAAGTGTTGTAGATTTGATGTCAAAACATCACATTTATTCACTTAAAAGACACAAATCACCAAATTGACTTTGTGTTTTATAATAGCAAAACAACTGATTGGTGGACTGGTTTTTGTTCACTTTTTAATTGGTTGAATAATATATATGCTTTTAGGGAGAAAACAGAGGATCACATTGACTAGACTTAATGAACTCTCTTTGCTTTATTTTTATTTTTAAAAAACTTTTTTTGATGTTTTATTCATTTTTTGAGAGAGACAGAGACACTCAGAGAGTGTGAGCAGAGAGAGCAGGAAGAGAGGGAGACACAGAATCTGAAATAGGCTGCAGGCTCTGAGCTGTCAGCACAGAGCCTGATGTGGGACTTGAACTCACAAACTGCAAGATCATGACCTGAGCCGAACGAAGTCAGATGCTTAACTGACTGAGCCACCCAGGTGCCCCACTTTTCTTTTTTTAACTAAAATGAACATATATTCTTTTTTGCATGTTAAAATAAAACCAATAGTTGACAAATGAAATCATAAAAAATCCAAGAGTGATTCTCAACATTCTTGTTTCTAGTAAAAGAAGTTTTGGCAGTATTCATGAGGAAATTAAAAAAGTCAAAATACACTAAACAAGTAGCATACTTAGAAAGATATCACTGCCACATCTTAACACAGCCTATGGTTACTTGTAAGTCTCTCTTACTTACCATTCAGCACTGTTGGTGTTTAGAAAGAAATGTTTATTGCCTTGACCACACTCACAAAAGAACCCATAAGGCAACGTTCTTGCAAAAGTTATTCTCAATATTTAGTGAATTTTTCCTGTAGCAAAATAAACACTATTCTAGACTGCATCAAATTTTTACGTAGCTCAGTGTTTATGCTCATAGACATTACTGCAAAAATGTATACTCAGTTAAAACAAAATATTTTACATGTAATGTGATGAAAGATTCATTCTAGCATGAGAATTTCTTTTAGGAAGTATAATTGCATTAAAATTTCTCTGCTGATTCTTTGATACTTCTCCCTTCAATTCTCCAATCCTTGAGACTGGGCTGTACATAGTGAGTTGGTTCTGACAAATAGAACATTGCAAGATTGACAGTGTGGAACTTCTTCTAAGAATGGGACATAAAAGGCATTGTGGTTTCCTCTTACTCACTCTGGTGGAAACTGGATGCCGCACTGTGAGGATGCTCCTGTCGCCCAATGGAGAAGTCCAAGTTGGAAGGACTGAAGCCTCCTGCCAATAGCTATGTGAGGAAGCCATCTTGGAAGTGGATCCTCCTGCCCCTGTCAAGTCTTCAGATGACAGTTGCCTTGGATGATATCTTCATAGCAACCTCATGAGCAACGTGAGCCAAAGCCACCCAGATAATGTGCTCCTTAATTCTTAACCCACAGAAATGGTGAGATAATAAATGTTTCTTATTTTAGTAAGTTTGAGCCCTGCATCGGGCAGGCTCTCTGATGTCAGTGCAGAACCTGCTTCAGATCCTGTGTCCTCCTCTCTTTCTGCCCCTGCCCTGCTTGTGCACTCTCTCTTGCTCTCTCTCTCTCACTCTCCCCCTCCCCCTTCTCAAAAATAAATAAACATTAAAAAAATCACTTGGAAAAAAAGATAAAATCTTGAGGACATGGGTGATAGTCATAGCCCAGAAAGACAACAGTGATTACTAATTTGTTCTGGAAAGGAATCTCTTTTTGCTTCCAGCAGGAGCACAAGAGAAGAGAAGAGAAGGGAAGGAATGGAGTAGCCAGTAAAGTGCCTAGATGCCATACAACCTTCAGGGAAGGGCCAATGGGAAACCTTAGGAATTTGGAAGTCAAAACGATTTTTAGAAATGAAATGCCTGATGTAGTTTTAAGCTTTGTAGCTTGTGTGTGTGCATGCGTGTGTGTTTGTGTGTATATTTGAAAATCAAGGAAATTCAAGATTAGGAGTAAGCAAAGATGAACATGGAAATATATGCTTCCATTTTTTTTTTATCCCTCAGAGAACTATTTGGGCTTTCTTAACATATTTTGCTTAAATCTCAAGACTCTCAGGGGTCCGTAATTATATAAACATTCAGCAAAAGTTAACGATGTTCCTGTAAACAATTTGCCCTAGCCTGAGACATGCCAACTAAAACAAGATCAATAAGGTCCGTCATAATATTTTAAAGGCTGTTATTTTCCTTAATGTCATCCCATGATGCCAGAGGAATAAAATCTAAACTGACAGGTCCCTTGATTGAACTAAGTCTGTTATCCTCCTATTTACCTATCTCTCCTTTCATTCTCTCTCTTTCTAACCCTTGTCATCTCCAAATAATTTTCCTTCCAAATGTCTATTCTCCATCTCATTGAAGTGGAGCAGTGTGGAGTTATTCTAGAAATACCATGGACTTTGGAGTCAAACAGTTCTGGGCTCAAATCTCAACTCACACTTTCACCTGCAAGCTTCTACAGCATCTTCCAGCATCTTCTTAACCCCTTCAGACTCACTTTTCTTTCATGTGATAGGGGATTTATAAGACTTATCTCCTAGAGTTCTTGTAAGGATTATGTGAAATCATATACATAAAAGTTAGTCACCATTGGCAACTCACATATTGGAAAGAATGGTTGTTCTTTTTACTATGATTATAGCTTCAGACTTACTCTTGGCTATCTGCCCCTAATAAAATGAAGGCTGATAAAGGGGTAAGTTCTACCTTTCTATATTACACCTGAAGAGAGACAGACAGAATGGTCTGGTGAATTATTCTGGGATATTAGGTTGCTTGTCAATGAGCCCCTTGAGAGCTGGGCTTTGTCTCCCTTAGGTTGGAAGAGAAGGCCTTTGACTCTCAGTAAAAGAAGCTGCCTCTGACCTCAACCACAGAGCTTAACTTTCCATGAGAATGGCAGAAAGAAGCTCGCTTTCCCCTGCAGCATGGAGCCTCCTCTTATGAGACAAGCAGGCACTGACAACCGGTGCCATCAGACAACTGCCTCTGCTCAAGCTTTTTGGTGCCAGAGCAAACGACTGATAACGAATAGGCACACACAAGGCTGTTCTCACTATAAAAGACATGATGAGGGACCAGCTTCATCCCATGGAGCACAGCCCTATGGTGTATGCAGAAGTAACTCAGATGTTCTCTGTGACATGCTAAGAGAATGAGGTGTGCCTCCTCTTAATGGTTTTGGGCTTTCACATTTCCCCAGTAAAGTCTGCGTTACACTGTGGTATTTGCCATCACACATCTTGTCTGTTTTGAACAAAACAGATAAAAAATCCTTGCCCAGAGAGCGTACATTGCATTCAGAAAAAGAAAAACAGAAGCAGAAAAATATAGAAAATGGACCAGTAAAATATTTTATATGCATATGTAAAATATATACTTATGTAAAAGATATAGGTATATGTGAAAAATATGTAGCGGATGAAGATAAGTGCTCTGAAGAAAAAATAAGCAGACGATAGAGACTATCGGGAAAATATATATACCTTATGATACCTATGCTCAATATATGCTCTAGAAGGCATATACAGGGATGCTTGCTATAGTAATGCTTAAAGAATTTTTTTTAAAAAAGAAAGATCTAACTATACGACCCTCAAAGGTCACCTGTGAGTGAGCTTCTGAGAGAAAGATCACTGTAGTCAATCATAGGTGATGGAAGGGAGAGAAGTAAGACTGGCATCAGGAAAACTTGGTAGAAGGTCATTGAGGTAGTTTAGAGAAAAATAATCATAACAAGCAATATTTTTTGTTGCTTACCACGTGCTGGGTGATGTTCCAAAAAATTAATGTAACCCATTTAATCCTGAAAATAACTCTATGTAGTAGATACTATTATTCATCTCCTAGAAAGAGAGAGAGCTTAAGGGATCTTCATAAGATGACACCGTAAAGGTGAACATAGGTCTCAAGCCAGACAGTCTGAGTTCAGATTCAATATCTCAACTATGATTAACTACGCTACATGCTGTGTGTTCTCAGCAACCATAAGAACAAAGAAAGCATGAAGAATTCCACAGGAGAATTTTTCCAGGGAAAATTAGATTTCCTTCCACCTAGTTACCATCATTTATGTTCTGTTATTCCTGAGAAAAATTGTTTTAGGGAGAATAATTTCTACGAAAGGAATTCCAATAATAATGGTTGAGACTATCGTGTTTTACTGCCCCACATGCAGTTGACAGAACAAAGCTCCATCTTCATCAAAATGTGCTTAGAGCAATCTGTCTATTCTCCTAATTAGGTTTAGAAATATTTGAAAGAAAAGTATAAGAGTGCTGTATATAGTATAAAAGTATAATTGTCTCCCATCTGCTCTAAGAAAGAAATTTCATTAAGTGCTGAATTATGGAGCCAAAAATCATATTGGAGGTATTTTTTCTTTTGTATTTTCTCATGTATATATTTGCGGGTTATTGTTACTAGCCCTTGATTTAATGCCACAGTATAACGCTTTTTTAGTTACTCCATTATCATTTTGAGTGTGAATCATAAATCATAAAACATTCTAATGAAATCACAATGGCTTAAAATCAGGCACCAAATGTTCCAAATTACGGTTGGCCTCGGTTATTCTTATTGCAGCCATCCTTTTCCCCTCAATTGTGAGGTCAAGTAGGGGCTATATGGTAGGGTTCAGAGCCCCAAGGCTTATAAAACTACCATTCTTATACCAAAAATATCAGAGGTAGTTTGTACAATGACTACAGCAAAGACATCGATAATTTTGAACATAGTGAGCCTTCTCTTAACTTCTTCTTAAAAGGCCTGTTATCTTCTTTTAATGCATTTGTCCTTAGATAGAGTTTATTTTATTGCTTAGCCACAAAAAGAAAATAAAGGAATGTTTTAGACAGACGATTGGATATATTGGTCTAAGCAAACCCACTTTAGAATAATATAATAAGAGCCTTATTGACTCATTAAAGACAAATATGGTACATTAGTTTCTATAATTCTAGCTCATGTGCTTCATGCTACATTGAAATTTTTAGAACTTCATAAACTTTCTTACCTTGAAGTAACTATGCTATTCAGCTATCAAATAGTTTTACTTGTTTCCAGAAAGTCTCAAGCATGTCAATAGCCTTAAAATCCTGTGACACTTTTCTTTTTTGTAGGCAGGAAATAACCATAACTCAAATACATTCTCAATCCAACATAGTCATTGGGAAAATTGGGAAACTTACTCTTCTATGAAGAATAAATGCCCAAATCTCTGTGAACTATAGAAAATCACTAAGAGTAATTTCTATTGCTTCTGTGTAGCCAGATGAAAGGAAAAAGGACAGACAGACCTTGGTGACAGAAAGATCTGGGTTCAAGTCTCACCTCTGCCCTGTATTCTGTGCTCTTGGAAAAGTCTTGTTTTTCTTAACTTTAGTTAGGCTCAGTTCCCCTGTCCGCATTTGTAAACATGGGATACAAATAGTACCTACCTTGGAGAGCTGTGATAAAGCCAAAATAAAATAAAGTGTCCAGTGTGGTACTTAGAATATACCCAGAGCTCCAGAAATGGCAGATACTGTCATTATTTATGATTTATTATAATATTACATCTTTCATGACATCCTTGAATTCAGTTTGTCATGCATGCGTAATAAAATGGAGAGACTATTATCTCTCCAAATGATAACACTTCATCTGAAAATTCCAGGAAGCCGGGTGCTAAGAAAAGAACGTGTAACTTTTTTTTTTTTTTATTTCTAGATACTGTCACTCTAAGATAGCATGACCAACATATCAATATAACACGATTCAATAATGCAGACATTGCACAGAGTGGATTTTAGTATATGTCACATCATAAATGAACCCTGCTTACAGAAATAAAAGGGATCATAAGAGAATATGATGAACATGTGTATGCCAACCAATCAGATAATCTAGATAAAATGGGCGAATTTCTAGAAACACGAATTACCAAAACTGCGTAAGAAGAAAGAGGAAATGTAAATAGGTATATGACAGGCAATGAGATTGACTCAGTTATCAAAAATCACCAAATAAAGGAAAGCCCCAGGACCAGTTGGTTTCACTGGTAAATTTTACCAAACATTTAAAAAATTAACACGGACTTTTCTCAAGCAACTCCAAACTTAAAAGAGAAGGGAATAATTCTTCACTCATTTTTTGAGGTCAGCATTACACCGATACCAGAGCCAGAAAAAGACACTATAAGAAAAGAAAACTGCAGACCAACAAATCTTATGAATATAGATACAAGATATAAAAATCCTTTGGAAAATACAAGTAAATTGAATCCAACAGCATAATAAAAGGATTATACACTGTGTCCAAGTGAGAATTCTTTTTTTAAGTTTTATCCCAGGAATGCAAGGGTGTTCAAAACACTGAAATCAACCAATGTAATACACCATAGAATAATACATCATTAGAATAAGGAGGAAAACCATATGATCACTTCAACTGGTGGAGAAAAGCGTTTGCCAAATGTCATGATTACAAGCATTAAAAAACTAGCAATAGAAAGGCATTGTATCAACATGACAAAGGACATTTATGAAAAACCCATAGTTAACGTCATATGTGTTTTGGACTGAATTGTGTCCGCTTAAAATTCATATGTTGAAGTCCTAACTCCCTATATGACTATATATTTCATTTAAAGTTTAATTCTTTATTTTGTAAGAGACACATACAGAATGAGTAGGGGAGGGGCAGAGAGAGAGAGGGAGAGAGATAGAATCCCAAACAGGCTCTGTGCTGGCAACACAGAGCCCAACGCAGAGCTCGAACTGGCAAAACTGTGAGATCATGACCTGAGCTGAAACCAAGAGTCAACACTCAACTGACTGAGCCCCCCCTCCCCCCGGTGCCCCCAATGTGACTATATTTGAAGACAGGGTCTATACTGAAATAATTAGGATTAAATGATGTCATGAGGAAAAAGGAAACAAAGTTCTTAAAACTTACTATCAAACTATAGTAATCAAATTATGGTACTCGCATAAGAATAAAACTATATGCCGAAAGAATAGAATTAAAAGCCCATAAATAAACCCATACTTCCATGGTCAACTGATTTTAGATAAGGATGCCAGGAAGGCGAGTTAAGATGGTGGAGAAATAACGGGACTGGGACTTTCCTTGTCCACACACAGCTGTATTGAGATCAGATCACTTGGGACACCCAGGCAATTGATCTAAGGAGCAGCAGAAAGATCACCACAGTTGGAGGGAGACACTTGGCAGGATCGAGGTGTGTGTATGTGAATTGGGAGAGACAAAATGGCATAGCCATGGAGGGGAGGGAACTTTTTCTGTGGAGAGATGAAAGGGAGAGAAAGAAAGAGGGGTCGTGAAAGTGTGGCATCAAGTTAGCACAAGAGGGAAACATCTCTGGACCATAGACTGAGGAATGAGAAATATGGGGAGTGCCAGATTTTTGTTTTTGTTTGTTTGAGGTTTTTATGGTTTTTGTTTTTGGTTTTGTTTTTTCAAACAGCCTTTGTAGCTGAAACTCAGAGTTCTCAGAAATGTGCTACCTTTTCTGGAGAAGAGCTGTGGCATGTGCTCCTGGGGAGAGGGTGCTGGCCCCCAAGCGCATAGCATGGTGTAGTGATCTCAGGCGCACACTGGGAAAGAACAGTCCCATTCCTGGAGTACTTTGGGAAGAGCGTTTATTGCCTCCCCAAGGACAAAAGACCCTACAGGTGCCAGCCAAAGGCTGCTACTCCAGAGCAGGGGAGAGGAGCTGCACTGTGTTGGGTCCTTTAAGACATGGGGTTTTGAATCCCAGCTGAGCACTAAGAAGATGCAGAACTGTGGAAAAGGGCAAGCTGACCTCCCTGCTCTTCTGTGAGGGTTGCATGAATAGCGTAGGTTGACATACACAGTCTAAGGGGGAGATTTGGGGGTGATGCCATTTCCCCCTGCAACACCAGCACCATGGGACTTCATAGAGCAGCACACAGCCCCCAGTGGAAGTGGGACAAGCTTACGCCAAGCCCTGCCCCTCTGTGCCTGGCAACTGCTTGTTGATTGGAGCGAGATTGACTGACCCAATACAGCCGGCCTCTCCTCCAGACCAGCACAGCCACCAGCCCTAGGCACCAACAGACAATTGTTTCCTTTCTTTTTTCTTTTTCTTTCTTCCTTTTTCTTTTCTTCTTTTGGAATCAAACTCATAGTTTCTAATCTGTTTTTTGTCAATTTTTATTATATATATATATATTTTTTGATATATTTGATCAGGCATTTTTATTCTATTCTTTTTCCATCTTTTCTCTTTCTTCTTCTTTCCTTTCCTTTCTCCTTCTCTGGAATTAGCCTTATAGCCTTTTTGATTCTCCATTTGGTTTTCTTTTCTCCCCTTTCTCTTTTTAAGGGATCAAGCTTTTCTTCCCCCCAGGGTTACTTCAACAAACAAATCAAAGCACACCTAGTTAAGGATCTAAACACCCTACCACTGAAAAGAAGGAGGAGCTCTGCAGAGGACTGGTTGGTGGGATAAAGCAACCAGAATGCAGCAACAGAGTGCAAGCATCATACACCAGAAACACTTCCTGGAGTGCCAGGCCCTGGACAGTGTATGACCCCCTTTTAATATAGTAGTACTCTCAGGTGCAGCACACGTAATAAGCTTTTAAAAGACATAAAAGACAGAAACCTAGCCAAAATGTTGAAATAGAAGAATTGTCCTCAAAAGAAATTCCAGGAAGAAATGATAGCCAGAGAATTGCTCAAACAGATATAAACAATATATATGAACAAGAATTTAGAATAACAATCATAAGACCAATAGCTGGGCTTGAAAAAAACATAGAAGACAGCAGTGAATCTATTGGTGCAGAGATCAAAGACCTAAGAAATAGTCATGGTGAATTAAGAAATGCTGTAAGTGAGATGCAAAATAACTAGATACAGTGATAATGAAGATGGAAAAAGCAGAGGAGAATATAGGTGAAATAGAATATAAAATTATGGAAAATTATGAAGCTGAAAAAAAGAGGGAAAAGAAATTACTAGACCATAAGGGGAGAATTAGAGACCTAAGTGATTCAAATGAAATGTATCCATATCATAGGAATTCAAAGAAGAAGAAAAGGAAGAGGAAGAAGAAGAAGAAGGAAAGAAAGAAAGAAAGAAAGAAAGAAAGAAACAAAGAAAGAACGCTTATTTGAACAAATTATAGCTGAGAACTTTTCTAATCTGGGGAAGGAAACTGGCATCCAAGTCCAAGAGGCACAGAGAACTCCCTTCAAAACCAACAAAAACAGGTCAACACCACGACATATAGTGAAATTGACAAAATACAAAGATAAAGAGAGAATTCTGAAAGCTGCTAGGGACAAACAGGCCTTAACCTACAAGGGTAGACACATAAGGGTAGTAGCAGACCTGTCCACTGAAACTTGGCAGACCAGAAGGGAGTGGCAGGGAGTACTCATGTGCTGAATATAAAAAAATATATACAGCCAAGAATCCTTAATCCAGCAAGGCTGTCATTCAAAATAGAAGGAGAGATAAAGGCTTTCCCAGAAAAACAAAAACTAAAGGAGGTCATGACCACTAAACAGCCCTGCAGGAAATCCAAAGGAGGACTCTGAGTGGAAAGCAACAAAGACAATAAAGGACCAGAGACATCATCACAAGCACAAAACCTGCAGAAAACACAAAGACACTAAATCCATATTTTTCAATACTCACTCTGAATGTAAGTTGATTAATACCCCAGTCAAAAGACAGGAATCTCTATGACCCAGCAATAGCACTGCTAGGAATTGACCCAAGGGATGCAGGAGTGCTGATGCATAGGGGCACTTGTACCCCAATGTTTATAGCAGCACTTTCAAAAATAGCCAAATTATGGAAAGAGCCTAAATGTCCATCAACTGACAAATGGATGAAGAAGTTGTGGTTTATATATACAATGGAATACTACTTGGCAATGAGAAAGAATGAAATATGGCCTTTTGTAGCAACATGGATGCAACTGGAGAGTGTTATGCTAAGTGTAATAAGTCAAGCAGAGAAAGATAGATACCATATGTTTTCACTCGTATGTGGATCCTGAGAAACTCAACAGAAGACCGGGGGGGGAGGAGAAGGGGGGAGAAGTTACAGAGAGGGAAGGAGGCAAACCATAAGAGATTCTTAAATACTGAGAATAAACTGAAGGTTGATGGGGGGTGGGGGGAGGGGAAAGCGGGTGATGGGCATTGAGGAGGGCACCTGTTGGGATGAGCACTGGGTGTTGTATGGAAACCAATTTGACAATAAATTTCATATTAAAAAACAAAACAAAACAAAACCAAGATCCGTCTATATACTGCCTATAAGAGATTGATCTTAGACCTGAGGACACCTGCAGATTGAAAGTGAGGGAATGGAGAACCATCTATCATGCTACTGGAAGTCAAAAGGAAGCCAGAGTAGCTATACTTATATCAGACAAACTAGATTTTAAAACAGACTGTAACAAGAGATGAAGAAGGGCATTATGTCATAATTAAGGGGTATATCCATCAAGAAGAGCTAACAATTATAAATATTTATGCCCTGAACTTAAAGCACCCAACTATACAAATCAACTAATCACAAACACAAGCAAATTTATTGATAATAATACTGTAATTGTAGAAGACTTTAATACTCCACTTACAACAATGGACAGATCATTGAAGCGAATATCAACGAGGAAACAATGGCTCTGAGTGACACATTGGGCCAGATGGACTTAACAAATATATTCAGACCATGTCATCTTAAAGCAGCAGAATACACATTCTTCTCGAGTGCACATGGAACATTCTTCAGAATAGATATCATTGGATCACAAAATGCTCCTCAATAGGTACAAAAAAATTGAAATTATACCATGCATACTTTCAGATCACAATGCTATGAAACTTGAAATAAGTACAAGAAAAAATTTGGAAAGCTCTCACATACATGGAGGTTAAAGAACTTCCTACTAAAGAATGAATGGTCTAACCAGGAAATTAAAGACCAAATTTAAAAATACATGGAAACAAGTGAAAATGAAAAGATGACAACCCAAGCCCTTTGGGATGCAGCAAAGGCAGCCCTAAGAGGAAAATAAGTTGCAATTCAGGTCTATCTCAAGAAGCAAGAAAGTTCCCAAAGACAAGGATGCCAAGACCTATCAATGGGGAAAGAATAGTCTTTTTAACAAATGGTGCTAGAAAAACCAGATAGCCGAAGAAAAAAAAATAGATAAATTGGACTTCATCAAGATTTAAAAATTTTTTTTAATGTTTATTTATTTTTGAGACAAAGAGAGACAGAGCATGAACGGGGGAGGATCAGAGAGAGGGAGACACAGAATCTGAAAGAGGTTCCAGGCTCCGAGCTGTCAGCACAGAGCCCGATGCGGGGCTCGAACTCACGGACCGCGAGATCATGACCTGAGCTGAAGTCGGCCGCTCAACCGACTGAGCCACCCAGGAGCCCCAGACTTCATCAAGATTTAAAACTTTTTTGCAGCAAAGGACATTATCAACAAAGTGAAAAGAGAACCTACAGCACGTGAGAAAACATTTACAAATCATATATCTGACAAGGGCCCACCATATAGAGTATATAAGGACCTCTTACAACACAACAGCAAAATGACAACCCAATTAAAGATGCGCAAGGGACTTCAATGGGAATTTCTTCAAAAAAGATATACAAATGGCCAACAAACACAAGAAAACATGGTCAACATCATCAGTCACTAGGGAAATGCAGATCAAAACTACAATGAGACTTCACAGCCTTTAGGATAGCTATAATAGAAAAGAGAAAAGAAGAAGAGAAGAGAAGAGAAGAGAAGAGAAGAGAAGAGAAGAGAAGAGAAGAGAAGAGAAGAGAAGAGAAGAGAAGAGAAGAGAAGAGAAGAGAAGAGAAAAATAAATACTGGCAAGGAAGTGGAGAACTTAGAACCCTCAGACATTGCCAGTAGGAATGTAGAATGATGCAGCCACTGTGGAAAGGTTTTATGGTTCCTCAAAAAGTTGAACATAGACCTAGCCATGTCCACTCATGGGTATACACTCAGCTAATGAGAACAAGTGTTCAGATAAAAACTTACACACAGATGTTCATAGTAACACTATTTACAATAGCCAAAATATGGAAATCACCCAAATACCCATCAATGGGTGAATGGAGAAACAAATTGGTATATACATACAATGAAATATTACTCAGCAATAAAAAGGTATGAACTACTGATAGCATACTACAATGTACCTGAATCTTGAAAACTTTATGCTAAATGAAATGCTAAATGAAAGAAGCTAGATACAAAAAGTTATGTATTGCATCATTCCACTTATGCCAAATACCCAGAATAGGCAAATTCATATTCAGAAAGCAGATCGATAGTTGCCAGGGGTGGGGGAGAAGAGTCAAGAGTGTTGTTTTTTTTTTTTTTTTTTTTCAAGGGAGAGAGAGCACATGTGAGCAGGGGAAACGGGCAGAAGGAGAGAGGGAGAATTTTAAGCAGGCTCCACGCTTAGCACAAGTCCAGCACAGGACTCAATCCCACAACCTGAGCTGAAAATCAAGACCTGAGCTGAAATCAAGACTCAGATGCTCAACCTACTGAGCCACCCAGGCGTCCCAAGAGTGACTTCTAAATGGTCATGGGAGGGTTTTTTTGGAGGTGATAAAAGTTTTAGAATTAGATAGAGGCAGAGATTGTAGAACACTGTAAATATATTAAAACCCACTGAATTGTGCACTTTAATATTATTCATTTGGGATGCCTTGGTGGCACAGGGTAGCCCTAAACTCTGTTGCATCAGGCATTTTCCCCTGAGTCCCCAATTTCTTCTGTTGCATGTGTCCTCCTAATCCCTACCACCATCAATTCCCACCTCAAAAAAGTTAGCGATCTATCTTTTCATCCTGTAAGCCTCCAGTATTAAAAACTAGAAGCCTCAATGAAAATACGCCATTCTGGATCACCTTTACCTATATCCACAACTGCCCAGGATTCCCTCCACAGTCTAGTCAGATAAGCATAAATATCCTTTTATTCCTAAAGCCAAACTTACTCAACTAGATTACGTGGCTTTACAGCTCTACTCACAAGCATTAATTCTTTTCAAGATGAAATACATTCATTAGTATTATTTAAAGCCTGCTTGGCTTAAGTTAATTTCTGATCCTCTTTTATGAGTTTCTGGCCTTGGGCTTTAATTAATCTATGCTAAGAATGGCAAACCCCATCCTTACCATCCATCCTCCCTTATTTTAATAAGCTTAAAAATGCTAACACACATTCAGCCACTCCAAGCCATAGCATTATGTCTGTATCCAAATATTTGGCTTATAGAAGGATAGGACAGAGGGCTGGATAAAGGCAGGGCATGGGTTTTGAACTTCATGAAGGAAAGCAATAAAATGTGACTTTCAAAAGATGTAAAACATTTGGTTCAGAAATGTTAGGCCTATATTTTGCAAAGTGAGTTAGCAGAAAAACTTAAGCATCCTTTAGTTTGAAGAGTCCTACAGAACTGGAAAAGTGAATGAAGTCAAGTCATATAACATGCCTTTCACCTTTCCAATTTCACTTTTTAAAGACTTTGTACTTGATCTTAGCCCATTTAAACATGCAACTGCTAGGACTCATAAACTCATAAACTTCCAAAAGATAGTTGCTTCTCTCGTAATAACTAGCATTTATATGATTACAAAGCAATTTTACACACACTGTCTCATTTGATAGAATGCAAAATATAACTGTGATCACCCTCATTTTAGATATGAGCAGCCTTACAATCAAAGTATTTAAATAACTGATAAGCACAAAATTAGAAGCCAAACCCAGATCCTTTGATATCCATACTCTCCAAACTCATTATGCTACTTTTTGAATGACACGTCATGACTGACTATCCTGAATATTTTTTTGTTTCTATTATTTGTATCTATTTTTTCTGGTAGGACTTTAGGTACATATGAAATGGATACCCCATTGTGATAATTCTGAATTCAAGCAGAGAATTTTTTTATTAATTAGATAATCTGTAGAAAACACTGCATTAGACAGGTTGGAAGATTAAAGCCAAAGTAAATGAGTAAGACATTGAAATAAATCTATTGAGTGATAAGATTTACACAGATGGCTAAAATACACATTGAAAGTGTTTTTCCAGTTTCTCCTATAATATAACACTCTTAAAGGTACTTAGTAAGGATATAGAGTCCCGCAGACCTCTCCTGAAGATTCTGATTTAGTATATGTATGTTATCAACTATTCCGGGTGATTCTTATGATGGGAAACACTGCATTATAGGAAGCTGGTGGTAGTAACAGGAATAACTAAAGTCTTATGGCATCTCAAAGAACATAGGGCTCACCTCCAGTTGTGGAAATCTTTAAAGGCAACAGAAAGGATGTGATACTCAAGTCATTATAGTTGGATACGATTTCAATAGCAGAGGAAACTCAGAGACAAAGTATCATGAGTACATACAGTACATTTTGGAATGGAAATTATTTCAGCATAACTAATGCTTATGACATGTGTAAGGAAGAATAGGCCATAATGAAAGGGGTCTTTGACTACTTATGCCAGCGAATTTTAAATTAATTCAGTGTGTTATGAGGAACGACGATAAGTTTGGGTTTTTTAGAAACTGAACCAATTGATTGCCTAAAGTTCTCTGTTATTTTTCACTGATTCGAAGTGAGCTAAAAGTGACTTCTTATTTTCATCACTTAAAGCAAAACAATATTTCTTTGAAAAAGAAAAACAGTTCATGTACTTTCCTATGCAAGTGAATAAATCCTTTATATAAATGCAAGGTTAGGTGTGTAAATACAATAGATGATTATTATACTTCATATATGCTCATAGATTATTCCTGAATCTTCCCCGGTAGACTTAAATTAACTTTATCACACTAATCTTTGTACACCACATTATTTAGTATGTATCTATTTTATTTCCCTTCATATCCTAGGGCAATGTTTCTTTAGCAACCAGCTGAAAAATTTCATTAAAGCATTTGATTAAGTGAAGTATTTGGGATTCCGGTTTTATTTTTCCCATATGATTGGGAGACTCAGTCATGGGGAAAAAAATCTTACCAAGCAATCGTCTAGTTATCCATACATTTATCAATTGCCCATTGTAGACTATGTACTGAGATAAGCAAGTCTCGGTCATACCAATGATGAGCTTGCATTCCAAAAGGGGGAGAATAGGTACTAATAAATTAAAGCAATGATTTGTTACAGGGCTATAATAGAGAGTAGAGATGTTACAGAGGTAGAAAAGTATGTTCACTTCTGGGGATGAAAATAAATGAGTGAAAAGAGCAGACCAGAGATAAGAAATCTTCTACTTAACCAAGGGCATTCAAAGCAGATTCACCTTATTGCACAAATCGTAACCTGCAGCTACTCAGGAGAAAATTGGCTTGTCTTTTTCAATACTCATACTGGTACATCAGAGTGGGTTTTTCATTTATAATCATTTATATGCATTTATGTCTTTTAAGTTGGACCATTTTAAAAACACTCCCTAAACATAATGAGATGTATTCAGTTTATTTATTGTTTATAGGTTTTGCTTAGTGAGATTATGGACAAAACAGATGCTTTGTAATATATAATGGCAAAAACAAGAATAAATTACTCAAAATTTAATGTGTTAAGTGTCAGTTAAGCAGTAAAAAAACCAAAAGACTGGAAAGTTAACTTTTGTGATATACATGTACCAACAATAAGAATAGTTTATAAAATTCCACAAAGCGTAGTTTCGCCAAAAACTAAACTGTGTGGAAGCTTCATCTGGCATGGCATGGATGGAATGAGGAGAGAGAACCTGGTGACTACTTTGGGGACTACTGTCAGATTCTAGGCAGATGTTATCAAATGGGACATCAGGGGATGGAAGGAAGAGAAAAATGCAAGAGGCCTGGCAGTGCTTAAGGCCAAGACTTCCATACTGATGTGATATGAGGAGACAGGAAAGAAAAATTCAGTATGGCTCTGAGGTCTGAGCAAGTGAAAAACTAGAGGTGTCATTTACATAAGCCAAGGAAAAAGCTGCCTTTGACGGAGGGGAGATCAGTTCTATTTTGACTTCAAAATATGACAGCAAGTGATTGTGGGTAATGTTTTGTTTTGGTTCATTGAGCCATACAGATTGCTATCACTTATAACAATAGCCTAACTGGCAAGATCACTAACACCTTCTGTTAGAAACAGGGAAATATTACTATGATATTTCATCAGCATATCCAAGTGACAAGTGAATTCTATCTCCAGACAGCCACCCTTTTCACAAGAATCCTGTGAGATGTATGTGGGCAGATAGTGATATTAGGGAAAGAAACATCTATGAGAATTTTGGCTCCAAAGTGAAACTTTAATCCTTTGCAGAACTAGGCTAGCTTATGGAAAGCCATAAAGGTTCCTTTTGCTTAAGTGGTCTGTTTTCTCCTAGACTTCTCTCTGGTGGTTTCTTGGCTTAGAGCTAAGTGGTGGTGGAGGACGTATGAATGTATATGTGTTAGAGTATTGGTGTGAGTTTGTGTGTGTGTGTGTCTAAGACATTTATCTCCAAATTGCAGGAATTCCTGAATCATTTTTAAAAATTTTTTTTAATATTTATTTATTTTTTTGAGAGAGAGATAGAGAAGACATGAGCAGGTGAGGGGCAGAGAGAGAGGGAGACACAGAATCTGAAGCAGGCTCCAGGCTCTTAGCTGTCAGCACAGAGTCCGACTTGGGGCTCGAACCCACGAGTTGTGATATCATGATCTGAGCTGAAGTTGAAAGCTTAATTAACCAACTGAGCCACCCAGGTGCCCTGGAATTCCTGGATCTTAATTGCCTCCAGTTTGGTGAAAGATGGTAATAGTGGTATTTTGCATTTGCTTCAATTATCTAAGTATAGTACAGGAAAGAATTATTCGATTCTTATTGAAACCATGTATTACTAGCTCCATTTTACAAAGAGGAAAACTAAGGCAAAGAGAGGTCAAATAAGTTAACTGAAGTTACACAGTAAGTGGCAGAATCAAGATTCCAACCCAACCAGTCTGATTATTGCCCTGCTTCTCAGTAAAATCTCTTTTAATCAATTTCAAATTAAGCAACCAACCAGATGAACAAATGCTCTCCATCAGCTCCATAAGGCCTAATGATGGACCACTGCTCTGCATTCTCTCTGTCAGGTCCAATGATGGACAGAGCACTGTATCCCCTCTGTAAGGCCCAGTGATAGACTATTGCTCTCCATTCCTTCCATAAGGCCAAATGATGGACCAGTGCTCTCCATCCTCTCTGGAAAATACACTGACTGAAGGTAGGAAATACACAGGGTCCTGACTGTTAAGCCAGTCCCTGAAACCCCAAACTTCTACCTGCAACATAAATATTGAATGTACCAAGCATCAGTTGTTTTTGTCTCCAATCTATTTTTTGCCAGTTGAACCTATTGTTGGCATTATACAGTATAACTAAATATTACATTAAGTAGTGAGACAGGTGCAAAAGGAAAGATACATTAGCAAAAAGAAAGAACTATTGCTTATATAAATTGTTAATTTGTTTAATTAATGAAGAAAAGTCATTTATAAAATATTGCTGTTAAATTAGGTATGAACAAGTCAATTGTAAAAAATTATAAAAGTTCAGAATCGTTTTGTATTCAAACTGCTTTGGAAATATCTTTAATTAGGGATGCCTGGGTGGCTCAGTCAGTTAAGTGCCCAACTCTTGATTTCAGCTCAGGTTATGATCTCATGGTTCCTGAGATCAAGCCCCACATCAGGCTCTACACTGACAGCATGAAGCCTGCTTGGGATTCTCTCTCTCCCTCTGCCCCTCACTGTCTCTCCCGCTATGTGCTCTCTCAAAATAAATAAATGAACATTAAAAAATTAAAATATTTCTAATCCATGGTTCTACTTTTAAAAGTTGATGCCAGAATTTGTAAATGATATAATATAAGTTTACTTTCTATAAGAAAGACTACAAATTCTAGTCAGGAGACAGATCATCAAAAAAAAATCTTTATTTATACATCAAAATATCCATACTACCCAAAGCCATCTACAGATTCAATGCAATCTTTATCAAAATTCCAATGGCATTTTTCACAAATTAAAAATAAATACATACATAAATACATAAATAAATACATAAATAAGGCCCAAATTTGTACGGAACCACCAAAGAATCTGAATAGCCAAAACAATCTTGATAAAGAGGAACAAAACCTGGACGCATCACAATTCCTGATTTCAAACTAATACGAGGCTATACTAACCAAAACTGTATGATACTGGCATAAAAACAGACTCACAGATCAATGGAAGAGAATAGAGAGCCCAGAAATAAAACCACACATATGCAGTCAATTAATTTATGACAAAGAAGCCAAGAATATACAATGGGAGAGGACAGTCTAATTGTGTTGAAAAAACTGAAGTCATATGAAAAAGAATGAAACTGGACTGCTATTTTACACCACAGACAAAAATCAACTCAAAATGGATTAAAGACGAGTATAGATTTGAAACCATGAAACTCCTAGAAGAAAACATAGGTGGTAATCTCCTTGAGATCAGTTTTGGCAATGATTTTTTGAATTTCACAACAAAAGCAAAGGCAACAAAAGCAAGAACCAACAACGGGGATTCCATCAGGCTAAAAAGCCTTTGCACCTCAAAGGGAATAATCAACAAAATAAAAAACAACCTCTAGAATGGGAGAGAATATTTGCAAACCACATATCTAACAAGGACTTAATATCCAAAATATACACGGAACTCATGCAACTCAATAGCAAAAAAACCCGAATAACCCAATTAATAATTGAGCTTACGACCTGCATAGACACTTTCCAAAGAAGACTTACAAAGAGTCAACAGGTACATGAAAAGGTGCTCAACATCACTAATCATCAGGGAAATGCAAATCAAAACTACAATGAGATATCATCTCACATCTGTTAGGAGGTCTATTATAAAAAAGACAAGAGACAACAAGTGCTGGCAATAATGTGGAGAAAATGAAACCCTTGTACACTATCAGTGAAAATGTAAACTGGTACAGCCAGTATACTATCATGTCATTTGCCAACAGTAAAAGTTTTATTTTTTTCTTACCAATTTAGATGATATTTATTTCTTTTTCTGGTCTGATTACAGTGGCTAGAGTTTCCAGTACTCTGTTAAATAAAAGTGGTGACAGAGGATATCCTATCTTGTTCCTGATCTTAAGGGAAAAGCTCTCAGTTTTTTACCTTTGAGTATGGTGTTAGCTGTGGGCTTTTCATATATGGTCCTTATTATGTTGACATATGTTCCCTGTAGACTTACTTTATTTATCCCTCTGACCCTATTTATTATGAATGGATGTTGTACTTTGTCAAATGCTTTTTTCTGCATCTATTCAAATGATTGTGGGTTTTTTGTCCTTTCTCTTGTTGCTGTGATGTAGCGTGTTGATTGACTTGCAAATATTGAATCAACCCTGCATATCAGGTTAAATCCCACTTGATCATGGTGAATGATTTTTTTATGTACTATTGGGGTTTTTTTGCTAATATTTTGTTTAGGATTTTTGCACCTATGTTCACCAGGGATACTGGCCTATCGTTCTCTTTTTTTGTGGGATCTTTATCTGGTTTTGTTATTGGGGTAATGTTGGCCTCATAGAATGAATTTGGGAAGCTTTCCTTCATTTCTATTCACACTCTTTAAGTGCTTGGTAGAATTCACCTGTGAAGCCCTCTGGTCCTGGACTTTTGTTTTGGGAGTTTTTTGACTACTGATTTAATTTCGCTGCTGGCAATTTGTTCAGATGTTCTATTTCTTCCTGATGTCTGGGAAGGTTATATGTTTCTAGAAATTTATTTCTCCCAGGTTGTCCAGTTTGTTGGCATATAATTTTTCATAATAGTCTCTTAAGTTCCTTTGTATTTCTGTTGTGTCACTTGTTATTTCTCCTCTTCATTTCTGATTTTGTTTATATGGGTCCTCTCTCTCTCTCTCTCTCTCTCTCTCTCTCTTTTGAATATGATGAAAAGTTTATCAACTTTGTTGATCTTTTCAAAGAACCAGATCTTTTCAAAAAACCAGATCAGTTTTATCAATCTGTTCTATTTTTTCTTTTTTTTTTTTTTAGCTTCTATTTTGTTTATTTCTGCTTTAGTCTTTATTATTTCCCTTCTTCTACTGGTTTGGGGTTTTGTTTGTTCTTTTTGTAGCTCCTTTAGGTATAATATTAGGTTGTTTATTTGAGATTTTCCTTGCTTCTTAAGGTAGAACTGTATTGCTATGAACTTCCCTTTTAGAATAGTGTTTGCTGCATCCCAGTGATTTTGGACGGCTGTGTTTTCATTTTCATTTGTCTCCATGAATTTTTAAATTTCCTCTTTGATTTTTTGGCTGGCCCATTCATTGTTTACTAGCATGTTATTTAACATCTATATATTTGTTTTATTTCCAGATTTTTTCTTGTGGTTGATTTCTAGTGTTGGAGTAAAAAAAGATGCAAGATATGATTTCAGTCTTTTAAAATTTGTGGATACTAGTTTTGTGGCCTAACACGTGATCTGTTCTGGAGAACATTCCATGTGTACCTGAAACAATGTGTGTTCAGCTGTTTTCTGATGGGATATTCTGAATAAATCTGTTAGATCCGTCCAGTCCAATGTGCCATTCAAAGCCACTATTTCCTTGTTGATTTTCTGTTTGGATGATCTCTCTATTGATGTAAGTCTCCTTACTATTATTGTACTACTCTGAATTTCTTTCTTTATGTTTGCTAATAGCTGCTTTTCATGTTTGGGTGCTCTCGTGTTTGGTGTGTAAGTATTTACAATTGTTATTTCTCCTTGTTGAATTGTTCCCTTGTTGTTTATGCAGTGTCCTCCTTTGTGTCTTGTTACAGTCTTTGCTTCAAACTGCATTTGTCCAATAACAAATATTGCTACCCCAGCTTTCTTTTTACTTCCATTTGCATGAGTGCTTTTCTATCTCTTAACTTTCGATCTGCATGTCCTTAGGTCTGAAATGAGTCTCTTGTAGGCAGCATATAGATTTTTTATCAATTCCATCACCCAGTGTCTTTTGATCAGAACATTGAGTCCACTTACATTTAAAGTAATTATTCATGGGTATGTATTTATTACCATTTTGTTCCATGTTTTATAGTTGCTTTGTAATTCTTCTCTGTTCCATTTTTCTTTTACTCTCTTCTCTCATGCTTTACTGGTTTTCTTTAGGGATATATTTATATTTTTCTCTTTATTTTTTGTATATCCATTACCGGTTTTGATTTGTGGTTACCATTAGGTTTATATATAACATCTTATGCAATGGCAGTCTATATTAAGTTGATGGTCACTTAAGATTTAAACATCCTAAAAGCACCAAATTTGTACTCTCTCCACCCCTATGTTTTAGGTATAAGGTGTTATACTTTACTTCTTTTTATTTCATGAATTCCTTGACCGATTTTTATAGATATACTTAATTTTACTATTTTTGTGCTTCCTACTTTTCTTACTCCTGCTTACGGTCTTTCCTTTCCACTCAGAGAGTCCCCTTTAACATTTCTTGTAGTGTAGGTTTAGTGGTGATGAGTTTCTTAACTTTCAATTGCCTAGGACACTCTTTATCTCTCCTATTCTGAATGGTAGCCTTGCTGGGTAGAGTATTCTTGGTTGCAGGTGTTTTTCTTTTCAGAACTTCTGACCTACAAAATTTCTACTGGAAAAATTAGCTGATAGCCTTATGGAGTTTCTTTTGTTTTCTTTTCTCTTTTTGCTTTTAAAATTCTTTCTCTATCACCACTTTTTGCCATTTTAATTACTATGTATTTTTGTGTGGACCACTGTAGGTTTATTTTGTTAGGGAAGCTCTGTGCCTCCTGGATCTGGATGTCTGTTTCCTTCCCAAGATTCAGGAAGTTTTCAGCTACTACTTTTTCACATAAGTTTTCTATCCCCTTCTCTCTCTCTTCTTCTGTGATCCCTATAAAATGAATGTTATTATGCTTGATGGTGTCACTGAGTTCTCTTAGTCTAGTCTCATTTTTTATTATTCTATGTTCTTTCTTTTGCTCAGTTTGATTGCTTTCCATTCCTCTTACCTCCAGGTCACTGCTCCATTCTTCTGCTACCGCTAGTCTACTAATGTATTTTTAATTTCAGTTATTGAGTTCTTCATAGCTACTGGGTATTTATGTTTTCTGTCTCTTTGTTGAGGGTCCCACTGAGGTCCTCCACTCTTTCCTCAAGTCCTGTGAGTATCTCCGTGACCATTACTTTAACTTCTCTATCAAATGTATTACTTATTTCCATTTTATTTAGCTCTCTTTCTGTGATTTTGCCCTGTTCTTTCGTTTGTGATTTATTCCCTTGTCTCCTCATTTTGTTTATCTCTCTGTGTCTGTTTCTATGTGTTAGGAGAATCAGCTACATCTCCCGCTCTTGAAAGTAATGACCTTATGAAGAAGAGGTCCTGTAATGCCCTGTAGTGCAAAGTGCCATGTTTAATAGAGGTTGGGGCTTCAGGGGTGTCTCCTGACGTATAGCAGGCACCCTGCTATTGTGGCTGAGCTGTGTTTGTCTTCAGTCTAGTCATCTGCAATGAATTTCTTTGCCTGTTATGAGCAACGTTTGGTCCCTGGGCTGTTAATGGACCAGTCTAGGGCTGCCCTGGGCTTGAGCTGGGTCAGACCAGGCATTTTTGAGGGCTGCAGTCACACCAAACTGTTGGGTTTCCCTGTGTTGTCCCCTAAGACTTTTGTTGGTGGGTAGGGCCTGCAGTCAGACCAGATGTCCACTTCCGGATCATTGTTGGGCTGCAGTTGAACTGTGTGTGTAGCTTTCTTCCCCTATCCCCAGGATAGGAGTCACTTTAGAGTGGCACTGACCCCTGTCGGGGCTGCTTGCACATTGCCACACTGGTTGCCCTGCTTTGGATGGACTCCTGATGAGGGTGTGTGGATGGGGTGTGTCTGCAGGAGAAGACAGTGGTGGGATGGGAACTATTAGCAAGCTATGTGGAGAGTGTTCCTACCGCACTCGTTTATGCAGGTGTCCATGTGTCTAGGTTGGGAAATGGTGCCTGCCAATTCTTTTGTCTTAGAGAAGATTCCTGCCCCTCCAGCACATTCTCTGAGATTAGTAAATAAATCTCCTTTCTTATGCCCCAGGTGTTTTTAAACTGCAGCTTCTGTGCTGTATCTCAGTGGGGCTTTTTGTTATACTGTCTCTTTAAAGGCAGGGACTCAGTCTTCTATCACCCTCCTTGTCTCCCAGAGGCCAGCCTGCTGATTTTTAAAGTCCCAAGTGTTAAGCCCCACTGATTGTAAAAAATCACCAAGTTAAGACTCTTGGGTTTTCAAAGCCAAATGTTATGAGAATTCATCTTCCTAGGGTAGGTGCTCCATGCCTGGGATGACTGGGGTGGGATCTGCTTCTCTCCCCTCTCCACACCCAGTGTTCCTCCCTCCTCAGGATAGTCTTGTGGTTCAGTTTGACTCCTCACTGGGTCTCCACCTCTCCTACCATTTTTGATGTGACCTCTTGTCTATGATTAGCTGTGGAGAGTCTTTTCTGCCTTTCTTCAGGTCGTTTTCTGGGTTATTTACATATATGGATTTTATCTAGGTGTATGCATGGGACAACGTGAGCCTGTGATCCTCCTACTCTGCCATCTTCTCCAAAAATCCAATAACTACTGATTTTAATTTTTCTCCAATCTATAATAAGAGATTTTTAAGTCTATTTAACACATGATTAAGGATTTATTTTTAATTATTTTTTCTCACTTGAGTATAGTTGACACACGATGTTACATTAGCTTCAGGAGTGCAACATAGTGTGATTCAACATCTCTGTGCTTTATTCTATGCTTACCACAAGAGTAGCTACCATCCATCACCACACAACACTATTGCAGTACCATTGACTATATTCCCTATGTGGTACCTTTCACCCATTGTGCCCATTCCCCCAGTTCTCTCCCTTCTGGCAACCATCAGTTTGTTCTCTGCACGTATAGGTCTGATTCTGCTTTTCTGCTTGTTTATTTATTTGTTTGTTTTGTTTTTTGGATACCACATATAAGTAAAATCATATGGTAATTGCCTTTCTCTGTTTGACTTATTTCACTTAGAATAATACCCTCTAGGTCCATCCATGTTTTGCAAACGGCAAGATCAAAGGCTTAATCTGGGAAAAGATGTGCTAGAAGAGTCCCCAGGCTCTGCTATCTTTTTGGAACCAGTCTAAATAAGTATTAAAAGAAGGCATTTGTTACAGAACTCAGAGTTGTAGTTTTGTCACGATAACATGTTATTGGGGTATTCATTTTTCCTTATTTGTTCCATTCATAAATATGAATTATGTTTCATTCACAGAAATGATGAGATCTTAAAGGTCTTAAAATGAAAGGTATTAAAGGTTGAAGGTAAAAGGTTGAAATTCTTTTTGTCATTGCCTGTGCTGCCTCCATCAACAATGTAAAGAATGTCTAGAATGTTTCTGTGTGTGGCCTAGACACTCTGACTCTGTTGTGATGTTTCTGTAGAAAACAAACAATCACCAAACTACAATAACCCACAAAAAAAGTAAAGACTTCAAGTCGAGGTTCATGTTCTACCCTTCCAAAGGGTTCTTTCTCAGATGGATATCACACTTGAACATAGCACAAATAAGTGGGTGCAAAAACTTTGGAAGAAATCCAAAGATTTTTTCTGGTTGCTTTGTGACTGTCATTCATGGGCAAAGAGGATTACTGTCTTATAAATGGTGATCTTGTGTTTTAGGTATCAGCGATAAACCTTTTCAGAGTCACATTGAGCTGATGCTTACTCTGTTGGAAATTGCTTTAGGAAACCCTCAGATCATTTGAGAAATCAGAAAATAATAAAAGTATTAAAGTAGTTACAAGTTAAGATTCTAAAAAAGAAACCCTCACACAAAGGGTAAATAAAATTAAAATGCACTTCCTTTTCATATCAATGCACATTCATTCCATAGAAACATTCTAGAGACTAATACTTGAATGCTTATTTAAAATGGAGTGACAATTCTCAAAAAAGGGTAGTCTGAACTATGGAGAGAAATGAGAAAATATCTTTTTCTAGGGAATAGGAGAAGTTCATAGATATTCTAATCCCATGATTTGTTTCGGAATACCAACTTCTTGGTCAGCCACACTACATTTATATGGGTATAAAAATGTGTTGTCTTCTTATTCCAAGTTTCCTTGGAACAGTGGACTGAATCACACTTTGAAATGTTGCTCTCCTTACCAAACACACCAAAGAAATCCTAACAGGCTCCCAATGAAGGAGTCAAAAGAAGGCTTTTGTGGTAAAGGAATAAGGTAGTTATTTTAAAGAGTTACAAAATAGGGCACATAAAGTTCTCAGTGATTTTTGGATGGGACATTCTTTTCCACCCATTCTGTCAAATAAAAACATCTGCACCACAGAATTATAATACATCAAGGAGGAGAAAATCATGCCTATTCTTTTCGAATATATTCATGTGCTCTCAGGATATAATTTTCCACTTTTTTTGAAGTCAAATAAGAAAAAAATAGACATTACTGGATATTTCTTTTTTAAATGTTGGCTAAATAATGAACTTAACAAGCACTGGGATTATCACCATTGTCTTCCCCCATCTTTCCAGGCTGGATCTGAAACATCAAAATGGAATTTTCCTTGGTGATTTCTTCCTTCCTTCTTTCCTTCCTTTCTCCCTTCTTTCCTTCCTTCCTTCCTTCCTTCCTTCCTTCCTTCCTTCCTTCCTTCCTTCCTTTCTGTTTTTCTGTCTTTCCTTCCTTCCCAAGGTATTTGTTTCTTATTTTTCTGTTTTTTATTAACACATAAGCAAATGCCTATAAAGATTTGGCTTTAGGGGGTCCATATTCTAAAATGGTATTCACAGGACTCTGTTATCATGTTAAAATTCTTTACTTTATGTGCCTTCTTTGCATTTGTCTAGAAGCAGAGTATTTAAAAACAAAACTAAAAGACCATCATTGAAGTATAATAGAATGAGAACTTGGTACTTTATAAACTAAAGATAAAGGAAGAAGTCAGTATAGAGGACAGGATTTTTTTTTAGATGAATGCATAAAGGAAGTTGAAAACAGATTTTTAAAAACTTTTTGGTTGTTGTATTTTGGCTTAGTAATGGTATAAATTTGGAATGTCATTGCCACCAGTGCGAAGGAATTTTTTTCTATTTCATTGGACAGAGAGAGAGAGAGAGAGCATGTGCCATTTAGATGGAGGAGAAAGTGAGGTGTCAAATGTGCATTATTAATATAAAAGTAAACACATTTTTAAAAGATGATAAAAGTCTGTAGGCACTTTAGAATAACCTGGTAAGAAATGTTTCAGAAATTCAGCTTCAAGTGGAATATAATACATGTGTCTAAAAGAAAATTTTCTGAAAGTTCAGGGGCTTTTTAAAGTCAAGCAAAGAAGGACTGACAGCAAAATTGTGTTTATGTACTATGGACTGTCTCCTATCTTGAATACAACTGTGACATTTCTATCTCTGGAGTCCTACTGTCCAATGTCACTTCACAAATCAGCAATTCAGTGGAGCCCCCTCTTTTTGTAGTTGATTATAAGTATTGCAGATCTAATTCCAGAAGTACATATGACTCTTATGAAATGAAACTGTGTAAACCAGAAAGAGTTCACAAAATCTACAGCATGTAAAAACGTATCCCATTTTAACTAAACAACCACCACTTAAAAGAAATAAAGGTTTTATTTTTTTTCTTTGAGAGAGACAAGAAATGAATCTGTCTGGCTAACAAATTGCTGTGGTTTATCAACCCATTATCCTTCTATGGTTATAACTGTGTACTGCAGCTGTAGGCAATGGTCTTCCTCCCTCCTTGCCTCCTTGCCTCCTTCCCTCCTTCTCTCTCTCCCCTTCCTTCCTTTCTTCCTTCCATCCTTCCTTCCTTCCTTCCTTCCTTCCTTCCTTCCTTCCTTCCTTCCTTTAAATGTTTCGTTTTTACCAATAGACTATATATTTTTTATTTTTTTAATGTTTATTTATATTTTGAGAGAGACAGACAGAGTGCAAGCAGGGAAGGGCAGTTAGAGAGGGAGACACAGAATCCAAAGCAGACTTCAGGCTCTGACCTGTCAGCACAGAGACTGATGCAGGGCTCAAACTCACAAGCTATGAGATCATGACCTGAGCCAAAGTCGGATGCTCAACTGTATATTTTCAAAAATCACATTCCAATAAGGGAAACATAAAACAGTGCAGCAGGTGAGGCTGACGTTTAGGTACAGACCAGAGCCCAGGCCTTCAATTCCCCTACAAACAACTTCATGAGACATAAAAAAAATAAATAAGTAAAATAAAAATTTTTTAAATATTAAAAGGCTTAGCGCTCAGAAATTATACAGTGTGGTCAAAGAGTGCAGTGAACACACGGGAAGCAATTACAGGACGTACAACACGTAAAATGTGCTAAGTCGGGCCTCTGGACTAGGCCATTATACAGCAGCGTTCTGGACCCTCTCACCTGTGCTGGTATGTTGCCTCATCCTTCATGGTAACTTCGTTTGTGTTACCTATGTACTCCAGGGTGTGAATTTCTGGTAGAAACTTTTGAAATATTAGAGAGCTAAGATGGAGCAGCAACAGGGCCTTCCTGGTAATTGAAGAGAAAAACCACCAATTTCCCTGGGAAATAAATAATAAACAGAACGCTCTAGCCAAACGAGACTTCTATGGACTGAAGTTCCCAGAGATAAAGAGGATGAAGGCTATTTGATGATTTGAAAGAGTGATTTGGTGTGCCCTACGTTCTCGTTTACATTATTTATGAGAATGTTCAGTTCCATAGGACTTGTTCAATAACAAAAATACAACTTTCTGTTTACATGGTGGTTGAGTTGCTGTTAGATGTTTGGGCACTCGTGGAAAATGTTTATCAATTTACTGTAACTCTTTATCTAACTTTTATCTACAAAAGACCTGAATATCTACATGCTTTTTGAGAACCAAAGAATAAAAATGATTATTTGTGTTTTGTGCCCTTTCACTTAACAAGAATTTATTGAATTTCTAACATATGCCTATTTTCCATCCCTGCCTTTCACCATATGGCCAGGAAAGCAGATATAGACGTAGAAATTTCATGAAATTAATAGAAACATTTCTTTATATCTCTCAATATTGAGTCTGATTATATTGCTTTAATATGACCATCTATTTCTCCAACAGTTTGTTCTTTGGCTGAAATGTAAAATTATTTTAAAGGGTCTGTTCAGTATAGTCCTGGGTACTATAGATACAGACAGGTTCCACCCCCTTCCATTATTAACTAAATTAAATCAATAAAGGTGTTTCTTTTCCTTTCTTCTTCTATGGTAGCAGACATAAGTTTAAAATTTTTAATGCAAACTTGAAACTAACTGGTTCCATTGTAAAGTTTGGTATTCTAGGAGACTTTTTAAAAGTTTTAAAAATCTCAGATTCCTGGGTTAACCAGTCTTGAGAGAATACTGACTCAGTGTTGGTAACTGGCCCTTTTAATGCAACATTGTAAATATTCTGTCTCCAAAGGAGGAAACTTACATTTAAAAAAAAGTTTCCTTTGTTCTAAATGAACTATCAGGGTACAAAAACAACTAAAATATTTTTTTGAATCCTATAAAACTGCTATTAAGATGCCCAAAACTCATTTTTTAAATGACATACCTGAGATTGAGAGGTTAGTTTGCCCAGCCAGCTCATAAATAGTGAGGCTGGGATTCAACTTCAGGCAAAATGACTCCAGAGCCTGCCTCCACCATTAATATATTATTTAAACTCTATCTGCCCAAAGGGGTGGGTCCATTTTCTGAACTGGTTTTATCTCATGAAACTTCTTGAGTCAGATTTGCAATCATGTTTTTAGGAATATATTTTATCAAAACTTCAAAAATTATTAGCAAAAAAATTTTCAAAATATTCTCTTATTACCCTTTGAAGGTCTGTAGCATTTTATGTTTTCTACTTGGCCCCTAATATTTGTTGTTGTGCGCTCTCTCTCTCTCTCTCTCTTTTGTTTTTTCTTAGATAGTCTCACTCAGGAGATTGGCAATTTTGTTTGTAAGGAAACCACTTTGGGCTTTGTTCGTTCTCTCTTCTTTTGTCTTTTTTCTCTATTTCATTAATATCTTTTCCACCTACTATTAATGTCTTCCTTCTATATTCTCTGGGCACGTTTTGCTATTCTTTTTTTTTCTTTCATATGCTTTAGCTATACCTGACAAGTTATAAACTATTATCTTGTTCAAAATATTTTATCATATCATTACGATTTCTTTTTTATTATGAGTTCTTCAGACATGTTTCCTAATTTTTAATTTTTTTTCAGATTTTATAGCTCATGATTTCTGGCTTAACTGCATTATAATCAGAGGACATGCTCTATTTGTTTTCAGTTTTTCAAAATTTGTTGTAACTTATTTTATGACCAAGTATGTAGTCAATTTTCTAGTAATGTCCTGATTTGCTTGAAAAGAAAGTCAGTTGCTACAATGGCAAACGCTTATTAGATCTAGTTTGCTCATTGTTGCTCAAACCTTCCTAAGGTTTGACAGTTTGTCTATTCTTCTACATAGTTCTGTCAACTTTCCCTATATAGGTTTTGAAAGCATGTTATTAAAGCCTTAAGATACAGAAGAATTCTTCCTGGTGTATTTAACTCTTTTTCTTATAAGGTGATCCCTTTTTCTTAACTAACGACTTTCACCTAAATGCTTTCTTGGCCTAATATGAATATTATTCAGCTGGTACCCTTCCAATTCATGTTTTTGTAGTATATTTTTCCAACACTTTTTCAGCCTCTGCATATGGCTTTGATTGAGATGTGTCTCTTATTAACACCATAGGGTTAGATTTTTAAAATATTCAGTTCTCTGTGTTCTTTTACTTTGATTATTTAGTTCATTCACATGTATTATGTAACAGACTCCCATTAACTATAACTGTTGTACTTCATTTTACATGCTAATTTTTTTTCTGCTGAGGAAATCATTTGTTACAGTTTCCAGTTGTCAAAATGAATGCAGTTTTCAGAAGCTGAAAGCATTTTATGTGTTTCTGTTGATATGACAATAAGTAAATACAGTTTCTTCCCTGCTCCTGTTATAGTATGATAGAGTGATAAGGACACAATGTCATAATGCAATGTAAGTTCTAAGTTGCATGTTGCATGTTGTTAATGTTGTATGTTGCGTGTTGTTAAAAGCAGAGGAAATGGAGACTGTAAGCCAGGACTACTCTTTAAAGAAGCAGTAAGAAAATGTGAGAAAATGACCGGAGAACAGGGCAAATATTTGCGAAAGAAGCTGGGCTATGAGAGAGATTTTTATAGTTAAGAAGGAACAGAGAGGCTGAGAACAGACCATCATTAACCGATGCAGTTAGGTGCTCGTGGCTTTGAGGAGTGATGAATCAAGTACAGAGACGGTGGGACTCCCCTGGGAAAGAGGAGTCATTAGCATAGTGACCACTTTAGGGACAAAGAGAGGGATAATCGACAAAATTTGCAATATTACTGAATTTGTTATTAGATGTGATGGGACTTTTGGCAGTCGCTGCATATTCTAGCTTTCTTGAATGAGAGATAGATGGTATTTTTTCCTCCTGCCTCATTCCTTTATTTGACTGATTTCTTCGGGCCACCAAAACTGCACCTTTCACACCATTTCTGTCAATGGGAGTAGAAGCCCAGGTTCACCACGTAACCTCCTCTGACATCTGAAGTAGGTAGGTGGGTAGGTCCCTCTTTCCTACTGGGGCGGTGAGTGTACCGGTTCCCAACGTGCTTCCCTTTCACACTACAGCGGGGATGACCGTCTTCCCCCTGGACGATGTAAAATGCCTGACTTCTCCACTAGGCTTCCGCTGACACCATTCCAGCAATGACAGGGAAGGGCGCCTTGTTAGTGCCTTAGGGAGTCCAGGCTCCTCTTGTGTTCTCCACGACACTGCAGGGTAGGGGGCCCTGTGTTACCAGCCTGCAGAGATTAAAGTCCCAGCTCCTTGGGGAGTGATAGGGGGCCTCACGACAGCCCCTCAAGGATGGCGTCCAGATGATCCACTTTTTGATAATGTGGGTGGAGACGGGGACACAATTTTTCTTTCGTGTTTTGGTGTAACAAGATTATTGTCTACAAGTTTCTTGTCTTGTTAGCCTTCTAATTTCCCCCCCTTTCTTCATCCTTTGGCTGGATAGAGCAGGATTTTCTTTTTCTTTTTCTTTTTCTTTTCTGGTCTGTACCTGTTGGTGTTTAGGGCTCCCAGCTTCATCCTCATCAAGTCTGGGATATATAAAGCAAACAAACAAACAATAAAAAACACTCTGGGAACTCATCATCATGCAATTCTTGGGTATTAAGTTTCCTAGCTGGTCTGCCTTCTCTCCACCTTTCAAAGTCTTCTTATGTTTATGTATAATATGCATGGTTTTTAGTCATATTGGCAAAATAAGGAAAAGTGCATTTAATCCATCTTCCCAGAAGTCTCTACTGTTAGGTATTAATATCTTAATTTTAAAAATTATCTTTCATTCTTTTTAATATCTACTCTCTTTCTCCCTCTTTCCTTCCTCCTCTTTCCTTCCCTCCCTCCCTCCTTCCCTAACACCTAGCTTGCTTGCTTGCTTGCTTTCTTCCCTCTTTCAATATGTCTTGCTCCATAATTTCCAGTTTTTCTTTTCTCTCTTTTTTTAAAATTTTTTAATGCTTATTTATTTTTGGAGACAGAGAGAGACAGAGCATGAGCAGGGGAGGGGCAGAGAGAGGGGGAGACACAGAATCCAAAACAGGCTCCAGGCTCTGAGCTGTCAGCACAGAGCCTGATGCAGGGCTTGAACCCACAAACTGTGAGCTCATGACCTATGCTGAAGTTGGACTGAGCCACCCAGGCGCCCCATTCTTTTCTCTCTTAAACACAGCAAGCATCTTTGTTTTATGTTCTATATTTGATAATTCCATATTTGGAATTTTGGTGGGTTGAATTTTACAATTTCTCAATAAAGTTGCATTGTTCCCTTTAGTTGCTTGTTATCCTTCACTGTCAGCCGGTCATTTTGGGGGGAAATTATTTGCGGGACTTATTTAAGCCTGACATAAGAATTGGTATCCTTTAAAGAGAATTCACATTTGTTTCTGCCAATGGGAACGCTATGGGTCTTGGTCCACTTTATACAATATTCACAGCTTGAGGCTTATTGGCTCATTCAGTGATGTGACTTTAAGACAAAAAAATCCACTCAAGGACTGACTTGTGGTGACCCTGTCTCAAAGATGTCCTTTTCCCCTCTATCCCTTTCTGCGTTGTGCAGCCTTGCAGTCCTCCAGGAGAGGGAGTCAGAGTGGACTGACTTCTGGGTCAACTTACACTAATGCTGTTGTGCTTTGGGGTTGGAATTTTGTGAATGGGATGGTAGCCTGAGACTGGTCCTCAGTCCCCCATGTTCTATGAGTGAGTAAATGGCAGCTCGGTTTTTCATAGGTAGCAAATGCCCTCAGAGCAAAGGCACCTTAGATATTCATATTACCTCTCTGGGTCCAAACCTTCATTTAGATTTTGGACTGATAATTCTTACAATTTTGTCAGGGTTTCCATGATTTTCAGAAGACTTGAAAAAAAACATATTTGAATAGTTTTTATCAGCATTGAGGTCTGAATAACCTGAATTTTCCTCAGAAAGGGGAATCTTAAGTAAAAGATTGGCAAATTTATTTCAACACTAAAATAGTAACACAACCTATGTAATAAGTTATATTTCAGGATGCAAGAGTCATTTAATATTCAAAAATCTAATGATGCATTTAAACCATTAATTAGCTAATATAGAAAGATATTAAACTATCTACATAGGTAACAAAATGAAATTTAATAAAACCCAATAACAATTTCTGCTAAACAAAATATATTAAAATTCTCTAATTAAATAGAAATGGAAGAATGATTTCCTAATAAGATAAAAAATATATATTTCTAAACTCTATAGTTAAATCATAGCTTAATAGTATAGCACTAAAGTCAGTTAAATCATAACTTAATCGTATAGCACTGAAATCATCTCTCAGTGTCAAAAGTAAAACAAAAATTCCTAGGGGCGCCTGGGTGGCTCAGTCGGTTAAGCGGCCGATTTCAGCTCAGGTCACGATCTCACCGTCCGTGAGTTCGAGCCCCGCGTTGGGCTCTGTGCTGATGGCTCAGAGCCTGGAGCCCGTTTCAGATTCTGTGTCTTCCTCTCTCTCTGCCCCTCCCCCGTTCATGCTCTGTCTCTTTCTGTCTCAAACATAAATAAATGTTAAAAAAAAAAAAAATTCCTCTAGGCCATTATTATGCAATATTTTTCTACCAATTTTAAGCAACTCAATCATATAAGAATCATCAACTATTAAAAAAGAAGCAAAACTTTCATTATTTATAACTTTAAAACTTTAGATATAATATCTACTTAAATAAATATATAAGCACCAGTTTTAATACATGCATCGGAACCTAGCTAAAAAATATATTAGAAAAAATGCCAATCAGAATAATAAAATGAATATAAAATATTTAGGCACAAATGTAAGAAAAATTGTTCGGGTCCTATTTGATGAAAAAAAGCCAAACTTTTATTAAGGAATATGAGCCAAGTGTGAATAAATCGGAAGATAGGTCATGTTTCCAAATAGGAAGACTTAAAATGAGATAACAGTACTCTCCAAATTGCATACATATTTAGGTCAATCCCAAACAAAATCCAACTCTGGTTAACTTAAGACTGTGGCAATATGTTAAATTTCATCCGAGAAAAAACCATACAAATAGCAAAAACAAGATGTATGAAGGTAAGAGTGGCAGCGTGGAGTCACGATGTTCTATGATATTTTAAGGGCCACAGAATGACTATGTTGCTTACATCAACACAGGTCAATGGACACAGTCACCAAAGTGTGTAAAATAATTTAATATGTATAAGAAACGAGCACGTCAGATTAGTAACAAGAAGAGGAGTTATTTCACTAATAGTGTTGGAATAATTGATTCATTCTTAGGAAAAAAATAAAGTAGCTTCTTATTTTGCATCATACAGTAAAATAAATTACAGATGCATAAAGATTTAAATCTAACTTCAATTTAAACAGCCAAGATCAAATCACAAAAGTGTTAGGAAGAAATAAATGAGTATCGATAGCATCTTAAGCTTGAGAAATCTAAATCTAAATCCAAAGGTAAAAGCCTTGAAGAAAAAAATGATAGATTTGATTGCTTAAAACAAAACTTTAAGAAATTATCTTAAAAAATTGAAACACCATGAAAAAAGTTGGGGGAAAGAAAGGTTTGCAATACAGTAATAGATAACTTATTAGTTACTATAATAGTCTCCTCAGGTTGCCGTAACAAAATACCACAGAGTGTATTGCTAAAATAACAGATATTTATTTTCTCACAGCGCAGGAGGCAGGAAGTCCAGCAGCAAGATGGTGGCAGTTTTGGTTTCTCTCCCTTTTGCTTGTGGATGCCACCTTCTCACTATGTCCTCACATGGCCTGTTGTTCTCCATGCACTGCATTCCTAGTGTATTTTCTTGTTGTAAGGATACCAGTCCTACTGGATTAGAGCCCAGACTTATGACTTCATTTAACCTTAATTACTCATTTAAAGGCCCTTTTTCCAAAAACAGTCACGTTGGGGACTAGTGCCTCAGTACACAATTTGGGGAGAAACAATTCATTCCATAACAGTTGCCATATGAATAAATGATAAATTCCTTGAATCAATAAGGAAAATAGGAACACCATAATAAACAAGTGGACAAAAAGGAAAAAAAAAAACCACAATGTCTCTTGGAAGAAGTACAGATGTTCAATTAACTGAAGAAAAATATTCAACTCTCTTGTAGTCAAAGCATAGCTTACTAAACTGCCAACGTGGAACATGTTATTTGCCTATAAAATTGGTGAAGATAATATTAAAATATTAATAGTTATCAATTAGTAAAGTTAGTGGGGAAATGACTTCTTAGGTTTCATGATTAATCATAATAATCTATTAACTCAGAGCTAAAACTGTCTCTACATTTTGACATAAATGTCCAAAGAATTGACAGAAACGTTTATTTTACAACTAAATATTAAGTATTGAATAGATAGTCCATTATATAGGTTACAACCAAATTTGGAATTCAAAATGTCAAACTTGCTTTTATAAGCTTTAAAAAAAATCCCTATATAAATTAAATATGAAAATTCTCACTAAAAAATATCCAAGATCATTTATTTCTTTTTTTTTAAATATATTTATTTTTTAATGTTTATCTATTTCTGAGAGAGAGAGAGAGAGAGAGAGTGAGCAGCAGAGGGGCAGAGACAGAGGGAGACACAGAATCCCAGGCAGGCTCCAGGCTCCGAGCTGTCAGCACAGAGCCCGACGCGGGGCTCGAACCCATGAACCGTGAGATCATGACCTGAGCTGAAGTCGGATGCTTAACCGACAGAGCCACCCAGGCGCCCCAAGATCATTTATTTCTTAAAAGTCTCCTTAGAAGTCTATGATCTCAGTATTGACAAGGCCATTGTATTTAATTAAAGTGCAAGACTCTGAAATTTAGGAGTGCCTTCATCCCATTGTGTATAGAAATTTCATGAGGCATACTTGTAGTGGGAGAAATACATGAGATATTATCCAAAACATGTTTAGGATCCTGACAGTGGTAAAAAGGATGAGAAATTTAAAATATTACTAGGATATTTTAAGATTTCTAAGCACTCAAAGTATACTATAAACTGATAGACTCTCGGAAACATATTCAAGGATGTGCAATAGTCAATGGAAAAAAGTGAATCAGCATAGAGGAATAGAGAAAGAGAACACGATAGATAACAAATGGTTATGGTGATTTAAACCTAAAAAAAAAAAAAGGAACTTTCAAGACCCATAACAAAAGAGCCTGCCATACTTCTTCCTTTTTTAATGTTTATTTATTTGTTTTGGGAGAAAGAGAGAGTGTGTGCAGGGGGAGGAGCAGAGAGAGAAAGAAAGAATCCCAAGGAGGCTCCATGCTGTCAACAGAGTCCCACGTGGGCCTTGATCCTGTGAACCCTGAGATCATGGCCTGAGCTGAAATCAAGAGTCAGTTTAACCAACTGAGCCATCCAGGTGCCCCAAAGACTGCCATACTTCTAATTTAAGGACTATAACAAACCCGTGAAATATTTCACTGAATTAAAAGCTATTTAGTTGACAGCCAGTGGAACTGCAAGATTGTGGCCCACATTCTCTTGGCGAGCTGCTGATCTAATGTCGGACAACCTTGGGCTCCACTAGGATACTTAGTTGCTAGGGAATGAAACAAGAGTTTCCAACCACCCCACAATTTTGTATGGAAAATGTTAGGAGTATCATTCTAGTTCTTATCATGCTTTGAGATTAGTTTATTGGCATTTTACACTCTGAGCAATGTGTTCATATTTATGTAAAAACCAAAGGACCTATAAATTTCAAATAAATTGTTGCGTTAAAAAATAAGCTCTTGAGATGCCATAATTGATTAAGGATACAGTCATCTTTTTTTTTTAACGTTTATTTATTTTTGAGACAGAGAGAGACAGTGCATGAACGGGGGAAGGTCAGAGAGAGGGAGACACAGAATCTGAAACAGGCTCCAGGCTCTGAGCTGTCAGCACAGAGCCCGATGCGGGGCTCAAACTCACGGACCGCGAGATCATGACCTGAGCCGAAGTCGGCTGCCCAACTGACTGAGCCACCCAGGCGCCCCTACAGTCATCTTTTTAAGTGTCCTAAAAAATCATAAACTGGGAGATTCAGGTTAATCTTTTAGAAATATTCACACACAGAGAAACAGTGTACAAAAGTTGATAGAAGTTATTTTGTGTTTTTAATCAATTAAAAATATTGAGAATAGATTAGAGCATCACCAGACTAGACATATGGAGGGCTCTTGGAATTCTCAAATAATAACATCAAAATTATAAAGACTTTACTTGTAATAATTCTTTTTTTTTATTAAAAAATTGTTTTTAGAGAAAGAGAGAGAACATGAGCAGGGGAAGAGGGGGAGAAGAAGAGAGAGGGAGAATCTCAAGTAGGCACTGTGCTTGGCACAGAGCTCAATGCGGGGCTCAATCCCCTGACGCTGGGATCACGACCTGAGCAGAAATCAAGAGTCAGATGCTCAACTGACTAAGCCACCCAAGGCACCCCACTAATGGCTCTTTTTTTTTATATCAAGGTTTGTTAGATGGTTAATCGTGAGATGTACCTATGATATTTAATGTAAGCCTATCATATATTCAAATACTTAAACTCTAAAACTGAATTAATGTCCATGAAAGTAATTCTTCCTAACCACGCCTCTAACTGGGATGTACTTGCCATTTGTCAGCTATAAATCATCTTTTAACTTTAAGCAGCAGTCTACTTAATGATAGTCATTATGTAAGTAACAATGTCTTAGAATTTCACAAATGTATACAAAGTTCAGCCATTTTCACTTTTTTTGTAGGACTGCCTTAGTTAATATCTTTAGGGAAACAGTTCTGAAGCAGGCAGAATGTTTAATTTAGTGATTAATTTTCACTATGAAACAACAAATAGAATTCTAATTAATGAATTTGATAATGCATGGCTATTTGCTATTGAGGACATGATGAGCCACATTTGTAAAATAGCTGTATAACAGAAAACAGCCAAGGACAGAAGACAGCCACTAACACATATTAATCCTGAAGTCATTTATAGTCTTTTTATAGAGGAAAGTTAGTGGTTGGTTTCAGATCCTCTGTCTTAATTCAAACTGCATTATGTAAATCAGTGTGTGAAGCTGGGTCCCTGCCAAGAAATACAGCATGTGAACTGTGCACATCCTTATAGAAACTCAGGTGCATATACCTAATGTACACATATGTATAATTGAATGAACTAAAGTCTACCAGTTTAAAGGGCAAAAAGTTGACAACTGACACTAAGACATCACATGGATTAATTATTTTTCTAAAATTAGTTTACTTTATATATGTATATATGTGTGTGTATATATTATATTATATTATATCCACTGTGGGTTTGTCTTACAGGCCTTAGTTGTATGTGCATAAATGGCCTGGGTAGAGATTTTACCAAGCCTTCATCCTGAAAAATATTACATTCTCCCTCACCATTATGCATGCATCACTCTGAATTGAGTTTGTGATCTTCACTGAAATGCAAACATCTCTGAAGGGAGTTACATATATATGATGCTAATCTCAGTCAGTAACATTTCATTATTTATCCTTTATCAGAGTATCCCCAGTTCATTGAAAAAAGATTTTGATGTGTCTGAGGGAAGAAGGAAAAATCTGGAGTTTGGAACTAGGATTGGTTCTAGTTGGAGAGGCATAGCTAGCTGGAAGACATTCAAAACATGGAGGAGGAAAAGAGAGGAAGAGGGTTAACACAGAGAAAAATAAGATGACTTTGAACTTCAGCAACAACTATGTCTAATTCACATTCTTAACGTTTCTCCTGGAGAGCTCTGGGCACCAAAATCAAATATTCCACTAAGTTCTGGACAAATTTTGATACAGGTAGTTCCAATCTTACAAGCACATTATCTAAAACTGATTTATGTGTCAGTTTTTTAGAATCTAGAAAAGGCTTTCCCAGAGAAAAGGTGCCTTAAATCATAGACAGGATCCTGGTCCCGCCCTGAAAGTCTGTTTAAACCATGTAGACACATAGTAACTACTAGCTATCTATTGCTACATAACTAACCACCCCAAAATTTAGTGAGCAAGAACAATCTTTTCTATTATTTCTCACAGTTTTCTGAGTCTACTGGTTTTTATGTTTCTTGTGATGTTACATTGGGCTGCAGGTATCTTGGGGCTGGATGGGTGGAAATGTCGAATATGAACACTCACATAGCTGGCAATCGATGCTGGTTCTTGGCTGGGAGTTCAGCAGGCTAACAACCAAAGCACTTACACATGGCCTCTCGTTAGACTTGGGATTCTTATTGCGTGGCTGTCGGTTCAAAGAGGGAGCCTCCCAAGAACAAGAGTGCCAAGAGACAAAAAGAAGAAGCTGCCAGGGCATTAAGGGTTACACCCAGAAGTGACAAAGTATCTTCAGCCATATTTTATCAGGCAAAGCAGCCACAGAGCTTGCCTGAACCCTAATAGGATTCAAGAGAGGAGAGAAATAAACTCCATCTGTTGGGAGAATGGTCTAGTCACATTTCGAAAGATGATATGGGATCGAAGTCATTTGTGTGGCCATCTTTGGAAAGGACAATCTGCCATTCCCTATCTACTAATACCACAAAAATGAATTTACCACTGTGTAAGCAGATAGCCATGATGTACTAAGATCGAGAACCTTAAGGCTTCTTTGTAAGTTTTATTAGCCCCTTCTAAAACATGGGATATTCTAACAATACAAAAACTGCTTATTTAGCAAACTACTATGTTGAAGTGATTTATACTTATGTATTTAATCCTAATGATTGCTCTAGGAGGTAAGTCCTTTTATTATTCCTATTTTAGGGTGAGGAGACTGAAATTAAAAAAAAAATTAAAGAACTTTCCCAAGGTTACAAAACTAGTAAGTGACAAAAACTGGGATTCTTTCATATTCTCGTAAGGATTAAATAAGGTAATATATGTAATTATAAAATGAAAGTTCATATCTTCATCATTACATGTAACTAATTCATAATGCTGTTTTAAAATTAAACATATTTTCATTACAAGATATTTCAAACATACAGAAGAATTTAGGAAGCAATAAAATATAGATAAAAAGAACCACCATGTATATTGTAATTGTCTGATACATTGCAGGCTCAGTAAGCCATAGCTGCCATTGTTGTTATTATAAACAGTCTCCTGTTTAAATAAAAATTATACTCCTCAAAACACCATGAGGTTTGAATTAATAAGTTTTGAATTACAAAAGAAAATTCCCTCACAATTTTAGCACATTCCTCCTCTACATTCCCTGCTACTTCACAGTGTGGCAAGAACTACTCGATTTTACCCTTTGACTGAGAGAGGTGCACTTTCCCCATAATTATACACATGTCCACCTTGTAAATATTCAGTATTAGAACTAATTTGGAGGGACACCTGGGTGACTCAGTGGGTTAAGTGTCTGACTTCAGCTCAGGTCATGATCTCATAGTTCGTGGGCTTGAGCCCCAGGTCAGGCTCTGTGCTGACAGCTCAGATCCTGGAGCCTGCTTCAGGTTCTGTGTCCCTGTCTCTCTCTCTCCGTCCCTGCCCCCTTCCTCAAAAATAAACATTAAAACAAAAGTTTTTTAAAGGGACTAATTTGGAGAGTAAAGTGAAGAATACAGTTCTTTAGGCAGTCCCAAGAAACAAGAAATTAAAGAGAAACCCAGTTCTAAGTGAGATACATGAGAGACAAAGGAATTAGTAAAGAAATACAATATAGGTTCCCCACTCTCTGAAAGTAGAGCATTTCTATAAAAACTTTTGTAAACTGGAATGGTATAAAATGAAGAACAACCACTAATTTATATGGAAAAGGTTTTGAGCATTCCTAGACCTCCAGAACGACTTCTCAGGCTTTCTGGTACCTTAGAACACATCTTGCTGAAGAATGCCTGGAGTAAATTTATATAAAGCACGGATGCTCACAGACGCAGTTCAAAGCTATGGCGGCTCGATGGGTAGACAGAGTGTAGTTCCCTAGGAGGGCACTTGGTGGTGCCACTGTCACCACACGGAATGCATATTGCCTCCATAATGGCTCACTGCAAAATAATGTTGAATGCTGTTTTCGCTTTTTTGCCTTTTTCCGTAAAAGTGAAAATCCTTTTCAGATTTCCATCAGTTAGCAAAAAGGGTAGTAATGTAGATAGGCATAAACACATTAAGTGTTTTTAAATCTGGTGCCTTGCCAAGTTAAAGGAGGTTGACTTTTATGCAACAGTGAGGCATTTTGTAGTCTCTCAATATTAAGGAGAAGCTAGAATGTACATCCCAGTTCAGCAAGAACAGTATTCGTTATCCTTGAGTAATTTTTTAAGTCTATTTATTTATTTTGAGAGAGAGCAAGTAGGGGAAAGGGGGAGAGAGAGAGAGAGAGAGAGAGAGAGAGAGAGAGAGAGAGAGAGAGAGGGAGAGAAAATCCCAAGCCAGCTCCACACTGTCAGCAAAGAGTTCAATGCAGGGCCCAAACCCACGAATTGTGAGATCATGACCTGAGCCAAAATCAAGAGTCAGACACTTAACCAACTGAGCTACCCAGGTGCCCCTATTTGAGTAATTATTAATAGCACAATTTTTCACTCAAAAATGCCCTAATTTGGACACTAAATTACATGGTCACCCCACCTAAATTTAGTAAATGAAATTACCATTCTTCTATTACCCAATCAGAAATCTGAGTTTTATCTTACATTCTCTTGGCTTTCATTCATTCATTCAGCAATCAATCAATCAAGGAAGTAAGCAAACATCTACTCACTGCTTAGGATGTGGTATTCATTGTGCTTGGAACTAAGGATACAGAGATAAATAGAACACGCATAAAAATATATTAATAATGTGTCACTGGGGCATCTGGGTGGCTCAGTCAGTTGAGCGTGGGACTCTTGATTTCCACTCAGGTCACGATTCCACAGTTGGTGGGATGGAGCCCCACCTTGAGCTCCTTGCTGACAGTGTGGAGTCTGTTTGGGATTCTCTCTCTCTCTCTCTCTCTCCCTCTCTTTCTGCTCATCCCCCACTCTGTTTTCCCCCAAATAAATACACATTTAAAGAAAATAATGAGGGGCACCTGGGTGGTTCAGTCAGTTGAGCACCCAACTTCGGCTCAGGTCCTGATCTCACAGCTCGTGAGTTCCAGCCCCACGTCTGGCTCTGTGCTGACAGCTCGGAGCCTGGAGCCTGCTTCAGATTCTGTGTCTCACTCTCTCTCTGCCCCTAACCCACTCGCATTCTGTCTCTGTCTCTCTCAAAAATAAACATTAAAAAAAATTAAAGAAAATAATGAATCGTCAATGAAACCAATAGACATGCACATATCATACTGTAAAAGAATAGATAAGAATATATCAAGGAAATCTTAGAAGAAGTAAATCTTGAATTAAGCCTTAAAAGATCACTGAGCCAGGTAAGCAGAGGAAAGCCTAGAGGTAGGTATCAGGAGAAAGAACATCCTTAACAGAGGAAAGAACATCCCGGACATTGTGTTAATTTTCCATGGCTTCATAACAAACTACCTCCAACTTAGTGGCCTTAAACAATGCACACTAATTATATCACGGTTTCTGTAGGTCTCAAGTCTGGGTATAGTGTGGCTGGATTTTTTGTTCAGGAACTGAAATAAAAGTATTAATTAAGAAGACAGTACTCAGGGGCACCTGGGTGGCTCAGTCCGTTAAGCGTCCAACTTCTGCTCAGGCCATGATCTCCTGGTCAGTGAGTTCGAGCCCCACACCAGGCTCTGTGCTGACAGCTCAGAGCCTGGAGCCTGCTTCGGATTCTGTGTGTGTGTGTCTCTCTCTCAGCTCCTCCCCCACTCACACTCTGTCTCTCTCTCTCTCTCAAAAATAAAATAAAAACATACAAAAAAATTTAAAAAATAAAAAGCACAGTTCTCTCTGAGACTTACTTAGGCTCTACGATCAAGTTCACTGGTTGTTGGTAGAATTCACCTCCTTGTGGCTCTAAGACTGCGAGTCCCCATTTACTCCCCACTATAGTCCAGAGAAGACTCTCAGAAACTAGAGGCCATCCTCAGTTTCTTGCCATGTGGCTGTTCACAGCCACAATGTTGCTTTCTTCCAGGGGAAAAAAAAAATTTACCTCTCTGCTTCCCTGGTCTGTGACCCAAACTGGATAAAATTTCCTGCTTGCACAGGACTCATGTGATTAGGATGACCTACCAGATAATCTCCCTACTTTACAGTCACCTGATTTGGGATCTTATTGCAACCACAAAATTCCTTCATAGCAGGAGCCAGATTAGTGCTTGATGGAGCACGTAGGAGGAGATGTGTATACACCATGGGCCAGGAATCAGAGTGGATCAGGGGAATTAGAACTCTAGCTACCACAGAGGAGATAAGTAAAAAGACCTAGAAAAATCACAGAATGGGTCGTGGGAACCCTAGAATTTCAGACTTTATTAGCGTTTGTCCAAGTATGGCCCATAGCACTCTTGCATAGGAATCACCTGCCGTGCTTGTTAAAAATACAGATTACAATTTTAAATGCAGACTTCCAGGCAGATGGAAGAGGAGGAGAGTCCTAAGCTCACCTTGTCCCACACATACACCTAGATAACACCCACGTCAGCCTAAGTCATCCAGAAAATGATCGAAGGACTGGCTGAACAGACTGTCCATCAAAAATGGGAAGGGTGGAGATGTGTTGGGGAACCAAGGTGACCCCTGAGACTCTGTGGGAAAGAGGCCCACTGAAAACACAGAGAAGACATGGGAGACCCTCACTGGGAAGACAAATTCCCATAACATTTGGTTTTGAAAACCAGAGAAGCTTAACATCACGAGTTTTTACAATCAGTGGGGCTTAATAGCTGGAACTTTAAAAATCAGTAGCTTTACTCTGGGAGAACCAAAGAGTGATAAGAAACTGAGTCCCTGACCTTAAAGAGACAGCATAACAAACAGCCCCTCTGAGATACAACTTAGAAGCAGCAATTGAAAAATGCTAGGGGTATATGGGAAGATTTCTTTACTAATCTCAGAGCATGTGCAGGAGGGGCAAGGTTCTGTTTTTGTTTCTTTGGTTTAAGTTTTTGTTTAAATTTTAATTAACATACAGTGTAATATTGATTTCAGAGGTAGAATTTAGTGATTCGTCACTTATGTAGAACACCCAGTGCTCATCACAACAAGTGCTCTCTTTAATACCCACCACCCATTTAGCCCATCCCCCACCCTCCCCTCCCTCAGTTTGTTCTTTATAGTTAATAGTCTTTTATGGTTTGCCTCCCTCTTTTTTTTCTTCCTTCTCCTATGTTGATACATTTTGGTTCTTAAATTCTGCATATGAGTGAAATCATATGGTATTTTTCTTTCTCTAACTTATTTCACTTAGCTTAATACACTCTAGCTCCATCCAGGTCCTCACAAATCAAATGGCAAGATTTCATTCTTTTTGATGACTGAGTAATATTCCATTATATATATATACACATATATACACACACACATACATACATATATATATATTATATGTATTATATATAATACCATATCTTTTTTGACATGCTGAACCAGATGAACTTAACAGATATATTCAGAACATTTCATCCTAAAGCAGCATAATACACATTCTTTTTGTGTACACATGGAACATTCTCCAGAATAGATCACATATTGGGTCACAAATCAGGTCTCAACAAATACAAAAAGAGTGAGATCATATCATGCATATTTTCTGACCACGACACCATGAAACTTGAAGTCAATCACAAGAAAAAATTTGGAACGACCAAAAATACATGGAGGTTAGGGAACATCCTACTAAAGAATGAATGGGTTAACCAGGAAATTAAAGAAGAAATAAAAAATACATGGAAGAAATGAAAAAGAAAACACGATGGTCCAGACATCTGAGATGCAGCAAAAGAATTACTAAGAGAAAAGTATTTGACAGTACAGACCTACCTTAAGAAGTAAGAAAAATATCAAATACACAACCTAACTTTACACCTAAAGGAGCTAGAAAAGGAACAATAAACGAAGCCTAAAACCAGCAGAAGAAGGGAAAGAATAAGGATTAGAGCAGAAATAAATTATATAGAGACAAACAAACAAAAACCCCAATAGAACAGATCGATAAAACTAAGAGGTGGTTCTTTGAAAGAATTAATAAAATTGACAGATCCCTAGCCAGACTTATCAAAAAGAAAAAAGAAAGGATCAAAATAAATAAAATCACAAATGGAGGAGCAAGGGTTTTTGGAACCATTTCCCTCTCCCATCCCCAGCCTAGATACATGGACATCTGCACAAATCAGTGAAGCAGAAACACTCTCCACTTTGCTTGCTAACAACACACCCCACCCAAATACACTTCTGCAGACCCGCCCCCTCCAACCTGCCCTCCACAGCTACCCAAAGCAGCACCAGGTGTCCTCCCATAGCTGATCAGCACAAACCTTACTAACTTGCCTGCCCCACCCCTGCACATTCTCCTGTGGACTTGCACCCTCCAACCCAGCTGAGACAACAGTCCATTCAAAGCAGTTCCACAAGCATAGCAGCATACAAGCAGCCCTGACAAGAGCCAGCACCACTCCAAAGTGACTCCTGGCCCAAGGAGAGGGGAAGATAACCAAACACACCAATTTGAATACAGTGCCAACAGTGGGCTGGGGGCAGACATTGGTCTGACTGCAGGCCCCACCCACCAATGAAAGCTTGGGGACACAGAACAGAGAGTACCCTGCAGCTCAATGCCACCATAGCTCTGGAAAACTCCTGGTTTGACCCAACTCAAGCTAAAGGCAGCCCCAGGTTGGTCCATTAACAACGCAGGAACTAAACCCTGCCAACAATAGACAAACAGAGCCGTTGCAGATGACTAGGCTGAAGGCAAACATGGCTCAGCCATGATAGTTGGGCCCACACAACATACCTAGGAGATTCCCCTCAAGTGCCAGGTTCTGTTAAACAGAGGACATTGCATTACAGGGCACTATAGGGCCTTTTCTTCATAAGGTCACTACTTTCAAGAGCAGGAGATATAGCTGACCCTCCTAACACATAGAAACAGACACAGACAGTTAGACAAAATGAGGAGACAGAGGAATATGTCCCAAATGAAGGAATATGGCAAAATCACAGCAAGAGAACTAAACAAAATGGAGATGAGCTATATGCCTGATAGAGAATTTACAGTAATGGTCATGGAGATACTCACTGGACTTGAGGAAAGAGTGGAGGACCTCAGTGAGACCAACAAAGAGATAGAAAACATAAAGACCCAATCAGAGATGAAAATCTCAACAACTGGAATTAAAAGTGTACTAGAGGGAATAAATAGTAGACTAGAGGAAGCAGAAGAATGGATCAGTGACCTGGAGGACAGAGTAATGGAAAACAATCAAATTGAAGAGAACAGAGAAGAAAGAATAATAAAAAAGTGCAAATATAAGGGAACTCAGCAACACCATGAAGCATAATAATATTCACATTGTAGGGGTTCCAGAAGGAGAAGAGAGAGAAAGGGGGACAGAAAATTTATTTGAAGAAAACTTCAAACAGAAAACTTTATTAGCTGAATACTTCCCAATTCTGGGGAAGGACACAGACATCTAGGTCAAGGAGGCACAGAGAGCCCCCAACAAAATCAACTTAAGGAGGTCCATACCAAGGCTTTCTAGTTACTGTAGTAATTAAAATAGCAAAAAATAGTGATAAAGAACTTTAAAACCAACAAGAGAAAAGAAAACAGGTACATACAAGGAAAGGAAAACATCATAAGGATATCAGCTGATTTTTCAGCAGAAATTTTGCAGGCTAGAAGGGAGTGGCATGATATATTCAAAGGGCTGAAACAAAAATCCAGTAGCCAAGAATACTCTATACAGCAAGGCTACCATGCAGAATAGAAGGAGAAATAAAGAGTTTCTCAGGCAAACAAAAGTTAGAATTCACCACCACTAAACCAGCCTCATAAGGAATGTTAAAGGGGATTCTTTGAGTGGAAAGGAAAGACTTCTTACAGAAGTAAGAAAACTCAGAAGCACAAAAGCCTTAAAATTGAATCAGTCAAGGGATTCACAAAATAAAAGGATATAAATTATGACACCATGTACCTAAAATGTTTGTGTTTTGGAGGGGGGGAGGCAAGTAAAGGTTAGGTTCAGACTTAAGCGACCATCAACTTCATATAGACCGCTACTTGCAGAAGATGTTATATACAAACTGAACGGTAACCATACATCAAAACCCACAATACATTTGCAAAAAATAAACAGCAAGGAATCCAAGTATATCACTAAAGAAAGCCAGCAAATGCGACCGAAGAGAACAAGAAAAGAATGGCACACGGGGCGCCTGGGTGGCGCAGTCGGCTAAGCGTCCGACTTCAGCCAGGTCACGATCTCACGGTCCGTGAGTTCGAGCCCCGCGTCAGGCTCTGGGCTGATGGCTCAGAGCCTGGAGCCTGTTTCCGATTCTGTGTCTCCCTCTCTCTCTGCCCCTCCCCCGTTCATGCTCTGTCTCTCTCTGTCCCAAAAATAAATAAACGTTGAAAAAAAAATTTTTTTTAAATAAATAAAAAAAGAAAAGAATGGAACAGAAAAGAACTATGAAAACAACCATAACACAGGTAAGAAAATGGTAATAAGTACATACCTATCAATAATTACTTCGAATGTAATGGGATAAATACTCTAATCAAAAGACAGAAAATGACAGAATGGGTAAAATTATGAGACCAATCTATATATTGCCTACAAGACATCCATTTCAGACCTAAAGACGCATGCAGATTGAAAACATTTATGGAAATGAATGGAAGTGAAAAGTGAATGGAAGTGAAATGGAAGTGAAAAGAAAGCTGAGGTAGCAATACTGATATTGGACAAAACAGAGTTTAAAACAAAGATAGTAACAAGAGGCAAAGAAGGACACTACGTAATCATTAAGGGAGAAATCCAACAAGAAGATATAGCAATTGCAAATATTTATACACCCAATATGAAAGCATCCAACTACATAAAGCAGCTATTAGCAAATATAAAAGAAGAAATAAATAGTAATACAATAATAGTAGGGGACTCTAACACACCTACTTACATCAATGGATAGATCATCCAAACAGAAAATCAACAAGAAAACAGTGGCTTTGAATGACACATGAGACCAAATGGATCTAACATATTCAGAACATTCCATCCTAAAATAGAGGAATATACATTCTTTTCAAGGGCACAAGGAACATTCTCCAGAATAGATCATACAGTAGGCCACAATACAAGTCTCAACAAATTCAAAAAGATTGAAATCATATCATGCATCTTTTCCAACCATAATGCTATGAAACTAGAAATTAACCACAAGGAGAAATCTGGAAAGAACACAAATACATGGAGGTTAAATAACATGCCACTAAAAAGGAATGGATCAAGCAGGAAATCAAAGAGGAAATAAAAAAATGCATGGAGACAACTGAAACTAAATTTTAAATGTCTACTTATTTATATAATAAAGACAGTGGCTATAGCATACTTAGTATTATTCTGCTAATCCACCTTCTGTGTGTCATTAAATATATGCACATTCTTGATAAATACACAATGTTGTTTTGTGGATGTGTGTTTTATTTGATTGGCAACAAAAGACATTGTGCTATACATCTCATTCGAGTTCTCCTTTACTTTTTTTTTAGTCACTTTTACTCACTGTTGTAAAGCATTCTGTCCTATTCAGAATCACAATTTGCTCATCCAGTCCTCTGGGATTGGAAACTGGATTGTCTCCAACTTTTTGTAATCACATCCTTTGTTCTCTTATGGAGCTGTGTGAGAGTTTCTCAGGGCTACATATCCAGGAATGGAGGTGCTGTGTTATAGGGCATACACATACATGATTTCACTAAGTGCTATCAGACTTGTCTACAAAAATCTTGTGCTAGTTCAACCTCCCATCAGAAGTGTTTGAAGGCTTTTGTTTCTCTGTGTATCTCCCTACAGTAAGTATTTTTAAATCCTATTTTTGGTATTCTAGTGAGATTGAAAAGGTATCTTGTTGGTTGAAGTATATGTATCTGATTACCAGTGAGGCCGAATATTTCTTCGTGTTCTTTGTTCAGCATTCTTTTGGGTATTTTGTCTTTCTCTTGCTGTTTTAGTTGTTTCACATTCTAAATTTTAAATAACTGCCAGTTTTAGAAATTACAAATACCTTAATATGTCACCTATCTGTTAATTTTGGCTTCGATACCTGTAGTTGAGTAGAAACTATAATTGTAATATTTTCAAATTCCTTATTGTTTATATTATGTTTACCTATAGTCAAAGAGTTATAGGGGTGCCTGACTGGCTCATTTGGAAGACCATGTGACTCTTTTTTTAAAAATTTTTTTAATGTTTATTTATTTTTGAGACAGAGACAGAGTGTGAGCGGAGGACGAGCAGAGAGAGGGACACAGAATCTGAAGTAGGCTCCAGGCTCTGAGCTGTCAGCACAGAGCCCAACGTGGGGCTCGAACTCACCAACCGCAAGGTCATGACCTGAGCCAAAGTTGGACACTTAACCAACTGAGCCACCCAGGCATCCCTACATGACTCTTTTTTTGTTTTAATTTTTTTTTTTTAACGTTTTATTTATTTTTGAGACAGGGAGAGACAGAGCATGAACAGGGGAGGGTCAGAGAGAGGGAGACACAGAATCTGAAACAGACTCCAGGCTCTGGGCTTTCAGCACGGAGCCCGACGCGGGGCTCGAACTCACTGACCGCGAGATCATGACCTGAGCCGAAGTCGGCTGCTTAACCGACTGAGCCACCCAGGCGCCCCCCTACATGACTCTTGATCTCAAGGTCGTGAGTTCGAACCCCCTGTTGGATACAGAGATTACTTGAACAAAACTTTAAAAAAAGAGTTATTATACATTTTATTTCTTTCTGTTCTTAGCTTTGTATAGATGTCTTTCCCATTTAAATCTACAATTATTTGGGGGCACCTGGGTGGCTCAGTTGGTTAAGCGTCTGACCTCCACCTAGGTCATGATCTTGCCATTCCCCAGTTCAAGCCCCACGTCAGGCTCTGTGCTGACAGCCCAGAGCCTGGAGCCTACTTCAGATTCTGTGTCTCCCTCTCTCTCTCTGCCCTTCCCCCATGCATGCTCTGTGTCTCTCTCTCTCAAAAATAAAAATAAACATCAAAAAAAAAATTACAGGTCTACAATTATTTGGAATTATATATGGTATGAGATAAGGATCTAACTTAACCATCTCTTCTCCATATTGTGAGTTAATTACTCCATATCTTTTGCTGAATCATTTCTCATTTTCAAAATTTATGTAATATCATCTCTATCAAATTGGTTATATAAAATAGCCAGATTCTGAGCTCTGGCTGTTCAGTGGGCTTATTTGACAGTTGCTGTGCCAGACTACTGGGTTTTAAGTGTGGCCATTTTATAGCATGTCAAGAGCTAATAGGGAATGCCCCTTTCTTTGCTTTGTTTCTTTTCTAAAATTGCCTTTGACATTCATTAAAATACATTTTAGAATCAGTTTGCAAGTTTTAGAAACAAAAACATGGATATTGTTATATCCTTTATGAAACTCTAGGCATTTTTTGTTGTTCTTTCCGGTTTTAGCTTCTAGCTATTGTGACTGGCATCTTGTTTTCTATTATATTTTCTACTTGCTTCTTTCTGATGTAGATAAAGGCTAATGACTTTTCTTTGGTGGTCTAGTAACATTGCTGAAAGGTCTTATATTCTCATTGTAACAATTCATGTGACCAGGAGCACAATTAAGGACAAGTCCAGAAAATTAACACCTAAGGAGAGACAACCTACTAAGCTGGTTACACAATGACCTTTTATCAAAGATACTTTTGATAGGAAAAAGAGAAAATGTGCCACAGATTACAAAATGCTTTGCCAAAACTAGCTATATCAGTTCTTTCAATATCATTATTTTAAGTGTAATTATAAAATTAATATACCTCTGTAACACCGGCTTATAATACATTGTGTATTTACTTTTTATACTGTTACTTTTTCAAAAATTGTGCAATGCCATACATGCTTCTGCCTTTTTACTTACAATATGAACATTTTTACTTTACTGATTTTTTAAAATATCGTTTTCAAGTCTTTAACTGTTTTTTTACTGTTACATTTTATTGCGTATAATATATATATATACAGAACAGTGAACAAATCATTATTCTATAGTTTGATAAATGTTCATGAAGTGAAAACACTGGTATAACCAGCAGCCAGACTAAGAAACACACACAAAAAGCATAATTTTGAATGTTTAGGTTGTTTCCAATTTCCCAACACATAAAACTTTATTTACAATTCTGATTTTATTTCCTTTGGAAAGATTCCTAGAAATTGGGTTACTAGTTAAATAACAGGGGAATTTTTAAAGTTCTCTCTCTATATATTGGTAAATGCCTTCTGGGAAAGATGGAATCATTTCATAGATCCAATAAACAGGCTCATGGAAGAGCATCTGTGCCCACGTAGAGTAATATTGCTTTGTTAATATTTTCCAATTTGAATGGTAAAAAAAATCTCATCATTGTTTCAATTTTTACTACTAAAAAATTGTACTATTTGGCATCTCTTTCCCTGCAAATTATCTCTCCTTCATTTATTTTTTTTTCTACTGGAGTGTTACTGATTTTTAAATTAATTGGAAATTAATTTATTTAATTGTATTTTAAGTATTTTAACTTTGGGTAATATTTGTTACAAATAGTTTTCTACTTTTGACTATTGTTTTTCAATTTCTAAATGTTTTAAATTTAGTTTTAATTTTTCAAAGATCTATATGCAATTAATTTAGCATAAGTAATTCTAGACAGTTTAATCTATCTATCTATCTATCTATCTATCTCTGTATTTCAGTCTCCCACCAGAATTTCTCATTTCTAAGTGGGACTAACATTTTTTGTATCTCACTTTTGGCATTTATATTTGTAGTTCTAAATAGCACACTTCTATCTCTATTTCTTGTTTTGTTTTTTTTTTAATATCAGCCATGACCTTTGACTCCCTCTTGTGAAAAATGAAGATTTATCCCTCCCTCGCTGCCACCCGCTATCCACAAGCACCTTACACATCTGCTCCATACCAGTACAATAATACTATTTCTTAGGTCAGTATTCAGTGCCTACATCAACATGGCTATGCAATCATATTCACCGCTAAACCATGTACAAATTATATGATTACTTTTAAATCTTCATTACAACTTTTTGTTTCCCCTGGAGTTAAGAATTTCTTGCTTTTTATTTACTTGCTTTCTAAAGTGTTGTTGGACTAAGTCACCCAGGCACCTCAATGCCACGTGTTTTTTATCCCTCTCAGAATGTTATAATTTTTATTCAGTTTCTATGTCCCATGTTCTCTGCTGTTTCTGACTAGGTTACTTTCTTGCTATATTTCATGTAAGAGCTTTCTCAACATGTCTAGTTTTTATTGGTTGTCCATTAACGTAAGAGGGAGACCAAAGCACTGACCACAAGCCTTCTGTGAGTAGGGCCATCACCCGTAGGCTTCACTACAGGGTACTTCGCTGAGCAGTTTTGTAGCTACTGATGTTGTTTCAATGGAGAACCCATGATGTAAGTACTTTAGGTCTCTTTGGGGTTGTTCAATAGGCAACAGAAAAGAGTCCTCTGCTCTTTTGCCTGTGAAGTATAAATCTGTCTGCCAAACTCTGTGGGCTGACTTGAAACAAGGGGTGAGAGAGTGGCTTCTTAGCATTCAATATGTATACTATCCTTAATCTGCCTGTTTACAGCATAATAACCTTGTCTCCCATCGTACCTGGTATTCTCCAACCTAGAAAACATGTTGTGCTGTCTTTGAAGAATATGCCTCCAGTTTTCTGCCAGGTAGAAAAGGAGGAGTTCCCCAGCTGCTTTTTATAGTGGCAGTGATTAGTGTTGGGGGTAACCGCTTTTTTCTTTTCTTTTTTTTTTTAATGTTTATTTATTTTTGAGAGAGAGAGAGAGAACACAAGCAGGGGAGGGGTGAAGAGAGGGAGACAGAGGATCTGAAGCGGGCTCTGCAGAGCCTGATGTGGGGCTCAAACTCACAAAGGGTGAGATCATAACCCGAGCCAAAACGGATGCTCAACAGATTGAGCCACGCAGGTGCCCAGGGGGTGAAAGATTTTTTTTTTCAACGTTTATTTATTTTTGGGACAGAGAGAGACAGAGCATGAACGGGGGAGGGGCAGAGAGAGAGGGAGACACAGAATCGGAAACAGGCTCCAGGCTCTGAGCCATCAGCCCAGAGCCTGACGCGGGGCTCGAACTCACGGACCGCGAGATCGTGACCTGGCTGAGGTCGGACGCTTAACCGACTGCGCCACCCAGGCGCCCCGGGGTGAAAGATTTTTAAACAGAACCTCACTCCATGCGTTTCTTTTCAGCCCAATCTCACTCTACTGCCAGAGGTAGCTGGTACCAATGCCTGAGCTTCGGGGCAGGGGCGGGGGTGGGGGAGCTGGGGAGGTGAAGGGGGTCTGCAGTGCAATCAAGTTGCTTCTCAGCTGCTGACAGAATTCTGTTCTCTGCATTTGCTAAGTCAGTTATCAACAATTTAATTTAAACTACATTGCTACATTTCACTTGCTTAATTCAGGTTCATTGGTTTTAATTCCACTGTCACTTTTTGTCTAACTTCTTCCTATATTAACTTTGAGTCAAGTATTTTTCTGCTCTGTGGCAGAACATACCTGTGGTGCTGGCTTTCACATTAAAAGCTATGGTGGGGATTTAGGAAAAGAACAAGTAGGATGTTGCTACAGTCTGAATTGTGCCCCACCCCCCAATCTATATACTGAAGTTCTAATCCTCTGTGATTACATTTGGAGATAAGATCTTTAAAGAAGTAATTAAGGTTAAATGGAATCATAAGGCTGGGGCCCTAATCCAATAGGACCAGTGACCTTAAAAAAAGATGAGACCCCACAGATGGATGCCCACAGGGAAAAGGAAGGCCATGTAGGGTCGCAGTGAGAAGGCGACTGTCTGCAAGCTAAGAAAAGAGCCCCCAGGAGAAACCAACCTTATCAGGACCTTTATCTTGGACTCTAGCCTCCAGAGCTGTGAGACAATAAATTTTTGTTATTTAAGCCACAAAGTGTGTGGTATTTTGTGATGGTGGCCTCAGCTGACCAATACAGGTAGAGAGTCGTAAAAGAGCTTTATGCATGTGACTTAAAACATTTAGGAAAACTGATATCACTGTATTTCTCTTCTTTAAAGAAATAATCCTACCGCAGACTACCAAACTGATTTCACCCACTAGTGGATGGTTTTAATTTTAAAATGCAGATTTGTTCTACTGCATCAACATCAGGATGGAGGACCACAAGAGGGATAATATACTTGCTTGGTGTGATCATGAGGCATGCTTCCCGGTAGGGCACATAGAACAGAGAGGCTGCTTAGACAGATTTTGTGCTGCTTAAGACAAGAATGCTACTTCATCACCATGCCCAAATTTTTGGTTTTGGTCCTACCTTTATTTATGTTTTTAAGTTTGTTTATTTAGTTTGAGAGAGAGAGAGAGAGAGAGAGCATGTGTGTGAGCAGGGGAGGGGCAGAGGGAGAGAGGAAGAGAGAGAATCTCAAGCAGACTCCACACTGTCAACGCAGAGCCCAACATGGGGCTCAATCTCACGATTGTTGAGATCATGACCTGAGCTGAAATCGAAGAGTCGGAGTCTTAACTGACTGAGTCACCCAGGCATCCCTAGTTATGGTCATACCTTTAAATGAGATAAGTCACCCAGTTATTTATTCTCTAGCCCAGTTTATTGATAGGTATAACAGCTTAATAGCAGACATTGTTTGGGTTAAAATAAGTTACTTGTGAAAAATATATGAAAAGAAAAATTTAAAAATAAGTGCCGGACTATGATATTTAACGGTTTAGAATTTATTTCTCCTTAGTTTTTTCTCTTGCCAAAATATGTAAAAGGAATAAATCACAGCAATAAAAACAAATGATTATAAAATAAAACAAATGTATGAGTTGGTAAATTTGGGGAATTCTTAACAATAAAGCATTCCATTCTTTTATCTTAACTTTTTCATCAAAGAAAAATCAATTGGATGTATCATATTATTTTCTAAAAACTGAACATCATTTGGTCATGGTCCATTAAGTCAAATGCATCAAATTCATTGATGGCTTACTGTTTTGATCTTTATATATATAACAGTTTACAAATCCAGAGATTATAGTAAAATTTTTTATGTTTTTAAAATTACTAAAATTCCACCTCTCAGAGATAAAGACTGCGATCATAGTTTTTGTCCTAAGAGGAAACAGGGGGAAAGATGAAGGAAAGAAACGTGGGAGTGGAGCCAGAGAGGTGGCAGGCACCATCAAGTCTGACCCTTGGTGTCCAATGAACAACCATTTAGATCTTTAGTAAAGCTCCTAACTGATGTCCTTCCAGCTGTGTGGATTTTTGTGGACACTGGTGAACGGGTTGTGTTTCTCACAGGAACTGGGATTGGAAGTCTAGGATATGGGGAGATGGTTGTGGAATGAAGACATCTAGTCAAGGCGTAGCCGAGGCCTGGGCTCCTAGGCTGTGTCTTCCCTACATATCGCAAGTATTGCCCTATAACCTCCTTGACTAAGTCATCTCTATGTACATTTTAAGATAATTCAGTTGATTTTACATTTGCCCTTGATGTGACACCACTTGCCCCTCAGGACTCTTCCTCTGGACGCCCCAAGGCCAATTCTAGGCAAGTCCTTTCTTCCCTTGGGGCCTGTGCTTCCTCAGCTGTGAAACAAAGAACTTGGATAAGAGTCTTTAAAATCTCTGTCCCTAGAAACCTCGGCTTTCTATGTGTAAGATCCCTAAATATATGTTTCATTCCTTGAGGGAAGACTTTTTGTTTAATTTCTTCATAGTTTCCATTATGCCTAATACTTCAGTTCCATATGCATTTACTACATTATTAAGTGCCTACTCTGATGTTGGCACAATATGTCAGCTGAATAATATCCACTAAATAAATAAAAAGTCAAATTCTTCTGATAATGTAGTAACTTTACCTTTTAGAGTTTACATGTTGTAGCAGGTTCTACTAAATTTGTTTGTGTATTTGTTCATTTTTTTTAAAAAAAATTTTTTTTCAACGTTTATTTATTTTTGGGACAGAGAGAGACAGAGCATGAACGGGGGAGGGGCAGAGAGAGAGGGAGACACAGAATCGGAAACAGGCTCCAGGCTCTGAGCCATCAGCCCAGAGCCCGACGCGGGGCTCGAACCCACGGACCGCGAGATCGTGACCTGGCTGAAGTCGGACGCTTAACCGACTGCGCCACCCAGGCGCCCCTGTGTGTTTGTTCATTTTTGTTTGTATGATAGGTAATGTTACAGATTAAAATGCTCCCAGGGATAGAATACATGATACCATAAATAACTCTTATGAATTATTTTATTGGAACATAGCCGACTTGGTTATTGTAATGCTTGTATACCTCAGCCAGAGAAAAAAACCTATGCAAAACCATTTTTATACATGTTTAACCTATTTTTCAGCAAAATCAATATTGTTGCCTAAAATAACGTAATGTCATAACATAATGACCAATGAAAGCTGAGTACACCTGTGCTTGGGGCTTGTAAAAAGAGCAAACTTAACTAAAATTTAAGCATGTGTTAAATCTTGACTATATTTTTTCAGAATTAATGGAAATGCAAACTTCATATGCAGCCAAATTTCCGGGTGTGACTCTGCCAAGAAAAATAGATCTTTGAAGGGTAAAAGCAGGTGGGAAACAAATGTCTTTCTCAAATCATTCAATCATAACCTACTTAAGGAGAGTATTAGTAGAATTCAATTGCTCAAACCCAGCATATCCTTTTATGCCAAGGATATGGCCTATTCTAACAAATGAGGTTTTATTTCTGACATCCCCTAATAATCCAACTAACCTTATTCACCTGTGTTTTAGTCATCTAACAAGCGTTTATGTGATAAATGCTTTGTTGTAAATGCTAAGCCAGGATGGTTTCAAAGAAGAGTTGATTTCTCACTTGAGTCTTTTTTTATTAATGTTTTAAAGTTTATTTATTTATGAGAGATAGAGATAGCATGAGAGGGGGAGGGGCAGAGAGAGAGGGAGACACAGAATCTGAAGCAGGCTCCAGGCTCTGAGCTGTCAGCACAGAGCCCAACGCAGGGCTCCAACTCACGAACCGCCAGATCATGACCTAAGCCAAAGTCAGATGCCTAACCGGCTGAGCCACCCGGGAGCCCCTTCACTTGAGTCTTAAAGGCTATACCAGCAGTTCATCAGTGAAGACATCAGGAAGAGCTCATTCTAGCTAGAGAATAGGGTCAGTACTGATGGGCTCTTCACATGACAAGCCCTTTCATGATGCGGCTTTGCTTCTTTGCCTTTCATGATGTGGCTTTGCTTCAAGCCGTCTATCTCTTCCTCTCCTCTATTCATGTCATAATATCCAATCAGACTCAACTCTTAGCTATCTACCTTAATGATTTGCCCCTACAACTTACGCTTAAGTTTGCTTGAAAACCATCCTCAGCTCTTAAAAGCACATCCAAATTCTTATTTCTTCGTTGACTCTTATTTTGTCTTTGCCCCCTAGTCCCAATATAAAACCTCTCCTACCTTTGTGTCCCCAAATACTTCCTGCCATCTAGTTGTTTACATATGAGTCTCCCCTTCTAGTCCCTTTAGCATGGAGGCTTACTTTCCAGTAGTCATGGATTCCTGATGCACAAAACCATGCCTGGCACCGTGGAAAGTCGATAAATATGCATTTAAGAAGGAGAATTAGTTATTTATGGAAAAACTGTATCAGATGTTTAAGGAGCCCATTCTCTCCTACAATTTCAAAGATTTTTCAGTGATAAAAATTAAAACATGCTGTTAAAATACCTCTGTAAACCTAGACTAGGAGAAAAGGATTTTAGTGGTCAGTAATTAGGTTCCATGTGCTCCTCTATACATAACTTTCTTAAGAAAAATGTTTAAGTGTATCATTTCCAATTTAAAAAGGAATGGTGTGCTGAAATCAAGTGAGAGTGGAGAGCCCACTGTCTCTATTCCTTATTTTGTATTTAATCTAATATTAAAGATAGTATCTATTAAAATAAATAAAAATCAAATAATTTTTACTGCCTTGAAATTTTGGCATGAGTCAAAAGACTTTAAGCAGTAAGTTATGTGATGCCAGATATCCAAATTATGTCATATCCTATCTTGTGGTCTGGGTAGTTTGACTTGATATCCAGGTCATTATCTATGTTACATTATTCCACTTTGACAGATCTTAAAAGAATAATTGCTTCTTCTAAGCAACTTTTAAAATTAAAAGTTATATATTTTCTATAAAATAAGATTCAGGTAATATTCAGTAAAGTATAAAGAAGAAAGTCAATATTTTTTTTTGAAATGTCCCTTCAGATATATCAGAAATAATCACTGTTAATGTGTTGATGAACATTCTTCCTAATCTATTGTGTATGTATTCTCTCATGCATTCACACACACATACACACACATTCACACCACACATACACACGGTCACTTAAAGATATAATGAAAAGAAAATGATATTTAAAATAGTATTGATAAAGATATGTCTTTTGAGTTGCTACTTTAAAGTCCCTCTTCTTTCTGACTGTATTGTTTAACATCTCTAATGTCATGTAGTTGTCCTCGTTTTCTCCCTGTCTTTAGCGGGAATGGGCCCAAAGTTTCCAAAATATGTAAAATGCTAGTTTGGGGACTGAGATATATGTATTATAATGTCAAGAAAGAGATATTTTTGAATACTTTCTCAGTATCTATAGATTTGATATGTGGTTTTCCTCCATAGAACTGCTAATATAGTGAATCAAACCAATGGATTTCCTAATATTGAACCATACTTGCAATCTTGAAGTAAACACAGTTTTTTTTTAAATGTTTATTTATTTTTGAGAGAGAGAGAGAGAGACGGGGGAGGGGCAGAGAGAGAGGGAGACACAGAATCCAAAGCAGGCTCCAGGTTCCACACTGTCAGCACAGAGCCAGAAGTGGGGCTCGAACCCACGAACCAAGAGATCATGACCTGAGCTGGTCTGATGTTTAACTGACTGAGCCACCCAGACACCCCACAACTCTTTTTTTTTTTAATGTGCTATTGGATTCTGTTCACTATTTTTCTCTCATAGTGTTTGCACTGCTATTCATAAAATCAATCTGTAGTTGTTTGTGTACTTTTAATCCAATTTTAGTACCAATAAATAAAAAATTATTGGTTTAAGTGGAAGACTGCCTGATATGTGAAAATAGATGAAAGAGTGGCCAACAATAATGATACTTAATACTGGCAAAGATGACAGTGAAACAGAATATTTTTCTGAGATTCTTTCAAAACTAAGATATTCATCTATCAAAAATAATATGTAACCTCTTTTTCATAAAGACTGGACCCTCCCTAGGAATTCTTTTCATGGCTTCTTTTTATTTGATATAAACATCAGCCTTTTGCATATGACATGTTTTACATTCATAATCCATTAAATTAAGTTGTGCCATTGGTTATTTAATTTAGAAAAAAAAGCTAAATCTAGTAAAGATATAAGTACATTCACAGGCCACAGAATTAGTAAAACAACCAAAACACTTAAGTACTTTATGATTCTCCTCGTTATTCCTGAAATTCAACATAAAAGTTGAGTTCTCATTTTACTTGGCTCTAATATTAACATTATCATTGTATTGAATTCCATTGTGTGTTGCAAAGTTGAACCTCAAGATGTAGGATTATACGGCCATAAATTAGAATTATTTGACATGTGTCAATAAAATAACATTGCCAAGCACTAAAACACTTTGGCTTTGTGTCAAGTCTGAGGTCAGGATTTGTAAGAATGACATAGTCCTTTTTCTTCTGCTTATTGCTATGGCCCTGAGGCTGTAGTAACCAGATGTCTGGCATTTTGCATTTAAAGGTCTCACAGTTTTAGCAGATAAAGTCTCAATTTTTCTTTCTCTAACTGAAAGCTATCGTTTCCACTAAAACACACTTCTTTTTATTAATCTTATTTTTTTTCTATAATCTATCATCAACAATGAAAAATAAAAAAAAATGGAACTTATTGTACATTTAAATTACCTTTTTTACTAAGAGTCAAAGAATAAGTATATTTAATTTTTCCCTTCTGCTGTTTAAATTGTGTTGTGTAAATCTTAGATACTGTTTGAAATTTAATCTCCCTAGGCAGTGTAAGCAATTCGATGGTAGCTTCTTATCTCTCCATCTCTGAATTTCCAGTCCCCAAATGCTTAAGCAGTGTGCAATAAATATGTTGAAAGAATAAATAAATGCACGAATCTAGAGCTAACATCATTTGAAATCAACGCTTTCTAAGACATCTCCGTACTGTGATTCAAAAACAAAACAATACCAAAACAACAACAGTAAGAACAGTAACAGCAACAACACTGGCCTGCATTAGTTTACTGAAAGGTTGTTGGTTAAATCTCTGTAGGGGAATTTATAGTTGGACCTACTATCATAGCTAAAGAGAATTGAATCTCATAGATATTTAGCTATATTTTAATGGTATATAGGAGGAGATGAGGATCCAAAATGCACTCGTAGGGACAATAGCAACTTTATCATTAAGTTCCCTTTATTAAATTTTAAAATTAAATTTTATTGTGGTAATTATGACCAACCATCTGGGTTTTATCTGAGTAACTCAAAGACCATAAGGGCTCTGTTGCATCCACAGTAATCTTTATTTCTGGGGGGAAAAAAGCCTTTTATAAAATATGGGAAGAGATTGTAAACACTGTCTAATGAGCAACTGGATCCCAGAATAGTCTTATAAAAATAGAGTAAAAAAACAGAGGCCGTGAAAACACCAACACTGATTTCAGGTCAGTCACAACAGATACGCAGATGAACCTGGGGCATTGCGTTGCACCAGAAATGAAGAAATATTAACAATTACTCAAGGGTATATCAAAAGGATTCAGGAATCAAGTGGAAGAGGTTCCCACTGGCCAAAGATGAAATAGTTTGAGTATTCTTAGGAATAAGTGAAGTGCACTGAAACACTTATGTGTTTAGAATCCATAATTTATCACATATGTGCACACACACATGTCTGTCATTGCCTTCACGGTTCACCTTTAGAGGATGTTGAGAAAAACATCTCAGTCATTTTAAAACCAGTAATAAAGGTTTATTTTTGTTTATTATTGTTGTTGTTGTTGTTGTTTGTTTATTATTTTTATTATTATTATTATAATCTTTGTTTATTAACAAAGATTTGTCCTGCCTTTCCTCCATGAACTGTACCTCAAGTAATCCCATAGTGGATATTGGAAGTTTCTCAATACATAACCATCCCAGCCAATATATGAAGAAGAAATGATCGAATACGACTATCATTTTGCCATTCCTTGCGAACTATAACTCTAAGAAATAATTACCAAATGCGGTTAACACCACAAATACTGAGATAATCAGACAGCATGTCTGCTGGTGGAAAGACACAGCACCACCTAGGAAGTTGTCTTGCCAAAAAATTAATTCTGAATCTGACCAAGACATTAGATGGCCCACCTGCCTACATGAAATATTGGAGACAACGGAATACGTTAAGTGACATTCTGAAGATTCAGAAGACACCACCCAGGCAATGATACGCTCTAAAACAGGGCTTCTCAAAATGTGGTCTCCAAAGTGAAAGGCTTGGGAATTGTTACCAGTCCATAGTGAGATAAGGATCTTGTGTCAGATTGTAAATCAATTATATAACTAGGCACACTCTTCAGTTCAGCTGAAGGAAGCTGTGTGTCATTATCATTCTGAGTCAACACCCTTATCTCCCACAGGCCAGCACTAGTGCCAAAATGACCTGGTCTCTTAAAATTTATTAAAACAGAGGAAATAAAACTCACAGATTAAAAAAGATGTAATAATGGTATCAACTAATTGCAATAGGTTAAGTGTATTTTTAGGCTGACTTAAATAAACTATGATGAACATGTATAAGGAAATGAAGAAAACGTGAACACTGACCAATAATATTAATGAATACGGGCATTGTGGCTATAGCTAATACTTGGAGACATAATTTGGAATTATTATGAATGAAATGAAATGATGTCTAGAACTTACTTCACAATAATATGGAAGGATGTGCAAAGTGATTTTATGTAAAAAGTGTAACAGTAGCAGGATCAGACATTTGTTGAAGTTAAGCTGGAGGGTAGATACATGTCCTTTCTTTACATTATTTTCTCTACTTTTGTATATGTTAAAATTTTCCAAAATAAAAGGTTAAGAACAGTTATAATTTTCTTTGCCAAAAAACGTGTTTTTCTAACATTGAAATTTAGCTGTGGTATAAGGACATATATGGAATGTTCCTATAACCCACTATCATGAGTTGAATTACGTTCCTCAAAAACATATGTAAAAGCCCTACCCTGGTACTTGTGACGATGACCTTATTTGGAAAGAGTTTTGGAGACCTAATTAAGCTAAGCTGAAGTCAGTGGGGTGGGCCCTCATCCAATATGGCCAGAGTCCTTACAAGCAGAGAGAAATTTGGATACAGAGAATAAGAGGTAGAACACCACATGAAGATGAAGGCAGAGATTGGAATGACGCATCCATAAGCCAAGAACACCAAGAAGAGACACAGGAAGAGAGATGTGCAACAGATTCTCCCACAGAGTGCTCAGAAGAAACCAATCCTTTGACACCTTGCTTTCAGACCTCTGTCCTCCAGAATGGTGAGACAATAATCTTTGATAGTTTGAAGACAACCAGGTTACAGCACTTTGTTACAGCATCCCTAAGAAACTAATAACAGCTTCTGAGGTCGTTAAGACTGGTGCCTATGTGTCTGTATGTTGGGGGAAATGAGGCAGGGAGAGGGTGGTTCACTGTGTTTTTACAAAAGCCTTTTTATCAAAAATAATGTCATCTTTTACAGTTGACTGGTTGTTGACTTTTTTATTTTCAGGTTTCAACCCTGCATTCTCTTTTTTAAAAGTCCCAAAGCCTAAGAAGAGACAGCTACAGCACTTACTCGTGAAGCAGGAAGAAAAAAAAAAAAAATCCCAAACTTTTACAAAGGAAATGGGCATTTTTCCTGTGAAATAAACCATAACTATTCAAAGCACACCAAAACAACTGGACATTATAAATGAAAGTCTGATTTCTTGGTGAACTTTTAAAAATGTGGTCAGCTCATTATATGGGCATCCTCTGGGCCAATGTTTGCTAGTCCTGTGTTCTACCAGGCACTTGTCGATGGCCAGCTTTTGAAAAACATCGCAATGAAATCCGATCTATCTGCGCTTACAGATCCATGTTTGTGCGCACAGATTCGTGGCACAGGAGGCTTTTTAAAAACTGCATTCCTTACTACAATTGGGAGGATAAAAGAAGAAAAGGAAGCCGAAGTGGGACAGGGGTCCAGAAAAGAAAAAAAAAAAAGAGATAAATGAAAAGAGAAAAGCCCCTAATGGGCTGCAAACCCGTGGCCCCTTTTCTCTGCTTGGGCTCCTGCACGGTTAATACCGGTTTGCTTTGGGGCGAATAGATTTGATGTCATGTCTGCAGTGGGTCCTCTGGAGTGACTAGAGAGTTCCTTCTGTGACCCGGCAAAGACCTAAGTGAAACAGATCTTGTTCCTTTACAGAATGATAGTATGAGAAACAGAAAAATCAGTCCTGGGGAAAGGAGGACTCAAAGGTTCCTAGAAGAGGATCCCAGGGAATTAAACCCAACCCCAAATCAGTTTATCTCGCTGTTCACAGCCCTAAGTTTTGCTGGCAGTTCTTAACTGGCAGCACTCAAAGTTTCGTCGGTGGTGAGACAACTCATTGTTTTCCTTTCAACGCCTTCTCGGAGTGCAATGTATGGCACTTTCTGCTTCCTTCCAGCAGCTGCTGTCATGCTCCACAGGAACTTTTCCAAGTTCTTCAGAGCTGCACCAGGGAAATAAACCGAGGAATGGAAACACATTGTCACCCTGTCCCCCCACCCCGGCCACCTAGGTGCCCCTTAAGCTCTTTAATATCAGAGGCCTAATGTTCAATCCGACTGTATTCTGAGGTATCCTGAGGCTACGGAGTATCCACCATCACTCTTTCAAGGGAAGACCAGGAGGGAGAGGCAAGTATATTTAACAAAACAGGGGAACCAGCATTTTGATTTAGATGATGTTGTTTTGTAAAGAACGATAAAATATTTTAGCTCGGACAATTTCCGAAATTTCAAGCTGAGGGATAAAATTTGACTCAACAGTATGATACATGTTTATGACTCCAGTTTCATGTTTTCTCAAGTCAACATTAGAGAAGAGATGACATATCACGATAAAGAGGGGAACTGAGTGACCAGAAAGATAAAGTAGAATGGCAAGAAAGAAACCAAGGGAGGATACAGAAAGAGTAGAGGAGAGCAAAGGAGAAACGTATCCGTTCAGTACGTTTTGAGGTTGTTAGTTGATTTATTTGGGTCACCTAGAGTGACCTGATCGTTGGCAATGTTAATTAGCTTATTAGTCATTGCTCACAACTTTTACTTCTTAAACTTAACCCTAAGGTTCTCAGTTCTGGGTACACATTGTAACCATATGGAGGCTTAACAAAAAAATACAATGTCTAGATACTTTTGTTTAATATGGGTACGGACTGGGAATGTGCTTTTTAAAAGTTCCTCAGATAAATGTAACGTACAGCCAAGGTTGAAGAAGCTGCCATGATGCTTCCATGACGGACAAAGCCATAGCACCCTCCTCCAAAATAAGGAATGAACAGGACTCTCAGAACTGTGGGAACTACCCATATTTTAGACCAGTGGCTCTCAAAACAAGGCGTGCATCAATAGCCCTATGGAACATTTTATGAGTACCGATTTTTAAAAAAAAAAAAATTAAGCTTATTTACTTTGAGAGAGAGAGAGCACAAGTGGGGTAGGGGCAGAGAGAGGAGGGAGAGAGAGAACCCCAAGCAGGCTCTGCACTGTTAGCACAGAGCCTGAGGTAGGGCTCGAACTCATGAACTGTGAGATCTTGACCTGAGCCGAAACCAAGCGTCAGATGCTTAAATGAGCAAGCCACCCAGGAGCCCCAAGGACCGATTTTTGATCCCCGTGTTAGTGATTCTGATTCAGTACGTTTTGAGGGTTTGCCTGATCGTTTGTGTTTTGAAAAGCCTTCATGGATGGCTCTGAAGTAAAACAAGCACATAAAGCCACTAACTTCGACATTCATTCAGACACTGAGAGTCAGGAAAGTATCAGAAAAAGAGAGGGTCTTTACCAGACCTAGAAATTGCCAGTGCTGCCATAACAGAGTAACACAACTGCAACAACAGCGTTGTGTTGTTTCACAGTTCTGGCAGCTAGAAGTCCGAGATCAAGACGTCAGCCTGACTGGTTCCTTTTGAGGGTCATGAGCAACAGTCCGTTCCGTACTCCTCCCCGAGCTTCTGGAGGTTTGCTGCCAATCTCTGGCGTTCCTTGGCTTGTAGATCTCTGCTTTCAGGTTCTCATGGCGTTCTCCCTGTGTACTTGTCTGTGCCCAAATTTCCTATTTTTTTAAGGACACCAATTATATTGGATTAGGGCCCATCTCAGTGATCGCATTCTAATTAATTACCTCCATAGAGATCCTCGTTCCAAATAAGGTCACATTCTGAGGTCCTACTGGTGGTTAGGACCTCCACGTGAATTTTAGGAAGACACAATTCAACTGGGAACATCAGATGTCTCCTCTTCTTTCTCCAAAAATACTTTGGCACTGGTCAGTTCTCCAGGAATTAGATTTCAATAAAATGCACGTGGTGTGAATTGTCCAGAACCCAGCCTGAATCTTATTTGTAACGTGAAAGGCTTTAGAAATCGGATTTTCTAGTTTATCTATCGACCATTCTAGATAAAACCGTAGTTAGCACATTTTACAATTGCCTCTCCGTTTGCGAACATCAGCGGGGACTTTATAACACGCTAAGTTTTAAGAATGCTCTGCCTTGGAGACATTTTTTAATTTTTTTTTTTCAACGTTTATTTATTTTTGGGACAGAGAGAGACAGAGCATGAACGGGGGAGGGGCAGAGAGAGAGGGAGACACAGAATCGGAAACAGGCTCCAGGCTCTGAGCCATCAGCCCAGAGCCCGACGCGGGGCTCGAACTCACGGACCGCGAGATCGTGACCTGGCTGAAGTCGGACGCTTAACCGACTGCCCCACCCAGGCGCCCCTTGGAGACATTTTTAAACTAAAATGGTAGTGATAAAACAGTGGCATCTTACATGAAAAATCTCTAGCTTTTCCCTCATAAAAAGGTTGCTACTGCCCATAAGTTACTTTCCAGGTTTGAGATCAATTTTGTAAGGCAGTCCATAATCCTGAGGATAACAAATATTCTTTGCGATTCGTCAGTTATCATGCTCATTTGACTCATACTCTTTTCCCCCCTCGCCCCTTTCTTTCTGACAGCTGAGTGTCTTTGGACATATATGGCTATCTGAGATAGTGAGATCTGACCTAGAGTCAGCAAACCACCTACCTAATTAAACTGATCCTTGAAAATAAAATATAGATCATTCTCTTTCCCACCCCACAGTTTCTAATTCGAATTTTTATTTCTTGTAAAAACAAAAAACAAACAAAAAAACCCTGAGAACGTTTCAACTGGTCTAACTGGCATAAAGTCTGAATAAAGTTTCTTTGAAACTGTTTCAACACAGAGGAGAATCTAGTACTAGCAAGTTCGAATGCAAACAAATCAGTTAAATTTCAGAATTCAACAAATGAAGAAACACTAAAAGCGTACCTATTTTATTTTGGATCTGGAAGAGGAGAGCTAAGGGAGAAATAATGGAGGAGATTAAGATAAGAACTGGTTTCATGGCAGTTTCACCAACTGTCATCATCTGCTCATGGGAAAAAGGATGTGAGAGCAAGAGACCTTAAAAAAGAAGAAATAAACAGACTTGAGCCCAAACACTAAGCTGTGGGATTTGGGTTTGTTCTGGGTTTTCACGATTTCTCTTTGGGGACTTTGCTTGAAGATGGAGTTTTGTATTAAACCTTCTGCCTCCCTGAAGTGATTCCATGTTTTATAAGAGAGGGAGCAAGGAGTGTGTGTGCATGCATGTGTGTGCACGTGCGTGTGTGTGCGTGTGTGTGATTTTTGGATTGTGTGAATGTTGCCTTTTCTCTGATATACAAAAGCAGCATAGTTTATATGCACATACTTTCTACCTAGAGAGAAATGAACCCAGAATTGAGGGGACGTTTTGGCTGAGAGCCTCAGTTGGGATGTGGAAAGCAAACAGAATAAGGTTAGTTGAAGGTTAAGCTGCGTTGTATTGATGTAGTAATGTTGTCTTTAGAACAAATTAGCTCACTGGGACTTGGTGACACAGTGGAGTATTAAACCCTTCTTTACGAAAAGAACATGTGCAGGTTGTTTCTAGCTTGAAAAATGCCAGTGAAAAATTACACAAAGATCAAGCTTGAAAAATGTTTACTTTGCAGAATATCATTTAAAAATGGAATCTCAATTTTGTTGGCAGCTCAGTTTTTTAAAAGGGCTATTTATTCTAGACTCCTGCAGCATATGGTTTATTGCAGTTTATATGGTGTATTGGAACTCACGAGCTTGAGCACCTTAGGGAATGTTTGTTTTTATTTTTTTTTAAAGGTGGTTGGGCTGAAATTCAGTATGAATCATATAAGAGAGATTTAGAAGTACGTGAAGATAAATGTTTCCCATGTGACACCACACAGCACATCTGGAAGGGGATCCTATATAAATAAATACTTGAAAAGACCATAGTTTTAACAGATATCAATAAGGAATAGAATTGTGTTTTTCCTTAATTTGAGAAGGAAATATAGTTTTTTTATATATATACTAAAAAGAATACTATCTTCCCATGCAAATTTCTGGAAGCTCCATTAGTGTGGAAATAGTCCTATTATTAATAATTCTTTCACATTGATTCACTGTTTCATTTGCTCGTTACTGAGTATCGGCCTATTACAGCTGCTTTCTGCTGGGCTCAACGGATATAAAACAGTAAAACACCTTTCTTGCTCTAAGATGTTTCTCAGGTTAGTCATCAATATATTTTTTAAAAAATGTGACTTTCCATGCATGTCAACTGATGCCCCCCCAACAAAATTATGTGTATTAAGACTCTATCTAGTCTTGTGAAGAATTTCTCTTTTCTCTTTCACATTATTTTAAAATTTTTAAATTTACTCCCCACACCCCTCCGTCTGTTGCCAGGAATATATCTGTATGACTTGGTAATCCCTAAAATGTGCCTCTTACTTTGTTACAAATAGAAAATATTCATTGAATAAAATACGTTTCATTTCTGGTTTGAATCAAAGAATCTTCCAGTTTTATTCCTTCTTAATCTTTTTTTCCCTTTCTTTTCTTTTTTTTTTTCTTTTCAAGATTACTTTTTTTTTTTTTTTAAGAGCAATCTTAGGGGCGCCTGGGTGGCTCAGTCGGTTGAGCGTCCAACTTTGGCTCAGGTCATGATCTCGCGGTCTCTGAGTTCGAGCCCTGCCTTGGGCTCTGTGTTGACAGCTCAGAGCCTGGAGTCTGCTTGGGATTCTGTGTCTCCCTCTCTCTGCCCCTCCCCAGCTCATGCTCTGTCTCTCTCTCTCTCTCTGTCAAAAATAAATAAACATTAAAAAAAATTTTTAAGAGCAATTTTAGTTCACGAGAAAATAAAGAGGACGGTATAGAGACTTCCTGTACCCTCCTGCCTCACACATGGAAAGTTACAAGCACAGCCTCCCCTATGGTCAGTACTATTCCCCGGAATGATACATGTCTTACCAGGGAGGAACCGACATTGACACGTCATCATTAACAAAAGTCCATAGTTTACTTTAGGTTTCACTCTTGGTACTGTAAATTTTGTGTTTGGACAAATGTATAATGACATTCTTACACTGTTTTGATATCATAGAGAGTATCTTCACTGCCCTACAAATCTGGGCTCCGCCTATTCATCCCTCCCCCAGTCCCACTCCTGGGACCAGTCTTTTTATTGTGTCCATATATGTGTCCATTTTCCAGAATGTTATATAGTTGGAACCACGCAGTATGTAGCCTTTTCAGAGTAGCTTCTGTCAGTTAGTAATATGTTTTAGGGGTCTTTTATGTCCTTTCATGGGTTTATAGCTCATTTCCTTTTAGCTTTTAGCAATGTAAAACATTCCATTTTCTGGATATTTATCAATCCACTTACTGAAAGACATGCGGTTGCTTCCAACTCCCAGCAATTATAAATAACGTTATATGAACACCACGTGCAGGTTTTTGTGTGGACGTTAACTTTTCATCTTGTCTGGGTAAATATCAAGAGTGCAATTGCTGGATCATATGATAAGAGCGTGTTTAGTTTTGTAAGAAACTGTCAAAGTGTCTTCCTAAGTGGCTGCACCATTTTTGCATTTCCACAAGCAGCAAATGAGAGTTCTTGTTCCTCTACTCATGGCATGCACTGTTGTCAGTGTCCCAGATTTGGCCACTCTAATAGGTGTGCAGTGAGTGATATCTCACTGGTGTTTCAATTTTCATTTCCCTGATGACTCACAATGTGGAGCGTTCCCCTTAATGTCTTAAATACATACGTACATGTAGTTTGGTTTTAGTTCAGACACACCTCAGGTTTGTTATTATTGTTGTCATTGCTCTTTTATTTGTTTGTTTGTTTGTTTGTTTATTTATTTATGTCCATTTATTTTTAAGAGAGAGAGCACGAGCAAGGGAGGGGCAGAGAGAGAGGGGAGACAGAGGATCGCGAGTAGGCTCCATACTGACAACAGAGAGCCCAGTGTGGGGCTGGAGCTCCCAAAATGAGATCACGACCTGAGCTGAAGTCAGATGCTTAAGCAGCTAAGCCACCAGGGGCCCTACTATTTTATTTTTAAAATCAACTAAGTATCAGACTTTCAGTACAGTAAAAACTCAGACTTGTATTTTTTTAGGCATGATATTCAATACTTCCCAATATACAATTTCTCTAGTCTGGCAAAGAGTGTTTGAGAGCACATAGCACCTTCATAAAGTATGCAAACAAGGAATTGACATTGAATAAAATGGATAGTAACTTTCTTTCCTTTAAAAATATTACATTAAATACATTTGATATGTAGCCAGATAATCAAGCTACAATTATACTGTTAGTGACTGAGTACTAGTAGATAATCTCTTTCTCAGCACCTCCCTGACTCCTTATCTCAGTGCCTAGAACAATATCTAGTACCTAGTAGTGGTATTTAATAACTCTATTTTTTAATGAATGAATGGATGGGTGGGTGAATTAATTACTCTAACACGCATGTTTTGTAATTGTCAGTTATTCAATATTTACAACTGATATATTTCGTATTTATAAAAGCAAAAACTTACTTTTTAAAAAAAAAATTTTTAATGTTTGTTTATTTTTGAGACAGAGAGAGACAGAGCATGAACGGGGGAGGGTCAGAGAGAGAGGGAGACACAGAATCCGAAACAGGCTCCAGGCTCTGAGCTGTCAGCCCAGAGCCCGATACGGGGCTCGAACTCACGGACTGTGAGATCATGACCTGAGCCGAAGTCGGACGCTTAACCGACTGAGCCACCCAGGCGCCCCCAAAAACTTACTCTTTTTAAAATGTTTGACAGAATAAATTTATTGATCTAGAACTTATAAAAGACAGATATTTAGAAAAAACTGTATCTCCTGCCTTTCTATGGCCTCTTTTCTACCTCTTTACTTTTTCTTTAAATAATAGCAGGGGAAGAAAGAAACGCCTTTTTAACCACCCCCTAAGAATAACAGTAACATAATTAGCATAGTGTGTATCTTTAAACAAATAAAATTCATCTGAAAACCTGTTATAGGTTCTTTTCTAATTGTGTTTATGTTTGAGAATACTAGAGTGAAGCCTTTTACTGTAAACTTATTGTTTTTCATATTTTTTCAATAAAATTAATAAAATTGGATCTGTTATTCTTGATATTTGATAAATGAGCTAATAAAGGGGAGTTTCTTCTCTAACAAGCAGTATCATTCCTTATGATAGTACTTCATTATTCTAAGATACTTTTCAAAAGAAACAATTAAAATTTACAACTCTATTAGTGAGGAGAAGCTAAGATATCTCCTAAAGTATATTTTGCTGATTTTATCATACACTTCCCAATAAAAACTTTCCCCAGAAGCTTAAGTATAATCTAATAGTTTAACATATAGTATCTCACTTAATACACTTCTGGGTTTTTTTAATTTGCATTTGTTGGCATGGTATTTTGTGTTTTTCCCCAAGTTTGGTCATTAAAGAGATGATCTGCTTTCTCATTATAATTGCATATGAGAAACTGATTTACTGTAGCTTTTAGGTAAAAAGGCCAAATTTAGTTGACTCATTTCAGAGAAATGTTTCTATAATGAATTAGAGTAATTTATATTGTTTTAATAAACTGTAGTCATATTCCTGGTTGCCTTCAATGGTCTTTATATTAATAATTGTGTCATGTACTGTTTCTTATAGATCATGCCCCGTTTCTCCATCAGTAAAAAGAAGACGATGACAATGATCATTCATGATGGTAGAGAAGTAAACACATCCATTCGTGCTTGGTACCATGAATGGCACAAAGTAAGTAACGCTATTTATTATTATAAATAAAAATTGTCCGACATGCTTCAGATTTACAGGTAATATCACTAAGAATCAAAAAAGAAAGTAAAGGGAATTTTTGGAGAGAGTCTTTACACTACATGAGCGCCTATGCTGGTGCATTAAATATTATCTTTATTTACTCTTAACCCCAACCCTTTGAGATCATTGTATTAGCCAAGATAAGAAGTATGAAGTATCTAGCCCTCACCACATCCCAGCGGTTTAACGTACTGCGTATTTTCTTTTCACTCACGTCACTCAGACACGCTGAGAGCCAGCTGTTCCTGTAAAGTGCTCTGTCCTCTTCTGGGGCTCCAAATGCTAACACTAGTCCTCTGTCTCCAGGGAGCAGATAGAGAAGAGAAGGCCAGATTAAAGAAAAGATCAAATTTAGGGGCAAAATTAGAACAGTGATGTCTGACTCTCTAACCTAGCTCTTTCTTAAATTGTACTATCTATTCCTTTCTGTGTTCCTATCATTTCACATGATGCATTTGGATTATTCATTCAACAAAGTTCTCCCCATTGGTTCACACAGTATGTTAGCTGAATGAGTTGAATATTTATTTTACTAACGTAAGGAGTCACTATTCACCTATAGGTATTACTCAGAAAAATAAGAATCTAAAACAACTTCCTCCAAATTAGTTTGATTCTATGGTTCTATAAATTTTGTGTCATATTATAGTGTAATTATGCTAGGATTTATTTATTATTTGAAATTAGGATTACTGTGTTTCCAGTGAAAGTGAAAATATAACAAAATATTGGGTTATACTCTATTTTGTGCCTTTCTTCTTTTTAATGTTTATTACTTTATTTTTGAGAGAGACAGAGACAGAGAGAATCCCAAGCAGTCTCCGCGCTCTATTTTGTACTTTTCTACTGAAGCGAAAAAGAGAAAGCTAGCCTTCATTTAGATTTAAACTTTAAAAACGAATTGTTTCTTCTCAAACTTCTCTTTTGCCACCCAGGAAAAGATGTAAATGGCAAGATTTCAGATTCTTCCTGGTAACTGAAATCCTGAACACTTCTTCCTTGAAAACACTGGAATTGATAGAGTAGGGTATTAGACACAAAGTACAGAAGAGATATTGGACTGGAGTGAAAAATTGAGATTATAAATTTATGAATTATTTACAAAACCAGGATTCAGATCCTGTGAGCCTCCAAGTAGGTTTAGAATAAAAAGCATAACCAGAATCCCAGAGGACATCAATACTTACTGTGCAGATACATGTCTTTTGAATTAACCCTACTTTAAATAGATGCTAACCATTTTAAGAATATTTGCAACCCTGGGGTCTCCTATCTATTGGGCCTATGCCCTAAAATGTCTAAAAAAAAAATTTACTTGGACTCTAATTGTGTTGCATTTTTCAATTATCAAAGCAAAGTTGTGAGGTCTCCAAAATTTCTTTCTTGCTCACTCATGGAGAGTGAGCTTGTGTTTCACCTCAAGTACTTTAATTTTTACATTGAGAATAGCCTGCTTTTAAAACTTTGATGTTTTGTTGGTTTCAAATTGTTCTAAATGATCTGTGAAACAAAAGCAAAACTTGGACAGCTGCATAGCCCTTATAGGACAAAATTGGATACAAGAATGAATGACCTTCCCTAGACACCTAAGGGCCAGTTCTGCTTTTGAGAGTGCATTCCCATATAGAATGTGTTTCACTGAACTCAGTTCACAAAGGAGAGAATTATACAAAGTAGCAGACAAGAGAGTTTAATTATCAAAGTGAACATGAGAATTCTAAAATCACTGAGGTAAGCCAAGAACAATAAACACAGAAGCAAGTTTTGTACATTCATTTCTTTGGTTTTTAGTTACTGTTAGTCAAGCTCATTTCTGCAGCACATACACTAAAATTGGAAAGACACAGAGAAGATGAGTAGGGCTCCTGTACAATGATGACGCCCAAATTGGTGAAGTGTTCCATATTTAGCTACAGTTAGCCACATACTTTTCAAGTTATGTCTATACTACATGCACACATTACACAAGTGATGCTTCCTTTTATTTATATATCGTTTTGCAAAACGCAGCACATTCAAACAGGATGTGGCAGAGTATTTGTCTAGAGAAAGAACAGACCAATCTTAGTTGTTTTTTTGTTAACGTGCATTGTCTCATTTCATAGTCACCAGCCTGTGAGTACATGTTACTAGTGCTTCTATTCTAAGGGAGGAAATGAAAGATTAAAAAACCTAAACGATTTTTTATTGAAGCACGATTGACATAAAATTTCCTATTATTTACAGGTGTACATCATACTTATTTGGTATTTTTACACATTACAAAATTATTCCCATGAGAAGTCTAGTTACCATCTGTCACCATATAAAGTTATCATAATATTGTTGACTATATTCCCTGTGCTATATTTTACAATGCCATGACTTACTTATTGTATAACTGGACGTTTTTTTTTCTTTGTTCATTCACTCCTATTAAAGCCAAGAATTCGTTTAAAGTCTTATGAGGCCAGGTGTCTCTTCATTAGCTTTTCTCTACCTACTATAGTCTTTCTCTGACTCTCTTCTTTCCAGTACATGCACGGTCCATTTTTGAGCAAAATTTATTCCTGGGTAAAGAATATATACAACTTAGAGAACAGGCATGGCTGTTTATGGGCCATATATGTGCCTGTTTCAGACATGATTATGTCTTAATAGGAAATTAAAAATGTGCAAGTACCATGGTATAGGGTTTTTATTAGCATCCAATAAGTAGAAGGCTCAAAATGCAAATAGGGGTTGCTTGGATTCTAATAAATTCTTCTTGAGAAATAGTATGTCCCAAGTTTTAATGATACTTCAGATTAAAGTTAGACATTCCCATAATCTTATTTCAGCTAATGATATATGAAATCACTTCCCGTTAGAGCAACCATTTCCATAAATGCCAGTGTTTATGTTTCCAGTATTAAAAAAAATTGCAACCGTCTTAGTCTCAGTGTACTCAAATTTAGTACCAGGTTGCCAGCTGAAACCTTGAAATGGTACCTGGCCACCTACCTTTATTCATAGACCAATAAAATCTAGAGCCTTAAAAATGCCATCACCTTGTTTGACTGCACTGGACTGTGAAACCTGGAAGGATGTAGAAACCAGAACAGGCTGCTAAAATGAAGTCATCTTGCTAAAGGGACAATCTGTAATGGGGCATTGTGCTGACAGGTCTGCAAGTCTATGGTCTACAGTTGCTGTGCATGTTTGAGTTCAAAACAGACCTTGTGTGTGACAAAAACAGCATTATTCTCAACAGTTGAGGGAACTTGATGGATACTGCTTCTCCAAACTCTGGAAAATTAAAATTGAGGCCCTATGGAAAGGTCTATTCATGTAGCACGCTCTGGTCTTGTAAAGAAATCATGGTGTATATAGAAAAAATGGTCTACACATGCTTGCTGAACTTGAAGAACTCTCTACATATTCCAAATTAAAAAAAAAAGCTATTATAATATTTGTCTCCTGATCATTAAAAGGCTTATCTCAGTTTAAACTCTAAACCATATTTCATAATGCATTGCTTATAGCGAAAAAATTAAAATGATATTAAATAGCATTGACCCGAAAGTCTGGGTGGAATTGTTTATCTAGAACCTGATACTCTGTTGACAGAAATAGCATAGTATATTGAGTAGTTTCAGGAGACACAAAGGTTTCTTTTCTTTCTTTCTTTTTTTTTTTTTTTGTAATGCATACTTTATGCTCTTATGTGTAATGTTATATGATCAACATAAGGAGATTTTCACTTTGATTTTTTTTAATTGTCAAACAGAAGTATGCATGTGCCAAAAAATCTTTCATTTTCAAGCATTTGTTTATGGTAGATTTCCAGATACCTCAACAATTAGACATGTTCCATGTTAACTTATAGATCAGACAATTCTCCCCTAGTAAAAGCAGAATTTATTTTCCTCAGTGGAAAGGATTTGTCCTGACAGACTTTGACAGCCATCTTGGGTGGATGAAAATCAGAGAATAAGAACCATAGTCCTAGCTCTGCCCCGTTTGTTCATCCCTCTAGATGGGTTTTCCCATATGGAAGATGTGGGACTTGTAGTCCACAGTAATAGTTAATCTTTACTGAGAACTTGCTTTGTGTCAGGCACAATAGCTCTACATAGTCACTCCTAATATTAATCCCATTTTATGGATGAGGACAATCGAGACACAGAAAGATAAAATAACCCTCATAAATAATTACAAAGAAAGCCTGAATTTGAACCAAGGCTCCACGACCCATGCAAAACTACAACTTATTCAGCCTTCCCGAACTGTTTTCGAGCTATGAACAAAATAAATGATCCTACATCTTGCCTTGTTATAGTTTGCTGTTTAAATCTTTGTGCTTGAATTAGGATTATGTTTTCCCACATGTATTTTTAAAAGTCTTAACGTTTATTTACTTATTTAGAGAGGCGGGGGGAGGGAGGGAAGGAAGGAGGGAGAGAATCCCAATGCAGGGCTCAAACCCCCAAACCGCAAGATCATGACCTGAGCCGAAACCAAGAGTCAGAGGCTGAACCAACTGAGCCACCCAGGTGCCCCTCCCATATCTTTTTAGAGTAAACACTCTGTTAAAGAGTTGGCATGTAAGTAGGATCATATTAAGCACTGTAATGTCAAGTTAAAGACAGCTTCTTTTTCTATTCTTTAGTTCTTTTGAGAAGGAAGAGCTGACCTACTTCCTGTATTTACAACCAAGCAAAGAGGAAGGACTTAATAGTCATAAAAAAGAAAATAATGTCAGGAAAAAAAAAATGAAAAACTAACATGGCCTATTTCCATATCCAAGTAGCAGGCTTATTCGAAAATAAATCACGTTCTCTCAATTTGCCTTGTCCAGCATCGGGAGATACAAAAGCCAAACAAACTTCCTGGTCATTTTTAAAGTTATATCTAATAGAAGCAAATTCTAGTTGAATATATATGGATAGATAGAGTTAATTTTATGGAATAAAGTCACGTGGAATAGATGAATAGTTAGTAATTTAGATGGCTCCAAGAACTCTGAAGTGCCCCAAATCACACCCTAAATTAAAAACACTAGTTCAGTCGAAATGGAAACACTGGCTGAACCTAATAAAACCAATCAATTATTCTGGACTTTAGATGTGAAAAGCAAAGTTATCAGCTGTTATTTGGTTTAAAGAAAAGTTTTAAATTTGACCAACATACGTTTTTAAAATTTTCCTGCCTTTTGCCAGCTCCCAATGGAGAACTCCAGTCCATTTCATAAGCTTTTCAGTGCGCTCACAAGTAGGTCCTATCAGAAAAGAAAGTTACAAGCAAGTATCCCAAATTAACATGGATGCAAAACCCTCAACAAAATATTAGCAAACTGACTTCAACAATACATTAAAAGAACCAACCATACAGCGGGATCAAGTAGGGTTTACCCTGAGATGCAAGGATGTTTCAACATCTGCTAATCAATCAATGTCATACATCACAGTAACGAAACCAAGGATAGAAATCATAGGATCTTTTCATTAGATGCAGAAAACCCATTGACAAAATTCCACATCCATTCATAATAACTCTGCAAACTGGTTATAGAGGGGATACACCTTAACAAAATAAAGGCCATATACAACAAATCCACAGCCAACATATACAAAAAATCCACAGTCAACAGTGAAAAGCTTTTCCTTTAAGATCAGAAACAAAACAAGGATGCTCACTCTTAACCACTTTTACATACTACTGGAAGTGCTAGCCAGAGCAATTAGACAGAAAAAAATAAAGGCATCCAAATTAGAAATGAAGAAGGAAATTGTCACTATTTGCAGACGACATGATATTCTATGTAGAAAACCCTAAAGACTGTACCAAAAAACTTATTAGAACTTAGTGAATTCAGTCAGGTCACAAGATCTAAAATCAATAAATAAAAATCAGCTGTGTTTCTAAAGTCAACAATCAACTATAAGAAAGGGAAATTAAGAAATGATTCCATCTATAATTTCATCAAAATGAATAAAATACTCAGGGATAAATTTAAGCAAGAAGATAAAATATCTGTACATTAAAACCTGTAAGATATTGATAAAAGAAATTGAAAGAAACACAAATAGCAAACAAAAGGAAAGACATTTCATGCTCATGTATTAGAAGTAATATTGTTAAAATGTCCATACTATCCAATGCAATCTAGAAACTCGATGCAATCCCTATCAAAATTCCAATGGCATTTGCCACAGAAATAGACTAAACAATCTTAAATTTGGTATGGAACCAGAAAAGACCTGAAATATCTAAAGCAATCTTGAGAAAGAACAAGAAATCTAGAAGCATCACTCTTTTTAATTTCAAATTATACTATAAAGCTATATCAAAGCAATATGGGGGCATCTAGGTGGCTCAGTTGCTTAGGCTTCTGACTCTTGACTTTTGGTTCTGGTCATGATCTTATGGTTGTGGGATTGAGCTCTGCATTGGGCTCTGTGCTGAGCGTGGAGCCTGCTTGAGATTCTCTCTCTCTTTCTCTTTCTGCCCCTCCCATTCTTGTGCTCTTTCTGTCTTCCAAAATAAATAAATAAACACTAAAAACAAAAAACAAAACAAACAAACAAAAAAAACCCAAAACAGTAGCATATTGGCATACAGAATAGAGAGCTCAGGAATAAACCCATACAAATGTGGTCAATTAATTTATGACAAAGAAGTCAAGAATGTACAACGTGGAAAGAATCGTGTCCTTCGCAAATGGTGTTGGGGAGCCTGGGTGGCTTAGTTGGTTAAGTGTCCAAGTCTTGGTTTTGGCTCAAGTCATGAACTCAGTTTGTGAGTTCGAGCCCCTCGTAGGGTTCTGTGCTGTCAGTGTGGATGGATCCTGCTTGGGATTTTCTTTCTCTCCCTCTCTCTCTGGCCCTCCCCTGCTTGTACTCATTCTCTCAAAATAAATAAATAAACTTAAAAAAAATGCTGTTGGGAAAACTGGACAGTCACATGTAAAAGAACAAAACCAGACTCCTATCTTATACTATACAGGAAAATCAACTAGAAATGGATTAAAGACTTGAATATAAAATCATAAACCATAAAACTCCTGGAAGAAAACATGGGGGTTAAGCTCCTTGACATTGATCTTGGCAATAATTTTGTGGGTTTATCACCAAAAGCAAAGTCATCAAAACCCAAAATTAACAAGTAGGACTACTTCAAAATAAAATACTTCTTCACAGCAGAGGAAACCATCAACAAAACGCAAAAGCAATCTATAGGATGGAAGACAATATTTTCAAATGACTTATCTGAGAAGGGGTTAGCATCCAAAATATATATAGAACTCATACAACTCATAGTGCAAAAACATTTTTTTTAATAGGCAGAGGCACTAAATAGACATTTTTGCAAAGAAGACAAATGGCCAACACGTGCCTGAAAAGATACTCAACATCACTAATCATCAGGAAAACGACAAATCAAAACCACAATGAGTTATCACCTCAAGCCTTTCAGACTATCTTCAAAAAGACGAAGGATAGCAGGAGTTTGCGAAGATGTGGAGAAAAAGGAACCCATGTGCAATATTGGTGGGAATGTAAATTGGTGCAGACACTATGAAAAACAGTATAGAAGTTCCTCAAAATATTAAAAATAGAACTACCATATGATTCAGCAATTCCACCTCTGGGTACATATCAAAGGAAATGAAACCACTACTTGAAAGAAATATCTGAAACTCCATGTTCACTGCAGCATTATTTACAGTAGCCAAGACATGGAAACAACCTAAGTGCCTGTCGATGGATGGACACAAAAAGAAAATGTGGGGTATATGTGTGTGTGTATATATATATATGTATGTATATATATATGTATGTATGTATATATACATATAAATATATAAGTAAATATATAAATACATATATATGTGTGTGTGTGTGTGTGTGTGTGTGTCAGACAGAAAAACAAATTCTGTATAATCTCACCTATATGTGGAATCTAAAAAGGCCAAACTCAGAGAACAGTTTGGTGGTTGCTAGAGGCAGGTGGTGGGGGCTGGGGGAAATGGGTGAAGGTGGTCAAAAAGTACTAACTGCCACTTATAACATAAATTCTTGGGATGTGATGGACAGCATGGTGACTATAGTTGACAATACTGTGTTTTATTTTTGAAAGTTTCTAAAAGAGTAGATCTTAAAAGTGCTCATTGCGAGAAGAACCAATTGTAACTATGAGGTGGTGGCTGCTAACTAAACTGAGTGGGATGATCATTTCACAATATGCGCATGTCTCAAATAATTACGTTGTACAGCTTTAATAGTATCATGTTCCATGTCAGTTATATCTCAATAAAACTGGAAAAGATGAAATTCCAAAATAATCAATTTAGAAAGGAAAAAGTATGCGTAAGCTGAAAAAGTAGATTGGAATAAATCATGCAGACTAAAGTTTATAGAGGAAAAGAAAAAAATTAAAGAGAAACACATGTAAGAGACCAACAGGAGGTATGATAGAGGGTCTAACAACATGCGTGCTGTGTTTCTAAAAGAAGAATAAGAATGGACTACAAAAGATACTTGGTGATAAGAATAAGAATTTCCACACCAATGGGGAAACCAAGTCTGAGATTCTAAAGTGTATTCCAATAAGAATTTTTTAAACATTTTTTTAATGTTTATTTTTGAGAGAGAGACACAGAGCATGAGTGGGGAAGGGGCAGAGAGCGAGGGAGACACAGAATCCGAAGCAGGCTCCAGGCTCTGCACTGTCGGCACAGAGCACAACGTGGGGCTCGAACTCACAAGCTATGACATCATGATCTGAGCTGAAGTCGGATGCTTAACTGAGCCAACCCGGCGCCCCAAGAATTTTTTTGTTCCGTGAGGAAAAATAGCATACCAAATCACAATGGGGTAAACAAACAAAAGTGAAAAGAGAAGACAGAGAAAAATTTCGAAAGCAGCCTGAGACAAATAGCACAGTATTCACAGAGGGGCAACAATAGTATAAACTGCTGAAAATAGAAAAAAAGAAAAAAGAAATAAAAAAAAATAAGACAATGGAATATTTAAAGTGCTAAAGGAAAATAATTTGCAACTGAAAATTTTATAACCAAAAAAACTGTACTTCAGAAATGAAGGTGAAATAAAAATATTTTTAGACAAATCAAAACAGAAAATTCATTACCACCTACATGCTATGCAGGAAATGCTGAAGGGTGCTCTTTAGTCAAAAGAAAAATGATTCCATCTGGAATATCAGTAGTGCAGACCTCAGTCGACTTACAGTATAAACTACCATACTGTGATTTGAGGAATTTCTTTTTACCTCTAACGATTTTTGCTTTATAAATTTTAATTCCATATCATTTAAAGCATAAACGCATATGGATGCCATATCTTCTTGATAAATGTCATCTTTTAACCCTTAGTTTTCATGCTCAGTCCAACAGAATGCTTTTTTACTCAGAAACATATTTAAGTAGTTATCACGGTTACCAGTACAGGTATTAATAAATTTATTTTTGTCCATTCATTTGGGGTAATTTGTCTGTTATGTGTATCTAGTAATAAAAAATGCAACTGATTTTTTTAATTGGATTTTTAGAATTTGTGCCTTTCTATATTTGAGGATTTAATTCATCCCACTTATTATGTTTATTGACCTGTTTGACCCTTCCTTGCCATTTTTCTGCAGGTTTTATATTTGCTGTGTATGAATTTCATATTCTTATTGGTAGTTTGATTACTCAATTTATTCTATTCCTTTTGTCATCTCATGGGCTTAAAACTGTGTGTGTGTGTGTGTGTGTGTGTGTGTATCTTTTTTACTCTAGATTACACTCATAACTTTTTACAAATGAATTTAATTTGTCGTTCAATATCAAGGATTAAACTATACTTGCACAGTCCTCTAATGAAACAAGACAGTCATGTTATTACCTATCCTCTTCACCATATCTAATTAAAATCAAATTGAAATTTATTTCCAGGTTGGTTTGATTTGTTTGCATTTGTATCATGGCCCTATCAGTTTAGAAATCTTTTTTTACGTTGTATTAAATTTCAGATTTACACTGGCAGAGATTGCTTAGGTATCCCCACAGGTTTTCTTTTTCTTTGCTCCTCGTTTTTTCTTACATTGCGTGTACACTCTCTTTTATCCGCTCTTCCTCTCGCCAGATTCTATTGCCAAAAAATTTTGTTCAGAGACAGTGAGTATGTACTTTCTAAGTAGCAGTACATCTGAAATATGTGTTTTATGCATATGTACTGTCTTCCCTTAGCACTTTAGGGGTGCCTGAGTGGCTTAGGGGTGCCTGAGTGGCTCAGTTGGTTAAGCATCTGACTCTTGATTTCGGCTCAGGTCGTGATCTCACAGTGGTGAGATAGAGTCCTGCATCAGGCTCTGTGCTGACAGCGTGGAACCTGCTTGGGATTCTCTTTGTCCCTCTCTCTCTCTGCCCCTCTCCTGCTCATGTGTGCATTCTCTCTCTCTCTCTCTCTCTCTCTCTCTCTCTCTCCAAAAAAAAAAAAAAAAAAAGAAGAAGAAAAGACAAAAAGGAAGAAAAAGTTGAGCCTTTCTGGAGGGACCAAATAAAATGAATGGTGCTACACGCTGGTGGACATCGTTGAGTCTCAGTGCTATAGATTCTACTGCCATTTCCATCATAACCTTGTGCAGAAGGCTCACCTCAGGGTTCGTCAATACAGATACGACGATTTGGAAGCCTGGTTGACTTATTTATCATTAGGTTTTGTGCAGTTGATCAATGTGTGGCAGCACGTCTAGATTTAACAGAAAGCATCAGCAAGGAATCATTGTCACTGACATCCACCTCGTGACCACCTCGTGCACCCCCTTGTTAAGTCACCTAATAGACATTACTTCTGTGAGAAAGGTTCAGTTATGGGAGTGGTGCTTGCTACAAGCACTCACTGGTCAGGCAGGAAGCACTGTTCACATTTTCAATTTTAAACTTCTTTGAAGGAAGCTGTGAGACGGAGTTTCGGGTACGAGGCACTGAAACAATTGACAGCGACGCTTTTGCCTTTACGCGATTGTCCCCCATTCAAGTCTACAGTTTTTCAGTTTCTCATTGTTTGCCTCTCGCTAGCATTTTCACCTAAAAGATACAAAAGCATGATTTTTTTCTTAAAGAAATGTAAGGCTACATCCCTGGTTCAAAATGCTCCAAGACTATTCATCATGAACTAATATTTTTAAAACAAAATGCAGTAGTCTCTATGCCCCTGTTGTGATATCTAACTATTTCCAACTGAGCATTAGTCATTTGTCCTGGGATTTTCCACAGTATTTTCCATGCACTTCCATATGTTCTTCTAGTTATTTAGTTTCTTGGTTTTCTCCCCTAGTATTTTGTGTAAGGAAAATTTCTCACAATAGACGCTATGTACTCCAATTTTGCAAAGTTCCTATAGCAAGCACATGTGTAATTGAATAACCAGATGCATATTTGCAGGGTTTGTTTTTGTTTTTGGTTTTGGCCTTAATGAAGAGATAACATGATTTAAGAATTTATATTTGGAAAGTATATCTGGAAATTTCTAATAAACCAGCAACTATAAAAATTTCACATCATAGAAAACTTGTCTTCATTATGTCAGCATTTCACTGTATTTCACTACATCTCTGTTTAAAGAGAACAGACCAAAAAAAAACAAAAAACAAAACAAACAAACAAACAAACAAACAAAAACCCCCACCACTGCATCATTTGCATTTAGCATTTCTTTGAGCTTTATTAAGAAGCAAAATGTTTGCCATACTGCCACTGGCCTTTTTATGCAAAAATACAAACTATATTACAAAAACAAATTAAGATTGAGTGAAAAATAAGTCATAGAGACACAAAAGGCCCTAATAATTTTGTCATTCAGTATCAGTGTTGCAAGTGATTAAAAACAGAGAGAGACTAATTGGTTCATGGCCTTAATTTTATTGTTTTCATGAAATCCACAAAACCTCATCCTTTCAACCAAACATTTGCTTGGAACTTTTGAAACTGATTTGAAACTTGGGATTTCTTTCCTTGTTTAATCCTTTTCTTCTTTACAGTACCTGGAAGGCTTCATAGGTCACATTTTCTTAATTCATCTGAGGTAGGAAACTCCTTTCTTTACATATTACTTGTGCTATTCATTCCCATTTGCTAAAGAGAACTCTCCAGGAGAGTACTAGCAAATAAATAAATGAATAAAGAAACAAACAAATACTACCAACAGAACAGCACCTGTGCAATGCATCTAATTTCATATTTATCTCAGCCCAGAGAGCACATTTTGGTTTGTAGTGTCTCCAGCTGAATGAATGGAAACCTGGATTCATCAGAGGTGCAGATGTATTGTCTGCTTTCAGCGTTTCTACCCTGGAAATAGGACTTTAAAAATTACTGGCAATGATGCTTCATTCAGTACAACAGCAGGGGAGCTTTGCTCTAAATAGGGAAAACTTTGCAACAATTAATGCTGTAAAATAATGAGAGGGACCGCCTCTATGATCATAAATTCTGGGTCTCCGGGGAGTGTTCGGCAACCCCTTATTGGGAAAATTGCAGAGTTCAACAAGATAATCATTAAGGGTCTTCTGACTGTTATTTCTATGACAAACTCACCATGTCGGCAGTGGAAGATAGAGAAGAAAAAGATATGAAATATACATTGAACAGTCTCACTTCATGAACTCAAGGAATTTACTCTCCCACCTGGTAGACGAGACAAATAGAACAATAGCTTCAATGCTAATGTCCCTGGCAGTGACCAGTGTTCTGGGATTTCAGAGGTAGCCAGAACTAATGAGAAGTGATGCAAACTGGTTAGTGTTTAACTGCAAGCTAGATTGTTGACTGGTGTAAGAAAAATGGTACAGATTAACCAGGCAGGATTGAAGAAACCATCTTCCAGGTAGAATAACACAGAGTAAAGAGGAGGAGGGAATAAGCATTGCGTGCAAGAAAACCTGTTGGGATGAGTTAGGAAAACAGATCCCAGGAATTATTTTACTCTCCATCTCATTCCACTGTCAGAGGCAATGAAATTGCCTGAAACAATGTCTGAAACATTCAAATCTGGGGACTTTCCCAAAGTATTGCATTAGGGCTGACCACCGTCTATATTCCATCCTCTAGCATCACCCTCTACCCCCAAGCCACAGCATCATAAAGGATAGAACCACCACCATTCATGGAAGTTCATGGATCTCTACATAGAATTTGTTAAGGAGATTCCAATACCAATTTGCTTTGTCATTTTTACTGCATGGACACGAACAAAATTGCTGACATGTGCGTGAGCAGAAACCAAACAAAAACAACAAATAATGGCTGAATGGGTAAATAGAAGGTGTGATTTTACTGTGTGTACAAAAAGAAGTCTTTGTCCCCAAATCATATTTCCGTAAGTCAGTATGATCAAAACACAATAGCCATTCTCTGCTATGATTCTTTGTTATTTGAAGGATTCATTAGCTATAAAATGGTACATTGATATTTTAAATACAGGAAAAATGCTGCACACCCAATGATGGTTTGTGGTGCTCTCTTTCAGCTTAAAAAATAGCTTGTTTTTCTTAAAGTAACTGGCCTTTGAAATCATATTTTGCCGGCCACAAATTGGTGTTAGTTTACATATAAGCCAGACGTCCAATGCTGACTTCAGAGGTTAACTATTGAAGGGTGAGTCAACAGAAGCCTGTGTATAAGAACATTATAATAAAAAGCAAGTCACAGAGATCAGATTCTCATCAGGAAAACCTCCGTCTCTTTCTAATTTCTGTGCAACATTGTTTTGAGTAACCTTTGAAATCCTGATGGGGGGAAAAAACAAACCAGGCTTTGGCTGACATTTACAGCAAAATCAGATCCTTCATCACAACTGGAGGGTGTATAATGAGTGGGTGTTTTAGCGTAGACAATGGAGGGAGTTCTTCAAGTCTGTTTTACATCAGCTCATGTTGGCAGGTAATGCCCTTATTGCTGCCACTGTTTTGTTAAGAAGGAAGAATGTGGTGTAAATCCCCTTAAAATTAAAAATAAGGCACCAACTCTCCCACCCCACAACATGAGTTCATTCCACTAAAATGACTTCTTTTAGAATGGTTAAGGAAGGTCTCAGACCCACACCTTGCTCCACCCAATTACTGGAAACCTTTTATTTTTTTTTCCTCTGTGGGCTTCATGGTGACAGCCTTAGAGTGGAATGTGAATGCCTTTTCTATAACCTAAGCAATGAATCATACCAGATTTGTGAATAATGCTTAGGCTCAATTTGAGACAGAGGCAAACAAGCCAGAAAAACCAGTGTCAAGAGAACTTGAACTGAATCAGACAAGGTTATTTACTGTCAACATTTGAATCAAAGGCAGCCAAAAATCCAAGGTGAAGGCATGCTGTCCCTAAAGATTACAGTCAGACACTGAATCAAAACCAATTCCTGTATTTCTAAATCAATGTAGTAGTTATGGTATCTATTTGATTTTTATAAATGCTTGGCTGGCTCCTATCAGGAGAGCATAAGTTCACACGGAAAATACAAGCGGTAATAATCAATAGCTTTTGGAGTGAAGAATGAAATCGTCTATACAGTGAGCCGCCGTTCTGAAACCACCTCTGAGGAATTGCAAGGACACATGAGAAAAGCAATTGCCTTTCAAAACAAATGCAATAAATGTCACCCCACCGATTTTAAAAAGCTGAGAAAGTTTAAGAATGATCTCTAAGTAATTCAAATTTTACAAACTTTAAGCAAGAACGTTTTGATGCTAAAGTAAATGGCTTAATGTTTCTAGAAACTTACATAGCAGAACCAGGGATACATGCATCCTGTCTTCCCTTGAAACACAGCCTCCGAAAGGCAATTCTAACTTTAGACATTTAGTACACAAATTTCTATAATGATCATAAAATTAAGAAGCAAATGTGTAAAGCTAATCACTAATTTGTTTCTGGTTTCTAGTTTTCTCCTTTTTCTGACTTTGATGAATCGGTAAATAAGTTCTTATCATTCCAGGTACCTACAGAACATGCAAAATGGTCAAGAAGCCAAAGGGAAGAACATTAATCACGCTCTGTTTTGTCCTTTTTTCCGCCCTGTCCTTGCGGGCATTTTCATCATCCTAGAGGAGGTATTTATGAGTTAGTTTATCTTGGAGATCCTTAGACCATGCCACATAACAGAACAGAAAGTCCTCTAGAATTACCATCACTAAACTAATAACGACTACCATTTATCTGCCCCTTAATATGTGCAAGACAAAATACGAGCAGTCTGCATACAGGGTTGCATTTGTCTCTTGTAAGTGTCCTAAGAGGTGGATCTTATTATCTTTTTAATTTTTTCTAATATTTATTTTTTTTATTTTTGAGAGAGAGAGAGAGAGGCAGAGTGTGAGCAGGGGAGGAGCAGAGAGAGACAGAGACACAGAATCCGAAGCAGACTCCAGGGTCTGAGCTATCAGCACATAGCCTGGCGTGGGGCTTGAACTCACGACCATGAGATCATGACCTGAGCCAAAGTCAGACACTTAACCAACTGAGCCACCCAGGTGTCCCAAGGTGGATCTTATTATTATGCTCAGTTGATGAGGAGGAAAGAAAATTAGAAATCCTAAGTAAATTACCCAAAAAGAGAAAACAAGGTGAGGAAATAAGAGACAAAGTTGAGATTCAAACCCAGGCTCATCTATTTGGGTGTCTACAGTTTTAACAGTTATACGATATTGACTGTATATTGCTACAGTATTTGATTGTTTGCGGTGAGCACAGAAATTGGTATATGAAGGGTGTATACTCTAGACACAGGGTATATTTGAGACTGTAAAGACAATCCAATTTGATGAGGTTAGAGGCAATGCGTAGTGTATACAGAAGAAAGAAAAAAAAGAAAAATAAAGGATTTTGGTACCTAAGATAGAAAATGGTGAAACTAATGCATAGAACTGACCATAAGTCATCTATCCAACTTTTCCAACCACAAAAAACTGAGCATTTATTAACTACTGTGTGTTGTACATCACCACAAAAGACGTAAGCAGAAGTCTAATTGGGTTACTGCCTAACCTGTAAGCGCCAGAGTACAGGGAAAATTTTCGAATGCCTTCAGAGAGGAACAAGCACACTAATAGCAAGAAACCACTTTTGAATGTGAAATGTGATGTATATGGCCTCCACTTAATGGGCACTAAGTAAGAAAGAAGAGACTATAAGCAAAGAGAATCAGTACAAGTAAGACTAAGTGAATCCAGGGGCACCTGTGTGGCTCAGTCGATTGGGCAGCTGACTCTGATTTTGGCTTAGCTGAAGATCTCACAGTTCATGGGATGGAGTCCCAAGTCAGGCTCTGTGCTGACAGCACGGAGCCTGCTTAGGATTCTCTCTCTCCTTCTCTCTCTCTCTCTCTCTCTCTGCACCTCCCCTGCTCATGCTTTCTCTCTCTCTCTCTAAATACATAAATAAATAACCATTAAAAAAAAAAGACTGAATGAAACCAAGCTCAAATGGAATGGAGAACCCAGAACTGGTTGCTAGAAAGAGAGCAACTTAAAATAGAAACATGTGTCCAGTATTTAAGTAATGAATCTTAGACATGCTAGAAAAAGATGAGGAAGTGATCATCATAAAGGCTGAAAAGCAGCAATTAGAACAGAATAATTTCTATCCTGTTTTATTTAATTTTCTATTCATAAAAACCAAAATAAGTAAGGAAGTGGATTGGAATTAATTGTTCCAACAATGTCTTTTTTCTTTAAATATTATTTATTTATTTTGAGAGAGAGAAAGTGCACATGTGAGTTGTGGGGGGAAGTGTAGAGAGAGAGTGACAGAGAGAATCCCAAGGAAACTCTTCACTGTCAGCACAAAGTCTGACATGGCGCTCGACCTCAGGGCTGTGAGATCATGACCTGAACCGAAATCAAGAGTCAGCTGCTTAACCAACTGAGCCACCCAGGCACCCCCAACAAACACTTCTTGACTGCGCACATTTCAGGGCAGTGTGGGTGGGTCATGCTAAAATGAATGCATCATACAACCTCATATCAAAAAAACAACCTGATTAAAAAATGAACAGAAGTCTTGAATAGACACAGTCTATATCTTCAAGAGGTTCCCACTCCAGTCAGCAAGATATGGCCAAATACTCACACCATGCTTCAGGGCATAGTAAAGAAAGTGCCACAGGCAGGTAGAAAGTGTAATGGGTGCTCAGAATTACTTGCCAAGATGACCAGAAGATAACATAAAAGGGCTGATATTTGAGCTGTGCTTGAAAGAAAGGGCAAGATTAAAGAGATGTAGATGATAGGGAGTTTCCATGTAGAAGAAGTCAGTGAAGTCAGAAACACCAGGAAGAATAGATATTTTGAGTGAAACACAATTCTGAGCATATAAATACATGCTGGGGAAAAGCAGCTAAAGTTGGAAGAGTGTGGTAGGAATTGATTTGGAGCTGCCTTAAATGCTACTGGGCCTCCTTTAGCAAATAATCGCCTTAAGTCCTTCCTTTGAACTTGATGTAGAAGAGGCAAGTTTAGCAGAGAGTAGCAAAATGCAATTTATGCTTGCAGATAATTAACTGACATGTGCTTTTCAACTACAGGCACAATTTTGAGTATTTTGATCTGTGTGAATATGGAAGTTTTACATGGATCCCAGTTTGTGACAAACATAATGCTAAGCAGCAAGTAGATTAGGCTTTTAAGAAACTTAGTATGAAAATCACATTTCTGAAACTTGAAGTGTGTCAATTAATACATACAATTTAGTGTCATGTCATGTGTAGATTCAGAGAATGATGAAAACATTTGGTAATAAATGAATTCTCCCCCCCAAAAAAGAAGGTGAAGAAATTTATTTTCAGTCCAGTTCCAGGAAACTAGAATAGCAGGAGTTTGCAAAGTAAACACAAGTAAAATTGGAGTCCAAATAGGATTTTTATTGTATTGTAAAGAAAAAGTAAGCAACTCTGTTTTTTTATTTTATTTTTAATTATTTTTATTTTTTTATTTGAGAGAGAGAGAGACAGCAGGGGAGAACAGTACAGGGCGAAAGAGAGAATCTCAAGCCGACTCCTTGCTCAACACGGAGCCTGATGTGGGACTTGATCCCAAGACCTTTGGATCATGAGTTGAAATCAAGAGTCAGACGCTCAACCGACTGAGCCACCCAGGTGCCTCCAGCCCTGTTTTAGAAATATATGTGAGTCTATAGAGGAGTTTGGATGTGTATGTGAAAATACCCTCACACAACAGTACTTCTCCATATTGCTGAGATTGTTTTATTTTGTAATAACCATCTTCCTGTGGATAAACAGCATGGGAAGAATGGAAGCCAGATGTTTACATGAAGTCCAGCCAAGAAAAGATGTCCATAACCAATTATTTTGACTGCTTATATATAAGAAAATATGAATTATCTTCACTAAGATAAATCCCAAAGCTAATTGGCTTAAAAAATTATATCCTTGAGGCGCCTGGGTGGCTCAGTCGGTTAAGCGGCCGACTTCGGCTCAGGTCATGATCTCGCAGTTTGTGAGTTCGAGCCCCTCGTCGGGCTCTGTGCTGACAGCTCAAAGCCTGGAGCCTGCTTCAGATTCTGTGTCTTCCTCTCTCTCTCTCTGTGCCCCTCCCCCACTTGTGCTCTGTCTCTCAAAAATGAATAAATGTAAAAATAAAAAAATTTAAAAAAATTATATCCTCATATAATCCAAGAAGCTAAATTGATAGTTCCCTTTATTATTGACTTAATTAAACCATCATCAGTATTATAATTTTAAATCTTATGCAAAAGAAATTATTAGTAAACATTTTAAATTTATATTCTAGATGTAATATGGTCTGACAACAACTATTGTGTAATTTAAAACTGAGGGTCCTTGGGGCACATGGGTGGCTCAGTCAATTAAAAGCGCAACTCTTGATTTCGGCTCAGGTCGTGATCTCATGGTTCCTGAGTTCGAGCCCTGCATCAGGCTTTACACTGACAGTGTGAAGCCTGCTTGGGATTCTGTCTCTCTCCTCGCTCTCCACCCGTCCTGCATGCTCTCTCTCTCAAAATAAATAAATAAACTTAAAAAGTAAATAAACAAAACAGATAAAACTGGGGGTCCTATAATTGAAATTAAACCTAAATTTACCAAACTTCAAATTAAAGTTCAAAATCTTACAAATATTTAATTCAAAATTAGCTCAATTTTATTCTTCAGATTTATCATGAAAGCAAAAGATGACAGTGTGGGTAATTGCCATCAGAAATACTTTTATTTCTGTAGAGATATTATACTGTCTTCTCCATTTTTGTGCGTGCCCTCAAAAGATGTCATAGTCAGCCAGAAAGAATAGCCCCTGCATTAGCGTGGGCATACCACAGGTTATTGTATCATTGCTTCCATTGCTCTAGGATACGGAGTAACATTTGCTGATTCAGAAATTGCAATTAAAATATTGTAAGGGCAAACAAAAGGGAACATTTTAATAAAAATGTGTTGGCCCCTTAGCACCGCACATATTCTGTCGGATCATATAAAAAATCATGCTTTGTACCATATACCAATGATGTGTTGAATCACAGCAACAACAACAACAAGTATTTTAGTTCTTTGGTACTCTGAACAGTGGCCTTACAATATGGATGAAACCAGAGGACATTAAACTAAGTGAAATAAGACAGTCACAGAGGTTAAACACTGAATGATTCTACTTATACAAAGTACCTAAAATAGCCAAACTCATAAAAGAAGAGAGTAGCATGGTGATTTCCAGGATCTGGCAGGGAGGGGAAAATGGGGAAATGAACCTCAATGGGTATAAAGTTTCAGTTACACAAGATGAATACACTCCAGAGATCTGTACAAGAGAGTACTTACAGTTAATAATATGGTATTGTGCACTTTAAAACATGTGAAGACGATTGATTTCCTGTTAAGTATTCTCACCACACACAAGTAAAAGAACACAAGGAAATTTGGGAAGCTACTTGAAACGTTCAGTACCTGCATTGTAGTGATGGCATCTTGGGTGTATGCAATGTCCAAACTCATCAACATATAAAATATGTGCAATTTTTGTGTATCAGTTATACTTCAGTAAAATTAAAAAAAAAAACAAATTGTCTTCTGGATTTTTAAAAAATATTTCAGTGACATTGCAGAAAACATAAAACAAAAATTATTTTCTTGTCCAAATACAAACTAAACTTTGCTCATTTATCTGCATGTTTGATTGATAGTGCAAATGTAAATTTTGGCAATTTCTCTTTAGTCTATAAGCTTCTTACTTCTCTTTAGAAAAGAAAAAGATCCTGCAAATTCCTGCATACCTAGCACACAACACTGCTAGATAGGGATGTGATCTGCTTACTGATGATATTTAAGTTTCCATAATGATAGCTTTGGGTCGCTTTTCAGTTTCTTCAAAATGTGCAGAAGCAATTAATGAAATTTTGACTTGACACAAATGAAAGAAGTTACTCTCCTTAGACATATGCCTACAAGATGGCTCTCATTGCTAGACATAAAAAAGATGTTTAAATGTGGGCCTGCTGTAATGTATTTTCAAAATATGGGACAAGAAGATGTTCTCTAATTCAACATATTGAGAACGAGAGTGCAGAAAAAGATAATAGTCAAAGAGAAAAAAATAATAGTCAAACATAAATTTATATGTTGAATCTCCAAAATTGCTTGTTGATCTTGGAAGAGGGCAGAGAAGCCTGAAAAGGATGAACTGATTGCAGTTGAATTTTTCGATACTATCTGTAGATGGTTAAACTCACACAGCAAAAAATTACTTCTTTTAGGGAAAAGAGCCTGCTTCAGAACTCAAAAAAAAAAAAACATGTAAGCAGTGAAGGGCAGGCAAAATAAGCAAGAGTTTTTCAACTTCTTTACTAAAACTTCAAGTTCATTTCACAAGTTTAAATTATCTATGTAATAAAAATAATAATAAACATTTGCCTGGAGAAAGAAAATTATAACTTAGGATGACATTCACCGTGCCTCCCAGGATTTAAAATCGGTGGACATTTTAGACATTGGGAGCCTATATGATACATTTGCAGACCCAAAGTCCCTGATTGACGAATGACTGATCTGGCAAAACACAATGTAGATACAAAGTGGATAGACATTTTTTGAAATCCGAAAACTAATTTTATACAAGTCTAAACTTACCTTCTGTTGCTATGAGGTCAAATCCTAAGTATTCCATGCTCAAATGCTTTTGGTTGAGAGGTGATTAACTTGACATCATCACATTGGAAGGATACCAGGAATCAGTGTAATCTGGGCTTGATTAGAAGAGAAATGCAAGTCAACATGCTTTTTTTTTATGGTGTCCAATTTACCACTACATAAAAGAGAAGAAGAATGTCTTGAAAGTTTCAGGAAGTTCAGAGAGTATTTCTGGCAAAAGAAATAGAAATACTAGAAATATTCTAATGTATTACTGGTATGAAAGAAATTAAAAAATTGTTATACTTTTCTCGTACATTCCACTGTCAGCTGTGCTGACAGCTCAGAGCCTGGAGCCTGCTTTGGGTTCTGGGTCTCCCTCTCTCTCTTTGCTCCTCTCCCTCTCCCCTTCTGTGTGCGTGTGTGTCTCTCAAAAAATGAATACGTGTTAAAAAAATTGTTTAATTAAAAAAATAATAGCATTTGTTTGATATGACTGTGTCCCAGACTGGCTGGCTAACAAGTTGGTTTCCGTAATGCAAATCTGAATTCTGGTTCAACCGTTCACTAGCAATGTGGCCATGAACAAATCACATAACTTTCCTCATCCAAACACTCCTCATCTTACAAAATAATTATAAACGGTAATAATCCTTTAGAGGTTGTCAAGATGTTTAGAGATGGTAGATTGTCGTATAGTAAATGATCAATAAATATGAGCTCTTTTTTCAGTATAATTGTCCCATCTGAAACTATAAATCCACAGTGAGGTCTGCCATGGGGATGTTGTTTTCCATTATAAAGTTCATCTTTTCCTGACTATGTGACCTCATGGTCCTCAGTTTGCTTGTTGTTCAAGTCCTTCTTCTCTGAGGTTTTATAATGCACTGTGTGCAGGTTTAAATTTGGACTAAGTCATGTCTGACTCTTCTCTCATCAATTTTTGAGTCCATTGCACAGTTTAATTATCTTAATTGATGTATTTCTTTTTTAACATTTCCGAGTACTTTCCATTCACATCAGTTCTTTTCAGGAAAAAAAAAACCCTATCATCTACTTCTGATTGTACCACTTTGGATACTCAATTTGTTCTATATTATTATCAACCAATATTGAATATGAAGGATATCCATACATCATGGGCAGGAAAACACTGAAGGCTGGGAACTACCAAATGGCTTCTCTTCAGGGAAAGTAGTGATTTAGGGGAAGATTTTGTGAAGTATGGCCTTTTGTTTCTTAACTTAAGTGTGCTAGTTAGAAACATTTCGAAGGAGAGAAACAGGAAAACACCAGAGAGAGACTGTCAGTTTGTCTCCTAAAGGGGTAATTTTCTAGTGGCATTGTGCCAGGAACTGGTGTTTCCCATAGTCCTTTCCCATCCCTGAAACACAGTCACAGACTGTGTGGACGGTCAGCACAAACTGTGTCATCAGTCAGAGAAGCCAAACAGGAGAGAAATGTGAGGTTCAGCTTGTGGTTAGGGTGACCATGAAGCCAGAATGATTGGCGGAGCCAGGAGAGTCAATGTGGTGTAATCAGACAAAGACAAGGATGTGACCAATGCAATCATTTGCTTTATGACTCTGAGGCCAGCTCAGAGACTTTAGAAGATGAGATGGCCTGAAATCTCTCTTAAGGGAGGATGTGGACAACATTTTTTTTTAAAGTAAACTTTGGAGAGATCAAATAGAAAGAACTGCACAATAACAGAATCTCATACAAAAAAATAAAAACCCTGAAAAGTAAATATAATACAAAAAATAGCAAGTAAGATAACAGTATCATGTGAATTACTAACCATGTCCTCTTCCAAATTTAAATATGTACAAGTCAATGGAGAATGCCATGCCCCTGGAGAACCCTTAGAATGTTAAGTCACTGTTCATTAAGAGGAGATAGGTTCTTTCAGAGGTGTTGATGTAAGAACTTATGGGGTCATGGGGGGTACCCTCCTCCAGGGATGAAGGGTCAGTGGTTACAAGTGTCACTGACAAAGGAATGAATTTACATTGGATTCTGTGGTTTTGAGGAATTAAACTTCCAGGCCTTAGAATTTAAATTTTGGGGAGTGGAAAATAAGATATTGAATCTCAGTCCATGAGAGACCACAGGATTACTCATTGCTCACTTCCTTTGGGTATTTGGTTGGTGCTAGTATAAGAGAGGGTGAATATAGGCAGGTATGTATGTAATCTACAGGAGTCCAACATAGGAAGAACAAATATTGTTAAAATGTCTATACTACACAAAGACATCTACATATCCAATGCAATCCCTATCAAAATAACACCAGCATTCTTCACAGAGCTAGAACAAACAATCCTAAAATTTTCATAGAACCGGATAGCACCCTGAATAGCCAAAGCAATCCTGAAAAAGAAAACCAAAACTGGAGGCATCACAAGCCTGGACTTCAAGATGTATTACAAAGCTGTAATTGTCAAGACAGTATGGTACTGGAACAAAACAGACACTCAGATCAATGGAATAAAATAGAGAACCCAAAAATGGACACAAATGTATGGCCAACTAATCTTTGACAAAGCAGGAAATAATATCCAGTGTAAACAAGACAGTCTCTTCAGCAAACAGTGTTTGGAAAACTGGACAGCAATATGCAGAAGAATGAACCCGGACCACTTTCTTACACCATACACAAAAATAAACTCAAAATGGATGAAAGCCCTAAATGTAAGACAGGAAGCCATCAAAATCCTAGAGGAGAGACCATGGTGGGAGGGGAAGGAAAAAAAAGTTAGAGAGGGAGGGAGCCAAACCATAAGAGACTCTTAAAAACTGAGAATAAACTGAGGGTTGATGGGGGGTGGGAGGGAGGGGAAAGTGGGTGATAAGCATTGAGAAGGGCACCTGTTGGGATGAGCACTGGGTGTTGTATGGAAACCAATTTGACAATAAATTTCATATTAAAAAAATCCTAGAGGAGAAAGCAGGAAAAACCTCTTTGACCTCAGCCACAGGAACTCCTTACTTGATATGTATCGAGAGGCAAGGGAAACAAAAGCAAAAATGAACTACTGGGACCTCATCAAAAGAAAAAGCTTCTGCACAGTGAAGGAAACAATCAGTAAAACTAAAAGGCAACCAACAGAATGGGAGAAGATATTGGCAAATGACATATCAGATAAAGAGTTAGTATCCAAAACCTATAAAGAACTTATCAAACTCAACACCCAAAAAACAAATAATCTAGTGAAGTAATGGGCAAAAGACATGAATAGACACTTTTCCAAAGAAGATCTCCAGATGGCTAATGAATGGACACATGAAAAGATGCTCAACATCACTCATCATCAGGGAAATACAAATCAAAACCACAATGAGATACCACCTCACACCTGTCAGAATGGCTCACATTAACAACTCAGGCAAGAACAGATGTTGGTGAGGATGTGGAGAAAGAGGAGCCCTTTTGCATTGTTGGTGGGAATGCAAGCCGGTGCAGCCGCTCTGGAAAGCATTATGGAGATTCCTCAAAAAATTAAAATAAAACTACCGTACTACACAGCAATTGCACTACTAGGTATTTATCCAAAGGATACAAAAATGCTGATTCGAAGGGGCACATGTACCCCAATGTTTATAGCAGCACTATCAACAATAGCCAAATTATGGAAGGAACCCAAATGGCCATAGACTGATAAATGGATAAAGAAGAAGTGTTTTATATATATATATAAACATACACACACACACACACACACACACACACACACACACACACACACAATGGAATATTACTTGGTGATAAAAAAGAGAACGAAACTTCGTCATTTACAGCAACGTAGATGAAACTAGAGTGTATTATTCTAAGCAAAATAAGTCAGAGAAAGACAGATACATGATTTCATTCATATGTGGAATTTAAGAAAGAAAACAGAATGAACATAGGGGAAGGGAAGGAAAAATAAGGTAAAAACAGAGAGCTAGAGACAAACCATAAGAGACTCTTAAATACAGAGAAAAAACTGAGGGTTGCTGGCAGGCAGTGGGTGGGAGAAGGGCTAAATGAGTGAAGGACATTAAGGAGGACACTTGTTGGGATGAGCACTGTTATATGTAAGTGATGAATCACTAAATTCTATTCCTGAAATTATTACACTAATATGTTAACTAACTTGGATTTAAATTTTTAAAAATTCAAAATAAATAAATAAATACATACATACATACATGCGTAAAAATAAAAGAGTTCAACGTTGACAGTGGGAGCTTAAAGAACCCAAGCATGGGACACCTTCGTTAGAGTTTAGTCTAGAGAGAAAGGGATTATACTTGATTTTGCAGAGAGAAAGAGAGAGCAAATGAGGTCTTACCATGGGAGTACCAAACCACAGAAGGCCACCATTGTCACCATGTAGGGTCAATTTCTGAAAGTGACACCACATGGCAGCAAGAGGTAGGTGCAATAATAGCCTGATAAACTGTTAACACTAGCCTGAATTTGATACAGAAGCCAATTGCTACCCCATTTTCCATTTGGGGATGTGTAATACCCTTGGGTTCATGGAAAATCCAGGGGGAGGAGAAGGAACTAGAATTCTTGCTATCAAAGTAGGTGTTGAATCCATCAATTACACTGAAAATTAATAGAGACAGGACTATATTCTCACACCAGGTGGTAGGGCATATATTCAGTCTGCAAAAAGTACAACTTGTTTATTTTTAGAGATTTCTACATTTTTAATGAACTAGCTTTCAAAGACATCACTAGATCTCATAGTGTTCCACTGGAATATAAACTTCATGAGGTTAAAGAATTCAGTGCTATATTCTCAGAACTTGGGAATATAGTATGCTCCCAATAAATACTTACTGTATAAATGAATAGAAGTTTTATTCATTATAATATTTTGAACCTCATAAATACTAATTAAATATAGAGGTTGCTAAAGTGAACAGAAAAAAAATACAAACACGTCAGTTGATTTGGTTTGCATATCACAGATAAGTAAATATTTTAAATTTATCTAGGCCTAAGAAAATAAAACATAATTCATTTAAATATAGAGAAACACTTATGGATATTTATATTATGCCAGAGACTGTTCTAAAATTTAATGGAAAGAGCAGGTTCCTGGTTTTAAGGAATCTATTGAAAGGGATGTACAATCCAAAGACACATTACAATTCACTTGAACAGTGGTATGTGGACAGTATTCAGGAAGACTGGAGTGATGGATCTAAAGCAAACTGAAATGAAGGGTCTTATGACAGGCTCTATGAAAATGGCCACTGAATGAACCTTTAAACAATAGGACAAAGAATAGTTAGCAAAGAACAGGAAAAGATCCAGGTACAAAGTATGTACAAACCATGGATAGACAGAGCATCTTGTGTTTTAGGAGAAACTACATGTACATAGTTTGATATGGCAAGAGAAAAGAATGCAAGGAAGGGTGTATCAGTCAGAAGCAGAACCACTAGGAGGCAGATAGGTGATAGATGATAGATAGATAGATGAAAGATAGACGATAGATAGATAGGAAGGTAAGTAGATAGATAGATAGATAGATAGATAGATAGATAGATAGATAGATAATAGATTGATAGATGATATAGATAGGTAGATAGATGGATAGATAGATACTAGATTGATAGATGATATAGATAGGTAGATTGAGGTAGATAATAATAATAATAGATAAATAATAATAGTAGATAGATGATAGATAGTTGATAGATGATAGATGATGATGATGATGATGATGATAGATTAGATAGATAGATAGATAGATATAAATAGATATACAGATATAAAATTTAATAGTTATTTGAGCTGATGCAAATATGGGAACTGATTAAGCAGTTTCTGTAGTGCTGATGTCTTTACTGACAAAGGTTTCCTACTGCTTCTGTCACTGTTGGCCCACTGTACTCGTCCATATTAGCTGGCCTTGCTCAGCAGCTGGGTTCTGCCTCATTCAGCCACAGCCAATCATGCCTCTCTTTTGCTCATGTCATTTGTCCCAATTCTGTGCCTCCATCCCCTCCTCCTGATATTCTCCTTCTCCAGCCTGATATCACTGCTTTGAGTTTGCTGCTGTTGGAGAGGATTCTCATCAGTCCTAGCTCTTTAGTAACAGCTGCAATGGTTCCTAAGTAACTTAGAATATATTCTGCATGGAACAAAATTTGAAGGAAGATAGCTGAGTGTTTGAAAAGCATTTATTCCCACTGATAATCACTAGTGGATTGATATAGGCATATGTGTTTCTGGTTTGTCATACGATAGAGGGAATACCCTTCTTTGTTAGGATATTTGTCTCTCATCTAACACCCAATTGCCACCTGACTCCTGCCATCTTCCCTGGCATTGGAGTAACCACCTATCCCTTTGCTTGAGGGTGTTACTCCCAGTACCAGAGGTATATGATTTAATCCCCCAACCCCTTACATCCATTCAGTGAGTCCTTCTGGGAATGGTTGATCCTGAGGTAAGTAGATATGCAGATTAACCCGGTCTTAAACCACTCACCACCAGAAATTCAATATACAGATATTTCCATTAGCCCCCTAAATCTTCATGCTTCAAACCAGAGCCACAATATTAAAATAAAAATTACTTTTTTTTTAAATAAAGAGTATTTTTGTGGCAAATATAATCTAGCCAGGAAACATAATCTGGTATGGGAAATCTCTGGGAAGTATGTTTCAATATCTAGGCAACTCTCACAAACTTTTGTTCCAGTCTTCTTGCAATGTGACTATTTTTTGCAGTTTTTTGAAGATTATATAAACTAACATGGAAAAACTCTTAAAATGTTAATACACACTGAGATTTTCTTACTATCAGATAAAAAAAATGATGGTATTTTGAGAGTTGAGTCAAGATTTGAGGGCTAAAAAAAAGATTTGAGGACTAATTAAAATGAACATAGAGTTTTATAGACAACAGTATTGTCACGGAATTTTGGATGCAAGGAAATTTTCATGTAGTTCAACTGTTCGCTATTTGAAAAATTCCCCCTTCAGCATAGAAGATGCTAAATTAATATTTTGAATGAAAGGACTGTGTTGAAGGTGACCTGAATTATTGATTGGTATTTATTAATCCCAGTAATTTTACCCACAAATCCCATTCTATGTTATTCCCTGAACAATTTTGCTGAGCCTTATAATGCAATAAGTTAATATAACCAAAACACACACACACACGCGCACACACGCACACTTCTAGATTTATGTGTAATAGATAAAGTGTGCATCTTTTTAATGCATTAAGTAATCTGTTTAAAGATAAAAATTCTAAATGTCCCTGACTAAAGTTAAATAAAATCTAGACTGAATTTCATAAAAGTAAATATAACCCTAACTGTAAAAATATCTTCGATTGTAGGAATAAAAGATTTATATATTTTAAAAAGAGCTAGAGCCTTTTAATTTCTTTAAACAAGCATTTCAACTAGATCAAACCCAGGTTTTTACCACAAAGAAAAGATATCCAGTGTGTAAAACAAATAAGTTTTTATATATTCATAGTCACTTGAACAATTTTCCTTTCAATATACAATTCTTCTGGAATGTATAGTCAGGAACTCCAAGACATTCTGACATAGATCCAGGCAGTATTGTATATTCTAGATTAAAATGGAGTCCAAAGCCTTTGATACATCATCAAGGCATTTCAGAATCTTACACCTCTTCTGTGAACATTTATGTCAAACTTACAGTAGCATGAAAATAGCTCTTTTTCTCAGTACTACCTCAAAGTCAACTGCTAACAGAACACGTATTAAAGAAAATTAGAGCACTGATTTCACTTTTGCGTTTGGATTTGCATCATTTCTAGTTTACTTTTCTAAGTGTAGTTTTTATATTCCTCCCAGACATCAGTTTCAGCAGACGCTCCAGAAGAATTGTGAGACCCTTGAAAAGTTAACCACAACTACTTCTCAGTCTCAATAATTAGTAGGATCTTAGGTACGCCAGACAGTTTCTCAGAAAGATCTGAAATTACAGGCTTAAGTTACTGACTTCCTTTTTTTTTACTTCCTATTTTTTGACAGTGGGAGCCAAAAACATTGGGTGTTTCTCTTCAGCTGCTTTCCAAACTGTACAAGTGGAAAAAGAAAAGACAAGGGAGATTTAGCCCCATAAACAGCTGCCATCTTGACTTTCTCTTTTAAATTCATTTAGTGGATATAGGCACATGGTTTACACAAACTGGGCCTACAAGGCTGTATAATTTATGAGTGCTGGCTTGCCTTTTGGATATTTTAACTTTTTCTCCTGGCAGGTCATACCATGCCAACTGTGTGCAAAAGTAAGTTTGGATCCTAGTATATTGCCAGACAACTTTTGAGGACACTTCCTTTTTTTTTTTCCTTTGAGAAAGAAAGCTCTTTGGGACAATGCTGTTACAGTGAGAACTTAGGTGAAGTTTGATTTTGTACTGGGTCATAATATAGTAGAAATCTAATCTTTTCTTGATTTCGCTCACCTACATGGAGATCGGCAAATGTAACAAAATGTTTTTTAAAAATTTTTAAAAATGTTTATTTACTTTTGAGAGAGAGAGAGAGAGAGAGAGAGAGAGAGAGAGAGAGAGAGAGACACGGCGGGGAAGGGGCAGAGAGAGGGAGACACAGAACCCGAAGCAGGCTCCAGGCTCTGAGGTGTCAGCACAGAGCCCGACCCAGGGATCTTGAGATCATGACCCGAGCCAAAGTCAGATGCTTAACTAACTGAGCCACTCAGGCTCCCCACAGAATGTTCTTTAACGTGTTAAGAGTTAACACGATAACTCCACTCCTAATAATTTATCTTAAGGACAGAAATATGAATAAGAATTTTTTTCAAGTTGTGTTTATCATAACATCATTAGCTGTAGGAAAATTCCTGGTAATCCAGTAATAGATCCAGCAATAGATCACATGGCTGTACTCATGTTTGGGAAGCATGACTCAGGATTCTTGGGAAATCAGAAGGCCTCTCTGGAACTGCAATTTCATTTAGTCCCAATATCTTAGCACTCCATCAAGAAAGAGCAGGAAACTTCAGCTCAACAGTTCAGAACAGGGGTCAGCAAACTCTTTCTGTAAAGGGTCAGGAAGTAAATATTTTAAGCTTTGTCGGCTATGTGGTCTCTCTGTCCAACTACCTGACGTGCCATTGAGAGTGAAAGCAGCTTGAACAAAACAAATGAATAGGCACAGCTATCTTCCAATAGAACTTTGTGTATCGTCACTGAAATTTGAATTCCACGTAGTTTCCGTGTGTCATGAAATATTCTTCTTCTTCAGATTTTTTTATCCAACCATTGAAAAGGCGAAAAACATTATTAGCTCACAGGCCTATTTGAATATAGGCAGGGGGCCAGATTTCACCGGCTGGTTGTAGTTTGCCAACCAGTGATTAGAACATGGACTCTGGAGTCACAGCTGGTTTGGGTCCTAATTTTACTATTGGTGGCTGAGTTATATTTAAGGGAAATAGTAAAAAATGACTCACGATGAAAGTATACACAACGCTCTGTCCTTGAGGGGCTAGAAATTAGAAGCTTGCTTACTTCCCTCATTGTCCTTGTTATCAGTACAGGAGGCTTCTGTGGCAATGTTACATCTGGGCCCTCTCCAACTAGTCTGGCAAACGTACATCAAAAGCAAACAAACAAAGACAAACCAAATATCCAACAAAATAGAAATAGTTACATACGTTAGAATAATTTCACAAAACAAAATAGAATGCAACCATTAAAAAATCATGTTTTGAAACACATTCTGTGACATGTAAATAATATAAATGTAACTACAATTACAGGCTATGACTGTATGGTATACAGCATGGTCCCTGAAAGGTACCTGGAATTTGATCAGTAAAGATTGGAATAATTCAAATATTTTATCTTAAAGAATCCCCTGCACACATAATGAAATAGTATTTTAACATAATCCACAGAATATGTGCTCTACGTGATGCACAGAACTTGGTAAATGTCAGAAATTGATGTATGTTGGGACACATTATGGGAGATCTTGGAGAACAAGAATCAGGAGAGTGATGTGGGAAAAGAAAGGCAAGTGGACCTCAGAGAACACCTGCATGTTCAAAGGCCACCTGAGTCAGAAGAACAGTCCTAGAAAGTCATTTGCCAATATGGCCACTTCTCCTGCTAAGAAGGGAAAATTTTAAATTCCCTATTGTTTGTTACTGGAGAATATAGTATAAGGAAATTAGGATCTAAGGAGAAGAGGGGCACCTGGGTGGCTCAGTCAGTTGAGCATCCAACTTTGACTCAGGTCATGATCCCACAGTTTGTGAGTTCGAGCCCTGCATCAGGCTCTTTGCTGACAGCTCAGAGTCTGGAGCCTGTTTCAGATTCTGTGTCTCCCTCTCTATCTGCCCCTCCCCCCCCCAAAAATAAATAAATGTTAAAAATAAAATAATTAAAAATTTAAAAAAAGGAGCTAAGGAGGAGAATCCAAATGAGGCCATGAAGAGATGGTCTTGTCTCCTTTCTCAGGTAGAAATATTTCTAGCACTTTCTTCCAATAAAGAGAAGACAAATTATTCCCTTAATTGTATAAATGCAAGTAGTACTAATGTTTTCTGTAATTCAGAAAGAAGAAAGAAACCAAACATTATTTTGTTAGCCTTCTGCATTAGTCTAGGTTCTCCAGAGAAACACAACTAACAGTTTGTATATCTATCTATCTATCTATCTATCTATCTATCTATCTATCTATACCTACTATTAGTTCTGTATATAGTATATATGTTACATACACTTATAACTTATGTGAGAGGAGATTTAGTATAGTAGTTGGCTCACAGGGCTATGGAAGCTGAAAACTCCCACAATCTATGGTCCACAGTTGGAGAACCAGGGAGCTGATACAGTAACTCTGAAGGCCTGAGAACTTGGGGCAGCTGGTGTAAGTCCTAGCGTTCAAAGGCTCAAGAACCAGAAGCTCTGACGTCCAAGGGCAGAAGAAAATGGACATTACAACCTAATCAGAGAGAGCAAATTTCCTCTTCCTCTGCCTCCTTGTTCTATTCAGGCCTTAACACATTGGGTGATGCCCACCCACCCTGATGAAGGTGGATCTTATTCACTGTCTACTGATGCAAATACTAATCTCTTCCAGAAATATCTTCACAAACACCCAGAAATAAGGTTTTACCAGCTATCTGGTCATCTCTTGGCTCAGTCAAGTTGACACATAAAATTAACCACACACCATCCCTCATTTTTATTTTATCTATTCTCCCTCCGCTGGATTTTTACTTTTGCAAATCATGATATAATCCATTTACCTCAAACTCAACTTTTCTATATTTTCTATGTCAAAATAAAGAGAAGAAAATTTTGCTTGCAGCAGTCCATAGAACTCAACAGCAGAAGGAATTGTTGATGTTTTTTGTTTTTTGTTTTACCCAAAAGTCATTCACAAAATGAATACAGGCATGAACTCTCTTCTGCTGCAACTTTTTGTCCTACGAACACTCTGCCATCGTGAATCTCTTGGTGGGTCCAACATGGCTGCACAAACAGGCCACGCATGAAGGCTTTGGAGACACAAACTGCCGGAGTCATGGTTTAAGGGTTTCTGATGTGGTTGGTTTTACTTGTTTGAGAACAGGTGATTTTACCTTAGTGCTTGCATTTTTCCTCCCTTGTCAAGGTCTTATCAGGCCAATGAGGAGAGTGACTTTGGGTCATGAAAGGAGAGAAAAAAATCCAACTCGGAGCCCAACTTGTGGCAACCCTAACTTCTGGAACTGAAAAAGATTTCCTTGAGATATGAAGGCAGCTGAAAGATGGACGATTTAATAAATTATGGGAGGAGGGGATTCCTCATTTTTGTTTTTGTACTTAGGCTGCTCATTTCAAGACTGCTCATGTCAAAGCCACTGAGCCCTACAAGGACCCAGTACTGCTGGACCAGCTGTAAATGGCTAGCATCTAGCTTGATTGGTTGGTGTTTGAGCCATTATGAGATATTTTAAATGTTACTTTTACATATAAATCAAATCCAAATCGTCCTTAAGGATACAGTTTAGCTAAGTTCTTTATGGGATTTCTCTGAAGCAATGTTACACATTTTTTTTGTCCTGAGATATTGCTCCTTAAATTTATTAGATGGATGTCTTGTTAGCCATGTGACAATTTGATAGTTGTAAATCTATTTGGCTTATACTGCTTCACAATTTAGAAATAGCTCTGTTCAGAACCCATATTTTAATCGAGTATTATTTGACAGAGTGGAAAAGTAAGAGTTCAAGTCCCAATTCACCCTTACTTAGTTTGCTTTTCTAAATGGCCTTTAAGTTTGTCTGCCCCATTATGAGGTCAACAGCAATCATTCCTTTATTTTGAGAAACATCCCAATCTATTTGACCTTCTTACCTCACAATACTATGGTTGCTATGAAGACATAAATTTGATACCTAATCTAATTTTTAAAGGGCTTTTATAACTCATAGCACAATCTATGAACATTACAAAACAATCACATGTGCAGGCGCACACGCACACACTCACATCCCCGGTACTTAATCGTATAAAGTTCAATGTAAAATCTCCCATTCATTTTTCGCCCATTATATATTCCCCAGAGGAAGCCGGTGCACTGAAAGGAAAATTCAGTAATGTAATGTCTACCAAAGAACACAAGATTTTGGTAATACTGCCATACCTGTTTTTGTAGGGTGCACAGGTGACTTTACAGGTCACCACACAGGCCATGCAGAAGCGAGTCTTGGCAGGAAGCCTCGTTATTCTCCTGGAACACAGAGTACAGGAGTCTTGTGAGGAGCCACCAGGAGGCCTTCTCCCGCCCACTCCCTCTCTCACCTGGGAGGCTGTTATGAAACAGTTTCTCATCCCCTCCCAGGTTTTGAAGGTGAGAGCTGTTCTTGTCCACCCCATGCCCCAGAACATAGCTGCAGGCTGTGAAACGGCTTGGCTGCCGCCTACAATTGGTTCCTGGACAGCAGACCATCTCAACAATTTGCACTGCGCTCTCCTGCCCCTTTTCATCTTGGTGTCATCCATTTTGGTGTGTGGGACAGGGCCAGGTTGCTGGCACCTTTTGGCCACTCTTCCTTTTGCTGTCTATGTAAGTAATAAACAGCCTAAATTTCAAGGCCCTTCACTGTGTCTTTTCTAGCTGAATCTGTCCGGTCTTGGACTTGACCTCTGTCTCGCTTTTATCTTTCATGCATATTAACCCATTTAATCCCGAAAATAATTTTATGAAGTGTTTTTTATAAGGATGGATAAACTGAGTGCTATAGACTGAATGCTTGTGTCCTCCCAACTCCAAATTCATACGTTGAAGCCATAACTCGCAATGTAGCGGCATTGGGAAGTGGGGCCTGCGTAATTAGGTTTAGATGAGGACCTGAGGGTAGAGCCTCCATGATGGTTAGTGTCCTTGTAAAAACTAGAAGGGAAACTAAGCTCTCCCTCTCTCTATGCAAGCACAAAGAAGACGTTATGTGAGCACACAGTAAGATGGTGTCTGTCTGCAGGCCAGGAAGAGAGTCTTTCACCAGGAACTAAATCTGCCAGCACCTTGATCTTGGACCGCCAGAACTGGGAGGAATAAATGTTGTTTAAACCAGCCAATCTATGGTATTTTGTTATAGCAGCCTGAGTGGCCTAAGACATTGAGATATAGAGGTAAAAGGTCATCTTGGCAAGTGGAAAAGCCCACTTATTTATTTATATATTTATTAATTTATCTCTCCATCTATCTATTTATTTATAAGTAGGCTCCACACCCAGAGCAGAGCCCAACGTGAGGTTTGAACTCATGACCATGAGATCGAGAACTGAGCTGAGATCAAAAGTTGGACACTTAACTGACTGAGCCACTCAGGCACCCCCATAAAAGCCAACTTTAAACCAAGATGATTTTGTCATGGAGATTTTGCTCTTAACCATTGCTCTAAGCTGATTTTTATATCTATATTTAATATATGTAAAATATTTAAACTATACTTTAAAAAAACAAGGAAAGGAAGTAAGAAAGCCAACTAACCAGAATGGTTATAATCAAAGACACAGTTGATAAACATCATTGGGGATGTGGAGGAATTGGAACCCTCATGCACTGCCGATAGTTATTTAAAATGGCACAGCCACTTTTTAAAACAGTTAGGCACTTCCTCAAAAGGACTTAACAATTCCTTAATAAGTATATACCTAAGAGAAATGAAAATGGATCTCTACCAAAAATTTGTACATGAACATTCACAGCAACACACTATCTTTATCCCTTCATCTATTGATAGACTCTTAGCTTGTTTCCATTCCTTGGCTATTGTGAATAATGCTGCAATGAACATGGGAGTACAAATACATCTCTTCAAGATAATGATTTATTTTAGTTTTTATTTTTGCCCCCAAACTACCTGTTATTATTTATTTTCACGGTCCTCAGATAGTTGTTTTATGTATTCTGCCCTGGGTGTTGAGTTGTAATCAGTGTTATAGGTAAAAAAAAAAAAGCCAATTTAGCCAGAGTTGGAGTTGTTCCTGGACCCTGCCCACACCCCAAGGAGGGAGGTGAGGTACCCACGCCCAACCTTTATAATATATAAAATAACCTGTGTAGCAACTTCTTATATAAATTCTTATTGTAAAGATTATTTTATAACAATAATTTCACAATTTGGTTTCCATTACACCTAGCAGAGTGCCACATGCAAAAAAGCCACTTGGTAACCACATTTTAGTAAAAATCAAGTAATGATCCTCTGTTAGGAGATACTTACCACTGATTTGAACTTTCTTCCACTTTTGTATGGCCATCCAGGAAATCTTTTCTAGTCTTCTATTTTCTCTACAGGTCAACAAAGAAATGGCAAGGTAGAAAAGGATGAGTGACTTCAAATAAAGGAGAAAACAATAGTATTAACTCAATTTAAACTTTTTTAAAACTTAAAGGACAAATATCTTACCTGTAGATAAGTTGGAAATGTTTAATCGTAGCCATATTTTCAAAGGCAAAATACATGAAGATCATGGTGAATAGTGAAAAATCACTTCTACTGTAACCCATCTATGATGTCTTTGTAAACAAAATATCGTTTTTAATATGTCTATTCTGAATGAATGTGTGTATGCATTCATTAATGTTAGAGTTTCAGTTTTTGAATCTGAAGATAAGATAAATATCTCAAATAAACCATAGATATGAACCACCCTAACTTTGGTGTGGAAAGCAAAGAATAATGAGTGAATCAAAAGGAGAGAGAGAAATCATTTTTCTTTGGAAAAAATTAGTAAGATCTCAAGAGAATAAGGGAAGAGCAGCCATGTGCAAAAGCCAGAGATGGGAAATGAGAAATCAAGCTTCGTGACTGCTCTCTTGAAATGCGGCAGAAATGAATCAAGACGCATCATTGTATCTCAGGCAGAATTGGGGTGGCTTTAAGGATTAGAGTCTTCCTAGAAATCTTTGGAGAGGAGGACCAAGGACAAAAAAAAAAAAAGAGTAGATTTAGGAAATAAGCTAGCAATCTGAACCGAGTAAACATTTGTATGTTCCTCTAAACTCTGCCTATCTACTGGACAACAATATTTTCTGCTTTAAAGTAAGTGACCTGTGAGGGGGTCAGATTGAGGGTGGGAGTCAGGCTACAAATTCTGGCAAGCAAGTGCTCACAAGGTAGTGGCTGCAGAAGAGAAGAAAAGGCAGGGACTCTGGATTTCTTGTAAGTGCACACCTTCCTTCAAATGCTTATGAATAATGAACCAGTAGTAGAAGATTCTAGAAACACATTCCACTCTCATCTTGCTTTCTTTTTTTTTAGGAGTTCTTTTTAATGTTTATTTATTTTTGAGAGAGAAAGAGCATGAGCTCTTTGAGGGAGACAGAGGATCCGAAGCAGGCTCCATGCTGACAGCACAGCTGAGAGCACAGAGCCCAGCATGGGGCTCGAACTCACAAACCGTGAGATCATGACCTGAGCCGAAGTTAGGCACTTAACCGACTGAGCCACCCAGGTTCCCCTCCTCTTGCTTTCATTGTGTTGCTTCTTGTTTTAGAATTAAAACTCTTTAGCATTAACTGGGAGAGCGTGATTGGAGAACTATAATTTTGGGTATGGCTATGCTCAGACCACTAAGTTTTCCAAATCATATGTTACAAGAAAATAAATGACTGCAAATGGGCTATAGGTAATCTTCTATATATAACACTTATTGACCCTTGGAGGAATGCTTTCCATTTTGCAATAATGTCAGTCAATATTAAGAATTTGAGGTCTTATTAAAAGATTTTCTAAAAAGGAAAGCTCTTAGAGATAAATCTGCAGCCACAAAGTGAAGCAAGACATGTGATATGACAGCCATATAATGGGAAATTTACTATAAATTAGCCACATGAAACAGCACAACTAGGAGGATACATTATCTTTTACTATCAAAAATGTGCTTTGTTCGGCGTTGCAACATAGAGTATCTTATTGGCAGGAAAGTAAAAGGCTCTTGGGTTTGTCCCAGCTGTATACTTAACAAGGCCCCACAGCTGCTTTTTTAGATCTTTTGTGGTAAACCATTTAAGAAGAAAGAGAGTGTGTTTTATCATAAACATCCTGATCCATGTTCTCCCCAATTCATTCTCCACCTCAGACTTCTTTCAAAATGCAGATCTTGGCCTATTATCAGAAAGTAAAGAGACTAAAGTTTTGCAGCTAGAATTTTAATAAATCCTTTGGACTTTTAAGTCTATTGGTCAACCAGAGAGTGAACCAGCAGCCAAGGGAACAAAGGGAAGAAGTCCTCCTCCTGGACACCCCCCACACCCTCCCAGTCAGAAGCTTGACTGACAGTGCCACTAGCTGTTGGAGTGGCCACAAGGACCCACCCTCCTAGCACTGGCATCTGCTGTGACCATAGTATGGCTACCCAGGTGGTCAGAAGAGCCCCGTCACATGCAATGAGAATTGCCCAAGTGGCCCCTGCCACATTTCTATACTCTTGGCTAGCAGAGGTACATTAGACTTTCTGGGCTATTCAAGAGTTTTGACCACATAATATCCAAGGAAAAGAACACAATATACTAAAAGCTTCAAGCTTTGATGGGAAAATCCACAGAATTTTTGGACAATTGCCTTTCACTGAAACTGGCCTCACTCTATAGCTTTTAGTACAAACCGAGAGCAAGTCGTCTCCCAGGATATTCAAAATGGTACCACCAACTTTTCTCTATTGCCCCTACAAGAGAGACTCTTGAAGCAGGCTTCCTGTGGCCGCTTCCCTTTGCTCCTTGATTAAACTGTGAAATATGACCTCTGTGATTTCTGGTTCATGCTACTCATTTCATGCTTTTAAATTAAATGTAAAAATTTCCTGCCCCCTCTCTTCTTTCATTCTTACTCATTTTTCTGAACCCAGGCAGTAGAGCAAGAATGAATAAACTGAAGCCTGTGGCAGGCCTGGATCTCAGTCTACCCCCAGAAAACTACACCATCAACTTTGGGGAGGTATGCAGGATTTGGGCTCTGCCTTTTACAAACATTTTTGCTGATTATTTCCTGGTTTTCAATCTGTTCTAAAGGAAAATGTGACCAAGATAATCTATTGCCTTAAATTTATGGTAGGCAGCATATTCTTCCAAGGACTTAGAAACATGGGTAACCAAATCATGGGGATTGCAAAGAAACCTAATTATTCTTCCCTACGGTTTGGTCATTTCTTCAGGCCTACATGGAATCTTGTGTCACTTCCAGTAGAAGATATTCAAGATCTTAGAGAGAGGTGCAACAAATCACCCAATGTCTCTCCTTTAAATGCGGCTGGCAGTCCTGTCTGGCCAATGGTTTGGTAGCAATGACAGAGCAGTGAAAGTAGAGAAGGAGAACGGGGGGTAAAGGCTGAAATACGTTAAGAGTTATTGATACACTTCTGCCCCTCACACCCTCTGACAATCAAGATTTTGGTCCCACAACATTTCTCATTAATCCCAATAGCAACTGTGGAATGACTCAAAACAGATTGAAAAGCCTTCCTTACATGGAACAGAAATGAATTCAAATAGCCTACTCTCAGAGATATCAAAATATTAAAACCTTTCCAAACACTCAGCATGTGTATATGGGGATCTTATCCATGAAATGACACCATAGCCAATGACATAGGTAAATGACTTAAAAATATATGACTGAACTTTCTAAATGAGACTTACAAAAATAGAATATTAATTAATATAATTCCTTGTTTAGTTTAATTGGGGGAGGGATTTGCTTTTATGGGGAAAATTGAAGTGTGTTGCCTAATTATCCATAAAATTATGGAAGCTCAAGAAAATGTTCTAAGTTATTTAACAATCTGTTACACTTTTTTTTTATCTTCCTGAATATTTTGGTTTGTAAAGTTTTTGACTTAGTCTTGGAGAGCTATGTAACCTTTACCTAGACTTTAAATTGTGGGTCTAGTAACATTACAGGTAACACCAGTGACTTGTACAACCGATTGATTTATTGATTCTTTGACTCATAATTTATGTAACATTATGTGTTCAGAATTTTAAGAAATCATGGATAAATCAGGCACACATCTTTACTTCAAGAAGCTAAAGTACTCGTAAAGAAGATGTTTGTATAAATAACTATTGTTTAAGGAATAAATACCTCCATATACTGAAAAATGAGGCATGTACTGTTATATTTATGTAAGATTTTTGCTAGCTTATACATATGAGTTATTGGTAAAAAGCTACTTTACAATAGAATTATATAACTGGGAAAGGGGAGCTAGTTACGTTCACTCTGTAGGGAGCAGGTGGTAGGAAAGCGTAGATTCTAACCATAAAAAGATAAAAGACAGATAGTCTTGGGGAGACACCAAAGACATAGAGTGGGGAAGTGTGGGTATATGTGGGAATGCTGGGTAGGCCTGCTGGAACCTGGGGGGAGTTATGATAGATTCGGTAGGGAGGTTGGGATCATGTAGAAGGATTGCATTCTGGGCTATATGGCGTGGCTATTCTTGGACGGCAGTGGGAAACCATCGAAGTGTATGGATAGATGAATACATGATATTCAAATTGTTCTTTAGGAAGACTTAACTGTAGTGCTATGAATGCACTGGAGTGAGGAAATATTAAAATGTTGCTCTAACAGTCCAGGTGAAGACGGATGATTAAATACTGAGTGGCTGAGTGAGCATGTGAATGAAAGTTATAATAGAAAGAAGGGGACAGTTGCAGGTGTCCTCATGACAGAATCAGTCATACATTAAACAATGTGGAAAACCCTAGCCCCTTTATTCATTTTTCTTTGAAACATAAAAATGACCCTTGCTTTGGAAGACCATTGCACAAACACTGAACAATTTTCAAATCGTGGACCAAGTGAATCTTGAAAACAGCTATAGTTAACACACCACATCCATCTGAGTTTCTCCTTGTCCTTGCGTGAAATAGTTCAAAGTCATGTACTCAGAGTACTTTTCACAGTACCATGCAAGTGTCAAGTTGACTACAAGCACGTATTTCCATCTGATATCAAACACACTGCCAAGCTTTAACTTTGCAATGAAACTGCAGTATGCCAAATAGAAAATCAGAGAACTGTGATCTTCTGAATGTCGATGTACCATCTGACCTATGGATGCATATTGTCCTGGTTTTGAAATTAAAGAGTCTCACTAAGGTCATCTGGCTCACAGGGAAAATAAGCCAGTGTATGTGATCTGATATTTTTATGTCAGTGATTTACTTGACTGTCTCTTCAAATTAAGCTTCAACTACCCTACCTTTCTTTATGTCAGTTGTTCTTGCTGAAGTCTAAATAAAGGAAATTTAATCCAGTCAAACTATAGACTGAAAATAAACACTGAAGAGGAAAAGTAAGCAGCCTATGTTATTGGAATTCCAAGAGCTCTTTGAGTTCGGCCAGCACTACTCTTATTGGGGACCATCCGGTGGGACCTTTGGTAAATGCATAAACAAAAAGCCAAGTACTATCAAGTAATTGTCTGGCAATATCAGAAAATTTCCATCTTATTTCAGAGAAAAGCACCCTTTGGTGTCAGTGAGCATAACATAACAGTGAGGAAATCCACATTGGCATGCAATGGCTTTTCCCCATTAAGCCATAAAGGGCAGGCTGAGTTATGTTCATGCCTTGCCAAACAAGTTTTAGCTGAAGTCAGGAAAGTGGAAAATGCCTGGGTATTTCATTGTGCAATGGAGAACACCAGATATATTAAGAGACAAGCAAGAGGCAGCAATTTATTGACTGACAAACATGCTCAAATGGAAATAGGGAGCCAGAGGACTGGCCATAGAATGGATTTTCCTGTAATAGTTTGCATCTGAAATTTCCTGGAAAAGACCACCCTCCCAGAGAATGGAGAACGGCTCGCGTGTGCGTGGCACAGGCCATCTGAATGGCCCACATTTTCAAGCCAGACAATTTAGGAAATTACACGACTGGAATTTTAAAACCTGCAGTTCTACTTCATATATCACAAAGCCCCGTATTTCTTATCCTGTAATCTTTTAAGCTTGAAATTCCACAAGAGAAACGCTTAATGAATATTGTTCTTTTCCATCCTTTGAAATCCTTTCTTATTAATTTGAAGTAACTGGCAAAATGGTAATTATTGGGCAGTCTGGATCAGAGAGTGTTTCTAAAGCAGTTTCTATATTGAAAGAGTCAGAGATGAAGAGGAGAGAAAGAGAAGAGAAACAGACAAATAGGAGAGGGGAGAGAAGGAGCGAGAACAAGAACAGGAGAATATCCCTCACTTGAGTGAAGGAAAGAGAATTTAATTGATATGACTTTACCACATGTAATTAATTCACTTCTCCGAATAGCCCGCTGTGGTTATTTTGAACCCCATTCTATAGCTGAAAGAGAGTCTACGAGAGGTTAAATAAGTTGTCCAAGGTCATACAGACAGGAGAAACTCAACAGTAAGATTTTTCACTAGGAACCACTGACTCCTAAACCCTGCAATTTCTGCTGTTCCTCAGCACATCCTCAGCATGCCAAGAGTTGATAAAGAAAGCTCCTTGAGAATTACCTAAAATTTATTTCTATTATTTTGGTGGTTGGTATTCAAGTGAATGATTTTAAATGCTTTAAAAAAGTGTTTCAAAATTCACCATATCGTTCTGGAATAAAGACATCTTTCCCAGCTCTGCCACAGCTTTGCTCTGTGACCTGAGGCAAGTTACTTAAACTCCCCAAGACTCACTTTCTTCATATGTGAAACTGGAAGAATAAAATCAACTTCATAGGTTATTATATTAAATGAGGTAATCTAAAGAAACACTTAGCACAGTGCCTAGCACATAGTAATGATCAGTTAAGGTTAGTGACAATAGCCCGGTAGATTATGACACTTTAACAAACAGCCATTAAAATATCATTGATTTTAAAAGATAAAGTTAACTTGTCATCCACTTAAGTGTCAGTCATTGGTCAGCTGAGCTGTAAATTAGGCTCACTCAAGGTCCCACAATGAAGGAAGCCTCATTTCAGTGTGGCACATGCTTCCTTGGTCACTTCAATGACAGAAGTGACAATGGTGACTTAGGCTATTGGTCCTTAAGAGCTTACATCTGCAAGTGAAACATGATACTTCTGCCTATATTTCATTAATCAAAGAAAGCTTCATGACCCAGCCAAATTCACTGGGTTGGGGTAGGCCTGGGAGTAGTATGGGCTGTGTAATCCTATCATGCATCCAGAATCAATCATAACAATTATTTAAAATAATTTCTACCGTTCATTTGCAAAAAGAAATATAAACTTAAATCCTCTTTATCAAGCAAAATTTAGTGAAATCATTGTTAATGAAATTTTATTATACTGTTTTAGCAAATACAAATACCCCTCTGTATCCAAATTGATTCATTCCCAAATTCAACTACCAAGGGATTGGGACTGAGGAGCACTGGTACTTGAGAACCAAGTGAGACACTTCACTAAATGAAGACCTTTTCTTCTGACATACTTTTCACACAGATATCCCAGTATCCTAACTGTATTTGTCTACAGTTGCTTTTTATCATTCTCTCTCCCTTCCTCTCTCTCTCTCTCTCTCTCTCTCTCTCCCCCACTTTCTCCTCCATCTCCCTGCTGTGTGTGTGTGTGTGTGTGTGTGTAATCATTTGAAAGTTACAGACATGATGCTCCATTACCTGTAAGTATCTTAGTATGCATTTTATAACAAATGACATGCTCTTATATAATTATGATACAATCATAAAAATGAGGAAATTAACATTGGTACAATACTACCATCCAATCCAATGGCCCCATTCAGATTTTGTCCATTGCTCCAATGATATTACTTATGAACTCTTTCCCCTATGGTTCAGAATCCATTCATTTAGTTGTCATGTCTCTTGAGCCCCCTAAATTAGAATAGTTCCTCAGGGTTTTATTTTTCCCTTGTATTTCATGATCTTGACATTTTTGAGGCATGCAGACCAGTTACTTTGTAGAATAGTCTTCATTGTGGGTTTGCTTGATATTTCCTGGATTTAGGTTATACCTTTTTTGGCAGGCGTATCAGAGATGCTCTATTCCTCTCAATGTATCATACCAATAGGCACATAATGTTGATTTACCACTTGGTTCACCGAATGTCTGCCAGATTTCTCCACTATAAGGATGCTTAATAAAGTTTTTATACTTTAAATATTTTAACAAGTATTTAATGGAAAAAGATTTTATAACAATTTTATTATCATGCTTCTCATCAAATATTCACCCTCTAGTTTCAGTATCTATTGATAATTTTTGTCTAAATCAATTATTACCATGAGGTTGCCAAATGTTCATTTTTAAAGTCCATTATTTCTTAGTAGTTGACATGTTGCTCCAAGATAGAGACTTCGCTTCTGTCTCACCTATTTACTCATTCATTCACTTAGATCAGCATGCACTCATAAATTCCTACTTTATCCAGCGGGTCATAATCCATTACTATCATCCTTTTTTCCTTGCTCAAATTTTCCTAGATTTGAAAACTAAAAGTACAGTTAAGCTGACTTTTGTATTCTCTTGACATCTCCCCCATTCTTGTGCAGTTCCTACTTTCTTATGCAAAAGGATGTTGAAAGCTCATTCATACTTTTCCTGGCCTAGTATTGAAATCAGTCATTTCTCTAAAGACCTCTGGTTCTTTTGAGTGGGAACTGATATTTAGAAAACAAGGTCTTGGCACTCATTGTTTCTGGAACGCCATTGTTTTATAGGCCCTCTCAGAGACTAGAACTAGTAAATACACACACACTCACAAATTCACTTATATGTATATCTATTTCTAAATCCGTTTATCTACATATATTAAAAAGTATGAGTTTACATGAATACCTCCAATTCCAATTCAAGTTCATAGGGTTTATTATGTATCCTTCACCTCAATCCTTCTGATATGTTGACCCACTGCTCTGGCCCCAGGTTCTTGAGGTAACTAAAGACCTTATTTTGTATTACAAAACTACTTGGAAGGTACAGTAAGAATTGAAAAGAAAATATTCCTTTTTGTGCATGGTCTCATTCTTCTCATAGTGAAAGTATTTATGAAATACCCATAGTAAGGGCTGAAGAAGGCAGAGAGGACACTCAGGTTTGAACAGTGCTTTGTGGGCCCACAAATTTACAAACTAGGACAAGAAATGGTTTTTGTGGTGCAATTTTTTAATCATTTTATTCCAGAATCATATACAAGAAGGTCTGCCTAAAAAAATAGGGGATACATGAATTTTTTCATTAGTACTGAATTGATATCATTGATTTTCAGTATATGTACATATACATATAAGAGAGAAAAACATCTATAATGGGACTCGTAACTCTAGCCAAGATGGAGTAGGCTCATTCCTTCCAGCTTCTCTCTCTAAAAACTATAATGATGATAATAATAGTAATAATAATAATAATAATAAAAACACAGGATATAACACCAAAAAAGAAGCCTAAGAAGACTATGAAAGGTGGAAGGAAGACAGACTGCCTTGGGACCTCAGGACTTAAGGAATAACACAGTGGTGAATCCTCTGGGTTTCTTTGATTGCATCCCATGTATCCCAAAGAAAGCACTTTAGGAGGCTTCAACCCTCAACTGCCAACAGGTGCAGGAGCAAAGAAACAAACAAACAGACACCTTCAAGAATATCTCATTCCCCCTACCAAAGGATGGAAATAGGGTAGCTTTTCAACAGAAAGTATTTTTCCTACTATAGCCAAACATTAATAATAATAATAATAATAATAATAATAATAATAATAATAGTAGTACCCCACACTTTCTCCTCCTGGTTTCAGTGAGGCCAAGCAATGAAATTTCTTCCACCCTACACCCTGTGTGTGCAAGCATGGTGTTCTATTTTCTCACTCAGTAGTGTCAGTATTTCCAGGCAGGGAGCTGAGCCTCCACCCCCACCCAGCCTCAACAAGACCAGAAAAGGTGATACAAGGCAGGGCTAGCCGACACTGCTGGTGTCAGCAGACCCAGGGAGGAGCTGGATGCCTATGCCCACCGGGCAGCAATGACACTGACTGAAGAGGTACAGAGCTGGCCCTCATCTAGTCAGTGCTTCACCTCCCCCACTCGGATATCAGCAGGGCACATTATGGAGCTGAGCATCCATCCCAAACGGCATCAATAAAACAGGAAAAGATGATGATAGGCAGGGCTAGTTGGCACTGCACATATCTTCTCAAAACCCCTAGAGTCTCCAAGATTCAGTAGGGAGCTGAACTTCTAACCCAGCTCTGCAGCAGCAAAGTGGTGGCAAGAACATAAACACCTACCTGACTCTTGTACTGCACATCAACAGGTAGCTGCCAGAAAGAAAGAAAGAAAGAAAGAAAGAAAGAAAGAAAGAAAGAAAAAAAGGAAAGAGAAGGAAAGGAAAGGAAAGAAAGGGAAGGGAAGGGAGGGGAGGGGAGGGGAGGGGAGGGGAGGGGAGGGGAGGGGAGGACAGGAAAGGAAAGGAAAGGAAAGGAAAGGAAAGGAAAGGAAAGGACAGGACAGGAAAGGAAAGGAAAGGAAAGGAAAGGAAAGAGGGGCACCTGGGTGGCTCAGTCTGTTAAGCATCTAACTTTGGCTCAGGTCATGATCTCGCAGTCTGTGAGTTTGAGCCCCACATAGGGTTCTGTGCTGACAGCTCAGAGCCTGGAGCCTGCTTCCGATTCTGTGTCTCCCTCTCTCTAGGCCCCTCCCCTGCTCACGCTCTGTCTCTCTCCCTCTGTCAAAAATAAACATTACAAAAAAGAAAAAAAAAAAGAAAAGACTAAGTAGATTTCAGAGTCTTATAATCTAATATCCAAAATGTCCAGCAGACAGTTGTAAAATCACAAGAAAATCCCAACTTGAATGAGAAAAGAAAATCAACAAACACCAACATCCAGATGGATCAGATGTTGGAATTAAGTGACAAGGATTTTAAAGCAGTCATCGTCAAAATACTTGATTAAGCAATTATGAATCCTCTTCACACAATTAAAAATGAAAGTCAATCCTAGCAAAGAAATAACAGTTATACTAAAAGGTCCAAATAGATGATACTAGTTGATAACACTGTATTGTATAATTGAATGTTTTCAAGAGCTTAATGTTCTTAATTGTTCTATCAACTTAATGTTATCCTTTAAAAAAAATGTTAAAAATGTAAATATATGAAATGATGGATGTGTTAATTAATCTAATGGGTCCTTTCACAATGTATACATATATCAAATCATCACATTATACACTATCAACATCTTATAATTTTATTTGTATTTAAACCTCAATAAAACTGGGGGGGGGGGAGAAAAGAACCCAATGGAAATTTTAGACCTGAGAAATGTAACAACTGATAATAAGGACTTGCTGGATGGACTTAGTCATAGAATGGAGATAATAAAGGACAGAATCAGTGCATTTGAAGACAGATATATAGAATTTACCCAATCAGAACGACAGAGAGAAAGTAAACTGATAAAAAGAAAATGAACAGTGTATCAAGAACCTGTAAGACCACAATGAAAAATCTAATATTCACACCTTTGGAGTCAGAGAAGAAAAGGGAAAAAAGAATGGGATGGGAAACTCTCCCAATTTGGTGGGAAACATAAATATATACATTCAAAAAGCTGAGCAAACCTCAAACAAGATAAACCCAAAGAAATTTAAACTGAGATGTATCGTAATTAACTTTGTGAGAATGAAAGGCAAAGAGAAAACCTTGAGAGCAGCCAGAGAGAAATAACCCATTACCTATAGGTAACACCAATTTGAACACAGCAGATTTCTCATCTGAAACACTGAAGCCAAAAGGAAGTGACACCACAGTTTTCAAGTACTACAAACAAAGCACTGTGGGGAGCCTGTGTAACTCAGTAGGCTAAGTGTCCAACTCTTGACGTCGGCTCAGGTCAAGATCTCACGGTTCATGAGTGCCAGTACCCTGTCGGGCTCTGGGCTGACAGTGCAGCGCCTGCTTGGGATTGTCTCTCTCTCCCTTTCCCTCTGCCCCTTCCCTGCTCATGTTCGCTCTCTACCTCTCAAAATAAATAAATAAACTTAAAAAAAAAAAGAACAATGCAGTCTGATACCAGCTGGAAAGTGTGAGCTGTAGGTGTTCTACAGCCCCAGTTTTCTGTTGCTGGTTTGTGACAGAAACATGGTCCTCCTATGGAGCCTCAGGACATCTGCTCAAAGACGGAGAGCCAGAGACAAATGACAGAGCATTTCAGTATTTGAGTCCAGCCTTGAGCTGATATGGCACCAGGAAGACAGCTTTTCTAATCTCCCCCAACAAGAGAAGGGACATTGCTTAGAAATACACCTGGGAGTGCTCTTGTAGGAAAAATTGCCAGTGATTGAGAACTTCTGAAACTAAGCCCAGGACTAGTCTCCTGGCAAGAAAAGAAAAGTTGGACTCTTCAATTTTGTTCAAACAGGTTAGGGGTGAGGGTGGAAGAAGAGTAGTCTGAGGTGTGGAGGGGTGATCTAGTGTAAAAAAAAAAAAATAGTAACTCTTCCATGATTCCTCTGTCTGAATATTCTAGGTCTGGACCACATCGAAAGCAGTTAAAAATAAAGTGGATTGTTTTGCTTATCTGTCATCCCAGTGCAGTTTCCATATTATTTAAAATAGCAAGCTATCTTTGGGTGACATTCGCCTTAGTGATGTGAATTGCAGTTTTCTTTATGATGTCAGAACCGAGTTATTTAGTAAGTGGGAGGGAAGCTATCTTAAGGTACAGAATGTACCTTAACAGGAAGAAACCCAGTTGAACTGAATAAACTAGAGTTTGCATTCCCTCAGTCTCTATTTTTCATCTAATATTACCCCATGCTACTGGAGCTTCAGCCAAGAATTGAATTTTATTCTTTCTGGCCTTGTGATTTCTCTTCAGTAAGAAATGTTCAGGCTTAGACACATTAGTAAATGCAAATAAATTTAGCTAGTATTTGCTTGACTGATTCTTAAAGAGGATCAAGAAAGGAACTAGAGAACACTCCTGATAAACTATTTAAAGGAGCACTTTTAAATGGGCAAGGTGGAAGGAATGGCATTTTACGGTGTTTCGGATACATAATATATTTTAGAGAATGTCCAGAAAAAAAGAAAGTGGTCAAACCATAGTCTTTTAGACACAGATGACATGACAAGGGGTTTGTTTGATACATACTGAACGTTTGCAAATGATTTCAATTCACTTCCAGTATAGTCGAGGATAAGGTTTGTTGAAGAAAAGGTTTTTATAAAGCACACGGAGGTATTTAGAGTAGATTAGATTTCATTTGTGACGTAAGGGGGAAATACTCAATATTTCTTTTACATGTTAAGGAGCTTTTTAATTACCAGCAGGTAGACTGCTGCTCTTGTCTCTCACAGCCAAGCTTGCACTAAGCGTGACAATTCCATGTGCTTTATTAAATGACTTGTTAATGTTAGTCTTCCCCCGAAAAAGGATTTGTGGTGAGAAATAGTGCCATTGGAAGTGGGCTGGAGGACACCAGTCCTGAAACTCTGCTGTTCAGGAGCACTGCATGGGATTGCTTTACAACAAGCACATCAAGAAAAAGGAACGTGTTCAAACTCAGTATTTCTTATCAGTGTGCAAAAAATAAAATACAAGCCTGTATATAAAATGCAGTTAGTAGAGGGAAGTTTCCGAATGACCCGTGTTTTTAGTGTTTTGTTCACTAACTTGATATGACCTTTCCATCTTATTTTGCTTGGTTTTCATTCCTTAGGTCTTCTGCCAGTCACAATACTGCAGCCCTGTAGAAGCTAACTGGCATGATTTCCAGGTTGCCCAAAGAGGAAAATAGTGGGATGCTTACTGAATTTGATTAGGGTAGTTTATTTTCTATATCAAGTAACTTCAGTCAAGGAAATTTCACAAACATGAACTAGTAAAATCTTAGAGGAAGTGCTTGCAGTGAACCACTAAATCTCAAGGGTTTGCTTTAACCTCAGAGGTAATTCTATCTTTATAGTTAATCAGTGACATAGCTAAGAATTCAAGAGAAAAATATCCTTTTTTGCCAGAATTGTCTGTAGATGTTTAAATTCAAATAAACAAGAAAAGCAAATGATCCAAAGATAGTGGTCTTTGAGTTTCATTGGAATTCATAAAAGTCTTCTCTTTTAAATAGTGCTGTTTTTGGACTAGCCCTATAGCCTTAGACGTTGAGTAGACGGGTAAATGGTTGTTTTAGGTGTTCTACTGGTTACGTGGAGTCCTTGAGAGGTTATGAACTAGAGGGAGACAATATGAGGTGATGCTGGGCCAGAAAGTTTTCTCTTTTCTCGAATTGATGTGATACACCAAGTTTTCAGGGAGAGTGCCCTTGAATTTACATGGCCTAACAGCAGGTCAGACATTCCCATCTATTCACGCCATGACCCTGCAAGCCCTTTCACCTCTCTGAGCCCAGCAACAAAAGGAGGCCTCTGGCACTTTCCCTATTTATGCCATGTTTGTCACGAGACCATGGTCATCTAAAAGATAAAAAAAAAAAAACTACTTTATATAAAAGAAAATCATTATACAAGAAAAATATAGTATGTTTTATTTTCATAACATAAAAGTGACTAAATTCAAACCATCCTACTTACCCAAATTGCTTAAACACAGCCAAGCAGTGCTATCTGGTCATTTTTCACACTTACATATGAAAAATTCATCATTAATATATCAGTACCATGACTGAATCTACGGCTTTGAAGTCTTAGAAGCAAATTACAGGTTACAGATTGGCTTGCTCTTGGGATTTAAATAATGTGCTCTGTGGAATTAATAATTGTATAAGAAATATTTGCTGAATGAAGTAATGAATGAACAAAGCTTGTGCACAGAAATAAATCCAACTCTAGATGCCAGAGATGCAGGAAAGTTCATTGCCTTTTTTTTTTTTTTTACAGAAAATGCCATTTAACAGAGATTTGAATTTCCATTATTAGACAACTTTATGTAAGTTAAGGCATATCTCCTTAAAAGTCTATAAAAATACATAGTAGAGGGGCAGCTGGGTGGCTCAGCTGGTTAAGTGCCCAACTCTTGATTTTGGCTCAGGTCATGATCTCACAGTTCAAGCCCCACATCGAGTTCCACACTGACAGCACAGACCCTACTTGGGGTTCTCTCTCTGTGTCGGTCTGTCTCTGCCCCTCCCTGACTTGTGCTCTCTTTCTCTCAAAATAAATAAATAAAAACTTAAAAAAAAAATACAGGGTTCCTTGGTAACTCAGTCAAGCATCTAACTTCAAGTCAGGTCATGATCTCACAGTTCATGAGTTCAAGTCCTACTTAGGGTAAATCTGTGCTTCAGGTAAGCTTGAGCCCTGCTTCAGATGAGCCCCCACTTCTCTCTCTCTCTCTCTCTCTCTCTCTCTCTCTCTCTTTCTCTCTCTGCCTCTCGCTCACTTACACCTTCTATCTCTCTCTCAAAAAAAAATACATATTTGATACAATGCCTTCGTTCATTCTTGATGTTTGCTTACTATTGCAAACAGGAAATACTAAACGAAATGTTGAAAGAGGTCGATCACTCTGATTCCTGGATCTTGGTAACTTAGACTGCATGTCCAAGTGTATTTCTGACCATCATGCAGGAAGAACTACCTTAAAAACACCATTTTTTTTCTTAAAAACCACCATTTTTTTCATAGAAATGAATAGTTTTATTTTTATTTATTTATTTTTAATATATCAACTTTATTTTTTTTAATTTTTTTAACGTTTATTTATTTTTGAGACAGAGAGAGACAGAGCATGAACGAGGGAGGTCAGAGAGAGAGGGAGACACAGAATCTGAAACAGGCTCCAGGCTCTGAGCCATCAGCACAGAGCCTGACGCGGGGCTTGAACTCACGAATCGCGAGATCATGACCTGAGCCGAAGTCGGACACTTAATCGACTGAGCCACCCAGGCGCCCCAGAAATGAATAATTTTAAATGCTTATTCACATACCAGTCAAGACTTGTGTGCAAAGAACTCAAGATGAATGTAATTATGCTCTGGTCTTATCACTCTTACTCATGGAATACTAAGGAAATCTGTTAAGTAGGAAGATTTAGTAAAAGATTTCACAGTACAATAGTTACAGTAAAGTTGGCTTTTTAAATGTGAATAAACTATTCCAGTAGATGTCTAAAAATAAGGAAAAAGTCTTAGTTGGCATTCTACTCTGCCAGCTCTGCAGAATAGCACACCATTCTGGCTTGGAATCTTAAAACACACACACACACACACACACACACACACACACACACACACACACTGAGTCATTTGTAAATAATACAAACTTGGGAAGTTTCTAAAGGTAGAAATTTAGTAAAATTTAGTTCACAATACTTAGATGTTTACTACAGTTATCTACAGCTAGGCTCAAAGTTCAGTCTTAAAGTTTATTGTCCATGTGACAGTAATCAGTTTGGACAAGTCTTGAGAATATTTTTGCTACTGTCCTACTTTGCCCTCTATGTATATCACAAAATTCCATTGTGCCTCAAACTAAGTTAAATTCAGCATATAAGATGATAAATCAATTATTTGGTGCCCTTTAATCAGCAGTAGTCTGGGCAGAGCATTCTGGTGACTGCCACTACATTCCATGAATAAGAACTCTTGGCTGGAAAGAATCCCTACTTCCTTTCTCTTTGTGACTCAAGTTTTTACTTTCCTACTGGTCCTCCACAATGGGTTTTCTCTTTACCATCTCCATCTGGAGCCATCTCTACCACCATGAATGGCCTCTACTGGTAGCTGACATGACTCACAATCTTGGTCAAGGACTGAACACTTTTCTCAGGTTGGTTGGAATTATTGAGAGGTTCTTTACAAAGAAATAAAGGGAAATGTGACATCTCTCCTTGTATTAGCCATTGTCTTTGTCTGCCTCAAATGAACTCTTTCCTTTTCTATTAATAGATCTTGGCCTGATTTCAAAGGCAGACACAAAACCCAGCATGGAAAAACCATCTCTGTGGCCTCAGTTCAGATAGAGGCACAGCTAGACTACATAAATGCTTCCTGAGATTTTGTATCTAAAGCTTGTGAGAACACTTTTCATCTCTGGGGGGTGGAAATCATGGAGTGTGAAGCCCGTGCTGCAATATGGTTGTGATCTCCATTCAGTACGGTGAAGAAAGGAAGAAAATCCATCTGTAGAAGGAGAGTATGAAGCCAAATAGAAAATGCATAGAGAAAGAGAAAGAGAGAGAATTCCAATTTTGTTTAAGGCCCAAGGCCAGCTCTTCCATCACCCTTCTGTGAGCCAATAAATTCCTCCTTTTAACTTAAGTTTGTGAGAGATGATTTCTGTCACTTGTAACCAAGAGTGTTGACCATTAACCACAAGTATTAGAAAACCAATGAAATAAAAGACTACAGAACACAGCTTTTTTTTTAGGTGAGAATAACAAAAGTTTGCCTGAAACTTAACATCTTAACCTGCAAACGGTATTCACCAGACTTACAAGTTTTGTTTTTGGTTTTTAACCTCACTAATTCACTCAGACTTGAGTATTTAATCAGACAACTCAATATTTGGTCCCAAACTAATTAAGGTTGCCACTTTTCGTTAGTGTACAGAGCGATTCCAAGTACTTTGCAGATCTGTCCATTCATTCGTACCTTCACTTATTTGTCAAGGTCAATGTTCTGGGCACTATAGTTACAAATAAGAAACAGAACAGCCAACTCTAAGAGCTCATAGTGTAGTGAGGGCATAACACCGATGGATGTTATGGGAATGCAGGAGGGTCCAGCTAGTACTCTGGGTGGGTGGAGAAGTCCGGAAAAACTTTACATAGGAGGTGACACTTGAGCAATGTCACAAAGAAGGAGTGGCTCTTTTGCAGCAGTGCCTTTCCACAGTTGTCACTTTCTCACCTTTTCCATTTCTGCATTTGAAAATGGAGACACTTAGAACATTAGAAATGGCCTCAGTGCCAATAATTGGAGTTAAGGAAATTTTGGCTTGACCCATAACATGAACAGGTGAGAAAGACTGCAATGCTCAAAAACAGATTTTATGCTATAAAAACTGGAATCAGATGAAACAACATGAAAATTAAGATGAATAGAAGAAAGATCTGTTTTGTATTTCTGGGTAGAATTTGGATTTTTCGTTCCAGGTCCACTTTTTAAACATTATTAATAATTCTGAAGGCCCTGCATAGGTCCAGGAACATTGCCAGAATTTCAAGGCATGAAACTATGAGTTTCTTCACCATGGTTTTTTAATCATTTCAGTTCTGAAATTAACCTTCCGCAGGCTGTTCACATTAGTAACTGGTAATTCATATTAGTTGACCAAAAGGCAAACTTTCAGATGAGGGTATTGTTTTGAAGTTTTAGCTCTTCTCAAGGACATAATCACTCACATGCTATCAAAATTGAACTAGCAATCAAAATAACTGTTAGGAGCCTCAGAGTTTGTATGTTGCCTGTTTCTTTTAAGCCCAGCAAAATATGCCTACATTTTAAGTGAATGGTCTTGCTTTCAATTTTGTTATTGTACTATCTCTTAGGACTGCATCTTGATAAAATGAAATCGAGTTTTAAAAGTGACTTGGGTGTCTATGGATTAAAATTGTTCATCTATTTCAAGATTTTCTTCACTGTCAAAGATAGGACAATTACTGTGACTTGTTGTGTGAGCTCCAGGAGAAACTCTTCATGCACACATCATTTTTATGACATCATTCGCATTAAGAATAGGAAGGAAGTGATTCAAATGGAACTGGATACTATTCAGACATACCAAAGAGGCGGAGAGAATATTGCAGAAGGCTGACCAAAAAGAAAGAACAGCAGACAAAACAAATAACAGAAAAAAAGGAACACACCTTTGTGTTTATATTCAAAAACTTAGGAGTCAGTATGTTTTTATGGAGAAAGATAGCAAAAGAGGTCCAGAGGTTATGATTGACTACGTCTAAAATAGAAACACTTTCCAATACCACCACCCATTTATCAGCTTATTTTACGACACAAGCATGTATTTTAGAAAAGCATTCTGGGGCAGTACTGATTTTGTCTGAATTCATTAGAGTCATCTTTTCATATGCTGTAAGTCACTTAATATCCCAAAGGAACCAGTGCTAACAGAATAGATTCTTTTCACAATAATTTCCCACCCAGTCTCATATTATCTCTTTTCTCTATGCTAACTGCTTATTTTCTGGAACACTCAGTTCATTGCACAAGGTCAACGCTCTGCCAGTAAGCGGTTAAGGCCAGAGTGACCTTGCCCTTTTTCTTCTATCACAGGATTACATGGCATGTTTGGCAGATTGCTAAACTAAATAATGTGACATACGCATATTTCTCAAATTGTCTACAGTCTGTAGACAAATTACTACAATTTTGATTTATTGGGTGATTTTCCATCAAGATTAAGGTGAAACATCCTTAATAAAGTTTTGTACCCAGGGGCGTCTGGGTGGCTCAGTCGGTTAAGCATCTAACCGCGACTCAGGTCACGATTTCATGGTTCACAGGTTCGAGCCCCACATCAGGTTCTGTGCTGACAGCTCAGAGCCTGGAGCCTGCAGCCTGTTTGGTGGATTCTGTGTGTCCCTCTCTCTCTGCCCCTCCCCAACTCGTACTCCAACTCTCCCTCTCAAAAATAAGCAAAACATTCAAAAAAAAATTTTTAAATAAATAAATAAAGTATTGTACCAAACCGCAGTTCTGGTTAAGTCTACCAGTGTTTGCCTCTGCTCACTGATTAGCAAGACCATGATTTTGTTTTTTAGAATAACTTTTTATTTTCTAATGTAACAGCCTCAGGGTCTAATATCTTCATATTTTTCAGGGTAAAAACAGCTTTAAATGTTTCAATGTAGACTATACAAAGAAACTATAGTTTATACTATGAATAAAAATAATGATTTGGTATACATTTGAACCTCCATTTTCTACCTTTGTTTATTGTCTAGATTCAAATATTTAAGTGTAGCCACATGAAATTCAAGCTTAATTAAAACTTTTGACAGTGTTAGTGAATAAGTGTTTGGTAGCTTACTATCGATTAACTTTCTATACAGTCTTGTGTAGATTTAAAAAAATCACCATCCTAGGGGCGTCTGGGTGGCTCAGTCAGTTAAGCATCTGACTCTTGGTTTCTGCCCAGGTCATGATCTTATGGTTTTGTGGGTTCGAGCCCCCCGCATCAGGCTCTATGCTGACAGTGCAGAGCCTGCCTGGGACTCTCTCTCTCTCTCTCATTCTCTCTCTCTGCCCCCCCCCCCCCCGCTCTCTCTCTCAAAATAAGTAAATAAACTTAAAAAAAAATCACTATTTTTCAAGAATACCCACTTTTTCCAAAGAACATGAAAATACAATTATGACAGTAAATTAGGAGAAAGGACAAGAGCAAATGAATTTTTGAAAGTTCTGTTTGCTTTGGAGATTCTAAAGATAGTTGACAAATTTAATTTGGAATTTTTCAGTTTCAATAGGATGTCTTAAGTTATCACAAGATTATCACTACCACATGTGTGGCTAGTATTTCTGGACTAATATTTTAGGGTGCCTGAAAGAGATTCACTTCAGAAAACAATGGTGATTCCGGGCTAATGAAAGGTTTCAAGGGTCAGAAGTCAGGAGATTATTACTCTTCTCTCCAGCTCTATTATTGATCTGATATGCAAACTTCAGGAAATTATTTTATCCTTCTCCCAAATATTGGTTTGCTATAAAAAACAAAATCATATTAGCAGTTCGAAACGTCATGTTCTTGTAAGCAGTTCTTTATAATCACCGTTTGTCACGTGAGAACAGTTTACGTATTGTTACTGGGAATCTTCACCAGTAGAGTCATTTTCCCATTTCTTCAAAACCTTATCTAGAAATGCTGGAATATCCGTTCTTCAGAAAGCAGATAAGTCTTGTCGCCATGCCAACCAAAACTAATGTTATGGGAGATAAATGTGGTAATGTCCATACTTCTTTCTTTAAAGGGTACTTTAGCCTTTCCTGGTACTTGATGTGTTCTGCACAATGGAAATGAACGCCCATAGCTCCACAAGGAGCTGTAATGTCATTGCTCTTGGCTGCCACAAAGTGGCAGTGTGCCCACTAACTTCCCCATTACTGAAGCCAACCTTGGTCTTCAGAATGAACCAGGCTAAGAGAACTACACCTCAAGTTTAGGGTTGCCAGACAAAACACAGGAAGCCCGGTTAAATTTAAATTTCAGATAAACAGCAACATACTTATACTAAAAAATTATTCAGTGTTTATCTGAAATGCAAATTTAACTGAGTGTCCTGTATTTTGAAGTGCCAAATCTGGCAACTCTACTGTGTAAGTTTGACTCTTGCAATCATGCAACCTTCTTAAGTTGAAATATACTTATCTTCAATGTATTAGGTAGTTATCCAAATCTACTGAATTATGGAAACTCTTTAGTTAGGGGTGTCTATATTTCCCTCTTCCACTTGACTTCCATTTACCACATAGTACCTGACCCACATTTTTACTCATAAAAATGAATGTAGTTGAAGGCATATTTGTAGTACATTTGAATGCTGGCTACATCGTGGCTATTACATTAACAAGCATTTACTGATCACACAATACATACTTTAGAAAAACGTGCACCAAAGAAGTTAGAAAAGATGGTAAAGAAGGGGCAGAAATTGACCTGAATCTTGGGGGGTGAGGGTGGAGAAGAAAAACTTAAATGAAGAGAATGAATACAAGAAACTTTTGAAGGGCAGGTATTTTCATAGCAAAATAAAATTAAAATATTTATGAAAATCTTAAAGGTTTAGTCCAAGGAACCAGTTAGAATATCGGACCATTAACATGATTTATTCATTCATTCTCGTGCCCAAATAATCTTGGCATATATCATATATACTCAATAATGAAATAATTGAATTATTTCAAAAAATAAGAATGATACTGAGCTTGATTGCACTTAGTTTTCCATTTTTAATTCACTTGAAATTTTCTCCTTTATTTTAATGAAATCACTTCAGGCCTTATCAAATTCCAGCAGAACTCAATCTGGCTTTTATTATAACAGTCCTATGTAATTTTTTTATGTATAAAATTATGTATATTAGTTGTTTACTCCAGTGTACTGGGTTTAAAATAGAATTTGTCTTTCTTTGTCTAATGTATTCAAAAGTCAGTTTAAATTTAAATACAGATTTTAATTTAATACAAAGTGTCCCATAAAATTCTGCCTTCAATCTCACTCACTCTACCAGAAATCTTGCATCGAAGATGTGGTTTGTGAGTTTTTGCTTCCTTTTTTCAAGGGAGTGAAAATTATGTACTCAACCTGACTTGTAAGAATGCATGTATCTCTGCTTCCCACTCTCATCAAGTATGTTCTGTGCAGAAGGGCTCCACATTTTTACAAATTTACAGGATAAGCAAATCATCTATTTCTTATGATAAGGAGAGAGTGTGAATGAAAATCTATAATTGCTATATTCTGCATAGTGAATAAGTAACAAATCTACCTCAAGCTGCACATATTGTCTAATACAACCTAGCTATAAGCAAACACCTTATGCTGTTGATTTATATTAGAGCAAAAAGTATGTACTGTAGCTAATCAATAATTTTATTACTTTTTGGAAATTTATGCTATATTTCACCATTTCAACAATCTACATTAGGTAAAGCCTTTTTACCTTGAGCAAAGTATTATAGAGTTTATTATCATCAGCATCTCATTTTTTGGGTGTATGTATCAGGTATTCTGCTGGGTGCTATACCAAAAAAAAATGCATTTTTATGATTCACTTCTTTCTAACAGATTTTTAAGTAACTTATAAACATAAAGTTAAAAGAGGTTATGATTACTGATATAGTTACAGTTACAATGAGCTGACGGTCTTCAACGGTTGCTAACAGGAATTAGCTCGTGTGGTTCAAAGGTCTCTAGTGAAGAAAGCAAAACAGGAAACCTGAGTGGTTCTCGGAATGGCAGAGGTAGAGTTATGTTCTCTAGCACGGAACCTTATTTATAAATATTCCAAATTGCTAACTAATGGCAAATTTACACATTTTGATGATACACAGAACAGAAAATAAGATTAAAATTTTCTTACGGAAATCAAGTACTCTTCAGAGTAATTGAGTAACTGAGCATCCAACTTTGTGTGAAGGAGGGCGAGGGAACAGGATGTAAGATGACAATGTTTATATCTCATTCATGGATACTGTAATAGAAACACAGGATATTTCAATAGTACAGTAAATGGACAGAGCTTGATAAGAAGCAAAGACTATTTAAATCCAGATGAGGACGGCCGAGTAAAGAAAGGAAAGACTACTGTATGGTGGTAAAGAGCGTGTCAGAAAAAAAGACCTAATTCTTCTGATATATGAAAGTTTCTATAAGTCAATGGGAATAAAACCAAAACCTGATTGAAAAATAAGCAAAAAACATGTACAGATAGTGCGCTGAAGCAGAAATGGAAATAACTCATCCAAAAAGATGGTCATCCTCACTCATCTTAAGAGAAGTGCAATTAAAACCATGAGATAACATTTTTCATCATCAAACTGCTAGGAGCACAACAGTTACGAGGACACTAAAGACAAGAGATACACAGAAAGCAAGATAAAATGACAGTAGCAGTGAAGGAGGAGACAGCTATTGTAGATGGTGTGGACCATTCTGATTGAGGTGGGAGTGGAGGGTAGGAGAAAGGAGGATGTGAATGAAAGCAAACAATGAGTATAGATGGCTTTGTTGATGTGTTTTTGCTATAAACGAGACGAGAAGGATAGTACCTACAGGGGAGTAAGGAGTAAAAAGAGTTTTGTTTATTATGAAATGAACGAGAAATGTGTAGAATGTGTATAGTATGCTACCATTTGTGTGTTCTGAGTTTTAATAGATAGATGAAAGAGAGAGAGAGAGAGAGAGATGCTTGTACATGCAAATATGTAAAGAATATTTCTGAAAGGATTCACATAAGGAAATTAGGTAGCTAAAAGACGAGAGGTAGCAGATCATTTCCTTTTTTGCTTTTCAATTTCATGCCATATTCTTGAATCATCCATACAGAAAGAAAACAATTCACTATTTAAAATACCATACGAAGGGGTGCCTGAGTGGCTCAGTCGGTTGGGCATCAGACTCTGGATTTCAACTGGGGTAACGGTCTCATGGTTTGAGATCAGCCTTGTGCTGTGCTCTATGCTGCCAGCGCTGAACCGGCTTGGGATTCTCTCTCTCTCCCTCTCTGCCCCTCTTGTGTTCTCTCTCTCTCTCTCTCTCTCTCTCTCTCTCTCAAAATAAATAAGCTTCAAAAATAATTTTAAAAAATATTATATAAATTGTGCTCAACTGTGAACATGATTTAATTGTTCTCCATTCAAGTTGCATCTTGCAAATTAATTTAGAAAGGTTGAAAATCATGTTTATATTTTTTTAATTTAAAATTTTTTTTAAATTAGTTTCATTGCATTAAGAAAACAATAATCAGAGAAAATTTCATTAACCTTCAAGTTCCATGTGGACTTTATTAGCTAATAAATGTTTTCTAAATCCTAATCTATCAGCATAAGTCAAAATACATTTTCACAATTGTTGTGGGTTGAGTTGTGTCCCCAGAAATGATATATGTTCAAGTCCTAACCCTCAGTATGTGTGAATATGACCTTACTTGTAAATCAGGTCTTTGTTGATATAATCAAAGTAAGATGAGGTCATATTGAATTTGAGTGGGCCCAAACCTATGACTGGTGTCCACATAAGACAAGGGGACTTTGGACACAGAGATACACAGAGATAATGCCATGTAACAGTGGAAACCAAAACTGCAATGATGCAGCCTCAAGCCAACGAATGGTAAGGATTGCCAGCAACCAGCAAAAACTAAGAGAGGCAAGGAAGGGTTTTTCCCAAGAGTTTTTAGTGAGACCATGGCCTACCAACACCTTGATTTTAGACTCCAGACCAAAAACTGTGAGAGAATGGCTTTCTTTTGTTTTAAACCCAGTCTGTGTTATTTGGCTACAGCAGCCCCAAAACTAATACAATAAAGTGATATTTCATGAATGATGTGGGAAAGTGTGTCTTGGAAAAGTAGTTTCGATTTCAGGAATATGAGATCATATGCATTCACAGAAAACAGAGATTAGAGTAGTATAGAATATCTTTTAAAGGAGCAAGATAAATTGTTCCAAATCTAACCGAATGATTTGAATACAAAAGATTAAAAAAAAAAGATAATTGATACAGGCCAGCTCTGCACATACGAGTGACATGGATATAAAGGTGAATACTCATTTCTCACATGACAAAGATGGTAAATAGATAAAAGAAAGAAAAGACTGTTTCGCAGACATAGGACTTTGTGATTCAGACTGACTCTTCTGAGAGTTTGTCTATTAAACAATCTGACTCAAAGAAAGCACAAATGTCTTTATTCATGTGGAAGGAGTATGTTCATGTTGGGAAAGGTGTTGCAAACAAAATACTGAATACTTCAGAATTAAAAAAAATTATGCAACTGCAATGGCTCAGTGTTTTACACAGGGGCAGTGAGTAATTGCTGTTCTGTGTTTATTTTTAGATAAAAGATCTGCGGCTATAGAACCCTTCTCCATGACATTTTCACAGAACACACTATTTAAGATTTACATCATTTCATCACTCAAGGTAATTTATTTCTTAAGAATACCATAAAATCTATTTAAGTCATTTCCTGTCTCCCAATGAAATGAAAGGCATCTCTAAAGGGATTTCAGTGTATCCTTTTGAGTGTGTGTGTTTTATATTTTTGCATTTTCCCAGGAAGAAATGGAGACAGTGACTCAATTAATACCTTATGCTTATTCTCTCATTATTCCATTCTTGGTTTCAGCAATTATTTGAAATAAATGGAGGCTGTTTGCTCAACTCTCTTAGGCTGGTGCTTATTAAGTAATAGCCCTGGTCTGCCCTATGTTGTTCTTGTAGTCCAGTCATGAATAAATAGGACTCCAGCTCTCATTCAAAGGAAGCTTTGGAAATGACTCTTATTTATTTCTGCTAACATTACAAAGAGAGAGAGAGAAACTATTGACAGTGATAAAAAAAAATTAAAGTCTATGCAGTCTTAATATACTGATGAAGATCCTTAAGTATTTATTTGAAGATGAGAAACGGTTAACTCATCACAGACAGTGGATTGGGTCTGAGGATTAAGATTCCCTGACCCCAAATTGTCAAGCGTTCCTGACCAAGATACTCAAACAATCTAGGAATTAACACTCACTTTTTAAAAAAAAAGTTTTTTTTAACGTTTATTTATTCTTGAGAGACCAAGAGAGACAGAGCACAAGAGGGGGAGGAACAGAGAGAGGGAGGGAGACACAGAATCTGAAGCAGGCTCCAGGCTCTGAGCTGTCAGAACAGAGCCCGAAGCAGGGCCCGAACCCATGGACCTCGAGACCATGACCTGAGCTGAAGTCGGATGCCCAACTGACTGAGCCACCCAGGCCCCCCAACACTCACTTTTTCTGTTTGTTAAGATGATTGTGGATTCACAGCCAGTTGGAAAAAAATAATACAAAGGGATCATTTATACCCTTTACCCAGTTTTTTCCTTTGTATAATGCTGCAGTATATCACAACCGCTATATCGATATTAATGCAGTCCAGTGATCTTACATTTCTCCAGTTTTACTGGTACTTGTGTGTGTGTGTGTGTGTGTGTGTGTGTGTGTGTGTGTAATTATATATGATTTTATCACATGTGTAAGTTATGCAGTTTACCATCACAGTCAAGATGCTGGAAATTTCTATCACCAGAAGGATCCTTCATGTTGCTCTTTTAAACCAAACCCGCCTCTCTCCTGCCACACCTCCAGCTTTTCCCTGATTCTCATCCCTAATCCCTGACTACCACAAATCTGCTCTCCATTTTGACAATTTTGTTATCTCAAGATATTGTATTAATGGATTCATGCGGTACATAAACTTTAGAGATTAGCTTTTTTCTCCCTGGAGGTTCAAGCAAGTTGTTGCATGTATCAAAAGCTTGTTCCTTTCCTTTGCTATGGTTTGACTCTACCATAGTTTTATTAGCCACTTACCTGTTGAACATCTGCACTCTTTCCAGTTTGGGACAATTATGACTAAAGCTGCCGCGAACAATCGTGCATAGGTTTTTATGCAAACATGTCTTTGTTTCTCTGGGGTAAATACTCAGGAGTGTAAATGGTTGGTAAGAGACATTGGCATATTTAATTTTATAAGAATCTTCCAAACTTTTTCCCATAGTAACCTACCATTTTACATTCCCACCAGCAATACATGAGTGATCTAGTGTATTCTAGTCACTGCCAGCATTAGATATGGTCACTATTTTTTATTTCAGTCATCTTGCTAGATTTATATTGATGTATCTTTGAAGTTTTAATTTGCGTTTACCTGATGGCTAATGAGACTGACATCTTTTCATGTGCTTATTTGCCAAGTGTGTATCCTCCTGATGAAATGTCTGTTCGTGTCTTTTGACAATTTTCTAGTTGGATCGCTTGCTTTCTTACTGCTTTTTAAATTTGCCGTATAATTAAAATACAATGTTATATTGGTTTCAGAGGTACATTATAGTCATTGAACAGTTCTATACATTACTCAGCACTCATCACCATAAGTCTACTTTTAATCACCTTCACCTCTTTCACCCATTCCCCCATTAGTTTGGTATCCATTAGGTTGTTCTTTATAGTTAAGAGTCTGGTTTTTCTGTTTGTCTCTTTCTTTTTTTCATTGTTTATTTGTTTTGTTTCTTAAATTCCATGCATGAGTAAAATCATATGGTATTTGTCATTCTCTGACTAACTTACTTCACTTGCCATTATACCCTCTACATCCAACCATTTGCTGCAAATGGCAAGATTTCATAATTTTTTATGGCTGAGTAATATTCCAATGTGTATGTATACCGCTTCTTTATCCATTCATCTATAAATGGACATTTGGGTTGCTTCCATATTTATGCTATTCTAAATAATGCTGCAGTAAACATAGAGGTGCATATAACCTTTTGAAAACATGTTTTTGTATTCCCTGGGTAAATAACCAGTAGTGGAATTACTAGATGAGACACTAGTTCTATTTTTAATTTTTTAAAGAATTTCCATACTGTTTTACCTGGTGGCTGCACCAGTTTGCATTCCTGCCAACAACACACAAGGATTCTTTTTGCTCCACATCCTCACCAATACTTGCTATTTCTTATGCTTTTGATTTTAGTCATTCTGACATGTGTGAGGTGTTATCTCATGTGATTTTGATTTGCATTCCCCTGATGATGAATGACGTTGAGCATCTTTTCTTGTGTCTGTTGGCCATCTGGATGTCTTTTGGGGAAATATTTGTCCATGTCTTCTGCCCATTTTTGAATTGGATTATTTGGTTTTTTGGTGTTCTTTATATATTTTGGATACTAACCCTTTGTTGGATATGTCATTTGCAAATATCTTCTCCCACTCAGTAGATTGTCTTTTAGTTTTGTTGATTGTTTCCTTTGCTGTGCAGAAGCTTTTTTATTTCGATGTAGCTCCAATAGCTTATTTTTGCTTTTATTTCCCTTGCCTCAGGAGACGTACCTAGAAAATTGTTATTACAGTTGATGTCAGAGCAATTATTGCCTGTGTTCTCATCCAGGATATTTATGGTTCCGGGTCTCACATTTAGGTCTCTGATCCATTTTTGTGGATGGTATGAGAGAGGGTCCATTTTCATACTTTTGCATGTAGCTGCCTAGCTTTCCCAACACAGTTTATTGAAGAGACTATCTTTTCCCCATCGCATATTCTTACCTCCCTTGTCAAAGGCTAATTGACCATATAATCATAGGTTTATTTCTAGGCTCTCTATTCTGTTGCATTGATCCAAGGGTCTATTTTGTGCCAGTACCATACTATTTTGATGACTATAGCTTTGTATTATATCTTGAAATCTGGGATTACGATACATTCAGTTTTGTTCTTCTTTTTCAAGATTTCTTTGGCTATTGTGATCTTTTTTGGTTCCATACAAATTTTACAATTGTTAGTTCTAGATCTGTGAAAAATACTGATGGTATTTTAGTAGGGATTGCATTAAATGTGTAGATTGCTTTGGGTAGTATGGATATTTTAACAATATTTGTTCTTCCAATCCGTGAACATAGCATATCTTTCCATTTGTTTGTGTCATCTTCAATTTCTTTCGTCAATGTTTTATAATTTACAGGTGGAGGCCTTTCACTTCCTTTGTTAAATTTATTCCTAGGTATTTTTGTTGGTGGTGGTGGTGCAAATATAAATGGGATTTTGATTTCTCTTTCTGCTGCTTCATTTTTAGTGTAGAGAAATGCAACAGATTTCTGTATATTGATTTTGTATCATGCAAATTTACTGAATTTATTTATCAGTTCTAGTAGTTTTTTGGTGGAGTCTTTAGGGTTTCCTGTATATAGTGTCATTTCATCTACAAATAGTGAAAGTTTTACTTCTTCCTTACCAATTTGGATGCCTTTATTTCTTTTTGTTGTCTGATTGCTGTGGCTAGGACTTTAAATACTATGTTGAATAAAAGTGGTGAGAGAGAACATCTTTTTTGTTGTTGTTGTTCCTGATTCCATTTCATTGGTGGTAATTGGTCTGTTCAGATTTTCTATTTCTTCCTAATTCAGTTTTGGTAGTCTATGTTTCTGGAATTTATCCATGTCTTCTAAGTTGTCCAATTTTTTGGCATAAAATTTTTCACAATATTTCCTTAAAATATGTTGTATTTCCGTGGTATTGGTTGTTATTTCTCCTTTTTTATTTCTGATTTTGTATATTTGAGTCCTCTATCATTTTGGTTTTTTGATGAGTCTGGCTAAAGATTATCAATTTTGTTGATCTCTTCAAAGAAGCACCTCCTGGATTCATTGATCTATTCTAACCATTTTTTAGTTTCTCGTTTGTTTGTTGCTTTATTATTCCCTTCCTTTTGCTGGTTTGGGATGTTGCTTGTTGTTCTTTTTCTTTCTCTAGCTCCCTTAGGTGTAAGGTTAGGTTGTTTATTTGAGGTTTTTCTTGCTTCTTAAGGTGTGCCTGTATTGCTCATGAATTTCCCTCTTAGAACAGCTTTTGCTGTGTCCCAAAGATGTTAGACCATTGGGTTTTCATTTTCATTTGTCTCCATGTATTTTTTAATTTCCTCTTTGATTACTGGTTGACCCATCAATTGTTTAGTAGCATGTTATTTAACATCTATGTATTTGTATTCTTTCCAAATTTTTTCTTGTGGTTGATTTCTAGTGTTGTGGTCAAAAAAGTTGCATGGTATGATTTCAGTCTTTTTAAATTTGTTGATACTTGTTTTGTGACATAACATGTGATCTGTAATGGAGACATTTCATGTGTACTTGAAAAGAATGTATTCTGCTGTTTTAAGATGGAATGTTCTGAATATATCTGTTAGATCCAATATATCTGGTCCAATGTGTTATTCAAAGCCACTATTCCCTTGTCGATTTTCTATTTGGATGATCTCTCCATTGATGTAAGTAGGGTGTTAAAGTCTCCTACTATTATTGTACTAATATGAATTTCTTCCTTTATGTTTGCTAATAGCAGCTTTATGTGTGTGGGTGCTCCCATGTTGAGCGTGTAAATATTTACAATTGCTATTTCTTCTTGTTGGATTGTTCTTTTTCTGATTATTCAGTGTTGTTCTTTGTGTCTTATTACAGTCTTTGCTTTAAACTCTATTTTGTCCAGTATTAAGTATTGCTACCCCAACTTTCTTTTTGTTTCCATTTGCATGATAAATGCTTTTCCATCCCTTTATTTTTAATCTGTATGTAACTTTAGGTCTGAAATGAGTCTCCTGTAGGCAGTGTATAAATTGGTCTTGCTTTTTTATCCATTCTATCACCCAGTGTCTTTTGACTGGTGCATTTAGTCCATTTACATTCAAAGTAATCATTGATAGGTATGTATTTATTGACATTTTGGTACTTGTTTAATTATTATTTTCATATTTCTTCTCTGTTCCTTTTTCTCCAGCTCTCTTCCCTCCAGGTTTGCTGGCATTCTTTAGTGATGTACTTGGATTCTTTACTGTTTATTTTTTGGACATCTATTGCTGGTTCAATTAGTGGTTACCACTAGGCTTATATATGCATCTTAACATCTTATGCATATGGCAGTCTATATAAAGTTGATGGTTGCTTAAGTTCGAACCATTCTTTTTATTTTTTTATTTTTTTTAATGTTCATTTATTTTTGAGAGAGAGAGAGAGAGAGACAGAGCATGAGCTGGGGGGGGGGGGATAGAGAGGGAGGAGACACAGAATCTGAAGCAGGCTCCAGGCTCTGAGCTGCCAGCACTGAGCCTGATGCGGGGCTCGAACCCACGAACCGTGAGATCATGACGTGAACTGAAGTCGGACACTCAACTGACTGAGCCACCCAGATGCCCCAAGTTCGAAACATTCTAAAAGCACTAAATGTTTATCCCTCTCTCCCACATTTTAGATACATGATGTCATACTTTGCATCCTTTTATTTTGTGAATCCCTTGACTGATTTTTATAGGTAAACCTAGTTTTATTGCTTTTGTGCTTCCTACTTTTCTTACTCCCACTTGTGGTCTTTCCTTTCCACTTACAGTGTCCCTTTTAATGTATCTTGTAAGGCTGGTTTAATGGTAGTGCATTCCTTTAACTTTTGTTTGTTTGGGAAACTCTATCTATGCTTCTATTCTGAATGATAACCTTGTTGGATAGAGTATTCTTGGCTGTGGATTTTTCCCTGTTAGCACTTTGAATGTATCATGGCACTCCCTTCTGGCCTACAGTGTTTCTGCTGAAAAATCAACTGATAGCTTTGTGGGGTTTCCCTTATATGTATTTTCTTTTCTCCTGCTTTGAAAATTCTTTATCACTACTTTTTGCCATTTTAATTACTATGTGTGTTGATGCTGACCTCCTTGGGTTGATTTTGTTGGGAGTTTTCTGTATCATCTGGATCTAGATGTCTGTTTCTTTCCCCAGATTCAGCAAGTTTTCAGCTATTATTTCTTCACATAAATTTTCTGCTCCCTTTTCTCTCTCTTCTCCTTCTGGGATCCCTATCATGCAAACGTTATTATACTTGATGGTGTCACTGAGTTTCCTTAATTTTTCTCACTTTTTATTATTTGTTTTTCTCTCTCCTGTTGAGCTCCATTGCTTTTTATTCCTTTGTCCTCCAGGTCACCAATTCATTATTCTGCCTCCTCTAGTGTACTTTTAATTTTATTTAGTGAGTTCTTTATCTCTATTTGGTTCTTTTTTATGTTTTCTATCTCTTTGTTGTGGATCTCACTGAGGCCCTCCACTCTTTTCTCAGGTCCACTGAGTATCTTTATGATCATTACTTTAAATTCTTTATCAGGTATATTACTTACCTCCTTTCTGTTCAGCCATCTTTCTGTGCTTTTATGCTGTTCTTTCATTTGGGATATATTCCTCTGTCTCCTTAATTTCTCTAACTGTGTCTTTTTCTATGTGTTAGGAAAGCCAGCTATACCTCCTGCTCTTGAAAGTAGTGGCCTTATGAAGAAGAGTTTCTGTAGTGCCCTGTAGTGCAATGTCCTCTGTTCACCAAAACCTGGCATTGCAGAGGTATCTCCTATGTGTGTTGTGTGCACCCTGCTGTTGTGACTGAGCTGTGTTTGCCTTCAGTCCAGTCAACTGCAATGCCTCTCTTTGCCTGTTGTGGACAGGGTTTGGTCCCTGTGTTGTTAATGGGCCATCTGTGGCTGCCTTGGGTTTGAGTTGAGGGAGACCAGGCATTAGCCAGAGATGCAGTAGCACCAAACTATAGGGCACTTTCCCTGTGTTGTCCCCTAAGATTTCATTGGTGGGCAGGGCCTGCAGTCAGACCCAAAGTGTGCCCCTAGCCCACTGCTGAGGTTGCAGGTAGATTGATCTATGTGGTTATAATCCCCTCTCTTAGGAGCACAAGTCATTTTGGAGTGGTGCTGGCCTCTGTTGAGGCTGCTTGCACACTACCAGGCTTGTGGCACCACTTTGGATGGACTCCTGTCAAGGCTATGCTGGAGGGTGTGTCTGCAAGAGAACAGAGGGACAGGTCTTAGAAAGCTAGCAAAGCCCACACTGGTCCACTTGTGGAGGGAAACTGTAGCCACCCAGGAAAACTCCTGCCCAGGCCAGGATGGATGGAGCAGGTCCACAGAAGAGCCCAGAGACAGGACATACTTTAACAAACTAGGTGGAGGGTATTAGTGCTTTCCTGGTTCCTGCAGGTGTCAGTGTATCTAGGCTGGGGGTCAGGAAGGGAAATACCCACCAGCTCCTTTGCTCCTCAGGAAGTCTCTCACAGATTCCTGCCCCTCCAGCGCACACTCAGATTACTAAATAAATCTCCTTCGTGTATACCCCAGGCATTTTTCAAACTGCTTCCTCTCTGCAGTATCTCAGTGGAACTGTTTGTTGTTCTGTCTCTTTAAGGGCAATGACTCAGTTTCCTATCACCCTCTGGAATTCAGAGCTTAACTTGATGATTTTTAAAGTTCCAGGTGTTAAGCCCCACTGACTGTAAAAACTCGTGAAGCCAGGCCTTTCTGGTTTTCAAAGCCAAATGTTATGGAGAATTCATTTGTGTGGGTCCCCCATGCCTGGGGTGCCTGGTTTGGAGTCTATTTCTCTCTCCATTCTGAGCTCACAGCATCCCTGCCTCCTGTAGACAGTCTTACAGGTCCATTTGACTCCTGACCATGTCTCTGCCCTTCCTACCATCTTGAATATGGTCTCTTCTCTGCATTTAGTTGTGGAGAGTCAGTTCAGCCAGTCTTCAGGTCATTCTCTGGGTTATTTACACTGATGTAGGTGTTATCTAGTTGAGTCCATGGGATGACGTGAGTTAGTTAGGGTCTTCCTACTCTGCCACCTTCCCTGGAAGCCCTCTCACTGTTGAGTTTTGACAGCACTTTGTATTTTCTAGATACTAGTTCTTAGATGGACATGTGGTTTTCATATATTTTCTCCGGTCTGTAGTTTGTCTGTTCACCTGATTTACGAGGTCCAATTTATTATTTGTTCCTGGATCAAGTCTAAGAACTCTGTACCTAGATCCTGGTCCCAAATATTTTTCATTACTTTTTTCTCTAAAAAGTTTTCTAGTTTTACATTTTACATTTAAGCCCATGATCCATTTTCAGTTCATTTTTGTAAAAATGTGAGCTTATTTGATGAAAAGGCTATCCTACCTCATTGAACTGTTTTTGCACTTTTGTCAAAATCAGTTGAGCATATTTGTGTGGGTTGAGTGCTGGTTCTACATCTGTTTCATGGATCTATGTGTTTCTCTCATAATACCACATTGTCTCATTCCTATAACTACAAGCCTTCATATCAGGTAGAGTGATACCTCAAAATTCAATTTTATTTGTCAAGTTTTTTTTTAATCTATGCTAGGATCTGTGCCCTTTTAAATAAATTTTAGAGTAAACAAATCTATATCAACAACAACAAAACCTCACTAGGATATTGACAAAAAAGATATTAAATCTATAGATACATTTAGACTAGATTGACATCTTTAATATATAGTATCTCCTAGTCCATGAGCATGGATGTCTCTCCTTTTATTTAGATCTTTTTTAAATTTTTCATCAGTGTTTAGTAATTTTTAGCACAGAAATCTTGTATATGTGTATTAGACTTAAACCCAAGTATTTCTTTTTCTTTGGAGCAATTCTAAGTGATACCATGTTTTTAATTTCAGATTCTTGCATGTTCAATGTTAGTATTCAGAAATGCAACTGATTTTGTTTTTGATTTTACATTATCCTGTGACCTTGCTGAACTTACTTATTAGTTCTACAAAGTATTTCTGGTAGATTCCTGGGGAATTTCTATGTAAACAATCAAGTCATGTGCAAAGAGAAACAATTTTACTTCCTCCTATCTAATGTGTATGCCCCTTATTTCCTTTCCTATCTTATTATTAGAACTTCCAAGACCCTGTTGACTTAGAGTAGTGGGAGTGCACATTTTTATGTGTTGCCTAAATCCTCCCATAAGAGCAAACACACTGTGAAACCAGAGACTTCACCTATTTTGTTCATTTGCTGTGTCTGTTGCCTATAGGAGTGCCTGGTACATGTAAACACACAAAAAGTGTTCAATGAGCAGTTAGTGAAAGATGAATAAATGACCAAATGCATACATGAATGCTGTTATTTGGAAGAAAATAATCATAGAATAAACAACAATAATCCACTATTCCTTCTTACCGAAGAATTGGTGACAAAATTTGACCTTTCTGCTGACAATTTGGTCTCTCCCATCTACTCTGTCCTTTACTGTGTTCCAATTATTATTGTTCTCCCATTGGGCACTGTTGGAAATCCGTGTTTCTTTTCAGAACCCTTATTGCTAATCACAAAGAGTCTTGACAAATCAATTTGCTGAAAGCCATCAACAATGTATTTCCTGCCCAAATTTTCTTTCCTTTCAATCTGCATGGTTCGTTCCAGGCTGCCTGCTTGATTTCTTAACAGAGAACATATTTATTCACTTATTAAACAAATATTGTTGAGAATCTATTATGTGCCAGGTGATGTTTTATGCATTTCTCTCTCTTGAGTGCTCTGTTCTTCCTGGCAACTGTGTTCTCTCTATGGCATCAGTATTTCCCTGGAACGTCAGTATTTTCCATATGCTTTATGTACGGGAGGGCTTTCAGGAGGGGAAAAAAATCATTTCCAGCCCTGAGTATATGATGAAGATAGATACTCCATTTTCCAGAATCATTATCAGCTTGATACTTCCTGTATACACCATTAAATAAACTTCTGGAAACATCAAGTGATGTACATTATTGTTTCCTCATATTCAAGAAGACATTAGTTACACTATCATCAGGTTTGTTTGAGAACAAAAGTAAGATTGTTAAATAAACCAAATATTAGGCATGGTAGGTTTGGAAATAATGAGAAATAAGTAGTGGAGAAAACAGTGTTTATGTGGAAGTAAATTTGGAAAAGAGACAAAAATAAAAACAGGAGCCTTTTCACAATGCCTGTCTTGTTCTTCTGTCAGACATCTTAGATCATCAGAGTTCTGTTTTCCTAGTGAGGTAGCCTTCAGGTTACCAAGCTACCACTGGTTTCCTGATGCTATAAAATTTAACTGTGCCTACAAAGCAACTTCTGAAGATAAATAGAAATTTTCCCTTAGAGGATAAACAGAGGCTGTATTAAATTGTAACTGGTATTCAACTCCACCAACTGGTTGGTTGATAGCTAATACATTGTAATTAATTTAACTTCATACGATCAAGATGTTGTATTATGCACGTCTCTCTCTGATTCCCCTGCAGCAGTAAAAGCTTTTCCCTCTGTTATCCATATGCATGAGTTTAGGTTTAAGTCTGTGGATGGATGCATCATAAGATGCCAGAGGGGCTCCTTGCATCTTTAGTACATGGGACGTTGGTATTTATTCCGCCCTACCTAATTTTGGGCAAATTTATTTCCCATCTGAAGTATAAATGGATTATATGATTTATGAATAAACCATAATGATGGAATATCCCCTGGATTTCAAGTAAATAACATAAGGTTACAGAAAAAAAAATGAATTCATTCATTCATTCATGCCTTCATTTATCTAAAAAAATATTACTTGATAGGCTGCTCTATGCAGTCTAGAGAATGGAGATGAGATAAAGTCCCCAGCTTCATGCAACATACATTTCAGAGAGTTATCAGATCATAAACAAAGCAAGAAATAAATGAGACACTCATAGACTGTAATGAGTGCCGTAAATGAGATACAAAGGCAGAGATATGGAGTGGCCAGAGGAAGATATTTTTGCTTGAATGATCAGAGACCTCTCCAGTGGCATTTATACAGCATCCCAACAAATAGAGTCCTCCAACATCTTCAAGAATTGGTCCAGACTCTGAGCAACCTACCTGTCACAAAGCAACTTTGTTAAAAGTTCCATTTTTAAATGGCTCTGTCATTTAACTCTAATTTATCTGGCTTTTAATTTAGTGAGAAAGATGTGCTCAGTATTAAAAATTATCTTTTAAATGCGAATAGCTAGATTTTTCTGTGCCATTTAAAAATGATGTATCCCTTCCTTATCGATTTGTGATCCTTCCTTCATGATAATATTACATACTCCAGTTTTTTTTTTTTTTTAATGGCAATAATATTTAACTGTTTCCTCCTCTGGAATATATTTTGGTGTAATGTAGGGTATATAATTATCCGCTTTCTGCTGTGCACCTTTCTCTCATACTGTAGGGTGACACCACTTTTGTCACATCTCAAACTAATGAACCATATTTTAAGTTCTGTTCCAAGAATTTTAATTTTTATATCTGTAAATAAAGTTGTCCACTTTACTGTTCTGGATTATCTTTCGTTTGTTTTAATGTCAAGGTTCTACCAACTTCATAAAATACTCTGAATAGAATAGACTTTTTTATTCTTCTAAATCTTGGAATAACTTACATAATACAGAAATCTTTTCCTTGGCATTTAAAAAATAAGCTCACCAAAGTCTAAAAAGACACATTCCTGAATAAAATTATTTTATACATATTTGTATGTTTTTTTCTGTGATTATCAGTTAATTCAGGCCCCTATATCTAAGTCAGCTTTGCTAATTTATATTTCCCAATATAATCTCCTATTTGTTCAAGATTTTCAAATATATTACCATAAAATTATATTCACTCTAATCACTTTCATCTCTTGTTAATCTCATTAAAATATTACTCATGATTTATTGAGCTTTTTGATCCTCTTTAAAATCAGAAGTTTGTCTTATCTGATTGTTTCTAATACAAGTTCTTGGATATATTTGTGGTTGCTTTCTGTAGCTGCCCTAACAAATTGCACAGAGCTGATGCCTGAAAACAACACCAGTTTATCATTTCATGGGTGTGTATGTCAGAACTGATGCAGGTCTCAAGACTGAAATCGAGATGTGGGCAGGACATTTTCGGAGTGCAATGCCAGGGGTGATTCCATATCCTTGCCTCTCCAACTTCAAGAGTCACCTCCATTCTTTGTCTTGAGGTTCCATTTCTCCACCTGCAAAGCTAGACACAAGGGAGGGGTCCAGTTCTTCCACGTCGTGTCACTAAACCTCTGTAGTCACATCTGCCTCTGATGCTGTCTCTTCTTCTGCCTCTCTCTTTCACTTGAAGGACTCTTGGGATTCTGTTGAGTCCATCCAGACTAGCCTGAATAACCTCCTTGTTTTACAAACAGTCAATTAGTCACCTTAATTCTCTCACAACCTTAATTCTCCTTTGTTGTGGAACCTAACAGGTCCCAGGGATCAGGGCATGAACTTCTGGGAGGGATGGGAAAACACATGATTCTGCTTACCAAAGTAACAATTACATTTTTGATATTTAACATCATCTTTCCGCTTTCCTTTTTATTTTGTTTCTTGTTGCTTCCTTAATGTAATTCCATTGCCATTCAAAAAGCTCTAGTAGAGTGTTTGGTGTATTTATTTTCACTTTCTAACAAAAGTTTTAAACCAGTGAATTTTCCTTTAAGTGCAACTTTGGCTATATCTCTGAGGTTATAATAATGTCTAGATAGTTTCTAAGTGTTAGAACTGGTAGACTTAAATTTACATGTATTTGTGTTATCTTTAAATAAACTTTTATTATTTACTTTTATTTTTAATAGAAATTGGCTGGTTCAGGTTTTCCTTAGAAGTTTTCTTTGTCAGGGGTGACTGGGTGACTAAGGGAGTTAAGCACCTGACTCTTGATTTTGGCTCAGGTCATGATCTAATAGTTCATGAATTTGGAGCGCACGTTGGGCTCTCTGCTGTCAGCATAGAACCTGCCTCAAAAAACTCGGTCCTCCTCTCTCTCTGCTCTCCCACTCACTTCTGCTCTCTCTCTGTCTCAAAAAAAAAAAAATTAAAAAATTAAAAGAAAATTAAAAGAAAAAAGAACATTCCACCCAAAGATAGAATAAATAAGTAGGCAATATTTTTCTTACTAATAACAATAATATTAATAGCATTTTTAAGAGTTTAGCTGGTACTATGCTATGCAATTATAGATATTATCTCATTTAATCTACCTAATCATACTGTTGATGAGGGAACATGGGGCAAGCTGAAGGCCAAGAACAGGCTAACGACATTCCCCCCCCTCCACAACTGCCAGGTGGGATATGCCAGCTCTGACACTCCCAGCTGCCCAAGAACAAGGGAGAGGAAAAGAAGCAAAGGGCTGACTGATAGACTGTCACATGCAGGACAGGAGTCTCCTTCAGTTTACGGATAACTTAGTAAACTGCAAGAAAAAGGCAATCTTATCCATAACCTAATCTCCAGACACCTACAGACTCCATTTCCTGGAGCCCTAATATCACCCTCATCAAGATGTAAGGGTGCATAAATTCTTGCCATGATGATGTGGGAAACAAAGGTAAATGAAAAATCAAATTCCCTTACTGCCTATAGCCCACTGACAAGTCCTTGAAAAAGGCAGAGTGACCTCCCTCTAGGAGCTCAGCCACCTTGATGATGATACTTTTCTAGGGGCAAAAGAGAACCTTGGCTTAACATTATCCTGACCCCTCACGATCTTGTAAGTCTACTTTGACATATAAAAATTCCTTTGGAAACTTCCTTGATCTCAACTCCCCCAAGATATATGCTGACAATCATACTCCAAGCTTGTGGCCCTCTGATATACACCTGAAGGGTCTCACCATTGAGGTTTTACTAAACAGTAATAAATGGTGTTTTCCTAACAATACCTAGCCCCTCAAGGTCCTGAAAACCTTGCTTCCAAAATATGTCTTAGAGACTTTATCCCTGACCCCCTTCCCCAACCTGAGTGTATATTATCAGTTACCCATCACAACCCCAGTGCAGCTCTTTCTGCCCATGGGTCCTGTCCCCCTGTTTTAATAAAATCACCTTTTTGCACCAAAGACATCCTCAAGAATTCTTTCATGGCCGATAGCTCCAAACCCACCATCGTCACCCCCAAACTCCATCAGTGTGACGATATATTGTTAATATCTTTCATTTACAGAGGGAGCATTGAAATCACATAGCTAGTAGACAAGAAAAATAATACTTGATTTTTTAAATTGTTATATCTATTGGGGTACCTGGGTGGCTCAGTCGGTTTAGCATCTGACTTCAGCTCAGGTCATAATCTCCAGGTTTGTGAGCCTGAGCCTCACATCGGGCTCTATGCTGACAGCTCAGAGCCTGGAGCCTGCTTCAGATTCTGTGTCTCCCTCTCTCTTTGCCTCTCCCCCACTCAAGCTGTCTCTTTCCGTCTCAAAATTAAAGATAAACATTAAAAATAATTTTTTTAATTGTTACATCTATTATTCAATTTTAAAGAAATACATTCCTATAATGTTTTACTCTCTCGCTCTTTTGGTGGGAGGGTGGTGTTGTTTTAATTTTTTAAATCTCAGGACTGAGTAAGGTAGTAAATTTTCTTCCAATTCTGTTTTTATTTATTTCTTTGGACTTATATAGTTTTCGTTTTACATAGTTTGATGTTAGCTTGGTCAGCATTTGCTATCTCATGGGAATTACATTTGCAATTTTAAGGTAAGCTTTTTTGTAAGATTTTTCCTTTAATTACAAATGACCCCCCCCCCTCATTTAATACCTTTTCACTTTGCCTACAGCTAACTTTATACACCCATACTTCCCTCACTTTCTTTTTTTGTTTTTTCCTGATGGCTCTGCCCATTTCTTTTTAATATCTTGCTTCACTTGTTAGATTTATAGCATATGCATAATTTTTAGCTGGATTTTGTTTAGTAACGCAATCCAAGAGTCTTTGTTTTTAAATAGTTTTAAAATAACTTATGTTACTTCCATAACTGATGATTTCAGCTTCACTTTTATCAACTTATTTTATACATCTGTCTTATTTGTTTTATATTTTCTGCTGTGTGAAATACTGCAGAATATGTTTTCTTAGCTTTTGGCTTCTCTAGTGTTTTAAAAAGTACTCAATATATTTTTAATAGTACTAGTGGTTATCACGATCTTTCAAAGACATTCTTGAGGCATAATTCTTTAATTATCCAAGTTTTATACAAATATGGTATCTTTAGACTGTTCCATGAGTGAGCTGATTTTATATACTTTTGCTTACTCCTATTTCTCTATTCTATTTACCAGTCTTATTTAAAAATTTTAAGTATATTTAATCTCAAATTATTATTAATCATTTCTATTCTTGAATTTATATATATTATTCTGAGTTAAATGTGAAAACATGGAAAAACCTTATGCGGGACTTTCCTTCTTACCCGCTTCCCTTCTTAGCTAAAGAAGGAATCAACATTCTGAGAAAACTGAGCAGAAGTAAAAGAAAGAAAAAAAAAGAGAAAGGAAAGGAAAGGAAAGGAAAGGAAAGGAAAGGAAAGGAGAGAAAACAAAAGAAAAGAAAAGAAAAGAAAAGAAAAGAAGAGAAGAGAAGAGAAGAGAAGAGAAGAGAAAAGAAAAGAAAAGAAAAGAAAAGAAAAGAAAAGAAAAGAAAAGAAAAGAAAAAATAACCATCTGCAGATTTTCAGCTGGATTTCAGTCACTACAGTCCCTTCCCGGGATTTATTCCCAAAGGAGCTGGCAGTGGGCTGAGAATCCAGTGGGCCACACCATTATCTTTCTATGGTTCCACTATCCTGAGCCATTTCAGGGCCAGCACGTTTTGTATGGAATTCCTCTGCCACCCTTTGTAAAAGACATTTACATTTATAAGGGGAATCTCCATTTGTAAAGGTGTCTCCCTCCCTCTAGAAAAAGAGAAGCTCTTATCAATGGAGAAGGGCAAGACTTACATCTGCATAACAACTATACTCTCCTTTACTGTGCTTTGCTGAAAACCTCCCCAAACTGACTCCTCCACCCCTCTACTTCTTTTTTTTTTTATGTTTATTTATTTTTGAGGGAGAGAGAGGGTACGCTTGAGAGCTAGGGAGGGCAGAGGCAGAGAGAGAGACAGGATCTGAATTGGGCTCTGCTCTTTGAGAGCATAGAGCCCAATGCGGGGCTTGAACTTACAAACCGAACCTTCAGATCACGACCTGAGCTGAAGTCTGAAGCTTAACCAACTGAGCCACCCAGGTACCCCGCCCCTCTCTACATCTTTTGTCTTTGGCTGAGGAAGATATTTAAGGTGATGGCTTGGGCCACTTCGGGGGAGTTACTCTGTTTTCCTGAGTATTTCCCATGTATACAGAAGGTATATGTATTGTTCAGATTCTGCTTGTCTTTTTCTTGTTAATCTTTTTATTACAGGGAAATCTCAACAGAGAACACAGAAGGGTAAATTATTTTTCCTCCCCTGCAATTCCAAGCATACATGGATGATGTCTGTTTTTCTGACCACAATATTCTTAATCCCCAATAGTCTCTAGCACAGAGTAGAGGTTCAATAAATTTATTCATTTATTCAACATACTATTTTAACATTAACTACATGTCCTACACTACTTTAGTTTTGCAGCAATGGTCTCATGGAGCTCACGTTCCAGTGGAGAGAGACAGAAAATAAATACAAAAAACCACTGTAAGGTAATAGAAGGGCTATGAAGACAAAAAAATAGGGCAATGTCAATGGTGAGAAAGCAGAAGGCTAATGTTGTTCAGGAAAAGTCTAATTGGGGGTGTGATATGAAAAATGACACCAAACCAAAGAAGGAAAATAGCCACATGAAGATCAGGGGAAAACCTGCCAAGGAGGCAGGAAAGGCAAAAGAAAATGTCCTAAGAAACAGATAAGCTTTCCTTCCTTCCAGGAAGGACAGGGAAGTTACCATGGAATCATGGGCAAAATTCACAAAAGATAAAAGATCAGAGTAGGAAATGAGAATGAGCCTGGAAAGCCAAGTTGAGGAAGAAGGGGAATCAAACTTGACCTCAGCACAGTGACACAGAGGGAGGAGATCACAGTCTCCTCCAAGTATAGATTATTCTTCTAATAAGTGATAGGTATTCTGGTAAGCATTTTACATGCATTGCCTTATTTCATTCTCGCCCATGGGAGAAAATCAACTGAGCGGATAAAGAGCTAGAAATTCCAAGAGCTTAACAATTTGCCAAGCATTCAACAAATCAACATGTGGCAAAGCTAAGATTTGACCTTAATGCCTGCCTTACTCTAAAATCTGTGCCCTTAACCATGATCTCAAACAGAGTGTCACTTGGGCAGACAGACCAGTTTGCAATAGCTGGAAGAGAACCTGTGACAAAAGGACTGTCAGATTCGAACTCTTTTTTGCTTCCTTGGAAACACGTTTTAATGTTTCCTTCCTGACTTCACTCCTTAGTTCTTCCTCCTAACAGGTGCATAGTATAAAATGTATTGCTATAGTCCTTTCACCTCCCATTCAAGCAAGTAAACAAACTATATTTAGCTGGTGAGTGAATGCAGGAAGCTATACATGGTACAACTCCATAAGCCGAAACTCAAGGTCTAGTGACCCTCTGTACAGCTGCCGTGGTAAATCACTGTCCATATTGTCCATTCCCAAACATGTTCTAATTAGGGGGCATGCTACCTGATAGCCTTGGTTACCATCTCAAGTTTTAGCAGAGAAGTATCCGTGTGTTCACAGGTGTTAACAAAATCTTCTAAACCACTCAACATATAAAACCAGAATACATGCAAAGAGAATGACTGATGACCCAAATTTCCTTTCGCCTCTTTCCATTTCTTTTGTTTTTATTTCTCTGTCACTAAAATCTCTCCCATTCTATAGCTTAAACACTATTTTGGTTTGCCTTCAACTGACTAAGGGAAATGGGTAGTTATACCAAGGGGTGATGAGACACAATGTGTCTCTATTCCACAGGCTTCAGTTGTAATGTTACTTGTTTAATTGTGCTTTTTTTTCCTTTAGTTTATTTATTTATTTTTGAGAGACAGAACCAGCGTTGGAGAGGGGCAGAAAGAGAAGGAGAGAGAATCCCAGGCAGGCTCCACAATGATGCAGGGCTTAAACTCACAATCTGCGAGAACATGACCTGAGTGGAAATCCAGAGTCAGAGGCTGACCTGACCGAGCCACCCAGGTGCCCCTAATGTTACTTGTTTATAAAAAAATATGCTGAATAAAGTTAATTACACCTTATGTACGTAAAAATAATCTTGGATACCGGTGTAATTACTTATTACATCCTCAGCACTATCTTTTTTTTTTTTTTAGTTGTCCATTGGGACATTGCATATTTTGAGTATTGTTATTAAAGGGGAAAGTTGAGCTTTCTCAAGGCCCATTGTTTATTTTAAAATGAAGCAGATTACTCATTTTGTTACAGAATTCAAGAAAAGAAATCCATTAATGGATCATGAAAAATTCCATCTCCAAAACAAAGACATAAATCAGTCCAGTTTGCACTCTGTCTATGAAATATCGCACAAACTAGTGTTAGCTTTAACACAGTCCCATGTAGGTTTCATTTGGGGGAATATTGCCAATATTGGTGAGTTTTTACCAGTGATGTTGCTTTTCCTGAATCCCACTGAACCTGGAAATTGCTCCAAAATGACGGAGTAATGAGAGACAGTGGAAAAGGAGAAAAATAGTTCTCCTTCGGGCTCTGAAGCTACTTGTTTGCAATGTCATTCTTATAATCCCTTGTTTTAGCATTAGATTGTCCACACCCATATTCCATGGGACCATGTGTTCCCACTTAAAGTGGCATGTTAGCACTTTTATTTCCAGTTGCCTGCTTGCTCTTCATTTTTGATAGCTTATATATTTCATTCAGTATATCATTTTTGGAAGAATTTGAAAGAAACTATAGGCATGTTGTAATCAGTACCATTTGTTTCAGAAGACTGATTAGGTATAGGGTCTCTGACTCACATTTTTTATGTGGCCCATGTTTTTGATGATACTTCACTGAAACATCTCTTTCTGGCCATGATGACAGCATCGAGGGAGATAGAGCTCTGTTCCTTGCAATATATTCAGATCAATTACTCTACTGTGACATGAATATTTAAAAGTAGAACATGTATGTTTATTTCCCAGTTATTTAAGCTATGCTAACAATTCTACTGAAAAAATGACGTTGCTCTGTTTTATGTATAAAAACCTGAATGAAGAAGTCATGGGGGTGTTTTTTCCCCCAAGGAAATCATAAACCCAAGTCTTGATCTAATCAGGATTTTTTTTTTTAGAGTTTGAATAGGAGTGGGGACTCTGGAATCCACCTCCATAGCCTCTTTCACTACCTCACCTCCACAATTGAACCCGGCAGACTAAAGACACACACTGACTTAGCAGAATGTCTGTGAATAGGTCTCCTTGAGAATATCAGGTAGAACTGAAAGGTAAATTGATTGGCATCACCAGTTGCATGACTCTGGGCCTGGCGAGAGACTCCTCTGCAGCAGAAGTGTCCCCTCTGCTACTCTCAAATAATCATCATGAATTTGGGTGCATGACTCAACAGCTTTCTGGCCCGTATGACTATGATGCGTTCATAAAGATCACATCAAAATGGGGACTTTCATTTCTTTACCTATACTGGACTCAAAGTTAGTACTTGAGGCAATAGTTTCCAAGCAGAAAATCAAGGGCAGGGAATAAAACCCCTTGTCACTCCAATGTAAAAAAGTCATGGTGGCCCCTCCTTCCCTGGAGCTCTCCTCTCTTGGTCTCCGCCGCATTGCCCTTCACAAGTGCTGCTTGGAATGGCCAGTGGAATCTAATCAGTCATGCTAACACACTAGAAAGTGTTAAAAACTATTTACAAGTAATGGAGTCTTTCTTATATAAATACTGAAAATTGAAGGAGAGGTAGAAATTTTGAAGAGACGGAGAACAGAAGTCTGAAGCATTCAACTGTCTGATGTGCTTCACTAGGATCCTTACAGCCCATTCCATGAATGAAGGTCTATAAAAGTTCTGTGGGTTAGGAGAAAAGGACTTTGCTTTGAGTTGGTCTTTTGAAACGTGCAGATAGTAAGTCATCAGGAATGTCCTCCTCAATTACAAGAGGCAGCAATGCATGTGTAAGCAAGTGAAAACAGACACCAGCCCAGCCCTCAGGGGATTTGAGATTTCCCTAAGTACATTTATAAGATGGATTTAATGTAATTTTCCCATAAAATGAGTATATGGGAAGTGATTTTTCCAGGAACACACAGTGAGACAGTAGACAAGGAGTCTAAGAACCAGACCAGATGTCATAAAACATGAAATCTGTTCCTCAACCCTTTCACTAACTCACTAATGTGGCTTAGATTAATTTACTCAGTTTCTAATCCTTTTATAAAAACAATGCTTCCTGTTTATTTTTAGAACGATCCACTCAAAACCTTTAGCTGTTCTTCCCGTCCATTTTAGATGATAGCGTAAGAAAAGTTAGAACTTCCTTTCAGACTATCACGATAGTTAACTTATCACAGAAGGAAGAAAAAGAATCAAACCGAGGTTACTCTTGTACCAGAACAAATGCTAGCACAGAGCAAAGGTGTTCAACGCACACTGCCTTCCCTTAGCATCAGAGGACAGCTATCAATAATAAATATCTACATGAACCAAGGCAGACTTCACACTTCTGCTTTACAGATACGTCTGCTAATGGGGCTGAGTCTACAGGAGCCTGAGTCTGGGTACCGACCTCTGAAAACCACAATTTATGATGAAGCCAGGGCTCTCTGGGTATAGATACCTATAGTTAAGGTAGCTTCTAATATCTTTATCCTCAGCTGACTTATTCTAGTGGCAAGGAAAGGCACTGTCAATTTCAGATCAGTTCCTTTTCTGGGCTATCCTCAGTTAACAAAGGGAGGAAATGTGAAACATCCCTGACACCTCTTCAGCATGATTTCCCCAATCATTGACCCTGACATTATAGGGTCTTTTGATAATACTGATATTTTACCCAGATGTGTTGTGCCAACGGTGTACTAGGGCCTGGACACCTCAGGCCGAACTCATCAGAACAACTGAGGGCAGAATAATGTCCCAAGATGAACTCAGAGTTAAATTTAAAACGAGTGAGCTCTAAGACATGGTGGTAAGTAAGACAGGAAAACTAGAAACCCAGGGCACCTAATTTTAAGGTCAAAGCCCCATGTGTTTGTTAAGAAGTAAATAAAGATGAAGAAAGGCAGGCACTGCATCCAACTACCAAATCCCTTTTTTGTGACAATATGGCAACCTCATGCAGGGCCCAGAGCAGGGTCATAAAGAATTAGTTGCCTTGATTATATATCTCTATTATTTGCTAACATTAACAGGCACACTGTCTATCTTAAACTCTTCTCCTCTTCCTCATGACCAATATACTTACAAATGAAAAACAACAACAGTAACATTATTATTCCCCCTTTTTTTGTTTAAGTGTATTTATTTTGAGAGAAAGAAGGACAGCGTAAGCACGGGAGGGACAGAGAGAGAAGAGAGAGAGAATCCCAAGCGGACTCCGCACTGCCAGCACAGAATCAAGACTCCCGAAACTGTGAGATCATGACCTGAGTGGAAACCAAGGGTCAGACGCTTAACCAACTGAGCTACCCAGGTGCCCCTGCCCCCACGTGTTTTTAATACTTGCTTCTTCAGTGTCAGATTCAAAGACGTATTAAGGTCCATTGTGGTCTTTCTTTGGAATTCTCTAGTTTTGGGAAAGGGAATTTAAGGTCTAAAAGGAGTGAAAGGAGGGCACCTGGGTGGCTCAGTCGGTTGAGGTTCCCACTCTTGATTTCGACTCAGGTCATGATCTCACAATCATCAGGTCGAGCCCCTCAGTGCAGAGCCTGCTTGGGATTCTCTCTCTCTGCCCCTCCCCTGATCTCATGTGCTCACACCCATGCGCACGCTCTCTCTCTCAAAATAAACAAATAAATGTTTAAACACTAAATAAACAAAAGGAATGAAAGAACGAAAATTACAGGGGCTGAAAGCAATATTCAAATTTTCTCACAGAGGAGGAAAAAAGAGGCATACATGGGTGTGGGAAGGCAAGAAATTTGTAACCACCAGTCTCTAAACTAAGAGAAACATCTATATGATAAAACAAACAGCAATCATGCAAACCCTCCAAACTTCAGTCAGAACCAAGTGTGGTTTTTAAAATAAAAATATTTGAGAACTTGTGACCAGATGTCTATATTTTAGAAACCATTCAGAGTGATTTTCAGTTTTGTTGTTTTTGTTTCAGGGGGCTGCTCCTCTTATTTCAAAATAAAACAAAGCAAAACAAAACAAACCAAACCAAAACAAAACAAAACCCACCTGAACTGAGTAAAAGAAGCTGTCCAGAGATGTTTGATAGATTAGATTCATCAGAGAGTAGGAATGCTTTGTAATGTCCTTCATTTTCACCCCATTCTCAGACTGTTAGAATTTAGCATTAAGGACTAGCTACCAAAAACTTAGTCACATTTTATATTCATTATTTGGAATATTTTTCTCATTGAATTGCCACATTTGGGAGCTAAATATAATGAACATATGTTTACTGAGGAGAGAGTAAATAATATTGGACATCTGATTAACAGATGGATAATTCTTTTAACTGCTGGAAGACTAACATTTTCTCATGGTAGCTTTAGGAACGATAAAGAAGCAAATGTGAAATTTGAATTTCATGTAACAGAATAGATACAGTACAGAGATAGTTAACATTCGGTAATACAGAATATTATTTAGATTAAAATTTTCTTTTTCATATACGGTTGAAAATAAATTTATGTTGATTTCAAACACAAGAGAACTTTGTTTTGAATCTATGTGGTTTCCCACAAAATTTCCATTAATTATTCTGTTTCCTAAAGATGGTGTAAAGAAAAGATTTCAGAAGGCTGCCTGGTTCATGTACTATTTATTCTGATAAATGCATTATGGAATAAAAAGTCAATAATGTTTCTCCCAAGTGATTTTTTTTACCTTCCATCTTTTTATCTTACATTGTCCTTTGAATGCTCAACAGCATTTAGAATATTTTCTGTTTTTTTTTCCTTCATGTGGAATGAAACACAGGTACTCCCTCTTTGTTAATTTAAAACTGACATATCTCCCATTTGCAGTACTTTTTTTCATAGTGTGTGATGAAGAATTCCACAGTTTATCTAAAAATTATAACCAAATTACTGTATCATATTGAAATGTTCTTATAGTTGACTCATTATTGATCAAGTTCTTAGAAAATCTCCTGCAGGTCACACGACGTCTCAGTTCAGGTTCCATGAATATAGACTTTGATACAGGGATTTGGATGCAAAACATTTATTGGGAGAGTATTCCCAGGAGGCAGGTCTTGTGTAAGTGAAGAAGGCAGGACTGGGAAAAGGGAAAATTTGACACTATGATTGCAACTGAAGCCTCGGCCAATCAATCCTACAAGGAGTTCTGCACCTAAGCAGATCCTCCAAATGTGTCCCATGCCATTAGCTATCAGCAGACCCCCAATGGGGGTGAAAAAATGGAACGTAGACAAGGGCAAGGAGATTCCTTGCAGATAAGGAGGAGTCCAGTGAAGGCAGAGCAGTGAGCCTTCAGCATCTGATACTTCTGGAAGCTGGAGAATGCATCCATAAGCCCCGAAAAGAAGATCAGGGACAGGCACCAAATATTTTTTGGTTAAAAGTCTGTTCTATAGACTGAATCGTTCAGGTAGAACTTGGGAAATTTGGTAGCATGATAACAAGAATACTATCACATATTAATCTTTTAAAATCAAGAAGATGTCTACATTTGTCTATCTACAAAATACCCCTTTTTGTTTTCTTCTTCAGATGTTCATGAATCAGATAACTTCCAAATAAAAGTAGGGCTCGTTAGGAACAGGGACATGCTCAAATTACCTTAGGATATAGGGTAACTTATCATCCTCCCTCCACCCCAAATCTGTTCTTTACTTTTCTCCTAGGCATACAGTTGCCCTGCTAAGGACGAAATTTCCCAGCCTCCCTTGCGAATAGGTGTGGTCATGTGACTAAGTTCTCACCATTACGATGTGCATAGCATTGAATGGGTAACTTCTAGGTCCTTTTAAAAAATGCTTTTCTGGAACTTGTTTTTCTTCCCTTTCCTTTCTCCAGGCTTAAGTGGAAATTACTAGAACAATCCCATAAGTATCATGTTAAAGTTAGCAAAGATGCCTCCACTCTGTGGAGTAAAGCCCACCTGTCTACTGTGAAATGTTACTTTTGCAAGATATAGATGTCTATTTCTTGTAAGCTACTCTATTTTTAAATTTATTTGTGGGAAGAGCTTTGCTTTCTACCTAATTAAAGCAGAGATTATTTTAAAGAGACATGTAAAATAAGAGATACAGGAATATCTGTGTTTTATGAAAGATCAAGAATGGGAAAGTCATTTGTGATACAATAATCTCTAGAAATCAGATTATCTGGTTTTTCTTCAGTATAACATTTCTGATACTCCCTTCTCTAGTTTTCCTTTTTTTAGAAGTTTATTTATTTATTTTAAGAGAGAGAGACAGAGACAGCATAAGCAGTGGAGGGGCAGAAAGAGAGGGAAAGAAAGAATCCCAAGCAGGCTCTGAGCTATCAGCATAGAGCCCAACTTGGGGCTCGAACCCACGAACTGTGAGCTCATGACCTAAGCGTAAATCAAGAGTTGGACACTTAACCAACTGAGCCACTCAGGTGCCCTCCCTTCTCTAGTTTTGTGCTAATGACGATTGAACAAATCCTTGTCTTGCTGGTCCTAATTACTCTCTGTAGTCTTATTTCATGACTTCTGCTTAGGCACACCTCCTTTCTTCTACTTTTTTTGCTGATTGCTTCTCTCTTTCTGCTTTTCAGCTTATAGAACCTCAAATAAACTACTCTGTCCGTATGACTCACATTTTAAGAGAAAACATCTGATTGGTTTCCATTGTAACTGTTAGCTCTGTTGGGCAGAACGCTCACTTCAGACCGCTTCATAGACTTCCTGGGAGCCTAGTGTTGAGCAGCCCTTAGGCCAAGTATTGTAGGAGATTTTGTCAATTTGGGCTGCCCCGCATCCAACCTCCTTCCCATTTGTTTAGACTTTCCATTGTGCATGTTTTGGAAGCAGCCACAGGAAGCCAGGAATTTCTCCTTGTTGCTTGGCTCAAAGAATGGTCGCATGAACTACGCTCAGAAAACCAGGTGTCTTCACCTGGTATTCAAATCAAGACAAAGTGACATAAATTCCCATAACCAGTTAGAGACTGCCACCGCAATGGTGGCAGTATGATCAAGATTCCAATAGCCTGAGCAGTGTTATCTTAAGTAGATTGTACCTCCCACGTCGGGTTCTGTGCTGACCGCTCAGAGCCTGGAGCCTGTTTCAGATTCTGTGTCTCCCTCTCTCTCTGATCCTCCCCCGTTCATGCTCTGTCTCTCTCTGTCTCAAAAATAAATAAACGTTAAAAAAAAATTTAAAAAAAAAGGGGGGCGCCTGGGTGGCTCAGTCGGTTAAGTGTCCGACTTCGGCTCAGGTCATGATCTCGCGGTCCGTGAGTTCGAGCCCCGCGTCGGGCTCTGTGCTGACCGCTCAGAGCCTGGAGCCTGTTTCAGATTCTGTGTCTTCCTCTCTCTCTGATCCTCCCCTGTTCGTGCTCTGTCTCTCTCTGTCTCAAAAATAAATAAATGTTAAAAAAAAAAAATTTTTTTTAAAAAAAAGTAGATTGTACCTGAGACATTCTCTTGACAATGTCCCTCACTGCTCTTACACTCCTGTTTTGTAAGTATGATTATTTTTTAGTTTTTATTTTTAGAGAGAGAGAATGCAAATGGGGGAGAGGGATAGAGGAGAGAGAGAGAGAGAGAGAGAAAGAAAGAGAGAGAGAACTCCAGGCAGGCTCCATGCTCGGTGCACAGCCCAACGCAGGGCTCCATCCTATAGCCCCAGGAGCATGACTCGAGCCAGAACCAAGAGTTGGACGCTCAACCAACTGAGCGTCCAGGCATTATAGGAATGATTTTTCAAACATTATAAATTCTGTGAATTTCTCAACATCTATCCTCCCCGCAGAAATCTTTTTTTTGGTGAGGTAGCAATTTATCTTGCTTGCACCCCAGGTCTTCATTATGGTGGGTATTGGCACCCATCTGTGATCCAATCAGCTATGACTGGGTTGGCGGGGCCATTCAACTGGCTTTCCTCAGAAATGGTTGCATAAGTAAGGCAGGTAACCTGAGGATATTAGGATACATGCATTTAAATTTATTAAAGATAAAAGAATAAGGTAGAAAGAAAACTCTTTTTGCATGTGCTAGTTTACTTCCTATAAACAGAAAGCAAAGGTGCAATAACTTTGAAAAGGCAATGATTTATTCTGTTACCAAAGGCTTTCTCTTAGGAAAGCCTGACTCTGGGGTACCTGAGTGGCTCAGTTGGTTAAGCAGCCAACTTCAGCTCAGGTCATGGTCTCGCAGGTCATGAGTTTGGGCCCCGTGTCAGGCTCTGTGCTGACAGCTCAGTCTGGAGCCTGCTTCAGATTCTGCGTCTTCCTCTCTCTCTGCCCCTCCTCTGCTCACACTCTCTGTCTCTCAAAAATAAATAAACATTAAGAAAGAAAGAAATAAAGAAAGAAAGAAAGAAAGAAAGAAAGAAAGAAAGAAAGAAAGAAAGAGGGAGGGAGGAAGGAAGAGAGAGAGAGGGAGGGAAGAGGGAGGAGGGAGGGGGAAGGAGGGGGAGGCAGAAGGGAGGAAGGAAGGAAGGAAGGAAGGAAGGAAGAAAACAAGAAAAGCCTAAATCTAAAACTGAAAGAAAAACCAGCCTCTCTTCTGGTTATACTCAGCAATGCTTCTCTCTATTCACCAGTGACCACTGGATGCAAGCACAGCGAAAGCTAAACTCTAGCCATGGCTTAACTCTAAAACAGTGTTCAGAAATCCAGTGTCTGGAAAAGCCACATTAATGTACTTCAGTATTATTCTTTGCAACTTCCATAACCTACATCAAGTTTTATATATTGTCTCAATTAGAAGCACTAAATCTATTCTCTGGAAGATAAACATAGTTAGGTACTAAAATAAAATATTCTGCCTTTAAAAATAAGCATAATGGCCATTTAAAAACACCCTTCTTCCTGAGATTCCTGAGAATCGTTGCTATAAAATCATGGTGCTCTAATTAGGCAAGTGATGGATATACCTCTTTTTAAAAGCTTTTAAATGAATGACATGGAATCTGTAAAGAATTTTAATGACAGCCCTTCCTAAGTCTTACTACTATACAAGGTAATTGAACTAATATCACACTGAATAATCAAGATTTTCCTTCATAAGCCCTTTTATTTTTCACTTTTAAAGTGTATAACAGTATTCACTAAGCAATGAAAAATAGATGCATCTTCATGATAATATAAGCACTATTGATTTTCAGTTTTCAGAATCAACCTATACATAAAGCACATATGAGATTTGCTTATGGTTATAAAACGGGATTTAAGACTCCTGATAATTACGAAGTAAAGGTACAGCCGGCAGAATCTGAGACATGAAAGTGGGAGAGAGACCCTGAAGACAGTTGATGGGACAGAAGTAGAGGCTGAAGTTGATCCCAGTTCTAAAGTTTACCAAAGAAGGAACAAAACAATAGTGGAAGAAGGGAGCGTCAAGTGTTGCCAAGTAGATGAAATTCTCATATTTTTATTGATGGATAAGTAATAAGCAGTATCCAGAGTAGATAAATCTAAATTTGCTTTCACTCTTTATTTCACTGTGGCTTGGCAATAGATAATGATATGTGGATATAACTGTCCATAGGATCCCACAGTAGGACAGGGTCTAGAGTGTGTTATTGGGTTTGCTACACTATGCCTGCGCTAAAATAGTGCAAGCTAGCATTCTACTATCTACAGCACTTTCTTTCACACTTTATAATTTCTCTTTGCCCTTTCCTTCCTCCCTCCCTCCCTTCCTCCCTTCCTTCCTTCCTTCCTCCCTCCCTCCCTTCCTCCCTCCCTCCCTTCCTCCCTTCCTTCCTCCCTCCCTCCCTTCCTCCCTTCCTTCCTCCCTCCCTCCCTCCTCCCTCCCTCCCTCCCTCCTCCCTCCCTCCTCCTCCTTCCTCCCTCCCTCCCTTCCTCCCTTCCTCCCTCCCTCCCTTCCTCCCTCCTTCCTCCCTCCCTCCCTTCCTCCCTCCCTCCCTCCCTCCCTTCCTTCCTCCCTCCCTCCCTTCCTCCCTTCCTTCCTCCCTCCCTCCCTTCCTTCCTCCCTCCCTTCCTCCCTGCCTCCCTTCCTTCCTTCCTTCCTTCCTCCCTCCCTCCCTTCCTTCCTTCCTTCCTTCCTTCCTCCCTCCCTCCCTTCCTCCCTTCCTTCCTCCCTCCCTCCCTTCCTCCCTTCCTTCCTCCCTCCCTCCCTTCCTCCCTTCCTTCCTCCCTCCCTCCCTTCCTTCCTCCCTCCCTTCCTCCCTCCCTTCCTCCCTTCCTCCCTCCCTCCCTTCCTTCCTTCCTCCCTCCCTCCCTTCCTTCCTTCCTTCCTTCCTTCCTTCCTCCCTCCCTCCCTTCCTCCCTCCCTCCCTCCCTTCCTCCCTTCCTTCCTCCCTCCCTCCCTTCCTCCCTCCCTCCCTTCCTCCCTTCCTTCCTCCCTCCCTCCCTCCCTTCCTTCCTCCCTCCCTTCCTTCCTTCCTCCCTCCCTTCCTTCCTTCCTCCCTCCCTTCCTTCCTTCCTTCCTCCCTCCCTCCCTTCCTCCCTCCCTTCCTTCCTCCCTCCCTCCCTTCCTTCCTCCCTCCCTCCCTCCCTTCCTTCCTCCCTTCCTTCCTCCCTCCCTTCCTTCCTTCCTTCCTTCCTTCCTTCCTTCCTTCCTCTCTCCCTCCCTCCTTCCTTCCTCCCTCCCTCCCTCCTTCCCTCCCTCCCTCCCTTCCTCTCTTCCTTCCTCCCTCCCTCCCTTCCTCCCTCCCTCCCTTCCTCCCTCCCTCCCTTCTTCCCTCCCTCCCTCCCTTCCTCTCTTCCTCCCTCCCTCCCTCCCTCCCTCCCTTCCTCCCTCCCTCCCTCCCTTCCTCCCTGCCTCCCTTCCTTCCTCCCTGCCTCCCTTCCTCCCTCCCTCCCTTCCTCCCTCCCTCCCTCCTTCCCTCCCTCCCTCCCTTCCTCTCTTCCTCCCTCCCTCCCTTCCTCCCTTCCTCCCTCCCTCCCTTCCTTCTTTCCTCCCTCCCTTCCTCCCTTCCTTCCTCCCTCCCTCCCTTCCTTCCTTCCTTCCTTCCTTCCTCCCTCCCTTCCTCCCTTCCTCCCTCCCTCCCTCCCTCCCTCCCTTCCTTCCTTCCTCCCTCCCTCCTTCCCTCCCTCCCTCTTTCTCTCTCTTTCTCTCCCTCTTTCTTTCTTCCTTTTCTTTCTCTGTTATACTGCCTGTTGTGCCTGCAGCAAGCACATTGGTAAGAAATGGATTACAATTCTCCCCTGGGTTTAGGATGGCTGCGAGCAGGCCCTGAGGATCTCCTGAGGTCCCAGTGGGCTGTCTTAGGTTTGTGACTTTGTGTTCTTACCCATCTCATTGCCACCTCTTTTCCATTCCTATGATGGTGCTATCAAGGACAGTTGAAGTACACTTTTCACAGGCATCTTCAACTCCAAATGCAGAGAACATTTCTTCCTTGTTGTCAGGAAGCCTTCTCTGTGAATTGTCACCGGCCTTCTCTGTGAATCCTGTGACTTCTCATTCTCCCATGGCCTTTTCTGAAAGCTGTCACTGCTGCACCTTGAATCCTTCTGTCTTTTTCTTCTTTTCTTTTCTCTCTCCTGAGTCGCCTCTTACTTTTCTCAGTTTTCTTGTAAGAAGGCTGATGATGATATATATGTTTGTGTGTAGATAAGCAGATATATATGTGTGTATACACACATACACGTATTGGCCATACTCCTTTATATAGACCAAATATAGTATGCATCTCTTAAAAGCATCCCAATCTTGTCAATTTCAGCTTTTGTCATTTTCAGTATTGTTGGATAATCAGAGTGAATTTCCTTACACTCAGAGACATTGGACTGGAGTTTTAGAAACTGTTACCAGTTTTTGAACTTCTATGTGTTTGAGAGTGCTCAGATGTACGTTCAAAAAAGTACTAGAGCAGATCCTTAAGGTGAAGGTCATTCTTTTTCTTCCAAAGAGAAAATTGAGTTCGTTACCATGTAATACACACATTCTTATATGAGTAACATGTGTTTATATGCTTATTTTCCATCTGTATACTCTGTTTGGTGGGGTGTCTGTTCAGCCCTTTTATCAATAGAGCCTTTTTATGCTTATTAGTTAAAGATTTATTATATTTCAACAAGGGTAGAGACATTATTAAAAAAATACATACTTAAGATAGGATTGTAGATATATGATCAAGTGAGATCAGGACAGAAAAGTCTAAGCTGATTCATTTCACAAAGAAAAGTTGTGGATGTAGATATTTCATGAAAGGGAGAAACCTGGGAAAATATTCAAAACAGGCTTTAAATGTAATCATTTGGTGAAACGTATTGAGTGATTCTGATGTCAGCTTTCAATGACGTATGTTGAAATCCAGATATAGTGTATAACTCTGGATACCACATTGTGAAATAATGCTTTTTCTGAAAACGTGTGTTAGTTAAAATTACACAATAATATCATAGAGATGAACTAATGGTCATCTAAATGATTTCAGCGATGGTTTTAACTTGTACACTCCTGCAAGGCAGGATTTATTTAACTCCCTCAGGGATGCTTAGTGTTTGTTGTAAAGTGTGTGTCTTAGGTCCTTTGCTGACGCTTTTAAGTAACAATTATATCTATTATTAGAAATGTTATCTTTGTTATGGTGGCAAGAAGATCCACCAGAATGTTTCCTTAAGGAAGGATCATTTCTCACCGTGGCTTTTAGGGTCTTCAAAGCCAGACAGTGCTGCTGTAATAAATTTGAAGAAAGTTAACAAGTACAGGCAAGGAAATGACTGGAGGAAATATTTTGAGAGAAAAAAAGCAAATATGGCAATTATTTACTTGAAAGTAAATGCTGACTGTTTAATCGGCATGAGAAGAAAAGCAAAAAAAAGAAGTCTCTTTTATAGAATCTGCTCTGTGAGAAGAGAGTCCTTGGCCCACCAGGGATGGGGGACAGTGGTGGAGTGGTCCCCAAAGGCCCCCTCAGGCAATAACTTTTGCACCTTTGCAAACTTGACAAATGTATCCAAAGTTGTCACATCACTGATTTCGCATTTAAATTCAGAAAGGCACTGCTTTATCTTCCTCCAAAGGGGTTGTGATTGGTAGTTAATTTTTACAGAATGGCTTTGGTGGAGGTTTTCAGCTTCCTCTCTGACCACTAAATGGAGGGCCTTGGGGGCCATGTCCTCAAAGCCCAGAAAAAGAACAAATTCATGCATGCTCTTCCTTTTTTTTTTTTTTTTTTTTACCTATTATCTACATTCTCCACTTCTCTCAAGCAATAGTTCACCATTTATGTATTTCCCGAATCTTTTCCTATCCATCTACATCACAAAATGAGTCTCAGGTGCCATCAGAGTGTAAGAACCATGAATTGTGCCAGATTTTCCAGCGTTTGCTTCTATGTTGTTTTGGTTCAGTCTACCATTCCTCATATGCGTGCATTCTGCTTGCCCAGCTAGACCATAGGTCTTTTCAGTGGAAGTATGCTACATTTTATATACTCTTGAACTACTACAGTTAAAAAAAAAAGTGCTAGGCATTTCATAGACACTATTTTAGGCCCCCGATAAATTAATGTAATCTCACAGACTTATTCAGTCCATTTATATTGACTGTTTTGTGTCACTTAGCATATCCAACACTTAGAACTGGTCCTCACACCTATAACAGTTCCTGGAACATTAAGAGTTCTCAACACATACTTGTTGAAAGAAGGAATGATTTATGTTTTTTCAAATATTTTTATTGTCTTAAAAAAGATGCATTTTTAACATGGAAAATCTCCTTTTCCTTTGCCTGGTCACCTTCTCCTTTCCAGACAGATGGTAAGGATTTCTCTAAGATAGTTCATTCTACATTTTATCTCTTAGAGTCAGATTTTTTTTTTTTCTCAATTCAGATTTAATTTTATGGTGGGATTTGGACATGATTCTTTTGGCACTTGCCCTAAATACTTTAGCACTCTGGATTCAAGTGCATAGTGATAAGAGGTGGGTTTCACTTTATATATTCTCTTTTTTTTCTGTTGAAAGTATCAAAAACTATTTCTTTGTAGGCTGTAACTCACAAGTCTCTGCTATGAGACACATAGCATTCCATCTTTACAATCAGATTTTTCAGAACCCCTCGTGAGAGTTTAAAAAGGGTGTAATACCAAATCAGAGTTGACACAACCTTGTGGTTGTTTCCCTTCACTAGATTTTAAAACTTAAATGAGCTTAAAAATATCTGATTTCTCAAAACTCCTTCTCATTTGAAGTGAGAAAAAATTAATTCATACTAAAAACCCTAATAAATTCACTACCCTTTACCTTTTGTTATAACATCTAACCGGCCTTAGATAATTTATAAAATTGTGGTTTGATTGGATAACCCTTTTATATCTTACCAGTAATTAGACTCTGGGATATCCATTTACCCCTCTGGACCCTATGTAAATATTTGGGTTGCATAGCAGACACTGCTTACAGTGTGTTTCGCCTAACTATCTATTGTAAGGACATAAAGATAAAGCCAATTTGCACGAGTTATGAAATTTCACTGATTAATTTATGCTGTTGGGTCGGAAAGATTTGTTCAAATAAGATGTAAATTGTCCAGAACTAATAGTCTTCAGACGGACACAGTTTATGTGGCAATCTGATAGTGCAAAGGAGAAAATAAAGAGATTAAATCAGACACTGTAGTATTCACTAAGTCTTTGATTCACATACCCAATCAGTGACATACCCGATCAGTCTTTGATTCACATACCCAATCAGGAGGTAGAAGAGTAGTTCGCCCCAACAGTACCCGAAGCCCAGGAAATACAAGTGGTTTGCTCAAGGTCACCCTGAAGAGAATGGCCAAGCCAGTGAAGATCAACCCTGCTCATTTCCGTGACAACATTCTTTCACCTCTGCGCCACGCTGCCTCCTACTGAGGAAACCAAATGTGCTAAGTCCCACCTACTGAAAGCCTATGGTTCAAAATCAGCACTTACCTGTGTCCGCACCTCCTCCTCCCTCAACAGAGTGTGGCTCATCGCCTGCTGTATAGCCAGACACACTCACACGCAAACCCACCACAAGACCAGAGGCAGGAGAATTCAGCCACTGGCTGTCAGCCTCTTGGTCCTGCGTGACCGTTAGCAGGGTTTCCACACCAAGGTTTAAGGTTGATTACCTTCAGAAAGCCACTGCTAAAACATTGCCAAGCGGGAGGAAAGGGAATTAGGATATCCCTGACACGGGACTTGGCTTATACTTCTCACAAGAAACTATGCAACCCTCAATGTTTTCAATTCAGTAAACACCCATTGAATATGTAATATATGCCGATCGGCTCCTAGTGAAACCCAAATATTCTAGGGCCACCCCCAGCCTGTGGCCACACCAAAGGCGTGCTACTGTGGCGGCTCAAACAGTGCGCCCCTGGTAACATTAGGATGTCATGCAGGACCTTTGCTCTGCGTGAGGATCTGCAGGAGCTGCGCCCTCATCCCCGCCCCACCTGCCCTGACACCGCCAGCTCCCTTTTCCATAAATCACATTTTGATACGATCCTGTTCAGATCCCCTCCCATCACTTCCTATCACATTTACAGGAAGATTCTCAACTCTGCCCTGGCTGACAAGGCCCTACGTAATCTGGCTTCTGCCATCCCATCTGACATCTTTGCCTGCTGGGCTCCAAGGCTGGCCTGCTTGCTTTCTCTCACAGGAGGCACACTGGTTCCTGCCTCAGGCTCCTTGTATTAATGGTTCCTTCCGCCTAGTACATTTTCCTGTTATCCCAATAAATTCCTCAAATCTCAGCCCAACATCACAATCTAAATTAGCAACCTGGGGGCCTGGTGGTTAGGATTCAGTGCTCTCATCACTGTGACCTGGGTTCAATTCCTGATCAGTGAATACCTTTCTTTGCTAATCAATGAGTAGAAAGTTTCTGCTATGCAAAATGAGTAAGTCTCGGAAACCCACTGTGCAACATGCATAGTCAATACTGTACTGTGCACTTAAAAACCTGCTAAAGGAGCAGATCTCATGTTAAGTGTTCTTACCACAATAAAATAAAATAAAAATTAAATTAGCTACTCAACACCCTCCATTATATGGCCCATCACTCTATTTTATTTTCTCCATCACACTTACCACTCTCTAATGGAGTACGCTCCATGAAAAATTTAATGCAGACCACAGAGGTAATTTTAAAGTTTCTAGTAGTCACCTTAAGAAGAAAGTAAAAAAAAAAAAAAAGCAGAAATGAAGAAATTGATTTTAATAATCTATTTTATTTAATCCAATGCATTCAAAATGTTATCACTACAACATGTAATCAATATAAAAGTTATTAATGAGTTACTTTACATTCTTTATTTCTGACTAAGTCTTTGAAATCTGGACCATATTTTACACTGATAGCACATCTCCATATAAATACTAACTTTTGGTTGATCTGTAGTCAGATTTCATAAAACCTACAGTTGAAAAAATAGATTCACATACCCATGTTATTCCAAAGGTACTTAAAAGCTCTCCTGATAACTGAATTGAGTAATAGTTAAAAACAATTTTTTTTGAGAGAGAGACAGAGACAGCACAAGTTGGGGAAAGGCAGACAGTGAGGGAGAGAGAGGGAATCCCAAGCAGGCTCCACACTGCCAGTGCAGAGCCTGATGCAGGGCTCGAACCCACAAAGCCATGAAATCAAGACCTGAGCTGAAACCAAGAATCGCATGCTTAACCAACTGAGTCACCCAGGTGCCCCTCAGTTTTAAATTTTAAATACACATTAATTTAAATTTAAAATTAGTTCTCTGGTCACACTGGCCACATGTCTCTAATGGCTATCATATCAGATAATACAGCTATAATATTAAATGCTATTTTCTGGGATTTCCTTCCAATTCTTATCTTCACCTTTATTTAAGCAGGGGTCTCATTTATCTGTTCACTACTTTACTCCTGGCAGTAAGCATATGGTTAGCACAGAGTTTAATAGATGTTTATCAAATGATTACCTGAATCTGTGGGCCAGAGATTCATATTTCTCAGACAACAGAGCACCGTGGCCGAAAGCACAGTCTCAAGCCAGATACCCAACTTTGGATTTGACCTTGTTACCTATTAGCTATAGGACCTTGTGCAACTCAGGCTTTCTGTGGCTTAGTTTCCTCATCTGTTGTTGAAGGGAATCGTGACACCTGATGCCTGGGGTTGGTGGGAGGATTAAATGCACTGATATGTCTAAAATGCTTACAACAGGGCCTGGCCTCAGAAATGCAATGTCTTTGCTACATAAATTCTACCAATTCCAGACCCACCTCTTGTTTAAGATTTGCTCTGAACATGTCCCCATCATCTCTAGGCCCCCACCTTGCCTCTCGGCATTTGCCTTGCAGCCCTGAGTGTTTGGCCCCAGCTGTTGAACCTGCTGTTCAGTCTTCACCTGTCCCCTGTGGTTAGTAATCCAGCCCCTTCCCATCACTCATCTGGGTTGCTGCCGAGACTAGATGCCCACACGTAACCCTGGCCCCAGTGCCCACTCAATCTCTTCTGGGAGCTGAAAAGGGAAATAACGGCTCTTTCCTCCCTGTGTTAGGCTGCTTTAGAGGGCCCGGGCACATTGGTGCCTGCCCCAAGTGGTTCTTCAAGATTCACACGAACACAGGTATGCACATCCCTATAGAGCAGTTAGGTCAAGATTGGCTCAGATGACTGCCTGTACTGTGCCAGGAGCCATTTCTTTCACTTACTGCTCTTGGTCTTTGCAAAGGCAGCTCACCAGGCCATACTGGTAATATGGTAATCCCTTTGCACAGATTCTCTCCTCAAACCTCATAGACTTCTTTAATATTTTACTGGTAATATGGTAATCCCTCTGCATGGATTCTCTCTTCAAACCCCATAACCTTCCTTTAATATTTTACTACTACCCTTCTGTATTACTTAGGATTCTACAAATGAAAAACAGAACCAATAAGATATACATGATATAGCTATAGAAGATATAGATATATAGATACAGATATAGATATAGATATATAGATAGATATAGATATATAACATAGATATAGATATAGATGATACAGATGATAGAGGAACTGGCTCACACAATTATGGAGGCAAACAAGTCCCCTGATCTGCTCTGTGGAAACCCACTAATGCCAGTGGTGTAATCACAGTCGTAATCTAAAGGCCTGAGAACCAGATACACCAATGGTGTAAGTTCCAGCTTAAGGGTGGGAGAAGACTGTATTCCAGCTCTAACTGTCAGGCAGACAACTCTACCAGCCTCTTCCTTTTTATTCTTTTCAACCCCTCATGGGTTTGGACGCTGCCCTCCTACTTTGTGGAGGAACATGTTTTACTCAATCCATTGATTCAAATGCTAACGTCTTCCAGAAACACCTTCATAGCCACACTGAGGAAATAATGTTTAAACAAGTATCTGAGTATCCCATGGGACCATCTGACACATAAAATTAACTATCACACACCCATGTCTGTGTATGTCTGAATTTTGATTGTTGACATTGTCTAAATTCTTTTTATGAGAAGAGGGGTCTTGTTAGCGTGACAAGGTTAAGAGATCATTGTGAAGCATTCAGCATATACCTGACATATACTAGGCACTCAAATACTTGTGGATTGAAAGAAAAGACTAGATGATGTTCCTTAGGCCATGTATAAACCAACGTGGAAGGGGGAAGAAGGCTGACCCTATTCTGATATCTCTTAGATTTAGCCTCACCCTGATATATACAGTATCATGAGCATTACAAAACTAAGCAACCTAGGGAGAGCTGGGTGGCTCAGTCACTTAAGCATCTAACTTTGGCTCAGGTATGATCTCACAGTTCATGGGTTCGAACCCCATTTGGGGCTCTGTGCTGATAGTTCCAAGCCTGGAGCCTGCTTCAGATTTTGTGTCTCCCTCTCTCTCTGCCCCTCCCCTGCTAGCACTCTGTCTGTCTGTCTCTCTCTCTCTCAAAACTAAATAAACATTACAAATAATAATAATAATAATAAACCACCACAAAGGCCTTCCCCTCAATTCGATTCTAGTTGGTAGAGGTGACAAACAAAGATTAGCATAATGTATAACAACCCAGAGAGAGGAACAGCATGGCCCAGGTACACACTGGCACTGTAGTGAAGCAGGCAAGGCACAGAGGTCGCAGTTATATGGAGCCGGGTTCAAATCCTGTCTCCACGGCTGGGTAACTCAGAGACGGAGGGCAAGTTATTTTCAACCTCTCTTCATCTGCAAAGATGAACTTCCCTGTTAGGATTAGTTCCCTCTGCCTCACAAACGTCTGGTCATTCTCAGCTCTCCTCTACTAGGAATGTGCCGGCTGAATCTCAAGCAATAAAACACAGAACTGCCCCTTCCCTTCCCCGTACCCTCAAAAACAGTTCAGAGAAGGATGTTTTTACAGGTGTTGCCTTTAAATATCTCCCCATAAAGGAAGGCTATTTTAGTGAGGTTTCTATGGGGATTTCTTTGTTTATAAGCTGAAATAGTTCTGAAAAAGAAACCATCTATCTGGTTTGAGAATGATTTACTCCGCAGCTGATTTAATAGCAGAAAATGTATATTTGCATTACACCATACAAATGTCTCTTTATGTTTGTAAGAATATGAAATTTTAAAATAAACAGGTGTTTTAAAATATATTTTATTCTTTTGGTCTATTAGCAAAAAGCAGTTTCAGTAGGAAGAAATATATGCTGCTTGGCTAGGTCATGCTTCCACTTGGAGGGGTGATATCTTTGTCCTCTAGGCAGAAAGTGAAGTCATTAAAATTGGTTTAAAAATCAAAGCTAAACCAATAAAAACAAAAACCAATGCACACAAAAACACTAAAACAAGAAACACACCTGTACCTGTCATATCATAGTCTGAGGTGACCAAACAGAGAGCTCTTAAACTTTGTGAAGGCAGCCTTAAGTGGACCCTCAGAGCTGCCAGGAAGTCTTACCTCGTGACTCACACTCCTCTCCAGGCCAACTATTTCACATTTTCCTATTATGGGTTGAATTGTGTCCCCATAAAAATTGTGCCCCCCCCATTACTCAGAATATGACCTTATTCAGAAATAGGATTATGGTAGATGTAATTAGTGGAGATGAGATCATACTGGAGAAGGATGGGCCTCTAATCCATGTGATATGACTGGTGTTCTTCTACTACGAGGGGGGGAGAGACACACAGAGGGAAGACGCCATATAATGACTTAGATCGGAAGAAGAATCTACAAGCCAAAGAATGCATTTTCAAGCATTGCCAGAAAACCATCAGAAGCTGGAAGGAGACAAGGAAGGATTTCCCCGATAGGTTTCAGGGGGGAGCATGACTCTGTCGACCGCCTGATTCAGGACTTCCAACCTCCAGAACTGTGAAACAATAAATTTCTATTGTTTTAAGCCACCTAGTCTGTGGTATTTGGTTATAGCAGTCCTAGGAAACTAGTGCACTTCCTCTCACCCCGCAAACATCCATCGTCCCTTCAACTTCTCACCACCCATTGCAATTCAGCTAGTGTATGTTAGTTAGAACATAGGAGTAATCGTAAACACACCCTCATGACCCTCCACCCCCCGCCAATCAGCTGAGCTGCGGCTGAACTCCCTCCAGAGTTTCCAGACTGCACTGTTTCTGCTGCAGTCTGAAGCTGGTCTGCCCCCACACCATCCGTGAACTGGACCTCTCTCTCACCTGCTCTAGGACTTTGCTCTTGCAATTACAGTTGACCGTTGAACAACACAGGTTTGAACTGCATCGGTCCACTCATATGTGGACTTTTTTGATAAATACAGTACAGTACTGTAAATATATTTTCTCTTCCTTATGATTTGCCTGATAACGTTTTCTTTTCTCTAGCTTACTTTATTGTAAGAATACAGTATATACTGAAACTAACATCCAAAATATGTGTTAATTGACTGTTATGTTGTCAGGAAGGCTTCTGGTCAATGATAGGCCATTAGTAGTTAGGTTTTGGGGAGTCAAAAGTTATACACAGATTTTCAACTGCATGAAGGGTCAGCACCCCTAACACCTGTACTGTTCAGGGTCAACTGTATATCCATCTGCTCCCACATCACCAGATTTTCCTCCCAGATACATAATTCTATCAATAAACAGATAGGCTTTAAATTACCCAAGTGGAAGGAAGAAGGAAGGAAGGAAGGAAGGAAGGAAGGAAGGAAGGAAGGAAGGAAGGAAGAAAAGAAAAGAAGGAAGGAAGGTCCATTTCTTGACCCACATTCCCTTCTAACAGCCACCCCCATTTTGTTCTCCCTTTTCTAGAAAAACACTCAGAATAGTTGTATATCCTCACAGACTCCACTTCCTCAACACCCATTATCCACTAAAAGAATTCTTAACAAGATTAAGAAAGACCTCCACCTTCGGTCCTCAGTCATCCTGCTTGACTTCTCAAGTTCTTGCCATAGTTGATCACTCTTTTTTTTTTTAGACATTCTTGTCACTTGATTTCTAGGGCCACCACACTCTCTTGATGTCTCTCCTCCTTCACAGGCCATTTCTTTTCAGTGCCCACTGCTGGGTCCCCTTCCTCCAGGCCTCATAGTTTTTGAGTCCTCAGAGCTGATATCTTATGAGATTTCTTCCAATTTCAATAGGTTTAAATGCTATAGATATACCAATAATTCAAAAATGTGTACCTCTGGTCAAACGTCTCCTCTTAGCTACACATTTATTTATTCAACTGCCTACTTCATATTTCCACTTGGATAACTAATAGACATTGCAAATATGGCATACCCAAACCTGAACTCCATTAACCCCCAAACTGCTCCTCTCTCAGCATTTCCCATCTTGTAAATGGCATCCTGTTAACCCAGTTGCTCAGACTAAATGCTTGAAATTATCACTGACTCTTTTCTGTCTCTCACATCTCACATTTAATCTAAAAAGAAGAATTTCGTTCGTTCTACCATCAAAATGTGTGCTAAGTCTGTCATCTCTTAGCATCTCTGCTTCTTACACCACAGACCAAGCCAACATCTTTTCCCTAACTTGTTGCAATAGTTTTGCATGGCTTCCCTATTTCTCCTGCAGTATCTTTTCTATGAGAAATTACTCTTTTTATAACTTATATTTCAGCCTTTTCCTTTTTCTCAATGGCTTCTTATCACACTGCAAAGAAAATCCAATTTCCTTTCCATGACCCACAAGGCCCAATGTGACTGACCACTGCTTACCTCTGTGATAAGTTCTCCTACTGTTTTTCAAAATCTTTACTGACTTGACTCTAGCTGTTCTTGAAGACATCAAAGTCACTCTTGCCTTAGGACTTTTGAACTTGTCAATCACTGAGCCCAGAAAATGCTTCACCCAGACATCCACCTATAGCATTAACCCACTTAATTCAGTTTCCTTGTCTTTTTAAAAAAAATTTTTTTTAAAATGTTTATTTATTTTTGAGAGAGACACAGAATGCGAGTGGGTTGGGGCAGAGAGAGAGGGAGGCACAGAATATGAAGCAGGCTCCAGGCTCTGAGCTGTCAGCACAGAACCCGACATGGGGCTGGATCTCACAAACCACGAGATCATGACCTGAGCCGAAGTCGGACGCTCAACCGACTGAGCCACCCAGGCACCCCAGTTTCCTTGTCTTCTACCACCTCCTTGAAAGAGAACTTTCCTGGTCATCTAATCAGAAGACACCACTTCCTTGCCACTGTATCCCCGATGTTGCTTTATTTCCCTCTCTAGCACTTGTCACCAACTGGCATTATATATTTATTGATTCATTTGTTGTTTTGGCTCTTTCCTCTAGAACATAAGCTCTGTGAGAGTAGGGACTTTGCCTTCACACAGTCTTATCCCTAATGACTCAAGCAGTGTTTGGCACAGAATGGACACTCAACACATGTGTGTTGACAAATGAATGTCTGAGTGACCTTTCCTGTTTTTGATATTTATTCAGACTCGATGCTATGTCCCTTCAGAAAGAAAAATGTAATGCATCCCATTAGTTATGATTAAAATAATGAATGGAGCCTTATAAAACTGTATAATAAGCAGAAGACCTATTTTCCTGTGTGCAATTATTAGAGAGATGGGCTTAAATGTCACTTAATATGAAAGAATAAATGGATAGTTTTGATTGATGACAAAGCAACATGGGCTGTGTATAGCAAAGTAGTTAATTAGAGTAAGACAGATTAAAAATATAAGAAAAACAAGAAGTAATAGAATGAACAGGTGTTTTTTTTGCTTTGCATTTACCATAGATTAACTGAAATTTGCGGGACAAAGCTTCAGTGAGCAGTTTGTTTATAGTAACAAAAGCACTTGAAGTTATAATCATTTCATAAGGGACTCTTGGGAAAGATTGGATAAACACTATATGCACTTGAGATTTTTTTTCATCTCTTGTGGAAAACGTATGAATAAATAATCTTAATATATTGAAAAACAATGGAAGGAATTTTGATTTACTTATAAAACTTATAACCAGAAGTATAATGCTTAAGAGAGTCACATAGCTCAAGCATACGTATCCCGTTAGGGCCAGACACACTAGAAACATTCAGTTTGAACTGAAAATTTTATTCTTAATTAATACCTAATGTCTCCTGATGTGGTAAGAAACAGCTCAACTGCCTTGCAAGGATTTTTCAGATACCAACTTCTTTTGGTCTTAGATTCCATATTTATCATTGAATAAGAATTGGAGTCAGAGGTTTTTACTGATGTGAAATGCATAATATTCAGCATTCACTTTATCAGCAGCTTCTCTTACACTTTCTAGATATCTGCTGGTGGTGGGATTTTGACGTCACCATTACCCTATTAGGCTCATGTGACTGCATCACCTTCATCAGAAGACAACCATAGGAATTGCCCAAATCACTGCAATTGACTCTAGTCCATCAAGTTGACATGAGATTTGAAAAACAGCATCATTTAGTAGATACTGTTTTGACTTTATAGCCAGACAGAAGTTTCTTTTCAGCCATTTATGGCAAAGTTTAGTCATTTCATCTGGAAACAGAAATAAAAATTCTAACTTAAAGATATACTGAAAATATTTGAAAGACCATATATAAAGTGTCCAGAATGATTTGTACTCACTAAGGGAAGAGTGCTACTTATTTTTGTCATCATTTTCCAACTGCACAGGTGGAAGCAAGTGCATTTCTGCTCTGTCTGGGCTTGTTTCTGAGGTGATTGGAGTAGACAGATGAATTAGGCACTTGAAGCTTGTGGATATATTCATAGAGCACCTGAACTATCATTTTCAAAGAATCCATCACCATTTATTGACGATGATGATACACAATGTCGATTGCCTGGTCAAATGTCAAATCCCTCCATGTAGTTACTGTGGCATTTTCTAAGCCAGATTTCTCAAGTCATATTTTTCCAGAAGCATACTGAGGAGGGAGGATGTCTACCATGCCCTCATGGAAATATTAAGAATAATGCTTAATTCCGTGAGGACACCCACGTTACTCCAAATCCTTCCATCCTATCCACGAAGGCAAATCACAATGCCATTCAGGCAGCAGATGATATTGTAAGGATAGTGTTTAACTTTGTAAGAAGTACACAATCTGAGAACCTTACTACTATATTGTTCATTAAAAAAGTTTGCCCTTGTCGTATCACTGCTGATCTTGACACATTTGATTTTGGCCACATATACATGGAGAACTGCTGCTAAAAACCCCCAGAGAACCTACTAGCAGGAGGACTGGAAACCTGAAGGTGAATGTGTAAGCAATAACATTTGAAATATATTGAGATACAATAGATAGACCAAGAGTGTTTAGGCATCAATGATCTGATTTGTGAGCTACGTGAAAACGTGGTTCATAACTGAACTTAATGAATCCATGAACTGGCATCCAAGGAGAGTACTCATGTAAATAATCTGTTCAAAGAGAAAAAAGAATTACCATTTACTCATAAAGTCATCATAACTGTCATCCTGATAGTCATAACACACACACACACACACACACACACACACACACACACACACACAGAGTTTAGAAGCTACTGAACCCAGATCAGTGGACTCAGGTGTTTTTCCCTATTTCCTTTAGATACTCTATAAGTGCACCGGATGCTTGGACAGTGCAAGACATGATTAGTATCTTGATTATACAACCCTAATATTACTGAAAAAGAAACAAACTTAATAGTATTTTTATGATTGCCGAAGACATATACTTTGTTGTTAGAGGAAGAGAAGGATTCAAAACAATTTTCTTTGTTTCTATGGTCATTTTCTACATTAACTTGTCATGAAAAAATGAAAATCCGAGGTCTGCGGGGCACCTGGGTGGCTCAGTCGGTTGAGCGTCTGACTCTTAATTTAGTTCAGGTCATGATCTTGTGGTTCATGAGTTCGAGCCCTGAGTTGGGTTCTGGACTGACAGCGCAGAGCCTGCTTGGGATTTTTTGTCTCTCTCTGTCTCTGCCCTTCCCCAAATGTGTGTGCATGCTCTCTCTCTCTCAAAATAAATAAATAAACATTAAAAGAAAAGAAAATCTGAGGTTTGAATACATTAAACATTCTAACCTTAAGCTACCTACTTACTGGTTTGTATTTTTGCTTGCTTTCAGTTGTAACCTAGTCAAAACCCTAAGGGATCCGTTCTCATCTCATAAGGGTGACCGTTGAGCATATCATTCATCACCACCCTCTGTACACATGAAGTGTGTACACCCTATTTCATTGAAAGATACCAGGTGCTATATTACCGTGGATCCAAACTGGAAATCATACTCCAAATGGGATATGTTTTCATTAATGCTTGTGTAAGATTCCCATTACTGCTAACGGTACTTTAAAAGTGCATGCTAGGAAAGAATATAACGCTAATTGTTCATTTATGCAAGGCTTCTTTTCTGAAAAAAAGGAGGCTTTTTCAATGAATGACTTTTTAGGACATAGAAAACATTAAACATTACCATGATCGGTAATGATCTCACCATTTTCACAAAATAGTTAAATCACATTTGCTTCTGGAAGTCTGGACTAAATGAAACGGTCATTATTCCAATGGCACCACACTATTGGGTACGTATTGCTTCTACGCTCATTCCTTAGGTATTTGTAAAGAATTTCTGATATATTTAAACATTTGGGATGCATAGTACTTAAAAAAATTTGTTTTAACTTCATGTCTTGCCCTTTTTCTTGTCTCAACTCATGTCTTTTTAAAATCAGAAATGCATTTATTTAATGAAATGAACCATAAGCATGTTTTAATAATTTTTGATAACTCCATAAGGCTAACATCTGGCTATTTACATCAAAAGGCGAAATCTGGTATGCATAAGAGTTTATAAATAATATGTATTTTAGATCGCATGAATTTTCTATGAAGTTTTCACTCTGCCACCTACAGTGAACACATAAATTTGAAAGGTTAATTGAATATTCTTTAACCATGAATAAGTAAATTCTTATTACTGCCATAATATAAGTTTCCAAGTTAATTTTCACTCTGCACTGCAATTCTGTGGAATCTCATCACTATTATACTAATGAGTATACTTTTATACTGAATGGGGTCTCTTCATGATCAAAACTACTTCCCAGGGTAAAGAAGGAATATAACACACTAAAACAGTCACCAAATGATTGGTTAGTGGTCCAAAGCAATTACTTCATTTTTTAAACAGAATTACCTTATTTCTGGGAGTATTTTATCCCTCTGAGAGGCGATGCCCAACAAGTTTTGATTAAAGTCATTTGAATCAATGTTTTTTTAACCTCTTTTCTCTTATTCTGTTTGTGTTGAAGATCTATTGTGGATACGCCCTTGTGCAGGTAGATTTATTAAAGCCAGGTGGCAAATTGGTATATAGCTGTATCTTTTCAGTAATTCCAGAAGTCAAAATCTGACTCAAGTATCGCTAACTGAAACTACTGAGCACGTCCTACAATTATCGATTCCACGTGAGTCGGCCAAAACCCCTACCACGACACCCTGCCCAGGCCCGGTCCCCATGACTACCCTCTTCCCTCTCACTCATGGAACCTGCCTTACCTTAGTTGGGCCTCTCTAACTCAGCCAGGCAGAAGGAAGAAAAGCCACTAAACCAACTGACATAAATGTGAGTACAGGGTATCCCTCCGCTGAAACCTGACCCCCAGATATAGAATGTGATTAATAAATCCTTGTTGAATGTACACACTCCTTGTGATTTTTTTTCTTTTTAACCTAAGTGAATAATTCAGTAATGGGACACACCCACACCCACACCCACTCCAAAACATGTGCGTGCACACACATACACACTTCTTCCTAACGTTTGTCAGGGCTCCATTTTAGGAACTCCTCTGACGTTATGGACCCGACTCAGTTTTGGGGGTAATAATATGGGGTAAATGGGGTAATAATATCAACCTCACAAGTATTTGTGAGTATTGAATATTTAAATTTAATTATTAAATTTAATTTAAAACTGAATATACTAAATACATTTAAAGCACTTGAACTATTTTGCCTAGCATACATTAAGCACTTTATGAATGATAACAGTTATAATTATTCTGGTCAGTGGCCCCTTTAAGGGGTAATATATACAGTGAGTGTATATATCTCACCTACCAGAGATACCAACTCTGGAAAACAGTGAATTGTACTTTAAAGCTGAAGCACTTGCCCCTCTGGAAAGCTTTCCCTTCTCCATTTGGTCCTTGATAGGTACTGGCCCAAGTGTCTGGAGAAATGATACGCTCCTGAGTGGGAGGTAGGAAGAGAGGAAAGACCACAGAGGGTGAGAAGGTAGCAACACGTTCCCACGTGCTCTGACCTGCCTGCTTCTACGTCTCAGTAGCTGCTGATGCTTCCTCCTTCTCCTCCAGAGCTGCAAGTGCTGTAGAACCGGGGGATCAGACTCATGCCTCTTCTACCCATCTCCCAGATGTCAATACCATGGATTTAAATGTCATTGTAATGCTCCCAATTTCCAAATTTATTTGTTATCTGAGTGCTGAACAGGCATATCCAGTTACCTAGTTTATATCTGTGCCTGACTCTGTCACAAAAATTTCAAAATTAACGTATCTGAATGGAGTTTTTCATTTTTTCCCCAAATGGGTGCTGCCAATAAGTCTTCCCCACTACAGAATAGAAGCTGTCATCCACCCACATCCTCAAGCCTGAAACCTGGAAACAATCATTGATACTTCTGTAATCATTACCCCCTCATCTAATCTTTCAGCAAATCCTGTCAACTCTATGACCAAAACATCTCCTGAATAAGCTTTCTTCTTTCGGTCCCTGCTGTAATCATCTGGGTTCCAGTGACTGTCACCTCTCTCATCTGGATTACTACAATGGCCTTCTAAACTGTCTTCTCTTTAGCTCCTTCCAATCCATTCTCCAAACAGCAGCAAAATTCATCTTCCTATAAGTTTCAGAAATTTGGTCTCATTAGTCTATGGCTTATTGAGCAAAATTACCAACCAAGAATAACAGCATTCTATACCACATGGTCCCTTGTTCTTGGTAGCTAAGATTCACCTTTCTGCAAATGGTCCAGGCTCACGGTGGTAACACTACAGTCAAAGACTTCAGTAAGCAATGGCAACTCTGTCAAATATCTCAATTTGTGACCCACGCAGAAACGTGCCCATTACAGCATCCAAGGTGTAATGACGTAATGTCTAGACTATTTACTGAAAGAGGCAGAATTTAATCCCATTCAAGTGCTGGACTTTCCCTCGGGTCAAATATGTTCAGCGAGCAAGAACATTATTGTATTGGATGATTGTGTGCTTTAAGTAACTCGAAGCTGGACAACAATGCTTGAAGGGTCTCATGTATAACCCAGGAGGACAGGATTAGTGTTGATGTCACAGCATGGCCTCGAAAAGCAAATTTCAAGTGTAGTCCCTCCTTTAATCTCCTTCATACGCATAGCAGTACCTGGTCCTGAGAAATCATGTGTACCCTAGGGTCCCAGTGTCCGTCTTGATGCTCTTACATAACCACACGTTTGCTTCTATTCACAGATTTGTTTGCCTGCAGAATTCACCTTTGGGCCTTTTTATTCCCATAAGAAATGCAAAAGAACTTTAACTGCAATCCAATGTCATATTTTCTGGATTGTCCTCAATGAAACGATGGATACATAGAAAATCCTTTGCATTGGCTTCTAACAGCAGGATGCAAAGTGACACCAACATGTTTATTTACAGTTCAACTTTCACAATGCAAACTTAATGTTAACCAAACTGTCAGTGTTAGGGAAATTTCTGACCCTACTTCTGAATGGTTGTCAAGCCAATGTGTAGAGTAGTACAGACATTGGGCACTTGACTACCTGCACGTCTGGTGACAAAGGACAGTTCAGCTCTGAATGGGAATTAGGCCAATGTCTGGAGCAGTAGGCTATGCATGTCTTACCTATGGAGACATTAACTGAGTTTTGGATTCCTCATTTCATGGAAAAACCTTTACTCCTCCCTGCTTTGTAAGCTCTACCTTTATCTCACTCCAGAGAAACTCAAGGAACCTCTTATCCATCCTCTTAAGCAATAAGAGATCTGGAAACTGAGGTCTCAGCTCCTTGCTACTGGGATGGAACAACAGATACGTGAGCACCTAAAGAATTGGGAAGAAGGAGGCATGACAGGACAATGAAGTCCATCTGTTTTACATGTTTATTTCTTGTCTCTGTCTATTCAGCATAGCACAGACATTTTCACTGTTAGGACTATGGACTGAATATTTGCGCCCCAGCCAAATTCATGTTGAGGCCCTAACCCCTAGCGTGATAGTATTTGGAGGTGGGACCCTTGGGGAGTAATTAGGTTTCCATGAGATCGTGAGGGTGGCGCCCCCCCATATTGCATTTAGTGTCCTTGGAAGAAGAGGAAGAGACACCATGGCCCTCTCAATCTCTCTCTGTCTCTCTCTCTGTCTCTCTCTGCCACATGAGGACACAGCAAGAAGTTCATTTCTAAACCAGAAGAGTGCTCTCACCAAGAATCAAATCTGCCAGCACCTTAATCTTGAACTCCCAGCCTCCAGAACTGTGAGAAATAAATATCAGTGTTTTAAACAATCCATTCTATGACATTTTGTTATAGCAAGCCAAGCTAAGAGTTATATGACAATAGTTATCGAAGTAATTATTGGAAGCATCCTAACCTCCTGCTGAGAATATAACTATATTGTGCTTTTTACTTCATCGTTTTTCTTTGAGGGGGTATGTATGTTGTTTGTAATTTTTCACAAGTATAACTCTGTGATGAACACTCTTGTACATAAAACGCTTTCCATATTTAGTAGTATTTCCTTTGAGATCATTCCCAGAATCAGAATGCCTAGATCAAGGTGTGAGACCCTTAAGTCCTATTGCCAAATTGTTTCCCTAAGAGTTGCAATAAAATGTCATCTTTTAGCAGTGTACCAGAGGGCCTTTCCACCACCATTACTCTTATTGTCTTCAATTTTTTAAAAAAATGTGACAGGTGAAAAGTGTCACTAAATTTTAATGAAGTTATTTTCTTAATGATCAACAAATGTGAAGATTCTTCCGAGTCTTATCTTTCAATAACCTAACTGTATTTTCTGAGCATTTGAGAAAACTTCAATGTCAAATCATTGAACACCAGTTTCTTTTCTTATATATAAATATTTGTGGGTTTTTTTTAAGTTTATTTATTTTGAAAGAGACAGAGAGAAAGCACAAGCGGGGTAGGGGCAGACAGAGAGGGAGACAGTGGCTCCAAAGCAGGCTCTGCGGACAGTAGAAAGCCCGATGTGGAACTCGAACCCACAAACCATGAGATCATGACCTGAGCTGAAATCAAATGCTTAACTGACCGAGCCACCCAGGTGCCCCTGAACACTAGTGTCAATCAAAACACTGCTCCAGACACCGGGGACATGGAGGTGAATGAAACAAAAGGTATAAATAGAGGGCCATGCACAATGATCACTAGGATGAAAGTGTAGTCCCTCAGAATGACACAAGCACTACTTCAGGGTACAAGGGAGTCTTTTTGGAAGAGGGGATATTTGAGGGATTGCTCAGATGAAGAGCAGTTGGGCAAATGAAAAGAGGAAGGGGTAACCGGAGACAATTGGCCATGCAGGGCACAGGCGAAGGACCGCCTGTGGCACAGACTTTTTAAAAAAGTTTTTATTTGAATTCCAGTTAGTTAACATACAGCATAATATTCGTTTCAGGTGTACAATATCGTGATTCCAAACTTCCATACCATACCCGGTGCTCATCACAAGTCACAGACATTTTTGGTTTTGGTATTTTTAATGTTCATTTATTTTTGAGAGAGACAGAGACAGAATGCGAGTGGGTTGGGGCAGAGAGAGAGGGAGGCACAGAATCCGAAGCAGGCTCCAGGCTCCCCGCTGTCAGCACAGAGCCTAACGTGGGGCTTGAACTCACGAGCTGTGAGATCATGATCTGAGCCAAAGTCAGACGCTCAACAGACTGAGCCACCCAGGCGCCCCTATGAGGCACAGACGTTTCAAATAGTGCAGCAAAGGGTGAAAAAGTGCAAGTGGTCAATGTTGCTGGAGCAAAAGAGAGAGAGAGAGAAAAGGCTGGAGAGCCTGGCAAAGGCCAGACCAGAGAAGGCCAGGTTAAACGTTTTTAACTTTACATGGTTCTCCTTCCAGCAATCACTCTGCTTTTCCTCTGCCTGGCCTGTGCTCCCAAGCTTTATTCTCTGGCAAATTCCTCTGCATCTTCTCATACCCAACTCACACCTCCATCTCCTCCTGGGTGAGAGCTTCAAGACCTTTTTGTGTCTGCCCACCTCCTTCTACTGGCAGAATTAGTCAGTTCTTCTGGGCTTTTGGGAAACACATGGTGCTATCACATGCGTTGAAATTATGTGTTCAGATTTCCAGAATATACACCTCATAAAAACCAGTATGTTTAAAAGAAATCTAAAACACAGCACATTGAAAGACATTTTCTATTTTAAAGAAATCACTAACCACTAGTAACAGGACCCTCAGTTTGAGCATTCTCTGATATACTATTGCAATAGTAGGGTTTAAGGCCATTCCATTGGCTTAATATAATATCTTTTTTGTTTTTCAGGAGAAAAACTGAACTTTATTAGGAAATAACTTTATTAGGAAATTTTATTTAGGTTTAGAATATAGCCGAGGAAAACAATACCTTTATATACATTCCATCCTCAGCATTCTTCTTTTTGAAAATTGATAATGTTTAAAGTGGCTCTGTGCAATACAACTTTCTGCAGAGGTGGAAATGTTCTATACCTGTGCTGTCCAGTACCGTGCTTAATAGCCACATGTGCCTATTGAGCCCTTGAAATGTGGAATTCGATTGTTAAATGTGGATATGCACACTTGAAATATCCTTTAAATCGCTAATTTTTCATTCATTAAACGAGTATTTGCTAAGTGCCTACCATGTATAAACTAGTGTCCTAGGTTGCGAAGATAAACAGAGTATTGTTATTAAGAGCCTAAAAATGTAATTGGAGATTTAAGACATACCTAAATACTTATGTGTATAGTTAGTTAGCCCATGTAGCATTAGCTGGAAAGAGAGAAAACACAGCTCCCTCTGGGATGATCCGCTAAGGCTGCATGGAGGAGGTGACATCAGAGCTGGGCATGGAGGTAGGATTTCAGCCGGGACCGATAAGTGCACTACATTCAGAGTCATGAGCATCAGGAGGCCAAAAGGTGGCTTGTTCAGAGATCACATGTGGATCAGCAGTGGGAAATAAATGTTAACAGAAGTGTGTTGGGGCCAGATGAATGGCTACCAAAGGGGAATTTAGTGTGAGGTCCTCATTTGGGCAGAAAATGAGGACACCTGATAGCACTGGATGGGAATAGTGGCATTTCCAAACTTGGTCTTTGCAGTGATTCACTTTGGCAATATTGTGAGGTTGGACTCAGAGAGGGAGGAAGAAGTTGAATTGAAGTGACTGAAGTGATCAGTATTAAAAAAAAAAAAAGCTAATGAAATAGCCTAGGCATAAAATAAGGAGACTAAAATTCTGACAACAGGATTGAAAAATAATTCATAGACAAAAGAAACAATTCTGAAAATGTCATCAAGGACTCTAAAAGTTATTTACTATATTACTGACAAATTGTTATTCTCATTCTTTCACTTGATAGTTTTCTTCCTAAATGTTCTTTTTTTAAAATTGTCTTTCCTTTTTTTTTTAATAATGTTTATTTATTTTTGAGATGGGGGAGGGGCAGAGAGAGAGGGAGAGAGAGAGAGAGAATCCCAAACAGGATCTGCACTGTCATCCGAGACCCCGATGTGGGGCCGGAACTCACCAACCGTGAGATCATGACCTGAGCCCAATCAGATGCTTAACCGACTGAGCCACCAGCTGCCCCTCTCCCTAAATGTTCTCATCATATGACCACACAGCCCCAGATTATGCCAGATCCACTCAACTAATGCCAGAAATGACCCATTCCTCATTAAAATCCTATAAGAACTATGAGACCAATGTGTTTCTTTCAAATGGGCTTGTTCTCATTCCTAAAGTTGTCCTGAGGTACCAGTGGAAGAGTAGTCTCAGAAAAAAATAGGACATCAAAACACATTGAGTTATTTTATTTTATTTTCAAGCTATTGCATTTTAAAAGTATAAATTAGATTATATTAAGGAGAATCTGGCATATGCAAAAAAAAGTCTTCATCCAAACTACTACCTTATGAGAAGAGATCTTTCTAGAAGCCTGTGCTTCTACTTGAAACTGTGTGAACTTCAGTCAGTCAAGCCAATTGTTAAAAAAAAGGTATTCCCCTCCTTTTACAACAGAGGGTGTCTTTTGTAATTATAACACATATACACAAAAGTGCATATAACATAACTATACAGCTAGCTGAAGTTTTCTAAACTGAACACACCTGCGAAACAGCACCCAGACCATTACCATGCTGCCAAGCCTTCCTCACACCTTGATGCAGTCTCTACCTTCCCTCCAAAGGAAACCATCCTCTTGACTTCTAACACCATAAGTTAGTTTTATCTATCTTTGTACTATGATGTAAATGGAATAAAAAAATATGTACTTCTTAGCATGTCTTTTTCACTCTATAGTTTGTGAGATACATCCATTTTGCTGCAGTTGTAGGCCACTTATTCTTTTTGTTATATAGTATCTCATTGTGCAAATATATAATAATTTTATTTATGCATTGATGTATAGCCAGGGTCAGCAAACTATGGTCCATTGATCAGCTGCCTGTTTTTGTGAATAAAACTTGATTGGGATACAGCCATGTCCATTCATCTACATATTGTCTCTGACGGTTTTCATGCTACAATGGCAGTGTTCAATAGTTGCACAGGGACTGTATGGCCTATAAACCTAAAATATTTACCATCTGGCTCCTTATAGAAAGAGTCTAGCAGTCCTGCTTATGCTATTCTATTGTGTGAATACGCCACCGTATTTGAGTATTTTCTATTTTGAACTATTACAAATATTGCATTTATAAACATTCTAGTTCATGGCTGTGGTGGGCATGTTGAGTAGATCACTGTGTCACAGGATATGTGTGTACTGTCAAACAATTTCCCAAAGTGGTTTTACCAAATTACCCGCCCACTAGCAATATATCAGTTCCAGTATCCTTGCCCGTACTTGGCATCATCTGTCTTTTTATTTTTATCCATCTGGTGGGTGTGTAGTGATGTCTCATGGTGGATTTAATTTTTACTTCACTGGTTACTAATGAAGTTCAGCTTCTTTTCACATGTCTACTCGCCATTTGGATATCCTCTTTTGTGGAATTTCTATTCAAGTTGTGACTTTTTTTAATGACTTGAATGCCTTTGTTTCTCATTTATCGGGAGTCATTCTTTTTACATTCCAGATAGGATTTCTTTGTTTCACACATGCATTGTGAAGACCTCTCCCACTGTATGGTTTCTCAGTGTTTCTTATATTTAAGAAGTCTTTTAATATTCCAGAGACATGAAAGTGTATCCCTTTGAAGAGTCTGACTGTTTATTCCCCACATTTATACCTTTAATCCATCTGGAATTAAGTTTGTGTGTATGATGTAAAGTACAAGTCCAGATACATTTTCCCCCAAATTAATATCCAGTTTAATCAGCAAGAAATAGAATATTCGTCAGTTTGTGTGTGCTTGTGAGTGCTTGTGAGGCTCTGTGCTGACAGTGTGGAGCCTACTTGGGACTTTCTCTCTCCCTCTTTCTCTGTCCCTCCCCCATTCGTGTTCTTGCTCACGTGTATACTGTCCCTCTCTCAAAAAGAGAATGCACTGAATGTATAGGTAAATCTGAAGGAAAAAAATAGACATCTTACAATTACACAGAGTATTTTAGGCGACTTTGACAAAAACCAAGGAGACCTGTATTTATTCAATCTTTATTTGTTCATTCAAAAATGCTTTATGTGGAATTTATTATAGCAATTATTTCATAATATATGTAAGGCAAATCATTGTGCCGTCCACTTGAAGCTTATGCAGTGCTATATATCAATAGAACTGGGTAATTAATTAAATATATGAGTTATTTTTTTTTAAAAACAATGGAGCATCTCTTAGTCAAGTGGCAAATTGGTAGTTTCAGAGGTTTAAGAAAATTTTAAAATATTGAGAATAGTCACAATAGAACACTTATGAGAAATTAGTCAGAGAACATAGAATTTTTTCGAGGAAGAAATGCAGGACTGATAGAAATAGGACCCCATTTTACAGTGGTAAAATCCCAAATAACTGGGAAATTTGCCAAGAAATTAAGAAGGTCGACTGGGTAGGGGTTTTGCCAGCAAAATGCTACAGTAAACAATGAACGAGGGGGTGGAGGATGCTGGGTAAAAAATGAAACAGAGACTGTAAAATCAAACCTGGATAGGAAATGAAGGTACAAGTGATATGTGGAGACAACAGCAGGTCTTGAAACCCAAGGCAGGTACAGTGAGTGGGTGTAACCAAATGAAATCGCTGGCATGGCCTGCGGTGTGGGATGTTAGAATTTGATTACCACGGTGGGCAGTTGCAGGAAATGGCACATTCCAAAGCATGGAAATGGAGTTGAAGTAAAGGTCACTAATGATAAGCAGTCCAAGGAAATAGGAAATTAGGGGTTTGAGGGTTACCATAACCCAGCATGATGGAAAGACCTGGGCAGGAAGGAAGACAGGAACGTGAGTATTCAGTACATGGAGGGCGTGGCCTAAAGATGGGTAGATGGTGGTAACGAGGGAGGGAAGCTCGTCCTCTGCGTGAATGCACGACCCGAGAGAGCAGCGATCTGCAGGAGTGTTGGAGAATAACGGTGCGCTGGAGGAGCAGGTGGTGAGCAGCATCTGACAGACACTCCCCTGATCCCGCTGCCTATCAGAAAAGGTGCTTTCACTGACAAGAGATGGAGTGCTTCCTTCTGGAGGATGCCAAGGCTCGGTTACAGGGAGGAACGAAAGCAAGAGCACAAAGGGGAGAGTTTGAGGGTGTGAGAGATTGTGTTAACCGTGGGGAGAAAAGTGCCGGGGGGTACGGTGGGAAGATTGTTGAGTGAGACAGCGTAGTGGGGAAGAGGCCGTGGCCGCTTCGTCACAACCACCCGTGGCCCCTGAACAGACAGATGTGGGTGCTCATCGGTTTGCCAACAGTGTCGCAGTTGGAATCGGTTCTGAAGCCACCCTGCTGCCATTTACATAGAGCTTCACAGTCTACAAAAGGAACTGGTTTACTTTATATGAACCTCTAAGCAAAAAATAAGCATAAACCCCAGGCAGACAATTTTTTGAAATTCCTAAATTGCATTCTTCAATATTGGTACCTCGTGAGAATGGACCAGTTTGGGCATGGTGTTTATAAAATGCACATAAACAGAAGTCATCATCAACTTCTGAAAGTCTTTTTTTTCTTGTTTTTTATTATTTTTATTTTTATTTATTTTTTTAACTTGTTTCATTTTTTATTTTTTTAAATTTACATCCAAATGAGTTGGCATATAGTGCAACAATGATTTCAGGAGTAGATTCCTTAGGGCCCCTTACCCATTTAGCCCATCCCCCTCCCACAACCCTTCCCACAACCCTCTGTTTGTTTTCCTTATTTATGAGTCTCTTCTGTTTTGTTCCCCTCCTTGTTTTCATATCATTTTTGTTTCCCTTCCCTGATGTTCATCTGTTTTGTCTTTTAAAGTCCTCATATGAGTGGAGTCATATGATGTTTGCCTTTCTCTGACTGACTAATTTCACTTAGCACGATACCCTCCGGTTCCATCCACATAGTTGCAAATGGCAAGATTTCATTCTTTTTGATTGCCGAGTAATACTCCATTGTGTATATACATATATACATATACATATATATATACATACATATATATATACATATACATATACATATATATATACATATATATGTATATGTGTATATATACACACAATGGAGTATTACTCGGCAATATATATACACATATATATATACATATATACGTATATATGTATATATGTATATATATGTATATATACGTGTATATATATACATATATACGTATATATATACATATATACGTATATATGTATATATATGTGTATATATACACATATATACGTATATATGTGTATATATATACATATATATATATATATATATATCACATCTTCTTCATTCATCCATTGATGGACATTTGGGCTCTTTCCATCCTTTGGCTGTTGTTGATAGTGCTGCTATAAACATGGGGGTGCATGTGTCCCTTTGAAACAGCACACCTGTATCCCTTGGATAAATGCCTCGTAGTGCAATTGCTGGGTCGTAGAGTAGTTCTATTTTTACTTTTTTGAGGAACCTCCATACTGTTTTCCAGAGTGGCTGCACCAGCTTGCATTCCCAACTTCTGAATGTCTTAATGCTCATGTACCTGTTTTATTCCACCAGGTATAAGCCATTTGTGTATTCTGTTTCCACAAGTATGTCTTAAAGGAGCTACATAAATTGATGTGTCTACTTAAAAGTAGTTTTGTCAATAATAATCTTAATTATTGGGTTTTATTTGACATCTTTAAGGAGTGCTAAGTCTCTAAGAAGTCATCCTGAGACTTGTCATTACTTCAAACCATGTATTTAAAATAGTTGAAGAAGTAGGAATGAGGACTTTCCAAGTCCTTCATATATTAAGGATTAGTGTTTCTCTGACAAAAATCAAAGAATCTAGTATTATTTCCACAGAAGTAAAAGTTCAGCAGTGACTCAGAAAGTAGGGGCACCTGGGTGGCTCACTTGGTTAAGCGTCCAACTTCGGCTCAAGTCATGATCTCATGGTTCATGGGTTTGAGCCCTACATCAGGCTCTGTACTGACAGCTCATATCCCAGAGCCTGCTTCGGATTCTGTGTCTCCCTTTTTCTCTGCCCCTCCTCTGCTCATGCGCTCTCTCTCTCTCTTTCTCTTTCTCTCTCTCCTTCAAAAATAAACATTAACATTTTTTTAAGATTAAGAAAAAAGAACACATTAAAAAAAGAAAGAAAGTAGACTTACACAAATCAAATTTCACCACCAAGAAAGGCCTGTAACAAACTCATGTGTATCTTTGTGCTTGTTTTTTACTTGTTATAGGGTTGGGCCTTACCTTTTTCTTAATACATCATAAGAATAATAACAGAGTTCAGAAAGTTTTCTTCCTTCTGAAAAATGAGTCACAATGGGAGACTGTCAGGCTTATCACTATTTACTTCATTAAAAATCAATCAGTCCGCATATGTTTATGTGCTAGGGTCCTGGGCTGGGCTGTCTGTATTATGAAATATAAGGAGTGCAGAAAGTTTTTATTTATTTATTTATTTATTTATTTATTTATTTATTTATTTTTACTTTGGCTATAAAGTTGGGAATAGCAAAGCAAGTATCTACTATGTGAGGTACAGTTATCTTTGCCACATATTAGCTTTGTGCTCTATTACCCCTCACTGAAAAAAATAACAAACTATGCCTGCTGGTGGGCAGGCTCACCATGCCAGAGGGGGGCAGGGGCAGCGGCTGGGAGAATGAGCTTTTGTTAGTTATCCCTTTTTTGTTTTGTTACAGGCTGGTCTTGACTATTACTTCCTTCTTTGTACCTTATCTGTGGGCAAAATAATCCTCTGGAAAAATGAAGGGTCGCTTGACCCCTCATTTATCTCTGTCCAGAGTCCACTGTCACCAGCCTGATGAAAAGTAGGGAAAAGGATTCCGTCAGCAGAGCCTGCTAATTCGAAGTTCTCTGTCTGAGTGGGTTTGTTTGGGGAGTATAGACTTCCCTTCTGTTAAGTGCACAAATTATTTTCTTTCTGCCCAGCTCCAGCTATAGAATGATTAGGGCCCCTGAAGAGTAAATTAGACTCTGATGACTGTCGTAATGGAGAAGTTGGAAAGTCAACAGGATTGTTAAAATAAGACTTTCTTTCTAAGTTTCATTTTGTGTGCCAGAGCCAACTGTTCATGACAGCGCAGAGAAACAACTGGATTGATAAGTCTCCCATTAGATTTATCCAGATCAAGGAGGGGAAGGCTAGCTGATGTAGGGACAAGCCAGACAGCATAGGTCCATGGAGACGATCAAAGTTGGCTTTCGATTGGAATGCATAAAGCATACTTTTGCAGGTGATTTGAATTGCTTTCTGAACTCCTCTTTGCTTTTCTCCAGAGGTATTTTATGTTGATAACCTATCTCATTTTCCAACATTCTCCTTCCCTTTAGACTGCAAACTATGAATATTTGCGAATTCACACAGATAATAGACGAAATTAAACATAGAGAAGTATGTGTTCTCTTAGGATGTATTCAGGGGCATCTGGATGGCTCAGTCGGTCGAGCGTCAGACTCGACTTCGGCTCAATCTGCAGTTTGTGAGATCAAGCCCTCTGGGGCCTGTTTGGTATTCTCTCTCTCTCTCCCTCTGTCTCTGTCTGTCCCCTGCTTGTGCTCTCTGTCTCAAAATAAATAAAATAAACGTCAAAAAAAAGGGAGAATATATTCATAGAAATCTTCTTTTTTAGGCCATATATGATAATAGTGGAGATTGGGCTGAAGTAGCTAAGGGAAAATTCTAGCAGTTGGTTTAGTTGTACCTTGAGAGTTTAGGGGATGTAGGGAGTGGGGAAAGGATGACAGATATGAGCACAGTCCAAAATGACTATAAAGAACTCTCATGACTAAAATGAGAAAGAATATATACAATATGTTATTCTTTGGGGGAGAGGTAGTGTCTAAAAGTAGATACGATCCTGATTTGGAACGTACATTATATTACCACACCGAACAACAACAGTGGCCATTTCTGAGTGGCAGGATTTAGTAGGTTTTTTATTTTTATGTGTTTATGTTTACATTTTACAACACGGTTAACAATATAACTGGCATCAATCACTTGTAGAGTGTGATTCTGTGGGGAAAGTCACCAGACACTTTCCCCCTTGCAAATAGGGAAAGGCTTATTTCAGTGAATTGTTGCAAAGACTCAGTGAGGTGTATGTAGATAACTTTTCATCAGTATTTCAGGAAAGCTGGGGAAAGCAGATGGAAGTAGGAACAGGACTAGCTGAGAAAGAAGGAGAAGATGCCAGAGAATCAATGAATAAAGCCTGAAATTTGACACTAGTGTGTGTGGGATGTGGGCAGGTTAGATGGAAGAAGAGTCTGAGATTGTTCTTGAGGTTGATTTCTGCTGTGTCTCCTGCTACCACATTCCCTGGAGACCACAGAGCTCTTCTAGTCTCTTGTTACAGAGGCGAACGAGTTCAGTGGCTGCTTTCGGCACCCTCTCTGGTCACTGAAGTTTACCCATGCGTTACCCATCCCGTGACAAACTCTTAAAATCAGAAAACACCACCTCAGCCCTTGCTCTGCTCCTGCCCTGTGTCTCCCATTCTCTCATCAGCTCTGAATTTCTACATTTGTTTTTTTCTCATTTTTATTTAAAAAATTTTTAACATTTATTTATTACTAAGAGACAGAGAGAGATAGAGCATGACCATGGGAGGCACAGAGAGAGAAGGAGACACAGAATCCAAAGCAGGCTCCTGGCTCTGGGCTGTCAGCACACAGCCCGACACGGGGCTCAAACTCACAAACTGTGAGATCATGACCTGAGCCGAAGTCAGACGCTTAATCGACTGAGCCACCCAGGTGCCCCTAAATTTCTACATTTGTGTTTTCAAACTCAACCTGCACGTCCACGGACTTGCATATGCCTCCCTGCACCTGTCCTCTTGCATACAGGTGCTCCAGTCCTGACTCATGGCATGTCACCCTGAGCCATGCCATCCCTCTTGTCCCCTCCACTAACCCAGAGAACCATTTGAGCAACACTGGATTAAACAACACTCAGCACTTGAAACAGATTAAAATTCCAATGTGTCTGTTACTTTAAAATATGAAGGTTCTCTCTCTACATTACATCCCCTTGTTTTGATAGAATACTTAGATACAGAGTTATTATTAAAAGTCTTATAAAAGTAGTTTGATAATTACTATTTTTGGTAGCATGTGAAAGAAAAGTAAAATGAGACATGAAAGATAAAAGCCACATGAACATGTTTGCTCTATAATTTTCTTTCCCTGAATTATTAATAGCTAGGATGTCTCTTACATAGGTACTTTCACAAACATATGTATAAATAATAAGAACTGAAAATTTCATTATAGTATGCTCAATACATGTTTGTTCATGCCTCCATCTTTTTGAAGGTATATTTTTAAACTTCAGTTTTGGTATACATTTATGACAGGGACATTATTGCCAAGCTCAAGGTTTAAAATAACTCAAAATTTTAAAATATTTTAAAGATATATTCATGATTTTCTTTTTTTATTCATTATTTTCAAAAGTGCAAAAACATTTAGTTGATGGAAACACATTTTGTTTATTTAAACTTTAAAATGAGAATAAAAACAAAACTCAGTAGCAGTTTATGCCTTTTAAACATAGCTCTAAGAGTCTGTCTCCAAGAAACAATTTTGTCTTTAGTGACCACTGTGAAAGAATAAAAAATTCTGTCATAAAAATATTGTACTTTGTGAGTCTCTTGGGCAATTAGTTGAGTCATTGCCTTAAGAAAAAGGAAACCAGAATTCTCTTAAAAGTCCAGGGTTGGCTCATTGAGTGTTTATGGCCGAGCCCTTCACATGTGTACTTTTCTAAAGAAAAAGACAAACTTTCATACTGATCTCACCCATTTCTAACTGATAGAAAGTAGGCTGTTTCAGTATCTGTAAATCTGAAAAAATGCCCCTTTAAAACTGTGGTGAAGTAATATCCATTTCGAAATAGAATGTTTATTATAACTCTTTGGTTTTGTGGATGTTTTCCCAGGCATAGTTCTAGATGTTTTGTTCAGTCTACATATCCACAACAATGAATAAGGTCATTTTCCATAGGAGCATTTGTAAAAATCACCTAATGAATTTCTGTCTCTTTTTATTTTAATGTTACATCTATCTTCTTACCACTAAACTAACAAAATTAAACTTCAAAGAACCTATATCTTTGTTGAATTACATATATTTCACATATTTGCAAACAAAGGTAGATATTTCCTTCAGAAATGAGCAATGGCCTGAGAGTCTGTGGTGCATCACCGCGTTGTGTTAGGCCCAGAGTAATGTGTAAGAATATTTGATGTGGTCTCTGAAGTTCAAAGTTAATTGGGAGAGGAAGAAACAATACCCATCGAATTAATTAAAGGACATTACAATAAACTATATGTAACCTCTGATAAACTCTCCAGGCATTCAGTAGAAGGAAGAGTCTATATAATTCAGAGCTGTACTTTTCAAAGCATGTTCTAGCATGGTCAAGTAACTTCAGAAAAAATTTTACTTTGATTATTTAACATGTTAATATGCCTTATGAATCTAAGAAAATGTAATATTGTGTTAGCTCATCTATTCAAAAAAATGTTTATTGGATGCCCATTATGTATCATGCCCTGGGAATTCAGCAGTAAGTAAAATAAGACTGTCCTTCAAATGGACCTTTTGTGTAAGGCCAGCAGGTAAGGCTTCATCAGTAATGTCACAACTGGGCAGAGGCCTGAGCAAAGTGAGAGAGCAAGCAAAGTGGCTACGTGAGTGGGGGAAGCATTGTCAGGGCGGAGGAAACCAAAAGGCCAAGGCAGGATCACATGAGGCCTGTTTCAGGAATGAGAAAGAGGTCCTAGGGCTACAGCAAAGGTAGGGAGAGGAATAACTAACCTACCAAAAGGAGGTCAGTTTTCCACATGTATTTGACCACTGAACCCTCACCTCTCTTCTTGAGGGAATCTTACAGGGCTAAGACAAAGCAGAACAATATGTCCAATATGGCCAAGCATAATTGGAGGAGTTTGGATGTGCTGTAGTCACTGGAACATGAGTTGGAGTTTCTGATTGACCGTGTTGAGAAAGTACATTCCAGGAAGCCAGGACAGCATGAACAAAGACCAAAACGAAGGAGGCAAAGAAGAGAGCAGGAAGTCAGACAAGAATGCTGGCATCAGACCTGAGACCAGGTAGTTATTTGGTCTAGTTTATTTATTCAGACTAAATGTCTGGAACATTGAGGGAATTACTTGTATATTTCAGGCTGAAAATATATTTTGCTAAAGTTAATGTGCCTTGCGTTGGCCAGAAACTTGTTTCATTTCTGACTGTGAATGAGTGTGCATCATTTTCATTGAGCAGGACAATTTTAAGTCATGACGCCTGTTCCTTGGGAAAGGAATGCCAGGCATTGTTCACAATGATTTATATGGAATTATTTATTTAACTATTTCAACAAATCTCTCATTTATTCATTCAATCACTTAGTCAGTGAGTCAGTCAGTTAAGATTTATTAAACACCTACTGTTGAAAATACATTTTGTCAAGGGCTGTGTGGGTTACAAAACAGTTGGAGACCTGGTTGCTGCCCTCAAAGAGCATATGATTTTCCATGGAGTATAATAAGGTTGACATTTGCTTTTGGGAAAAAATGATGTATTACTACAGAAGCTAATACCAGGCTGGCTATCATTCTAGAATTCTCAAGGAAATGCATCCAAATGAAAAATCCAGAATTGTCAGGCAACTCATAATGCATATTAAATTACTGCCCTGGGATGAATGTAAGATGAGCCTGGAGAAACTAAAGACTTGATCGTGAGCTGAGGTTTGTCTCCTAAGGTCTTGTAATAACATTTGATTTGATGAAAAGGGAAGAAAAAAAAAACGTGGAAATTCTGAGCATTTGATGTTGACAAAAGTTGGAAAATAAACTTATTTCTGCACTTGGCAATATGTAGTCTGCAATTCTGCTGTCAGGTCTTGCTCGTTCAGGAAGGCTTGTTTTTAGGAATACAAATTGCTAAAATCAAAGCCGCTGATGAGGCAGCTTCAATTCATTTCTTCCACATTTTCCACAATTAAAAACATAGAAACACATGAAACTTGCTCATTTCAGTTTGTGTGGGCTCGTCTTTCCTTTTTAACTTCTTTGCTTCATTGCCAGACAATATCTGTTACTTGCATTGTACTTTTGGAACATTGTCTTTGACATGAACAGCCTCTTGCCATTACCCTTGACATGACATTACTCTGCAAAAACAAAAACAAAAGCAAAAACATGGTGTTGGGGGGGGGTGGCGTGTACAAATGGATCTTGTCCAGAAGAAGGACTGTAATCCCTATTTCCCATGAAAGTGCACTGAGAGAAGAGCACCTGATAATAGCAAACTGACTGAATATTTTCTCTACCCTCTTGACATGTCAAAGTTCTTTTTTCTTCCGGTGCTGATACATGTAGGAACACCACAGGATTAATTCTTTAGGTAGGGGATGTAGTAAAGCAACAATTTTTGTATAAACCACATATTTCTGCAGTTATTGTCAAAATTGCTTATTTAACTTGGAATATTCACTGCCTAATGTCTTTAAAATTTTAGTGATCGTTTTGCATATCTCCTCAATTAGACTGTGATAATTACAAAGGGATATAGCTACAAACGGGGACGTGGACACGGACAGAGGGAGAGTCACATCTTTTCAGAGACCGACAGAGCTTTGAACGCATTAGATGCTTGTTTCCTGTCTAATACAGCAGTACAGCGACATGCTACCTAGATTGTGCTTGTGACATTGGCACAGAACACAGGCTCTTTTCCCAGTCTGTGTTTAATTAAATGCCACCTCCTAGGGAAGTGACTTCACAACTCTTGCCTTGGTTTCTCATTTATAAAACGTTTAAAAAGACTAAATTGACATGGGCACCTGGGTGGCTCAGCTGGTTAAGCACCAACTTCAGCTCAGGTCATGATCTAGGGGTTCATGAGTTCAAGTCCTGCATCGGGCTCTGTGCTGATGGCTCAGAGCCTGGAGCCTGCTTCAGATTCTGTGTCTCCCTGTCTCCCCTGCTCATGCTTTGTCTCTCTCTCAAAAATAAACATTAAAAAAATTTTTTAATTAAAAAAAAAGACTAAAATGGGATGCCTGGGTGGGCTCAGTCGGTTGAGCGTCCGACTTCGGCTCAGGTCATGATCTCACAGCTCATGAGTTGGAGCCCCTCATCGGGCTCGGTGCTGACAGCTCGGAGCCTGCAGCCTGCTTCAGATTCTGTGCCTCCCTCTCTCTCTGCCCCAACCCACTCGCATTCTGTCTCTGTCTCTCTCAAAAATAAATAAACATCAAAAAAGAAAAAAGACTAAATCGACATTAATATTGTTTCCATAATAGTTGAAATTCTGTAATTCCATAATAATTCTATAATTCCATAATAGTTCAAATAAGAACTATTAGCACATTGATTTGGCTTTATGCAGGCAAACAAAGTGCTCAGCACAGTGACTAATTTTTCTATAGAATTGATTGGGTCTTTTCTTTTTAACTTTTTATTTTGAAGTAATTTTAGACTTACCAAAGTTACAAAGATAATACAGAAATTTCCCATATACTCCTCATCTAGTTTTCCCTAAGTTAACATCATGTGTGATCCCAGTAGAATTCTCAAAAACAAGAAATTAATATTGTACAAGACTATTAACTAAACTACAGAATTTACTCAGCTTTCACTAGTTTTTCCACTGGTGTCCTTTTCCTGTTCCAGGATCCAATCTAGGATTCCACATTACATCTGGTTGTCATTTTTCCTTAGTTCCCTCCCTAATTAAGACTTTTGGCTGTTGGACGGGATACTTGTGGATTGTGCTAGTTCTAAAGCTGCACGTGGAGAAATCCCTCTGCTGGTTCTTTCTCCATTAACAATGCTGTTGTTATTACCTTTTAGCCATTTGTCTTCTCACAGAGGGTCACTCGTGAATTTCATCCAGGTTTCTCCCAAGATTTCTGAAGGTGAACCTCTATCTGCAAGATGGAATTGTCTTCTCTTGCCCCTAAAATCATTCCTACATGGGAAACTATCCATGTGCTGACCAGAGTAAGTCTTTGTAGGGACCAGTTTTGTGTATCTTGAACCAACGCCAGGAAGGATTTTTAGTACCTTTAGTAAGTGTAATGAACCGCAGTGGGTCCTGAGAAAGCAGTCCTTATCTGCAGGAAACATTGATCTATGGCATTATATGACTTTCATTCTATTATCAGTAGGAATGTGTTAAGATCTTTGGCTCGTTACTAAACACAGACTCACAGTGGGTTTTTCACTTTGACCTTTAGCAAGATTATCATCTCAGAAGTATATGTGCATAAAGTTAGGTCTGGGGACACCTAGTGGCACACCACCGAGGCTTGCCAACCCGTACCTGACACTCAGTGATTGGCTCCTGTTCTAACAATTGGCCGCTCCAAAGCCAATGGTAATTGTGAGGCACACCTCTGGCCTCCTGCGTGCCAGGTTTTCATGGCTAACCGCTGAGCAGATGTCTCGAGCGAGACCGTCAGCCTGGATAGTAATTGGGAACTGCTGAAAGCCTCCTCCTTCGGGGGGAAATTTTGGAAGACATGTCTTTCCCTCCTACTGTTTAGGCATTACAGATTGTCAAATTATACATGGCAGATGGATTGTAGTTTGTCCTTTTAGTGACAGGAAAAACTGTTTCTATACCCTGGCAGAGACATCCACTTACCTCAAGATATGATTCTACTGCTCCTCAGCTATATTTGGGAAACTGTTTTTTGGTCTGTTTTTAAGAAATGACTATAAAAGCGTTTCATTTTATTATGCCATAATTAAATAACTGGCTTTCATTAATATATTGTACTAGAAATCCTATAGGCATCCTATAATTACATGTAAGGCTTGGCTAGTATTACTTCAACTGTGTTGTCTTTCCAGGGTATAGGAAAATTACAAGATACATCAAATGTACGTTGTGAGTCATCTTGGCATTATTGGGAAAATGTTCTATTTATTTAAAAGCAGAAGGCAAAGGCAACTTTTCTTTCCCTGCTGGAGCCATTAGAGAAACTCAGTGTCTATTCTTTTCATTACCCATACTTTGTTTTTCCTTTTTTTTTTCCCTCATGTCTTTCTTGCTTTTTCCCCCTTGTCTTTCACATTTTCTGAATCTTCATTCTTTATGTAGATGTCATTGCTTTCGTCACCAGCAGTCATTCTTAAGGAGTCTTTTGGCCTGGTTCTGCTTTGGATAGTTAAACTTCGAAGAATGATAACCATGAAACCTTGTTATCTGGTGAATGAATAAATGAAAGAGAATAGTATCCAATAGAAAATCATGTTTGGGGCATTTGCGTGGCTCAGTCAGTTAAGCTTCTGGCTTCAGCTCGGGTCATGATCTCACGGTTCGTGCGTTTGAACCCCACCTCAGGCTCTCTGCTGTCAGTGCAGAGCCTGCTTTGGATCCTCTGTCTCCCTCTCTCTCAAAAATAAATAAACATTTAAATACATTTTTAAAAAAAGAAAATCGTGTTTTATTATTTTGAATGAAGCACCTAAATGTTCTCATCTCCTGGTTCACTTGTCCTTTATAATGTATTCTATCCTGAAAAAACAAATTATTTCCAGGGTGAGAAGGAAACGCATAAAAATCCATCTACTCTTCCCTTCATGGCCCACTGTTTAATCTCCTACTGCCCTTCAAGCATATTCTATTACTTTTCTGCTGTTTTCCTCAAATGCAAAACGTCCAAGCCCAAATCAGTTTTTGTCCCCCACACCCCAGTCTGCTCACCTTGCTGTCTCCTCAGCTATCTGTAATCTTGCCTAGCCTCCGTGCTCCAGAGTCCCAGCTTCCGAAAAACCCTGTACTCCTCCAGCACCTTTTTGTCATGGGAAAGAAAGCTACTGAGTCCTGTCAGTCTTCCACTAAATGAACGCTGGAGGCTCTCCCTTCTTTTCTTTCGTTCCAGTCAGTGATTAATCCATGCTCATTCTCCGACGGCTGGATCTTCGCAACACTACTCAACTCTTCCACCTGCTCCTGGTCTTTTCCTTGTGCTTGCACCCCTCCCCCTACATTGTGATCTTACATTCCTGTTTTTAGGGGCACCCAGGTAGTCATGATCCCAGGGTTGTGGGATTGAGCCCCGTGTCGGAATCTGAGCTGAGCATGAAGATTCTGCTTAACATTCTCAATCTCTCTCTCTCTCTCTCTCTCTCTCTCTCTGCTCCCTCCTCTGCTTACATGCTTTCTCTCTCTTTAAAAAAAATCTTGCTTTTATCATGGTACTTGCCTACTCAAAAGCCTTTGTTACTCTCCAGATACCTTAGTTCCACCTCTATTTTTTTATTTACTAGGGAATATAGGAAATCTTCTGCTGATTAAACAAGAGGTCCATTTCTCTAACCTGTACTAGCTCCCAGTGTCCTTCTCAAATTTAGCCTGCTTTCTGCTGGATATCATAGCTTCTACTGCTTGTTCATGTCCCCATGTCCCATCCTATCATGCATCAGGTACCACCTAACTGTCATCTCTTTAGAGCTCTTGAAACTTGTCCCCCAACGTGGAATGAAGACCAGTTTTTTTTTCAAAGTTGAACTTAGTACCTTCATGGAAAATTAATGTGTATTAAAATTAGAATCAGATATTAGAATATCTAGCATTATTTTAGAGGGTCCTTGATATATCTCCACATATCTCACCCCCACCTCCCACCGTAGACTCTCCACCATGGTATATTACTGGTCATGACCCAGGAGCTTTTAAGAGCTGCCACACTTTGGAGTGTCACATCTCTGCAAAATTCCAGATAAGAGTCCACTTCTTATATCAGCCTTTCCTCCTGGCTATTTTGCACAGCAAAGTCACTTTTGGTTATTCACTAAGAATATATCTGACTTAAATTATCTTTTCAAGCATGACTACCAATAATGCAAATGCAGTTTCTAAAAATGCACTTTCTTTCTAGCTCTGCTAGTCTCCTCATACTCTTACCACTTACATTTTTGTTTTCTATTAGGAATGCCCTCTTGCCTTCTTTTTGCCTAGCTAATCTTTATTCAAATTTCAAGCCTCAGTTCCTGTCCTGGTCTCCTCTGTAAAATCTCCTTACCCACACTAATCCATGGCAGTCTACTTTAAACCAATGTTTTTCAACCTCTTGGTCCTAGTCACAGGCATCTTGGAGGAGGAATGAAGCTGGGGAATCCCAAGGTCTTGGAGTCCAAGAATCCATAAAAACATCAAGAATTCTTAAAAGACTAAGTGGATTGTATATGGCTTATAAATATGCATACTGATATTTTGTACACATATGGATGATGTAATTATTATACATATATGGATGGTATGATTAATATGAAATAATTTCTTTAAAGTCTTGTTGAATTCATCCTCCGTGTTGGTCATGTGTTTCAACTAATATGTGCTAAATATAAAACTGCCATGAAGGATTCTTCAAACCTTTTTTGCATTAAACTATGACATATCATACTTGAGAAAGTTTGTCACCAACCATATATACATATAAACCAACATAAAATACTTTTCCTCTGGTTACTTCAGTGTTAGCTTATTTTCTACAACTTGGTGGGAAGTTTTCTTTTGCAGCTGAAATGTTTTACCAATTTTAAGTATTTCCACAGCATCAATCACTCGACAAGAAGGACCAACTAATTGTTGAATAAATTATCCAGCACTGACTGCTCACAGCATGAGACAAACCCTGAACAAGTTGCAGATTAGAAAGTGGATGTGCAGGGTCTCCAGGGTGGCTCGGTCGATTGAGCATCCACCTCTTGATTTCAGCTCAGGTCATGATCCCAGGGTCGTGGGATCAAGCCCTGCATTGGATTCCTCACTGAGTGCAGAGCCTGCTTAAGATTTTCTCTCTCTCCCTCTGCCCCTCCCCCTTTCTCATGCTCTCTCTCTCTCTCTCTCTAAAAAAAAAAAAATCAAAAAAATCAAAAAAAGAAAGTGGATGTGCATATGGGGGAAATATGTTTGGTCCACTTCTATAGGAGCAAGGAAGAAATGGCATCAGGATTCTTCCTGACAGCCTCATTTTTACAATCACTGCTTTGAATTTTCCTGACCTTCCTTTCTAATCTATTCTCATAGAGTTGGTGTCTTCAGGAAGTGGAAACGGTCATATTTGTAAAATATCCTAGATAGTGGAGCATTGTTGCCAAATAGTTTATTCAGTTTGCCAAAAGCCCACGAACACTTAAGAAATAGCATGGGGTCACTTTGAGAATTATGAAGTTAGCAAATGAAGAATGAACAATGTTTAACAATGCAAAACAGGAAATGCAAAACAGAAGTGCTCCCTTATCTACATGTCTGTTAAGAAAACCCTTCTTCTGCTCTTAGGCTTGTGTTGTGTACCTCGTACTAAACATCAGAGTGCCCAGCCTCCTCTAAGGATGACTTTATACATGCTGTAAAGCAGAGATATTAGCCATTAGAGATCAGTGTTTCACCATTAAGAATTAAAATGTGTTAGAACCATGACTGCATTAACTATCATTGAATTAACAAAACATTTCAGTTGCCGACACCTGAATTAGCTCATTAGTTTTATTTTAATTATCCATTGTCCATAATCTACAACTGTCAGCAACTGAATTTTCAGTCATTGACGTTAACTGTGTATTCTGGAATGACTCAGGAATCAGTCTGCGGTACTTGTGCAAATTAGCTAATGTAACAAGTCGGTGCTTTACAACCAGCTCACGCTCATGAGGATGATAATAGTGACTGCAACTTACATGTTATGGGAATTACTCTCGTGGGTAATTTAGAAGGTGGACTTCAGTTCGACTTAGCACTGATTTATTTTTGAAAAAAACTCACTTCTTAATTATGGAGATCCTATACCAAAATAGCTCCATCAGAAACTTTGACTACTGGTATCTCATCGCATAAAACAAAACAAAACAAAACAAAACAAAAAAACCCCAAACTTTGAAAAGTGATGTATCTCCCACTTATGGTGGAGTTTTTGACAACAAAAAAATAATTGGAGACTCTACTGGCAAATGTCCAGAGGGCTAAACCTGTCTTGGACCCCCACGTGCGTGATTTGAGAAGGTCCAGGAACCCTCTTTCCAAAAATATCTGTAAAAGTAGCTGTCTGTTCCAATTACCTAGACCTTACTTCGAAGCCAACCCATAAGAAGAGTCTGACAAAGAATTTTTTTATTTGCTTATTTATATATGACAAGACTTGCAAACAGTAAAATTAAATTACATTTGGAAGAGTTTTAATGAGTCTTTTTAATTGAAAAGTATAAAACCCTCATAACATTTGGACTAAGCTAGAAAACGTAAGACGTGTGGCTTTTAGATAGAATGTTTTCAATTTCTGCCTTAGACTTTTATTTCTTAGACCTTTGAAGGCATTGAAATCCTTAAGAGGCCCCAATTAAGATGCAAATCCTCTCAGGAGCAGTAACACCGTTAGCATTTATCAATGAACACCTTAGTGGAAAGTGGGCCATAGCAAGTGAGAATTGGTCAGACTTTACAGAATGTCAGCATGTGGACATGCCAAAGTACTATTTCACTCCTTTTTTGTCTGGAGCTAAGAAGGTAAAGTAAAGAAACCAGAAAGGGCGCCTGGGTGGCTCAGTTGGTTAAGCATCCGACTTCGGCTCAGGTCATGATATCACTGGCTCCTGGGTTCAAGCCCTGCACTGGACTCAGAGCCTGGACCCTGCTTTGGATTCTGTATGTCCCTCTCTCTACCCCTTCCCCCACTCATGCTCTTTCTTTGCTCTCAAAAATAAATAGACATTAAAAAAAAAATAGAAACTAGAAAGAAAAATAATACCTAATTCTTAAATGTTGCCTTATAAAACACACCCCCACACATAAATGAACATACATATGTTTGCATATGCTTTTTCTTAATTGAATAAAACCCTGCGAACTGGTTATGGTCTCTAACCAGCCCCTAAGTTCCCTGCCAGCACAAAGGTAAGACTGGGCTATACACAAGCGATTCAGATCCATTACATCCTCCAGTTATTTTAAGCCCCATCTTCTGTTGGTATGGTGCTGTATCTGGAAATGTTCAGATCAAATCATGGAATATATTCATCAGCAAAAGAGTAGAAGGGAGATTTTTCACAAGCAGGGCACATACACATAATAAAGAGAATGCAACGAATGAAATGCAAATCAATGATAACGACTTCTCAGAAATGGGCTGAACAGAAAGTATCCTGTATAAAAAACCATGCCTGCCATATATTTGGGATGTATAAATTTCTTTTTTCCTATCAATATTTCTATTAAAATAGATGCTTTCAGGGCACCTGGGTGGCTCAGTTGGTTAAGCTTCCAACTTCAGCTTAGGTCATGATCTCAAGGTCCGTGGGTTCAAGCCCTGTGTCAGGCTCCATGCTGACAGCTCAGAGCCTGGAGCCTGCTTCGGATTCTGTGTCTCCCTCTCTCTTTGCCCCTTCCCCACTCATGCCCTGTCTCTCTCCATCTCTCAAAAATGAATAAACGTTAAAACAATTTTAAATAGATGCTTTCTATTTCCCTTTGATAGACGGTTCTAAGGGCTAAAAGCATGCTTCAATATTGATAGTTTCTTTTTTTTGTCAAATTTTGTTCTGCTGTGTATACACTGCTAACCTCTATGGTTCTATCACCCCTACTTTTCAAGTTTGTAGCTCCCGTGAGAAGGAGATTAGAGGGCTAGATGCCAGAATTGTGTAATGCACCATTCACTGGGGAATATGCCACATGTTTGGAGGGCCCGGGTCTGAAAGGGCCGGCCTTATAGAGTTTAAAGCCAAAACCAGCATCAAGACCTCCTCAGACACACCCCTTTACTTGAAGAATCATGCACCTGAGCCTCCCAGGGTGCAGTTTTCTAATGTTCCACACATGAGACGTGTTGCAGCTTGGGATTGAACACAAGTCTCTTGCTTCCTAGGAAAATGTTCACACACTCCTGATGCCCCCTTTTTAGTTGCAGGGATCATTACTTTTTCAAGCTTTAGAGATTTGTTCTTACTTTTCTTGTGGTTGCAGCGTTTCGTCTTGCCCACTGGGCTTTTCGTATTCATACACCCACAACTGGTCCTTCTTGTAATGAATCTTCAACGGGTGCAGATTTAGTTATCAAGGAATCAGAGCTTTAAGGTTTGAGGATCAAGTCCCCTTCCAAATGCCCATGTTTGGGGGGGTTATAAGAAAAATATACCCATGACTTCTTGGGTGAAAACATAATTATGAGTTATTTTATTTCATTGTATTAGTCTCTAAATGAAGGTTTATTAACTCTGATTTCCTGCTGGAAGCAGGAAATTTAGGAAGGAAAATGAGATCTCAGAAAGTCTACCATGTAACTCTCCTATAGTTTTCTCATGGAGAAAAGTCATTTTAGTATAACATAGTCTGTCTAAAAGCTACGGGGCAGATAACAGCATCTGCAGTCCACCTTTTTCAACAGCCCATGAGAAAGCAAACAGTAAAATAGACATCCTCAATAATCAGTTCATGCTGAAAAATCACCGGTAGATTTGGGTTTCTCAATTCATGCTACCAAATCTGCTCCATCATCTGGCCATGAGTTTTCTACTCTTTTCCTCTTCCTGCGTCTTTATGAAGTTAGCACACACAGAGGAAGTTGTTAGACTCTGAGACTATTTAAATGTGTACACTTCAGTGATTCAGGCTGGGTTCATAACCATTTCCTGGACTGTACCTAGTAGAATATAACTGGACACAGCAGAGATTTTGCTCTCCCCTTGCTCTATCTTACCCCGAAGAGCATAGTATGCAAGCCGGGTTATATAATGCTTTGATACTCGATCAGTGAAAGTGCTCTGAGCTTTAAGACACTTCTCCAAAATTATTTGATGACTATTAGTGTAACGACCTTGGGCAGGCTGCCCCAAGCTCTCTGCCTCCCCCTCAACTGCCTAAATTTACACCGGAAAGGAGAGCCTGTATCAGGAAGAGAGCTATTAACAGAGACTTCCTGTACCTAAGAACCTTATCTGCAGAATAAGGCAAATTTTGTTTTTCCAAATATCTCCTTCCATCTTTTTGCTAAGGGTCTCTCTCCCCTTTGTATCCTCAGACCCTACCCCTTTCCTTAGATCGTATAAGCTTCCTGTTGCCTCATTGTCTTCGGAATTCCATGTCTGTGTGGATTCCCTGTACAAATGCATGTGTGCACATGTGCACGTACGTACGACTCTTAAATTTGATCGTCTCCTGTTAATCTTTCTCATGGTAAGTTGATTCTACGTCATAGGGCAGAGGAAGATCTTCCTACCCAACATTAGAAAAATACTTGTACCTGATAAATTTAAGTTTTTCAGCTTGGCCAGAAATTTCTTCTGCTGAAGAAGGCTGTTTGTAAAAGCAAGTAAACTAACCCCAGAATCCTGATAAAATGTGTCTCTGTTACTATAAGCTGCCTCTATTCACTTCATCTTGTCATCTCTCGAACTTAGTGGTTTCGTTTTGCTGTCTTAGCAGGAGTGTGATAAACAATGCAACGGCAAAGATAATTAATTTTAATTTTAATTTTTATTTTTTTAAGTTTAGTTATTTATTTTGAGAGAGAGAGAGAGAGTGCAAGCAGAAGAGGGGCAGAGAGAGAAAGGGAGAGAGAATCCCAAGCAGTGGCCATGCTGTCAGCGTAGAACCACATGCAGGGCTCCAACTCACGAAGCCATGAGATCATGAGCTGAGCTGAAATCAGGAGTCAGACACTTAACCGACTGAGCCACCCAGGAACCCCACAAAGAAAATTAATTTTTAAAACAGAGATCATTTTTTGTGTTTACTTGTATCCCAACCTGATACTCAAGAATCTGATGTTTGACAGAGAAATAAAGTATAATGGTGCCTTTTCAAAATCGGGTAAGAATTCATTAGCTACAAACATCAGAAGTCTGATACTAAATTTACTTAGATGGCCTTAATTTGATACATTTTTGTAGTACACACAAAATTTCATTTAGATCCTAGCTTTACATATGGAAATCTAACCCTGGCAATGCTCGGTAGTCTTGGATTAGAATTAGACACTTCATTCTCCTAAATCTTTCTTTTAAAGAAGGTTTTTCTTTTAATTGGTTAAAAGCTCCTGGTATATTAGATGAGCTCTGAAACAGAGTGATGATTTGGCCAGAGTGCTGTTGCTGAGCTGATGAATGGAAATCGCTTATTCACCACCTGTTGGAAAATGTTAGTGTTCATGTTCAATCATGTGCCTAATTTAGTGTGTAATTGGAAATGTAGTGCTCGCAAGGCAGGCAAATCTTTTTGAAGATTTAGCTATTTATATTGAGCGTATTAATTACATTGAAATAGAGGAGAACACAAAGCTATCAGGAGAACAGAGACTACTTTCAAAGTAACTGCTCAACAGGACACACACTGGTTACTTAGAGAGATAAAAGCACTGTGTTGTCTGAGTAAGTGTGAAATACTTCAGGGCTGCCATATTATCACCATCACAAATTGTCAGCAGATGTTTCTTCTGTTCAACTCAAATAGGCACGGGCTCTTACCACTATAAAAATTACATATACCAGTGGCTTTTAAAGTCCTTGTGTGTTTTTCTGCCCTCTGTTAACATTAAAATTTTTCTGCTGAGTTTATTTGTAAACATAATTTGAAATGCCGTGCATATCAGGTACATTGCAGCTTTCCAAGTGTTCTTCAACTCTCTGCCTAAGTCCAGACAGTCAACAGGATGATCCTAAGAACTTTTCTGAGTGAAACTTTTACTTAATGAGGTCAGCTTGACCGCACCCCCATGACAAAGGTTGGGTCCCCTCATGCATCTGCTTGAACAGTCAAGAGAAGTTTGATACTTAAAGTTCAGTCAAGCTCTGGTGTAGTGAGGACCGAAATTCAACATCAAAAAGAAACTGGGAACCAAGAGGATTCCCTAGTGGCTGTAATATGGCAAAGTACAAGGGGTGTGAGAGAGAATGAACTCGGGGAAGACAGCAAAAATGCTAAAATATCTTGAACGATGTATATACATTGTTGAGATTGTTGACCAGTTATTCCAAAATACTTTATTGCACGGTAGCAGAAGTGTAGAAACCCATGGTAAACCCATGGTAAACCCACGCCTCCTCAAGAAAACCAAGTGTTCTTGCTGACACATTGACTCATCACTCAGACACACTCAACCAACCCCAAATATGACTTCAAAATGTTTGAAGAGCAATGAAATGTCAACCTTTCATGAGAAAAGATGCCCTTGAGGGGACCAGAGAAGGGAAGGAGGCAACCTTAAAAAAAAGTTCTCTGGGGTGCCTGGGTGGCTCAGTAGGTTGTGCATCCGACTTCGGCTCAGGTCATGATCTCGCGGTTTGTGAGTTCAAGCCCCACGTCGGGCTCTGTGCTGACAGCTCAGAGCCTGGAGCCTGCTTCAGATTCTGTCTCCCTTTCTCTCTGTCCCTCCCCTGCCTGTGGTCTGTCTCTCAAAAATGAATAAATGTAAAAAAAAAAAAATTATCTTTCCCAATTCTCTTTACGGTCCCAAATTTCTCTTCTCTGATTTTTTTTCTAACCACTCCAGCCTGTAATAAGCCTCCTCCAGTCCCTTGTCGCATCTGTCTTATCCCCTTTCCTTTAGAATACTTTTTTGGGGGGAGGGGGGTGGGGAGAGTAAACTCCATCCTACACAAATCTAGCTTCCTTCAGCATCTTCCATGCCTTTTCTCTGCCCAGCATCCCCAATCAATCCCCAAGACACAAGAACAAGAGGTATGAGAGTGGGGAAGACCATGAATACTTACCCTGAACTGTGGGTTTTTTTGTTTTTTTGTTTTTGGGTTTTTTTGCCTGTTGCACTTGTATGTGATATGATTACCTTGTTTATAATACCTTTTTATGCTTTAGTTATCAATATTCTCACACTTTGAACATAAAATGGCTAAAATTTTTCAAGAAAATTTTTGAGAGGAGGGGTGCCTGGGTGGCTCAGTTGGTTAAACATCTGACTTCAGCTCAGGTCATGATCTCACGGTTCATGGGTTCAAGCCCTGTGTCAGGCTGACCACTCAAAGCCTGGAGACTGCTCCGTATTCTGTGTCTCCCTCTTTCTCTGCCCCTCCTCCCACTTCCACTCTCTCTCTCTCTCTCTCAAAAATAGACATTAAAAATGTTTTTTAATAACAAAAGAAAATGATTGAGAGGGAAAAAAGTCTATATATATGAAGAAGACTGGCTAGACTCCAAAGAATAACAATGGAAAATGAAAGAAAATAGATCAGATAAATTTCACTTATCTAATGGTGACATTACTAATGGTATTACTAATCAATGGATATTAAGCACTCTGCAGTACCTACCAACTAATTTGATTCATACCACACTGAATGAAGAAAGCAGGACTTAGAAAGTGATAATGTTATAAAGTTAAAAAATTGAGACATTTAATTCATAATGAGTTCCCTCTCCAAAAGCATTATTATGTTTTAAAACTGCTTTCAAGAAAACCCACCTCCACTGCCTTAGCTAATTAGAAAACAATTGAACTATATATACATATATAGAACTTTTATGTAGTTTATATAGTTACATTTTTTTTCAAGCCAGCTGATCTTTATTAACAGCATCCTTCTTAAGTAGTAAGTTACTGGACGTTCTGTCCTCTGCATATGATTACCATAAAGATCTTCTAAAGCACAGTTACAAATCATGCCATGCCGTATCTCAAAACAGTCTATGATTCCCCATTTCTTTTAGAATAAAATCCAAACTCCTCAGCGTGGCTTTCAAATTCTTCTGTGATCTGATGCCAGCAGGCAGTCCTAATCTATCTCCCACCATTTCTGCTTCTGTACTCTATGCTGTAAGCAAACCAGACTTGTTCACCATTACCCAAATAAGCCATACACCCAAAGATGTATGTGACTTTGCTGAGACTCACTTTTTCTCTAGAATGTGCCCCTCAGCTGCAATCCACGCACGCTGAAATTCTACCACACATTCAGGCCCAGCCCCAATCCTGCCTGATCAGAGAGTATTTCCTCGGACTCTGGACCCGGACACCTACCACTCTCCTTGTTACTCTCTTATTTTGTGTGTCTTCTCTCTTATATAGCAGATTTGTGTTTTGATAATTTGAGTACAAGCCTTAGCTCTGTTCCTTGTTCCAGGTTAGAATAAAGCTTATGATTCCTGGCATCCTCCACAATGAAAACAGTGACTTACACATAGAAGATAGTCAGTAAATACGTATTCAAATAATTAGCCTCGACAACCTAGTTGTTCAAATAAGATAATCCAATCGAGTACTGCCATCCGTCCATAAATTTCCTATGGCAACAGTAATGAATTATAGTTTCTCGCTTAATAAATTACAAGAAATTTGACACCCAAAAAGTGAGGTAATTGATAAATTCAAATTAAATAAAATATAATGAGATGTCTTTGGAGACTTATACTGACAGGCATACGGCATAATTGGACCAAACACATTAAGACAGAGTTGTGAAATTGCTCATATTTAAGATGAGTTTTTGCTATTTGTCTCCTTCATGCAGAGACATGAGAAGCATGGAATTTTTACAAAACACTACAATGAGTCTAGTTCAATAACTTCTAAGCAAATAAGTATTCCAGGGTTCTTTATTCTATACAGATGTGGCTATTCAGGAACACATTAAGTTAATGGGATTCTCTGCAGCTGATAGCTAGTCCAAAACTCAGAATTAAGGATAATAACCAAATTACATAGATACAGAATTTAGTTATTAAATTGAATGTTTTTCCCTAATGGTATACAAATAATTTTCCACTCAAAGAAATATGTCCATAATGTACTTCTCAGAATCATTAGTGTTACACTATTGGCTATGAAATAGAAGGCTGTGTGCAGGTTCTCTTAGAATTAATAGAAGACTAAAACAGGAAAATCCACAACTACTACCAGGATTTTGTGTTCTCTGGAGTAATTTTATACCTTTTCCTGATTTATAAAGAGCCCTTTTTCTTTTTCCAAATGTATCTCTCTTGTTTAGATGTAATGGCTTTGAAAGCAACTTGCAACAGCCATCCTAATGACAAAAATCTGTAATCATAACCATTTTAAAAACACATCATGTATGTCGATCATTCAAAGGATATTTTTTTCCCTTAATGTACTGCTGATCAAAGAGGTATGTGTGTTTGTGGATGCCGATGTCTTATGTAAAGTAGGATCTCAAGAGACATATATTGAATCATTAAAGAAAGAGTGAATGACTGAGCGAATAAAAATAGAATCTCAGTGTTACAGCTCTTTTAGAATTTGTCTAGCAGGTTTTCCGGTCTTTACCGGAAGACCCCCTCCAAAAAAAAAAAAAAAAATAGAATCTCTATGACCCTGAACTGAAGCACTGGCTGGATAACAATTCACTTTCATGATAAAAGGCTAACTAACTTAGAGAAATGGAAGAGACTTCCTAAGTGTGAATTTCCCAAGGATCGGTGTCATTGATGACTTTATTTATCGTCCTTAATATTATTTTACACTTTTAGGAAATGCCTTCAACTAGATGAAATAGTAAAGGTAAGGTCAGACGTGACAAGGATAGGTATCGTTTTTTAAAATCTATTTAAATGTAAATTTATGGACTTTTGACTACTGGTTTTTTTGGCAAGTCAATTCCCTTAAATACCTCTGATCTGTTTGCTTCAAAGAAGTTCCATGTGCCAATAATCACAGTTAAAATGTTTTTTTAAAAGTTATTCTCAAGCTTCATTAATTAATTGCCTCTGTGTACCTACCCTTTCCTCTTTCAACTTAAAGCATGATAATTTGAGTTTCTCTGACTTCTAAACTGGGGTGGGAAGGCCATACCCTTAAACCAATCTTTGCCACAGGGCTGGATATTAGTGAAACCTTGAAATCTTTCTCTGGCTTTTCCCTTCTTGTTCCAGATCCATAAGCAACTGATTTTTGTAAATTTTCAAGGCCTCAAATTTCTGAACTCCCAATTTCTAAACTTTTACATTCCAACCACATAGTTATGTCATGATCTGGATTCTCTCTCTCTCTCTCTCTCTTTTTTTTTTTAATTTTGAAAGAGACAGAGTGTGAGTGGGGGAGGGGCAGAGAGAGAGGGAGACAGAGAATCCCAAGCAGGCTGTGCAGTGTCAGTGTGCAGAACCCAACACAAGGCTTGAACTCATGAAATTGTGAGATCATGGAATAAGCCAAAATCAAGAGCTGGACGTTTAACCAACTGAGCCATCCAAGCGCCCCTGGTCTCTTTCTTGAAAGAGCATCTTAAAAACACAAAGTAAAAGTAGATGCACACTACTGTTCTGACGCTTGGTAATCATTTATTTTAAAACTACAGACTCAGTAAGGGGATGATAAGCCTTCCAAGTTATTCTAGATGACAGTTTTTCCAAAGTTTTGTTACTGTGTAACGTGCATCTCCTCTTTTCCAGTTTGGTTTCCATTCTAATGCCTGCTGTATACCAGAGATGAAGTACAAGATAGATAGATAGATAGATAGATAGATAGATAGATAGATAGATATATCAGTGAGTACAACAGGCAAAATTATCTCTGCCCTCATGGAACTTACGTTTTAATTAATTACATTTCTAGAATTAAATGAAATAACAAATACAAAACATTTTTTAAAACTCTTTAGTACAAAATGAGAGTTCAGTAAATATATTTTATTATTATTTTATTAGTGTTCTCTCTTCTTTATTTATACTTCATTGTAACATAATATGAACAAAAAGCAACACAAAAAAAAATATTAGAAGTTTTCAACCTACTAGATCATATCTCCTAGGCTTTTTTAAAAATAAATTAACTTCGGGGCGCCTGGGTGGCTCAGTCGGTTGAACATCTGACTTCGGCTCAGGTCATGATCTCGCGGTCCGTGAGTTTGAGCCCCGCATCGGGCTCTGTGCTGACAGCTCGGAGCCTGGAGCCTGTTTCAGATTCTGTGTCTCCGTCTCTCTCTGCCCCTCCCCCATCCATGCTCTGTCTCTCTCTGTCTCAAAAATAAACATTAAAAAAATTTTAAAAAAATAAATAAATGAATTAATTTCAATATTAATGTTTCTGAATTGCCCTTTTAGTTCATGGAAATCTAACAATTAAATAAATCCAAAGAAAGTATAGGTTTTGTTGCTAAATAGTATTCCTCTCCTTTGCTGGATTAAAATTTATCAATGAATAAGCCCAAAATTATACAATTATATACTAATAAAGCATATTAAAAGAGTTTTAGACTACATTTGATTGCTAAAAATTAATATTTTTATTTTTTTAATTTTTATTTATTTAAAAAAATTTAACGTTTATTTTCGAGAGACAGAGAGAGACAGGGCACAAACAGGGGAGGGGCAGAGAAAGAGAGGGAGACACAGAATCCAAAGCAGGCTCCAGGCTCTGAGCTGTCAGCACAGAGCCTGACACGGGGCTCAAGCCCATGGACTGCAAGATCATGACCTGAGCCGAAGTCAGACTTAACCAACTGAGCCACCCAGGTGCCCCTCACATTTTCTTAAGCTTTTAAATTGTTCTGTTTTATTTAGTTAGTTTTTTAATGTCTGAAGCCCTTCTTTGTGGATATGGATGAGGATATACCACCCAGAAGAGTAGATCAAACAACAGGCAAAAATGTTTTTCAGATACAGAGTGCTATCTATAGACTAGTGGGCTGATGGATTGCAAAAACTCCACAGAGGTTAGAGCTACCTGTCATCTTAAATTATGTGTGCTTTATTTAGAGTCACTACCTCCAGAAGATGTTTTATCCTTTCATAAGCTTGTTTCTTTTTCTTTTTAGTAAACATTTTTTCCCTAATTTATTATGTCTGAGAGATGCTGCTACTTGTTGGATGTAGCTGTAGAATCAAAAACAAGGACATGTCTTCTCTTTGGCATCTAACGGTTGGGCATGCTTGTGTCAAAATGACTTAGGTGATTTGGGAGCCTGTCAGAACACTCCAGACGAGATGTTCATTTCCCTCCAGCTCCCACTTATGGGATTCCAGGAGTCCAGGATGATTAGGTAATTAACTCTCCCTCAATAGGTGGCTTCTAAAGCACTAAGTGTATTCTTAATAATTAGCTTAGTTTTATAAAATTGATGTGATAAGTCTTTTATGATTACCCCAGGAGACATTTCTTTTATTGTTCATATCAAGAAAGAATAAACAATCATAGACACAAACACGAACAGATAGATGTTAAAGAAACTTAAAAGGTAATATACACACATGCATGTTCTATAGGCTCAAATGAGGGAGAATTCTATGGATCTAAAGTCAATTTTTTATTTACAAATATGAAATTATAAATTAGTTGAGGGGCTCCTGGGTGGCTCAGTCGGTTAAGCTTCTGACTCTTGATTTGGGCTCAGGTCATGATCTCAGGGTTCGTGAGTTCAAGCACCACATTGGGCTCTGCACTGACAGAGTGGAACCTGCTTGAGATTTCCTCTCTCTCCTTCTCTCTCTGCCCCTCCCTCATGCTCTCACTCACTCACTCTCAAAATAAATAAACTTAAAAAAATTGGTTGAAATGAGAAAGCAGTAATTCTGATTCATCATCCACAATCACAACCTCAGAGACATAACAATTTTTTTTTACCTCAGTAGTTCTGGAGATATCAACTTCTTTCCATTCACCATCGACTCTTCTTATAATACCTCAGTAGCCCCCTAACTGTCCTCCATGACTTGCGCATGGCCTTGGCCATCTTACATCTGCTTTCTACTATTAAAGAATAAATCAAATTCACTCAGCTACTTATCACTCTAGCACAAATTTGATCATAACATTCTTTTGCCATGGATTTCTGTCACTTTATAGGGTTTAAGCACCTTGCTACAGTCTTTCATGATGTGGTGGTACCTGTTTACCTTTCATCTTATCCTTCATCCATTGCTTTGTCTCCTTTTCCAATCTAGGCTACATACAATCCTGTAAAACCCCTGTACTCTTTTATCTCCAGGCTCTTGGACATGCCATTCTTTCTCCCTGGAACATTGTGCCCCAACTTTGCCAAGCTAACCCCTATTCTTCCGTGAGGAATCAGCTAAAAAGAGAACTTCCCCTAAGAAAACTTCTCTTATGATGGCCCAACTCCCTCACTTTAAGACTTGGGTTAAAAGTCTCCTCGCTATGCTAAAACTGCAACCCAACGAACCCATTATAGTGTTCATTGAAAGCACTATTTTAAAAAATTACCTGTACATTTTCTTTCCTCATCAGGATCTAAATGTTTCTATGTGAGCTTTGCTACCTATGGTGAAATAGTGTAGTAATAGCCTAAGAGAACTATTTTGACCTGAATTTGTATTAAAGAGACTGGAGAATTCTTTTTGTGATGGTCAGTTTTATGTGTCCATTTGACTGGGACGTGGGTGTCCAGATATTTGGTTAAGTACTATTCTGAGTTTGTCTGAAGGGTGTTTCCAGGGGAGACTAGCATTTAAATTGGTGAACTAAGTGAAGCAGATTGCCCCCCTCAAGGCGGTTGGGCTCCACCCAATCTGCTGGAGAACTGACTAGAAAGAAAGGTGGGGTACTGGAAAATTCACTCTCTGCCTGTTTTCAAGCTGGGATCTTGGTCTTGCCCTGCACTCAGGGTGGAAACTGTATAACCTGTTCCTGGTTGTGAGGCCTTCGGGATCAGAC